>NC_141694.1:496835413-497435413 GCF_964263255.1 Lissotriton vulgaris
CCATCCTAATCTGACGGGGGTCTTTTTCCAGTCTGCATCGGTTAATCCGCATCCTCCGGGCCGGCGGTGGCTTCCGCCGGCCCGGAGGATGCGGATTATCCGCGATCATAATCGGCCCCTTAGTTTTTTCAAAGGCATATAAATACAATTTCAAGTAATCTTCCACGAGAAGGCAATCTTCAAAAGTCGTTTCTCGCCTAATGGGGTATTTTACTTCCAACTTCAAAACCCCATTATCCGGAGAGATTTAAATAAAACACATCTTTGAGTACAAGTGTTTAAAAATTTCCGAGTTGAAATTCCGCTCTACTTGAGTCATTATCATAAAGACTTTAAGCTTTCCAACAAAGAAAAATTAAAGATTACAGTACCTTCCAGATTAACGTTTCATGGTTCAAAAATAAATTCAGAAGTAGCATAGTGTTGAAATCCTTCCATCCTTATCCCATCCTCTGTCGCCAAGTGTAAAGAAGTCCAAAGGCAAAGTGAAGTAAAATGAAGAATTTATTCAGGATTAAGGATCCCATCCACAGGAGAGCTGTCTTCCATACAATTAACCAGCATCAACTGACCTTACTCTAAACATAACGTTCTTAGACCTAGTACAGAGCATTCTAAAGCTCCTAGCAACAAGCATCAGGATGCCACACAAGTGCATATCGTCAAGATGGCCAGTGACTCTCTGTCTCTCACGAAGACATCTTCATCTGGCACTAAACCGAAAAGAGTAAAAAATGATCCTCAATCTCCGGTCCAGTCATCCTTGAATCTGGTCCAGGACTCAATTTTAGATGAATTACGTGCTCTAAAACCGTTTATGAATACCACCCAGAAAAATTACATTTGTTTGAAGACAGATGGATTAACATTGAAGGTAAAATGTCTGAAATGGAACAACGTAAAAAAAATCTTCAAGATGTAACTACTAGAGTACTCTTGCTGGAATGGGATATTCACAAGCTTAAATTTCAAACCGAGGATCTCGAGAATCACAACAGAAGAAACAATCTTCGATTGCATGGCTTTCCTGAAAATGTTGAGGGTCTGCACCTTCTTTCCTTTTAAAGAAATTTTTGTCCGACCTCTCTGACCTTCAATCTTCTACTCCTCTTACTATCCAGCGGGAACATAGTCCTGGTCGACTTCATCCTCAATCTAGCAGACCACGTGGCATCATAATGCTGTTTTTAGAATTTACTGACCTGATGCATATATTAAAAGTTGCCAGAGAGTCACCTTGTATGGTCTGGTCATAATATTTACATTTCACAGGAACTCTCCAATGCAACAAATGCAAGACACAAGGAATTCCTAGCTCCCCATTTAAGATCCATGAACATCCGTTATGGCATATTACATCTTTGTTTTTGTAAAATTACACATGAGGGTGTCTCTCACTCGTTTGAAGATCCATCCAAACTAAAACAGATTTGCAATCCATTGCTAAAACACCTATGGACACACATGCTTAATGTTCTTAAATTGTTAATGCTTCTAGACTTCTCTTGTTGTGGTTTCTTACTCTTTGTATTTTAAAATGTAGGTTATGCTCCCTATTATCATCTTTGTTTTCTCACCTCTTTTAGTTCATTCTGTCTCAGTTGTTGTTCTTGTTTCCAGGTGTGAACATGTCTTTTTCTCATCTTACTTCAGATCTGGATTTTTGTCCTTGATCTGTCCCTATTTCTCTTCCTTTTTTCTATTTTCCTTTAATTCATTCTATCCCTAGATCCTCCCTTTCCTCTTCCTTTTCTATTCCATGTCTCCTTTCCTTATATTCACACAAGTGCATTTTTATGTTACCTTCCTATGTGCTTATTAATTCCATCAGGCTTACCTCTTTTTGATGATTGGAGTCTTTTTGTTCCCTTTTTGATCCCATTTTTATCCATGTAGTTTATCATCATTGTGCCTGTATCCCTGTTCCCTAAACATCAGTATGGTTAATGTCGTGTCGTGGAACGTTCGTGGTCTGGATCATCCTGTTAAGCGTCAAAGGGTACTTTATCATTTATAGAAACTTAATTGTCAGATTGCCTTTCTGCAAGAAACCCATTGCAATGATGTTGAATATCTTATCGCAAACATCAATGGGTGAGTCAGGTTGTCTTCTCCTTGGCTTTTAAGCGTAAAGGTGGTGTTGCAATCCTCTGTCATAAATCTTTAAAATTGCAAATTGTATCTACTGAAAATGATGCGAGTGGACAATGGGTAATACTTAACCTTATGGTTCGTATTAAACAGGTCACTTTCTTCAGTATTTATGGACCAGTCAAGTTTGAACCGGAATACTGGCATACTATTAAATTTAAATTATCCTCAATCAATACCCCAGTATTATTGCTCCTGTAGACTTCAATAATTGGATGGACCCCTTTTCTGATAGGTAATCAGATTATAAATTCAAACCAGATAAATCACATAAAGCATTTCAAGTTGCTATTGCCTCTCGTTCACTCTATGATGCCTGGAAAATGAGTAACCCTGATAAACAGGTGTTTACATACTTTTAAAATGTTCATCACACCATGTCGTGCACAGATTACGTTTTGAGCTCAAAACCTTTACTCCCCACACTCCCAACTTCAGAGATTGGCTCCATCTTCAATTCTGATCATGCTCCTGTTTCAGTATCTTTTGATATATCCCTTGTTACTCCCAAACATGGTAGATGGAGATTCAATAACTCCTTATTATCTGATAAAAGTTTTATATCAGATGCTACCTCCTTTATAAAATAATTTTTTCCAATTTAACAAACCAAGTGATACTTCTGTTCACAAATACTGGGATGCCTTGAAAGCCTCTTTCAGAGCCTTTACCATTTCTTATATAGCCAGAAAGAAAAATAAATTAAATTCCCAATACCTTTCCACTCTAACACATATTAAAACTCTTGAACATGCTTACTATACCTCTAAATCCCCTGAACACCTTCGGCACCTCATCAAAGCTAAGTCTGATTTATATAAA
Source organism: Lissotriton vulgaris (assembly GCF_964263255.1). Taxonomy (NCBI): domain Eukaryota; kingdom Metazoa; phylum Chordata; class Amphibia; order Caudata; family Salamandridae; genus Lissotriton; species Lissotriton vulgaris. The sequence goes on from NC_141694.1 coordinate 496,838,387, forward strand.
CTAGCCTAAACTGATGCTTGTAACATTCTACTCAAAATGAAATCTAAATACCATGGGGTTCAGAAAAAAGTGGGTAGAATGTTGGCTAACTATTTGAAAGTTAAATCGGAAAGTAAAACCATTGGACCTATTTGTAATGATCACACTATATTCTGACATAGATATTGTCAATGCATTCCAGACTTACTATCACTCACTATGTATGGAAGACACCCACCAAATGTTCTTTTATGGTCTCCTGCCCCCTCGTTCTATATCAGATGATACGGCCCTCTTGGAAAGAGATTTAACACTTCAGGAGATTTTAGATGCAATCAAATCTCTTAAGAGAGCTAAGACCCCTGGCCCTGATCGTTTTTCCATCGAACTTATCTCTTCCTTTTCATCTATTTTTGCTCCACACTTACATGAGCTATTCACTTCTTCTCTATTACACTCCAACCCAGAAGGTTCCTTTCTTGATGGTCTAACTGTAATTATTTCCAAACCTGATAAAGATCATTCCCTATGTCAAAACTATCGTCCAATCTCATTAATCAATTATAATTGCAACATTTTTGCTAAAATCCTGGCCTCTAGATTAGAGGGTATTATACCCTTTCTGGCAAAAGATGGTTAATCTGGCTGTTTTAAGGAAAGGCTCACCTCAGATAATGCTAGAATGTTTTCCAATATCCTTACTATGGCAAAACGATATCCTTATCCTTTAGCTGCAATGACTCTTGATGCTGTAAAAGCTTTTGACCATATAAATTGGTAGTTTATGTTCAAGACTCTTCACTGGTTTGGTTTCGGCCCCAAATTTATCTCATTCATCAAACTATTGTATTCAGAACCCTGTGCATGTGTTTCTGTTAAAAATGTGTATCCCCTTATTATAACTTACATAGGGGCACTAGGCAAGGCTGCCTAGTACCCCTTTCTCCACTTTTATTCCTTTTATACCTCAAACCTTTTCTTGAACGCATTCGTTATAATTCTTTGATAACATGCCTTCAACATAACTCATGAAATTAAATTATCCGCTTATGCAGACAGTATTTTGATTTACCTCTTAATACCCTTAACCTCCTTGCCTTTTTTTCTGCAGGAAATTGGCTTCTATTCTAAAGTATCTGGCTATAAATTGAATTTTTCTAAAACTGAGATTTTACCCTTACATTCCTTATGCTATCAATTCGTGTTTTCTGATACCAACTTTAAAAAAATGGGACAAATTATGGCACAAAGTTTTTGCTACCTCTAAAGCTGCTAATATCACTCAATCATTATTTTCCATATATAATAGAGCAGTTCAAACATCTGTATTTATACATAAATTACCCCCTCTTCTTCTCCTTTTTGATGGTCATGTCTTTCCTCTAATGGCACATTACTTCATTTGTTATATCACTGCCTAATGTTTTCAAGTTCTGGAAATCTATGTGGACTAAATGCTCTAAGATATTTCTTTTTTGTATTCCGTAATCAATTCATAATGCTTTTCTTGGATCCATGTCTGCTGATTTTCACAACACCTCGTTGAAGTTAAAATTATTTTATTGCTTTTGAATTTAAAGTTATTATTACTTGTTGGAAAGATGATTCTAAAAAAAGTATTCTAACATTTTTTTTTGTAAAACTCTTTATTCGTGACTGTAGCAGTTATTGTACATTACACTCAATCATTACACATTGTATCAGTCTTTTCCTTTTTCTTTAACATTAACTTTTGGTAGCATATCTTTCAAATTCACCTTCATCATGTCTTACAGTTCTCCGGGTATTTCTCAATTACAGCGTTTAATTGTCTTATATGTGACTTATATATTCTGCTAAACCCCAACTACCCTTCCCTCCCTACCCTCCCTCCCCTCGTCTCCTGGTCATTCTTTTACATACACTCTACATGTCGGGTCTGTAAGCTTCCGCCCTTTCCAGAGAGTGTTACAGCTCTGTGGTAAATTTTAATTACCTATACTTAATTTATGCGGTAAAGTTCAATAAGAATAACTCAGTCAAAAAGAAGAGGCGGAGTCCGTGGCATCTGAGGTTTATGAAGGTTTTATTCCTTAAAAAGGAATTGGTTCGAACCAGGTAGCCTGCTCCATCACCACAAGGGTTCAGGAAGGGAATTGCAATGGACATGTACAATGTTTTATTAACAGGATATCATATATATAGTCAATGCATACAGTAGTATTGAATGCAGAAGGCGTAACAGCTGAGAGAAAGGAGATAAGAACGTAACAGAAGGCGTGCATGAGGGCGTACACGGAGGTGTGTGCTAGAAACGTCACATAGAGGTGTCACAAGTGGGCGGATCCCTAGAAGAATCTTGCAGAGTCAGCAAAAACATGTGGCAGAGATGCGCGCGCAGCAGCATGACGTGTGATTGACGTGTAACTGGAGGGTGAAGGGGACTTGACATTTAGCCCTACATGTGGAGACAGAAGTCTGGGGTGTCAGAACAACCTAATCCCAAATCATATCTAATATCTTGTGTTTGAGGAACTGTATTATCTAGAAGGAAAGGTCTCTCGGGCAGAGGCTATTCTATACTGACTGCTAATGCGTGCATATGCGACTGCGTGTCTACGTGGAAAGCAAGGGGGCCATGGGCCTACCATGGTAACGGAAGCTATGAATTACTTGCATGGAGACAGAAAGGCCGGGGCCCTTTGCTCTGCAGCTGGGAAGGATGTTTACCTAAGCTACTAGACAGGAATGTATTTTCGAGGAGCGGAGCAGATAACTTGAAGGCTGAATACAGTCTTGGCAGGCAAGCAGGCCGAGCCAGGCACCGCTAGCCGCGCAGGGAGTAAGTAAAAGGTCATGGATACGGATGCAGGTCCAAGCTGCAGCTTCCAGAGGCAGAAGGCAGGAAAAGGCTTGAATGGCAGAAAACAAGGCCCAACTCGCCAGGGCTAGAAAAACATGAAAGTGCACCATGTAAAGACGTTGGCAAGGCACACTTAGGAACTGAATATCTGACCCAGTCATGGTGGATCTGAAAGAGGACATGTTAACGTTGGACGCAAATGTATTTGCGTCTTCATAGCTGGTTGTGGAGGGAACTTACATGTACCAGAAGCACGTACATGGAGCCGTTGGGGTCTACGATAGGGGACACAATTGACCATAAAAATTCATATTACCTCATTCCCTCCTTGTCCCCTACGGACCCTTCATGATATATCAATCCTCATTAATCTATCAATCTGTTCATGTAACATCATTTGCTCTTCTTTCTTCTTACGGCGTTTTGAATGTGAACTTGAATGAGGAATACATGATGTGGCGCACAAGCCGCAAATCGCTGGCCCACATTGCAGACATAGGCAACAACTGAATACTATAAGAAGGGCTATACCTAGGAAGGATAGGACTTTCCATCCCCAGGCTGACAACGTGGTCCAGAACCAACCGGACCAAGTCCAGGTGCCTGGATTCTGGTGTATCAGACTTGCAATCTTGTGAAGACGGGTAATGGCTCTATATACTGATGGCGCGTTTTCTGGAATGAAAACACAGCAGCTCGATCCGATGACTCTACAAGCTCCGCCCCTATCGGCCAGGATGACGTCAAGGACAAGACGATTCTGAAGAACAACAATCCGCATCGCAGACTGCTCCTCTGTTAAGTTGCCTAGGGCGGAAGTAGTTTCATTCACTACAGCTTCAAGGGTTCTAGTTAATTTTCGTATCAGTTTACTATTAAAGACAGCACCTAAGTAGGGAAAGAAACCTTTATTGAAATCTGTGTATTGCTCCCATGCCGTTTCAGTGTAGTCGACAATCGGGAGATCTCTCTGTGGTCTATTATGTACTAGATGAGTGTTCCTATGATAGTCAGGAGGGGCTAGAAAAACAGGTGGCAGAAGGAATGCAATGTAACAGGTGCCATCCCAATCTAGAGGTAAGCGTATATATGCGGTATGACCACAAATGAAGTAGGAATGACGGGAAGCTTTGAATGTAGACTTGCCCTTATCACTGAATTCGATCACAGTAGTACATTTACTATGACCCAGGTGTACTGAACCATTCTTTCTGACACATAATTCACCTTGGACTGGAAGTACGGACATAGCAGGCAAGACTGGTTCGGTTTCGGATTCAACACTCAGAATCATGAGGTTAAGTGTAAAGTTACCTAATCCATATACTTCATTTTCTAGATCAGTTCCTGTCCTTTTGGGAAGACCCTCCTTGTCAGAAAAACATACTTTATGCAAAACAGTGTTCAGGTTTCCCCATACCCAGTTACCCTGGTAAACTACAGAATCTGAATTTAAGGAATTAATCAAACTAAACCATGCACCACAGGATCCATTGTGTGTGAACGGGAACGGAAAGAGGGGCAGTAACGTTGAAGGAAGAATGTGCATGCTTGAAAATAGGGTAATATACATGTAACAGTACACTTGCAGCAATAATCATAAGGCTCAGAAAAAACATAATCAGTAAAGTCACAATACAGTGACTGCGCAAGGATTTACAATATGCACGTTTCTTGAGCTGTTTCTGTCTATCTCTCTCTCTGTTGGGGTCTAGGGGATACATGTCAGAAACTCGTCTAACCGATTCACCTAGGGGAGGACTTAAACAATTAAACTGTCTGACTTGCTAGACCTCAGTTTTGCTTTATACTCCTGCTGTGGAGTTTTCTCTATCAGGGGAAGTTTAGAGTCACTGGAATCTGGACAGTCCTTAGAGGGGGAGGGAGAGTCAGTCTCTGGCGGCAATGCATGAAATCTCTTCACGTGACTCGAGTGGAGCCATCCCTTGCGGCCCTCCACCTTCACTGCGGTCCTTGTTGTGAGAAGTACCAGCTTCGGCGCCTGCCAACGGGGCTCCAGCGGACTTTTTCGGTCGAAATTCCTCACGAAGACGATATCTCCCGGAACAACTTCATGCGGTTTCACCTCGGTGTTGTCGGGAAAGGCTGCAGCGACCTGTGAACGACATGATTGTAGTGCAGACATCAAGGAGGCAAGGTAATCTGTCAGCATATTACAATCAACATCGGTAATTTTTCTAGGCAAAGGCGTCCCCCACATATTCGGTGGCCTACCAAAGACCACCTCGTACGGGGATAGCCCTGTTCTGGAGTGTGCGACCATCCTCATATAAAAAAGGGCAACTGGCAAGGCTACTATCCAGTCGACACCTTTCTCTCTACAGATTTTAGCAAGACGAATTTTCAAGGTCTGATTATGACGTTCCACGCGACCTGCTGCCTCGGGATGTCGGACACAGTGGAACTTCCACTGATAGCCTAGTAGGAGTGATACCTGCTTCATAAGCTCGGACGAGAATGGCTGACCGTTATCGGAGTATACGATGCGGGCAAACCATATCTGGGGAAGAATTCACAAACCAGCTGCTTGGCAGTGGTCGGAGCAGTGTAATCTGGGACTGGATATGCTTCTGTCCAACGGGATAGTGCACATACAACTACGAGGACATATTTGAATCCTCGACAACGTTCCATCTGGATATAATCCATCTGGAGGACTTCAAAAGGATGATCGGGAGGATGAAATCCACCTTGTTCTACGGGAATGCTTTTACCTGGGTTGAACTGACAACAAATCATGCAAGTACGCACTTTCTGTTTGGCTGCTGCTCGTAAATGTTTATTGAACCAGAGGTGTTGAATACTGTCTAACATGGCTTTTTCTCCTAAATGTGCTGGACTGTGTACTGTGTTAATGATAACTTGAACCATAGAGTCGGGGAGAAACCATGTAGATTTTCCCCTCGTCATCCATCCCTGTTCTGTCTGGACCCCTCCTAGTTCAGTCCATTTCTTTATTTCGTCTGGTGTAGCATGTGTCTGTATGTCAATTACATCTAGGGCGGGATCCTTAACTGTCATGCAATGTGTCGGTGTCGCGACTATTGTCTTTGTCAGGTCAGTGGTGTGAATCTGATTCTGAGCTGTATGTTTGGCTGTTCGGTCTGCCAGGTCGTTACCCTGGGAAATAGTATCTGTAACCTTTGTATGTGCCTTGCACTTCATGATGGATATTGCTGTAGGCAGATGTATTGCGTCTAACAGAGTTTGAATGAGGGGACCGTGCTGAATTTTGGCACCGTGAGAAGTCAAAAAACCTCTCTCTCGCCAGAGGAAACCGAAGTCGTGTACAACTCCGAATGCATAACGGGAATCTGTGTATATGTTAACTCTCTTGTTCTTAGCTTGAATACAGTCTTGTGTCAGAGCGATGAGCTCTGCTGCTTGGGCTGACAGGGTGTCAATACAATTCGTTTCTATGACTTCAGTTTCTGTCGTGACTGCGTAGGCGGCCACTAATTCTCCTGTACTTGTTCTCATGCATGAACCATCCACATAAAGTGTCAGGTCTGGATCTGGTAATGCGGTGTCTGTCAAGTCTTGTCTGGGTTTCGTCGTGATGGTAATGACTTCAATGCAATCATGTGCCAATGGGTCTGTTTCAGTTAATGGCAAAAGTGTAGCAGGGTTCAATGTATTACAACGTCTAATTTCTATGTGTGGCTGAAACAATGTCAATTCATAACCTGTCAGTCGTGCTATAGTCAAGTGTTGAGTCTGTGTTCGGTTTAAAAGAACTTCCACGGAGTGTGGAACTTGTACTGTCAATTGATGTCCTAACACTATTGAATCATTTTGTCTGATTGCTAGAGCTGTTGCTGCAACTGATTTCAAGCACGCAGGCAAAGCCTGGGCTACTGGATCCAATGTGCTAGAAAAGTAAGCACACGGTTTGTGTGAACCTGCTTGATCTTGTGTGAGTACCGACAATGCAGTACCTTCACGTTCTGTGACAAAAAGTGTAAAAGGCTTGCTATAACATGGTGTCGCTAAAACTGGTGCTTGACATAAGGCTTTCTTTAAGTCGTCAAAAGCTTGTGTATGTTCCTGAGTCCAAGGGAGGACAATCGATGTCGCTGCCTCCTGAGTTGTCAACTGTATGAGTGGCTTTGCTAGAAATGCATACTGAGGGATCCATTGTCTGCAGTAAGAAGTGAGGCCTATAAAGGCCCGCACCTCCTTTTGTGTCTTGGGTGGTAACATGTTTGCAATTAACTGGATGTGGTCAGGCGTTAGCTGTCTCCCCCATTTGGACAGCAAGTGCCCAAGGTACACCACTTGCTGAACACAGAATTGCAGCTTCGAAGGGGACACCTTGTGCCCCTTGTCAGCCAGGAAATGTAAAACCGTCAGTGACGCTAGTTCACATTCAGGTTCACTTCGGGCGGTGATCAGTAAATCATCGACATACTGAAGTAGGGCAGTGTTGTCAGGCATGTGAATACTGTCGAGTTGTCTTTTCAGTGCTTGGCTATAGATGCTGGGGCTTTCTGTGAATCCTTGAGGTGCGCGTGCAAATTTGAAGCTTCGTCCATTTAAACAGAATCCGAAAAGGTATTGGCTTTCCGGATCAATTGGGACACTAAAGAAGGCGTTCTTCAGATCAATTACAGTAAAGAACGTTGCCTCGGAATCAATAGCTGTCAATAGAGATGAGATATCTGGGACCACAGGGTACTGCGGTACAATGCATTTATTCAATTCGCGCAAATCGATAACTAATCGATAAACTGGTGGTGCATTTGGATCAGTGCGTTTAAGAATTGGAATGATAGGAGAATTACATAAATTCGAGTCGGTTTCTACAACTACTCCTTGTGCAATGAGCTTGTCAATGACTTTCAGTAAAGCCACTACAGCATCTGGGGGTAACTTGTATTGTCGAATTCGTGGTAAAACAACTCCTGGTTTAAGTGTGACTCGATATGGTGTAATGTGCATACAACCTACATCAGTGGGGCCTTGTGCCCATAAATGTGCAGGTACATTCTGTAATCTGGGGTAAATATCTCTCAATACATAGTGACCCTTAAAGTCACGCAAAAACAATCTTACTCCTTCCGGAGAACAGCAAATAACAGCTCCTAGAGCTTTCAGTGTCTTGATACCTAACAAGTTTTCTGGACATGACTTTGTGAGTAATAAATCTGTAGTACGTGTCAATGGACCAACTGCAAGGGGAAGTGATTGCGATACTTCATTAATAATAGGCTTGCCTGAAAATCCAAGGGAAACATTCTGTGAGCCTGAGAGGGGTGCCCCTGGAACCTCGTCGTGACTTATCGTTGTTCTGCTTGCCCCTGTATCAATTAAAAACTTTCTGTCTTTCCCTAATACTTGACTATGTACATAAGGACCCTCTTGATCTACAGGAACCTCAATAAGAGGCAAGCCAACTTCCCTCTCTAGGCTGTTTCATGTGTATCGCTGATAATCGGGATAATCAGTCTGGGCATACTGGTACATCTGCTGAGATGCATGTTGTGTTGCGGCAATCGGTTGTGGCTGTGGTACCGCTACTGTCTGTACTGTCTGTTGTGAGGCTTGCATACGCTGGATATTCTGTGGTACTTGTTGTTGGACCTGGTCCTGCCTCGGAGGACGCGGTCTCTCTTTAGTTTTTCCAGTAAGTATATTATGTTTCAAAACTGCACAATCGTTTATATAGTGACCTGGCTGTTTACAATAGTTGCATGTCCCTTTAACAGGAGCTGCTGAATTATTGGACTGTGTCGGGCCCTTTTTCTGACCGTCAGCTGGAACTGACTGAGCTACTAACATTTTCATTTTCGTGTCTTTCATACGTCTTTGTTCGTGCTCTTGTTCTTCTCTAATTCTATTCTGGTGGTACTGTAACATTTGTAACATTTGTGAAGGCGTATTTGCTTGCCATGTGCTCTCGACTTTCTGTACACGATTCTTAACTTGGGGCAGGGAATTCTCGACTAACTTGGTTACAAAAAGATGTGGATATGACTCGCTACTTGCTTTCAGGCCACTATTAATACCAAAACATTTCTCAAATCGGGAATAAAAATCACTAGTGTCTTCATCGGGTTTCTGTTTGCAGGCTGAGATTGCATCCCAGTCCTCCTTTTTAGTGGTTAATAAACCTGGCAAAACTTGTACTAACAATCCTGGTAATGCTTTAGTTTTGTCCCCAAGCCCTAGGCCTGGGGTTCGAGTATTTTCTTCATTTTCTAATGCAGTCCAATCAATCTTTTGCTCTCCCACCTCCCAATCTTTTTCTTCGAGTTTCTCGTAAATACCGACAGGCAATAACACTTTCAATATTTTCATGATGTCGGGATAGGTATAATCACCCATGAGTAACATGTCTTTGATTTCACGGTGGAAACCTGCAGGGTCTTTATCGCGACTGGGCACTAATTTCTTCATCTCTAATAGTTCCATTTTAGTTATGGGCGTGTACACAAACACGCGTCTAAAGGTATTATCATCATTCTGGACTGGATGCACTTCTCGCAAGGGATTCTATCTGTCTATGTAATACATTTTTCTTTCTACGGGTGGAGCTGGAACAAACTGTGTATTCAGAAAGGCATTATACCTGTGTCGATGTTCTAGAATTATTTTAATTAAGTCGGTACCTAGACCTCTCCATCGTGGCGAGAGTAGCTCTATTAAAATATCAGGTAAGGGACCTGGATCAGAATGTTGGCCTTTGAACAATGTAATGAGATGCTGAATCATATATATTCCAGCTAATTTCTGTTCGTCAGGGGAAAGGTTTAAAAAGGTCTGCGCTAAGCCATCATCACTATATTTACCAGAATTGTCAGCCCATTGTACTGCTGACCTGGCCAATTCTTGTTCATCCATGGAATTGAGTACATGGTACCCCATTCGTTCTTGAAGTATTCTATCTGTAGCCTGAAATAGATGTTCAGGGGTCTTTGGATTTGACATGGCAGCCTGAAAAAGTCTTTTACTTTCTGGACGTACCGGTCGCATTGAATTATTAAAAGGTCTTCCCTTACCTACATATGCTATCATTTCTCTAGCTGGTAATTGTAATTGTCCTGTTGTCGTTTCTGGTTGGTCCTCCTCTGAGGATTCATTCTTATCTGAATCTATTTCTGGTTCAGGCTGTCTTCTTTCGTGTATTTTTAATACTGCTTTTCGGATCCTTCGGTACATGTTTTCTATACAATTCTGTTTATCATGTTTTCCGTCTGCTATATTCTGACCCCATTTATTAAGTGCTTTCATTTCTTCCTAGTCTACACCAGGCCTATCTTGGTCTCTTATTAAGCAGTTTATGAAGAACCGTAATATCATGCCTTGAGTGTCAACTTTTTGGTAAGCCATGGCCTCGCCAATACTTTCAGGACCTTCCCCCGTTTGGACAAAATGATATATTCTGTCTAGATGATCAACCATTCCTGGTAGTAATATTAAATAGTTTGCAACTCGTCGTAAACGTACTGATGCGAGCATCATTCTGTCGTCTTTACCGGGTACTGGATCATATCTACAGTCTGTAAGAGGCTCTTTAAGTATGTCGTAACTAGCTGTTTGAGGTGTACGTTGTTGCGCTAAATCCCTATAAGTCAATCTATGTGTTTGTGGCGGCGTTTGAAAACCTCCTGTCGCACCTCCCGAGGTTCCAGGTCCAAAAGGATTTAGTGGGTGAATGCTAGGAAGAAGAGGTGCAGGAAGGGCTGGGGGAACAGGCGCAGGATGTGGAACGGGAGGAGGAGTTTGTTGTTGCGGAAGTGGGTGATTATTTCGGGGTGGGGTGCCGTCATCGGGTGGTGCAGGGACACGTGGATTTGTATATGCGGGAGCTACGTCGTCTAAATAGTAAGAAAGGAACATGTCTTTTGTGGTCTTATGATGTACTTTAGTCGGGAGCAATGGAGGGGGCAGATCCTTCGGTATTTCCGGAGTGGCCTTAGGTAAACCCTCGGCCAGCAGAGGATACATACCATTCATAAGAGTGTTTCGTTGTCGGTCTACTTGTTCTGCTTTTACTCGTATCCCCTCTTCAACTAATACGTTTTCTTGGGCTTTGTCTGAATCCTCTCTATGTTTGTCTGCTTTTCTGAGTGCTTTCTCTGTGCGCCTGTGCGACTCTTTACGCCATAGTTCAATGGCGTCTTTCTGTGACTGTCTGGCTTTCTTTTTCCATAACGCTTCTTCTACTCTCATGATGCAATCGGCATCCCATGTCCCTGTAGCGGGCCATCTCTGATTCTCTGCTAAATCTTTGGTATAGTCTACCCACAAGTCGAGATATAATATAGCATCTAGGCCATGTTTGTGGTACATAAAGTGCCCTGGAGTGTCCCTAGGTGGAACAGGCACTGCTTCTTCTAGAATCCCTTTTCTAGTTCCTATCTGTTTCAGTTTGGAAAACAGCGGCATGTTTCAGCCGTACTACTTGGGCTTGATACTTACTTGAACTTGGACACAACTAATACAGTAAACACAATAATGTAGATCGAACAATCACTCATACCACGATATTAAAACACATTTAAACATTTTGAAAACGAACAATAATAACTAGAATAAAACTAACTACCTGCATACTCGATATACTGCTAAACAGTACAGATACACCGCTAAACAGTGCAGACCGGGTCTGTGTACCCAAACCCGTCTTGACCGGCACAAATTAATGCGCTCGTCTAGATGCGTCCCCAGCAACGGTACTCACCGGGAAGCACGGAACAGAAGGCCTCGGAAACTCGACACTGGACTGGACCGGACTGGACTCGACTCGTGACGTAAGCACTTCGGAACTGGTGGGCCTCTGGATACCTCGGACTTTGTTCTCTCAGCTGGGCTCTGGTCGGGATCCTCCGCACTCCTCACCGCCTCGTCTGGGTGTCGATCGCAGCCTCAGTCACCTCCGTTGGCCTGAGGGAGATATAGGAAATCCTGCGGGTACGCGTAGTTGTCCGTCAGCGCTGTGGCAGGGGACCGGGCCTGCAACGCACCGCCGGCGCGTAAGGTGGGGGAGGGGTCCCTATTCGGGCGCCAAATTATGTGGTAAATTTTAATTACCTATACTTAATTTATGCGGTAAAGTTCAATAAGAATAACTCAGTCAAAAAGAAGAGGCAGAGTCCGTGGCATCTGAGGTTTATGAAGGTTTTATTCCTTAAAAAGGAATTGGTTCGAACCAGGTAGCATGCTCCATCACCACAAGGGTTCAGGAAGGGAATTGCAATGGACATGTACAATGTTTTATTAACAGGATATCATATATATAGTCAATGCATACAGTAGTATTGAATGCAGAAGGCGTAACAGCTGAGAGAAACGAGATAAGAACGTAACAGAAGGCGTGCATGAGGGCGTACACGGAGGTGTGTGCTAGAAACGTCACATAGAGGTGTCACAAGTGGGCGGATCCCTAGAAGAATCTTGCAGAGTCAGCAAAAACATGTGGCAGAGATGCGCGCGCAGCAGCATGACGTGTGATTGACGTGTAACTGGAGGGTGAAGGGGACTTGACATTTAGCCCTACATGTGGAGACAGAAGTCTGGGGTGTCAGAACAACCTAATCCCAAATCATATCTAATATCTTGTGTTTGAGGAACTGTATTATCTAGAAGGAAAGGTCTCTCGGGCAGAGGCTATTCTATACTGACTGCTAATGCGTGCATATGCGACTGCGTGTCTACGTGGAAAGCAAGGGGGCCATGGGCCTACCATGGTAACGGAAGCTATGAATTACTTGCATGGAGACAGAAAGGCCGGGGCCCTTTGCTCAGCAGCTGGGAAGGATGTTTACCTAAGCTACTAGACAGGAATGTATTTTCGAGGAGCGGAGCAGATAACTTGAAGGCTGAATACAGTCTTGGCAGGCAAGCAGGCCGAGCCAGGCACCGCTAGCCGCGCAGGGAGTAAGTAAAAGGTCATGGATACGGATGCAGGTCCAAGCTGCAGCTTCCAGAGGCAGAAGGCAGGAAAAGGCTTGAATGGCAGAAAACAAGGCCCAACTCGCCAGGGCTAGAAAAACATGAAAGTGCACCATGTAAAGACGTTGGCAAGGCACACTTAGGAACTGAATATCTGACCCAGTCATGGTGGATCTGAAAGAGGACATGTTAACGTTGAACGCAAATGTATTTGCGTCTTCATAGCTGGTTGTGGAGGGAACTTACATGTACCAGAAGCACGTACATGGAGCCGTTGGGGTCTACGATAGGGGACACAGTTGACCATAAAAATTCATATTACCTCAGCTCGTAGGCTTGGCTATCCATTGCATCTTTTAACTGTGCCCGTGTACTTTGGCAGTCTATTGTTGTGTGTGTGTAGTCATACTGCTGGGTCTTGTGAAATTTCTAGGTCTACCTCTCCCATTTCTATCAGCATTTGGTCCCATTCTTGCGCTATGGGGTATTTGCGAAGACCCTTTTCTCCTCCCCACGCAGCGCTGCGGTTTCAGCTTTGCCCCATTTCAACAAGTCAGATGGCCATATTTCTGCATTTGGGGATCTGGGCGATTTCCACCTGATAGTAAGTACCCTGAGTGCCAATAAGAGTGCTAAGTCCATAAATTTCAGTTGTGCTTTACATGTTTTGGGTCTTTTTCCTGTGCCCTATCAGACAGGGCAGTGCCCCCTCAGGGATCTGCAGTGCTGTCACAGTGTGCAATGTGTTTTTGATCGTCCCCCAGTAATTACGTATTTTCGGACATGTCCATGGCATGTGGAGGATGTGTGCCTCATCCTCTTGACATCTTGGGCAGCAGTGTGTAGTGGCAGGGAACATCCTGTGGAGCCTCTGGGGTGTGAGATATGCTCTATGGAAAAGCATGGCCTGTATGAACTTGAACTTAACGTTTCTAGACACTCTCCTATGGTGGCCAAGGATGATTTTCCATTCCCCGTCCGTTATGGGTTCCTCTGTGTCCGCAGTCCAGATCTCCCTGAGTGTTCCCTAATACCCACATATAGCCATCTCACCAGGTGTCCCCCCATTCCCATATAATGCAGGAGGTGTACTAATTCATGTTGGTCTGGTTTTGTGCGTTGCGGAGCCCAAGCGCGCCGTATGTAGTGTGTCACCGAGGCATGTAAAAGGTATAATCGCAGTGGGGCTCCTGTGAGCTGTACAAATGTGGCATGATCCAGTAAAGTGTCGTCTCCGAACAGGTCTCCTACTCTATCCACCCCAGCCTCTGTCCAGGGACGCAGTCTGCGTTGTGTCAGGTTCCCTTGCAGCGTTGGGAGTCCCAGGAGGGGGATGTTATCTGCATAGGGAGTGGTCCCTGCTGTGTATTTCAGTGCCTTCCTCCAACAGGTCAGATCCACATGCAGAAGGGGGTCGCAGTCTCTGGGGATCCTGGCAGTGGGTAGGAGAAGGGAGTGGAGATCCCCGCGTGCCAGCTTGTCCGTTGTGTATGCAATCTCATGTAGGTCCCTGCCCGCCACCCATCGTGTCAACCATTGGAGTTGGCTTGCATAGTAGTAACTCCGTAGGTCCGGTACGCCTAGGCCTCCCTGTCTGGTGTTCAATTGCAATTTTTTAAGGCTAATTCTTCTTCTCCCCGAACCCCAAATGAGGTTGATCAATAATGTATTTAGTGTGGTAAAAATTTGCTGTGAGAGTAGCACCGGCAGATTTACAAAATAGTACAGTATCCGGGGAAGTAGGACCATCTTCGAAACCGCCACTCGTCCCATTACAGATAGGGGCAGGGATGTCCAGAAGTATACACTACCTCGAAGGCCATTGATTGCCCTTCGTACGTTACCGTCAATCTGGTCTTCCGAGTTCCGGTACACATTTATCCCGAGATATTTAAACGTGGTCTGTGCCACCTGGATCTCGCAGGCACCGAACTGTATATGGGAAAGCTGCTGTCCTTCCCGGAAAAAGAAGCCTAGAGATTTTCCCGGGTTTATGGCTAAGCCAAATATAATCTCGAATCGTTCGAAAATAGTCGCCAGGTGTGAATGGTCCTCACGTAGGTTCCGGAGGAACACCAATATGTCATCGGCATAGATAGAGACCAAGTTATTGGTGTCTCCAACTGGTATGCCCGCCTCTGCAGCTCTAGTTTGGAGCGCAATTGCCAAGGGTTCCAGCGTCAGCACGAACAGCAACGGCGACAGCGGCCAGCCCTGTCGGGTGCCCCTATGAACGCCATAACTGTCTGAGGTGTACCTTCCCGTGCGCGCACTAGCTGTCGGGCTCGCATATAGCAAGCGAATCCATTTTATGAGGGCATCTGGAAAGCCGAAGCGGCATAGGACTTCGAACATAAAATCCCACGTCAGGGAATCAAATGCTTGTCGGAGGTCCAGGGCTATGCAGCCAGCATGTGGTAAGTCCTGGGGGGGTAGTTGTCATTAGGGCGTGGAGTCGCCTCGAGTTTTGGGAGGTGCTCCTCTCCGGGAGGAAGCCACACTGGTCAGTGTGAATCAGGCCAGGGAGATGGTTTTGTATCCGCAGGGCGATAGCTTTACTAAGGATTTTATACTCCATGGAGAGCATAGAGAGGGGTCTATAATTGCTCACGTCCAGGATATCCCTGCTGGGTTTCGGAATAGATATCACCAAAGCCTGCATGGTCGTGGCAGGTAGGTGGCCAGCTTCGTAAGCAGTTTTATAAACTTTCTCCAGGACGGGTGCCAGTATTTCAGAGTTCGTTTGATAAAACTCCCCAGGCAGTCCATCCATACCCGGAGTCTTACCCCGGTTAAGTGTGTGGATTGCTACTTTTATTTCCTGCTGCGTTATGGGTCCAGCTAGGGCTGCCTGGACTTCCCGGGTTAAGGCTGGGATAGTTAGTTCCCCCAGGAAGTCCATCATGTCGTCCCTGGCATCTACAGAGGGAGGAGCATAGAGGTTTTCTAGGTGGGTCTTAAACACAGTGTTTATTTCTAGTTGTGTGTGTACCTGTTTGCCTGTTGTATCTCGGATGCTCATTATCGTAGGGCTCTCAGGGGCGTCTCTGATCAGACGAGCAAGTAAGGTACCGGATCTATCCGCTTCCGCCTGTTGGCATTTCAGATAGTTCCCATAGCCCATTACCCTTAGGGTTTTCAGGAGTTCTGCATGCTCAATGTTACATGACTGTAGGTCATCTTTACGACCAGGGTCCAGTCCTGCCGCAGTTTCAAGTTCCCTCAAGCGACTCTCCACTTCACAAAGTTTACAGTGAATTTCCTGTCTGGCTCCTACTAATCGGCGGATAGCGGCCCCCCTCACCACAGCCTTCATTGCATCCCACGCTACCAAGTTCGAGGACGTAGAGTCCCAGTTTTCATTGAAGTAGTCAGTCAAGGTGTCGTAGGGGTGTGTGCGGAACTGGCCATCCTCAAGTAGTGGGGGTTGAGTCCCCAGGTAGGAACTGGTGAGGGTATCTTTCCCCAGTGTAGGTCAAGTGTTAGTGGCCTGTGGTCTGAAAATGTTTTAGCAAGATAGTCCGAGGAGATACACTTGGTCGTTAAGGAGTTAGAGCAGATAAATCTGTTTAGTCGGGTATGCAGGTTGTGCACAGGAGAGTAGTATGAGTATTCTTTGTGTGTTGGATGTAGTGTACGCCAGATATCGGTCATTCCCCATCCCTGAAGCCAATTCCCAAACGACTCAGACAGCTTGTATATCCCTGTCGCCTGAAGGGGGGGTGCGATCTGTCCAGGTCCACATCTATTATCATGTTCCAATCACCACCCAGCAACCAGGGGACGTCCACCCAGTCCACCAATGCCCTGCCCACTGCAATAAGGAATCTATCCTGATCGAAATTCGGGGCATAAATGCTACCCAAGACTACCACTGCCCCATCCAGAGTGCCCCTCACCAGTACATAGCGTCCTTGCTCATCCGTTCGTCTTTCTAGCTCCACGAATGAAGAACCGTGTCGTACCCATATCGTGGCTCCCCTGGAAAAGGCAGAGTATGTTGTGGAGAATATAGTTTCCCTCCATTTCTTCCGTAGTAGGAGTGCCTCAGACTGTGTTAAGTGTGATTCCTGTAGGAATACTATGTGTGCTCTTTGGCGAATCAAGAAAGCGTGTACTCTGTGTCTTTTCTGGACTGCCTCTAGCCCTCGCACATTCCAGGTAACCAGCCTATATTTCCCGCTCATGTCAGCCATATCCTAATGTAGGTGTCGTAATGAGTGTCCTTTTATGTTGTAATATGTATTTCTTCAGTGTCAACCAGAAGACGGTTCCCTCCCTATCCCAAACCCCAACTCTGGAGGCGCAGCCTCTGAACCCTGCTGTGCCAAACAATAAACTTTGAAACATAGCTAAACAAATTGCGGTGCATACGCTTGTGGGGGGTCGGCTAAGCATGAGCCGTGTCCAAAGAGCCATACTTGTTCTCACCGTCGGCTCAACGGCGCCACCGGGAGAGTCATCTTGGAGCTGTCTAGTGCTGGTAGCCGCGTTTTGCGGAGGGGGAAAAAGAGGAAAGGGGGGGAAGAACGGGGGTCACTTCCCTATACATATAATAGTCTCCATCCGTGTATCTTAGGAGTGTGAGAAGTATGCAGTTCTCATCCTATGAACAATATATAGAAAGAGCTTCCTCCCTCCCCAGTTTGGAACCAGAAGTTTCACACCAACAATAGAAAAAACACATATATGTACCTTGTTTGTAGGTCCCCTCTCATCCCACTACCTGGCTGTACCAACAGGTTATACATAAAATGATACCAGTTTGACCTGAGGCTTCAGGTCCTGTCCATAGGAGGAGTTATTCTTGAGCATTGTCTAGAAGTTCCTCTGCCGTTCTGGGCGTTACAGTCGGGAATAACACCATACTATTGTCCGAGTCCGAATGTACAGTGCTGTCTTCAGTGTCCGTATTGATTGTCTCTCGCTCCTCTCTGAAGGAACCCACCGTTGCAACAGCATCTTCCTGTCCTTGCTTCTGTTGGTGGGCAGTAGGTTTACGCCGTCTCGAGTCTTTACGTCGGGCGCCGGACCTGTCCTCCTCACGAACTGAGCCTTCTTTAGATCCATAGGCCGGTGATCCTTGCGCCGAGTCCAGATGCTCATCGATATCCATCACTTCCATCCACTCTTCCACGTCTGTGGGGCTTTCAAAAAAGTGAGTTTTGTTGTCGTGGATCACCTTCAGGCACGCAGGAAATAACAAGGCGTAGCGGAGTCTGGCCTTCTGGAGCTTCTTTTTAACCTCGTAGTAGAAGGACCGCTGTTTCTGCACCTGGTTGGTATAGTCCGGATACAGTGATATACGTTTGTTCTCGTACTCTATGATTGATTTTATTCGGGCTTGATTTAGTAGCACGTCCATGTCTCGGTAATTCAGAATCTTAACGATCAGTGGTTGCGGTGGCTGTCCCAGTCACGGTCGGCCAGTAGGGATCCTGTGAGCTCTTTCTACGCAGAAGAACGGCGACAGTCCCTCGGAGGCGACATTATCTCGGAACCACTGTTTCATGAATTTGGTCGCATGGGATCCCTCACTGCGTTCCGGAAGGCCAATGACGCGGATATTGTTTCGTCGATTGCGCCCTTCGGCCTCCTCTATGCGTTCCATCAGGGATTTTACCTGGTGTTGGATTTGTTGGAGGGAGTCCATGTCTTCCGCCACCGCCGGGGCAAGGTCCGCCAGCGTCAGTCCCTGGTCTTTGACTTTATCCGCCAGCTTCTCGTGATCAGCTTTAAGGAAGGAGAGGTTAGTGGTGACGGTGCCCATCTGTGTCTCCATCGCAGCTCTGGAGTCTCTGATCTCTTTGAGTATTAGATCTAGTTTGTCATCTTGCTGGGTATCTGAGAGGGTGGAGGTCAATGTCAGTGGTGTAGAGCCTCTTGGGTCCGCATCCAGAGTGGGCCCCGCGGGTGCCCCATCCTTGCCCTCCGCGGCCTTAGTGCCCTTCCGTACCATGATGAGCGCCGGAAGGCCCGTGTATTGTCTGGATCACGTCGTGGGGCGAGCCTCTGTCGCCCGCTGTGTGCCTGTCCCACAAGTGCTTGCCCCGCTGGTCGCCTGTATCCCTGATTCCCTCTGTGTATTCGCTCTCAGGATCCCAGCGCTTCTTTGGGGATCGTCTCCCACCTGCACAGGACAATTGCAGTTGTCCCCACTGCGTCCTCAACCCTAGCCAGGGTCTACGCCGGTTTCCGGCGTCCTAGTCTCCGCAAGAGCAATGGGGAGGGGGGGGCGAGACAAAAGGAGGGGGGGGGGAAAGGCCGATATCGCCAAGCTGCGTCGTCTACAGTACCTCCGTGCCTTCCCCACTCATCGGCTCCAGTCAGGGGGCTTCAGTGTTTGGATGGGTTTCAGGGCCTTCCTCCAGTAGCTTCCACCGTCGGGCGGCAGGTCGTGCCCCCGGCGGTCCCGCTCCGGCGGCCAGAAGCCGGCGGCAGAGGTGTCGGGCCCCCGGCTCGTGTTTCCGCTTTCCCGCTATTAAGCGGACGGGCATCTAGAGTTGTGCTATCAGGCGGGCTTTCTTTGCTGCGGCAAGCCACCCCCAGAGTCTCGGGCCCAGTCTGCACCTGAGGCCCCGGCCTGCAGCGTGGGACCAGGCCTCGGGCTCCTCCTCCTCCCCGGGCACAGAGATCTGTAACTCCTCGGCTTCACTCACCCACGCCGATGCGGTCGGGGTCTCAACAACAGGGACCGGCCTCCGGCACAGAAGGCCCCGCTCACCGCAGTCCGTCTCGTCCTGTGTCCCGGGCACAATCCACACTCGAGGGCCCGGCTTATGTCGTGACGCTAGGCCCCAGGGTCTCATACGCCGTTCTCCTGGGCCCTCCGCCTCCAAACCTCCAAAACTTGCAGCGAGGCGGGCGGGGGACCTCAACAGCAAGATGCGGTCGTCGGTGTGTCCAAACAACCCCTCGCGTCTGCACCCGAGGTCCCGGTCCGCAGCCTGGGACCAGGCCCCGGGCTCCTCCTCCTCACCGGGCACTGGGATCTTCAATTCCCCGACTTCGCTCCCCCACGCCTAGACAGGCGGGGTTCTGACAATAGGGTCCGGTCTCCAGTGCAGGACATCTTTCAGCACCGCAGTCTATCTCGTCCAGCGCCCCGGGCACAATCCACACCCGAGGCCCCGGCTTGTGGCGTGGCGCTAGGCCTCAGGGTCCCGCACGCCGTACTCCAGGATCCCCTGCGGCCAAACCTCCAAAACTTTCAGCGAGGCGGGCGGGGAACCTTATCAGCAGGATGCAGTTGTCTGTGTGTTAAAACAACCCCTCGTCGCGGCCAGCAGGATACTTAATCTCCCGGCGGCATCAGAGCTCTAACAGAGTCCATCCGCCATGGTGGCTTGCTAGCCACACCCCCCAAAAAGTATTCTAACATGGTGGAATTTTATTTGAAATGAACATAGAATTTGTACTGTTTCATCCTCATCATTGTCTCAAAAAATAAAATCTGATCCACTATGGTTACCTTTTACTACTTTCCTATCTACACAGTCATCTCTACACTAATAACTATCTGACTATTCCCTTTTTCGTTTCTCTCACCTCTTCTATTTCTTTCTTTCATCTTTTCTTTTTCTCTTGTCTCACTTTTTTCTGTCTTTCTTGTATTTTAAAAATTAGATAAATAACCAAGTAACTAATAGGTACCCTAATATTTTCTCTCTTAATTCTTTACATAAGGCTGTATCTTACCCGTTGTATTTTTTACCATGTTATTTCTCTTCCTTATGTAACATGTATTTTTGGTACTTTCTTATTTTATTCAATACACATTATAAAAAATTTAAAAAAAGTTTAATCAGTTGCTGGCTTTGGTTAAATCCATTGTGAGTTCCCAAGCTCCTCACCTCATGATTGTGCATTGTGGTGGCACTGACCTAGGCACATTGACTGGAGTAGGTCTGGAAATCCTAATGAAAGAAACCTTTGCAGAACTAATGTCGTTTTTCCCTCATGCTGTCTTGATGTACTCTAATATATGCCAAAGACAGAAATGGAAGTGGTTAAATCAATTCTATCCACAGATTGACAAAGCCAGGAAACATGTTAATAAAACTGTTTCTGCATTGGTCAGAGACCATGGCATAGGTTGTATCTATACAACAATCTGCATTTTAACATGCATAGAATTTATAGAAATGATGGAGTGCACTCTAAAGATAAAGGCAACAGGGTGTTTCTAAGCAACCTGAAACTCTGCATACAGTCTTATGTATAGCAGCCATATACACACAACCAACACAACGGCTCTTGTCAGAGCCACTCTAGTACCTGGAATATTGTGAAATTTGATGTAGCATCCACCGTGGACAAGTTGCAAAAATGGAAAACAAAAGCAGTGATTCAATGACCACCAACACATCGGAAAATAATATGTAAAAAAATCTGTTCTGAACATTGCCCTACACATATTATTATATACATACTTCTTTCAAAGCATGTTTAAACTCATATTTTTGTACTAAGTTTCTTAAAAACACATTTTTTAGACTTATTTTCCGTTATCACGGTTATTCAGGACATTGTGATGATGTTGTCAATTGTGACAATCGTTCCTTTTCCATAAACTGTAAAACACATATATCCACACTATTACAGTATTTTACACACACAGGGTTTCTGACATTATTCTCTAGGGTCGTGCTTTTTTAAAGAGTTTCTATAAAAACCATCTCTAAAACCTATTTTAACTTTTCATGGTGACTCTGGAGACTGCAGTGACGTCGGTAATCGCGATCCCTGTAGACACGTTGCAAAAGCGGAAAACAAAGGTAGACATTCAATGTCCACCTCGACATCCAACAATAATATGTAAAAAAAATCCATTTTGAACATTGCCCTACACATATATCTATATACATACTTATTTCAAAGTATATTTAAACACATATTTTTGTACTAAGTTTCTTTAAAAACCATCTTTCAAACCTATTTTCCGTCTTCGCAGTTATTCAGGATGTCGCGACCTCGCCGTTAACCGCGACGGTCGCGCCTTTTCCATAAAGTGAAAACACATATGTACACATAGATTACAGTATCTTACACACTACAGGGTTTATTAATGTACACTTCAAACTCATGTTTTTCTAGTGTATTTCTAGAACAACGATCTCTAAAACCTATTTTCCATTTTCGCTGTGAGGCCGGAGATCGCAATCCCCATGGTTATATCGCAAAAGCAGAAACCAGAAGCAGGAATTCAATTGCCGCCACCACCACATAAAAGAATTATAACTATATAATTAATTTTAGCCATCACAGTAGATAACTCACTATATAAATAACTAAATATAAACATTTATCAAAATCTCAATATCTCTATAACAATGCATTTTAATGTTTCACTAATATATATTTTTTTATTTCCATCAATATTCGCAACAACAGCGATAGTCGCGATGTCCTTGCAATGATACATGGGGGGCACCCTGGCGATTGCAGTGTCAACGCGAATATCGCGTGTGATTTAAAAAAAAAGATTTTGGACACATAACTTGTATCACTAACTCCCCCATTCCTCGAACATGGGTTCAGAGTATCTCTACTCTGACCCCTTATGTTAGGTTTTTCAGCAATGTTCAGCCCGGGGAATGGTTCCAGAGCAACAAAATGACAGCTGCACTTTCTGTTCAGGTTCCGTCCAGCCAATCAGAACATTCCCATTGGCACGTGCTTTCGCGATTACTTGCTAAACCGTTGTGAAATATCTGCGACCAGAGATATCACTACAATCTTAAACTTATATTTCTCAACAACTACTGAACAGATATAAACCAAATAAGCAAAAGACACTTCCTCGAACCAACATCTACCTCTCTGCCAAATTTGGTGTAAGTCTGTGCAGTGGTTCAAGCTGTAGCTAAAGGTTCCTATTGGAATTAACAATACAAACGCACCTTTATTTCGTGCCCCAAATTCTAGGTCCCTACTGCATGGATCACACCCGAACTTTCCATGACAACCAGAACCTACCTTGACACTTTTCATGAAGATTGGCCAAAGTTATAGGCAAGTCAAAAAATGCTTTTCCTATTGAAACTAGGTCATAACTATAACTACCTACTGGCGACTGCCAGTAGGATCGATTATATATATGATGTGCAAGTCTGTGATCAAATCCATTAATTATTCCATTAATATTAACTGCTCCATTAGGTGTGTTATATTCCCTAGCTCAATATGTCTCACCCCACAGATTGAAGCAGGAAAAACCGCACCAATCGATCTAGGCCTTGCATTTGTTTCACCTTCACAATTTATTCATTCACCAAGTCGCAATCTGTAATATCAACAGAAGAGGGTTGATCACACCAGCCATTCACTTCACTACTCTTACATACATGGCGGTGTTAACACCTAATGAGCTCTGAAGTCATGGGAGTTATCACCGGTCCTTTCCCATTTACCGCAGGTGTAGATGCCTCCTTTTAAATTTCATCTATTGTACCGTTGTCAGTGTTCCCTGCCATTTCGTTTGCCTCTGGGTGGTAATATCTTCCACCAGCCGTGCGCTTTCCTGTGCTGCTTACACTTTAGTTTTTCTTCCAAGTGGCCAGTCTTGTTTTCTGTTATCTTTTCATTGAGTTCATAGCAACATTTTTCATCCGAATCTGTTATTGGTATCCCAGCATTCTCCAAGTCCATGCTTCTGCAGGAGTGATGTAAAATGGGACTCTCTATCAGCTTTAATCCACATAATAGATGGATATAAAAGAGCATGTTGTGCTTCATGTTTACCCATTGCTTGTTTAATGCCTATTAAGGCTCATCTCTGGCCTTGCACATGGTTAGTGTAATCCAGAAAGATATGTATTTTGTTGTCTACAGTCTATGAGCAACTTGTAGGATGTGATTACTATCCAGGAAATTGAGAAGCACAGCTGCCATAGGTCTTGCGAATGCCCTGGGCACTGCTGGGCATCCTTGCGCTGTTTGTCCCTGCCACCATGAAGACCTTCGGTGAAAACCATTCATAAATGTTATCAAGCAGACATTTTTCTAGAAATTATTCTGTGCCTGGCCACTGCTTCATTTCAGTCATAACCACCAGATGGATATTATTGCCTTGGGATTGATCTTCTTCTTCATCTGATATGTGTTGGAAGTATTCCACTGCACCTGACCGCACTTTCACCTTTGTTTAATATCTTACACTGTAAGTTGAAGTGGCACCACAGTGGACTCATTTTCAGTCAATCGCTCTGTCAGCTTCTTAAGATCATTGCTTAGCAAGATCACTGAATAATAACAGAGTCAAATGTTGCCTCAAGCATACTTTGTGTCTTTCAAAATTGTTTAGAATTTTTTTATTCTCCATTCCTGTGGTTGTTTCGGCCCTTAAAACCCTCAGCCTGCGTTCCCCTGCTCAGGTGTGGGTGAACTTAACAAACCACAACCTAAGGTATTCGTAGTGAGCTGGGTGGAAGAGATGTGAAAGTAGGGGGTTGTTCAGATAAAGGGTTAACATTTAGTCCCTAATGCAGAGCTGCCGAATGACGTCTTAGAGAGTATTCGCATTAAAGTGCTATGAAGTGATTTTTCAATAGAGTAGTCTTAGGTCAAGTATCAGCCACAATGCCCCATCCTTATTGGGGATAAGACTGTACAGGGACACTGTATGCTGATGACCTCTTGGTATTCCTTGGTGAACCTACATGGTCTGGCCCTCAAGTCCTACTAATGCTCAGTATCCTTGGGAAATTCACAGGGCTCACTATTAACGAAACCAAGTCGTTGGTTTGCCTGTTGAGGGCTCACCACAGTCCGTGGATTAGGAAAGTGACCTGCAGGTGATCAAACAGGGTTTTAAGTATTTGGGGGATTATGTGACAGTGGACGCCAAGATGGCATGAGAGAAGAAAACTATTCAACCATAGATTGATTGAATGACTAGAGAATTTGGGTTATGGTGCACACTCCCTTTGCCTTTCCAGGGGGTGCACTGCAATTTTTAAGATGGAAGTTCTGATCCACTTGATATAACGCAATAATATTGCAGAACTTCCCATGTATTATCCCCAACTTAGTACAGCTCTGAGAAGCTACATAAGGAATCACATTATCAAAAAGTCCACTTTTATGGGGAGGAATAGCAGCAGTTGAAATTACATCGTATTATAGGGCATCCCATATAGTTATTCTTAATGAATGGTGCTTTGACACATTGGGGTACCCAGCTTTTGCGTCTGAGAGCTGGTCAATATGAGGCACATCAATATAATACTAAATAGGGGCTTGACTACCCTGGACCTTCCCCCTGTTCCAAACATGGTGTATTGTATCTGGGCAGACACTATCCAGGCCTTGTGGCTGAGACTGAGATTGACAAGGGAGACCCCTCTCTGGATCGGGCATTGACTTTGGCAGGTATCCGACCTGCAGGGATTTGGACAGTGGGACACCATAGGCATTTCAAATCTGAGTGACGCCATACATGGGGCAGTAATAAAATCACTCACAGACCTGTAGAAGGAGTTTGATCTCCCCCCGCAGTCAATTCTTTAGATACTTACAGCTTCATCATGTACTCACACCCTTCATAAGTGATTTAGTGGAGCTCCTAGAGCATAGCTCATTGGAGGCCAAGGTCCTGTTTGAGGAAATAACTGATCACAAAATAACCAACATTTATTGGTCCCTGGTGGTCAGTTTGCTAGAATCCTTTGACTGGCTGTGAAAGTCATGGTAGCAAGACCTGGGTCCTCTGGCAGAAGATGACTAGAAAAAGATACAAGCTGCTATCAATGCATCTCAGTTCCAAACCATACAACTGAAGTATCTCCAACGCATCTATTTCACACATGATAGGCTCTGGAAGTTGAAACTGGTGGATTCACCACTCTGTCTGAGAAGCGCTTCTCTAAGTAGGGTACTTGTCACATACTTTTTGAATTGTATAAAGATAGTTCAATTTAGGTAGGGAGTGCCTGCTTGTCTGGGGAAGGTGCTGGGCTGGGGGATCCCCCTAGACCCTAAGTTGACACTTTTGCATATCACAATAGATGTAGACAGCAACAGATACGAAATGGCCTTGCTAACGCTGGTTTATCGGGGGCGAAGAGAAACATAGCCAATTACAAGAAGGATCCAGCACTCCACCACTGAAAGAGTAGAGAAAGGGATTAGACCAATGAATGTCACTCGAACAGTCTATTTAAGTCGCCAGGAGAAGTCACTCTAACACCAAAAGATCTGAAAAGACTGGTGTCATTATAGGGGTATTCTTCTTGAACCCTGTGGCAGGCAGCCCTGGACAGAGTAGTGATTGTCGGTGCTACCTGCATGCTCAAAGTGTTGACTAACTGTTGGAAATTGCGCTTTTGTAGGGTTATCCCCAAACTTTTAGCTTCTTCCTCCTATTTTTTTAATGACCTGTCTTTGTTGGTTTTAGGACTCTAGGCACTTTATCACGACTGATCAGTGCTAAAATGCATATGCTTTCTGGGTAAATTTTATTTATTTATTCATTTGTAGAGTGCCTGGTTACACCACCGGTGTGTCCCAGCCCTGAGATGCATGCTCTGGGGGGAGGCTGCTGTCAACCTCCTGTAATGCTCGATGTGCAGAACTAACTGACAGTAGCCCTATCCAGTTTGCCTGACCAGCCATGTTTTCAGCTGTTTTCGAAAACGACTTTCGCATGGTTCTATTCTTAGATCTAACGGTAGGCAGTTCCACATTTTGGCTGCATAGTACCTGAATGAACATGCTCCCATTCTTGCTCTAAATATTCTCGGTACAGTCACCAATGCCTTACCCATAGATCTTAAACTCCGTCCTGGGATGTTTTGGGTTATTAACGGTTGCAGGTATCAAGGGCCTTTCTTCAATAGATTACAGTGACAGTGGCACATTGCCAGTAGAAAGGAGAGTCGCATTCAAGGCAGCCAGTGTAATGCTGTAAGGGCCTTCTTCGTATTCGCTTTTCTCGGAAGGCCCAGTACCATACGCGCCGCCGCATTCTGTACTCTCTGTAATTTGGAAAATCCCTTTTTAGTAGCACCAAAATATAGTACATTCCTGTAATCCAATTGGGAAGTTATTACTGAATGTACTATGGTTTTCCGGGTATTTGGTGATTATAAATCCAGGACTTTCCCCAGGATTTTCATGTTCCCGTAACATTTACCTGCTACCTTCCGAATCTGACTTTCAAAAGTCAGCTCGGAATCAAGCCATATTCCGAGGTTTTTTACTTCTGTTTTGGGGGAAGGCAGTTGGCCTAGTGTTTCATGCCACCATGCGGATGACCATATGGATGGCACCCTGCCTACCACCATTACTTCCATTTTGCTCCCATTTAGCTTGAGGCAGTGGTTAGACATCCAGTCTGCCACCTCTTCTAAACATTCGGAGAAACGGTTAGCTGCTTGGCCCTTGTCTTGTGCTAACATCACAAATAGTTGCGTATCGTCTGCATAGGGGACAATCGTGTTATGGATTGGTGTTTCCATGATTAGCATATTTTATTTACTTGTCAGTCCTTAGTAAAGTGCACTGAGTGTTCCAGGGCCTGTAAATCAAATGCTACTAGTGGGCCTGCAGCACTGATTGTGCCACCCACATATGCAGCCCTGAAAAGATAACTCAGATCTGCCACTGCAGAGTCTGCGCACAGTTTCTAACTGCCATTACGACTTGAAAAATGAACCCACTTGCCAGGCACTAACCGTCTCTTTTCTTACATGTGAGTAACCCCTAAGATAGGCCCAAGGTACCCCTGTAGGCAGGGTGCAGTGCATATGAAAGGTAGGACATGCACTGACGTGTGTGACATGTCCTGGTAGGGAATTTCATTGCATTTTGTTTTTCACTATTGAAAGGCTATCTGGCCCATAGGAAAGCTTGGGAGTTCATTTATAACATTTTATAAATATAACTTCCAATTAGGACCAGATAGGAAAATAATGTTGTTTAGTATGCCTGAACTCAGAATGTTAAAATGCATCTTTTAGTAAAGGTGATTTTTACATTCTGTGTTTGAAAATACCACTTTTAGAAAGTAGGTATTTTCGTGCTTAATCATCCAATGTACCTCTGCTAAGATGTGTATTGACTGGCTTTGGAGTGACAGGGGATGGGAATGTGCAGTGGCTCCAGAGAGTCTGGATGAGTCAGGGCTGGGCTGAAAAGACCTGGGCTGCATTCAGAGTAGTGTGAGGAGCTGTAACTAGCACCTGAATAGGCCTGGTCTTCATTTAGAGTGGTGGGAGGAGAATTCCCTTGCACCTAAATAGGCCCTGTCTGCCTTGGACAATGCTGTTTCTGCCTCCTGCTGGGAAGCTGGGCCAGCCAGAGAGAACCAAACTGGTTTGGACTAAGCACAGACACTCTCTGCCTGAGAGATCAAAGGATTTTGGAGTCTAAAAAGTGGGACCCAAACCCCTAAACTTTAAACTCTTTTGGGCCAAGAATACTGCCAAGAAGAGCTGCAGAAGCTGTGAGGAGGGACTACCACTTTTCTGTGTGCTTTGCTATTTTGGCCTGCAGTGGCAGCTTCTGTGCAGGGAAAGGACTGGAATTGAACTTTCTACAACTTCCTCATTGAGTTTCTTCAAGGGCTTGAGGTTGAGCTTGCCCCTGTTCAAGAAGTCTAAAGAACAGCAAAGACTTCAAGCTCTTCTGCCATCAGTACTGTGTATTTTGTGCTACAACAGCAGAAAAAGCAACCCAACGCCATCTAGGATGCTGCTGTCAACTCGGTGTCCTGAAGGCACTGCAGAGGGCACCACCGTCAATCTGCACCGGAACCCTGGTGTCACCAACGCCAGCTGACGCCTCCACCGAGCCACGGCTTGCACGCGACCTGTGGGCACCGCCCTCCGCAGTGCCTCGCTTCACACCATCGGCTTAATATCCCTGACAACACCGCTCCACACAGACATCGACACCGCTGCTTGCCCCGTGGTTCGAGGGCACCGCTCGTAATTTACACAATGCACCATCCTCATCCCCCACCATAGCCTTGGCCTACCGCTGCTGGCGCCATTGACTACAGTTCGTCAGCCAACAACAGCGCTTCAGCAACAACGACGCTACTGCTTGCACCGTGACTTGCCAGCACGGCGACGAGTACCGCATCACTTTGCACAGCAGCCCTCGTCTCACCTATGCCCCTGGATGACCATCACCGAGCCCCTGCCTGATCCGTGACCTGAAGGCACGGCACGCTGCACCGCTGCACTTTACACCGCAGCACCCAACGCCTGACGGCGCTCCTGACTTCAACCACGAGGAGTTCAATCTGCAACGAGTGTGACTTCAAGGGCCCGACGACTCCTGCACCAACCTCTGGAGCCGACGCCTGCTGCGCCGTGCTTTTGGGCCTCAACAAGAGTTCGCCAAAGCCAATCATTTCTAAAGGGACTGCTTTGCGGGTCTTCCCGACACCGTAGCTGGCCCACGACTTCAAGGAACTTTGTTTCAAGTCTATTTTGATTACTGAAGATTTCTAAGTACTGTATTTTGGATTTGTATCATTCTTGGTCTTGTCTTAAGTAGATAAAACATTTTTAATTTTTTCCAAACTGGTGTGGTGTCCTTTTGTAGTGCTTGCACTGTGTTACTCTTGGTTATGTACAAATGCTTTACACACTGCCTCTAAGATAAGCCTCACTGCTCCCATATCCTGACTAGAAGGAAAGGTCCCTTCTTGGACAAAGGTGCCAACCCTTGCCAACTACAGATCCCCACTTCTAACACTAACCTGAATGGAACTGTTATGCAGCTTACATTTAGTCTCCAGTTTGGTTCTTCATTTTAACTCAGCATTTTTTCCAGTAGTGGTTTGCGCATGCTTTTCCATAGTGGAAAAATCTCCTTTGCACGCATTCATTCCAGATCGACATTGTTGCATTATATTCTGCACATTTAGATCAAGGATCGTTCTACTCAGAACTCACTGTCTTGTTTTACTTTTTATGTGCTCGTAGGAGAAGACTCTGCTGCTTCAGACTAATTAAATATTGTTCTGCACCTCTGGCACAGTGTGATAAGCTTGTTGTTTCATTATAAAAACTGTGTTCATGCTAAAGCCTGTGAGAGTTGCACTTATTTCCGGAATCATCACAGAACAAACGTGGATGGTGAGCTGCGACTGAGACTGACCTTCTTCCTGAGAAGGAAGATAGCCATGTGAAAAGAAATATGCAGGCTTCAACACTTGAGACAAATTGCATTCCTTAATGCACTAAGGCTGGCTTCCTGAGAGTACCAAGGTATGGGGTTGGGACATTCCAATAGGCCTTGAGGATGGGTAATGCCTACAAGCTCTCTTTAGCATAGAGATATGAGTAATGTTAGTAACATTGTGAACAGTTAACATGGCTGAATTGTTTGTGTTTTTCACCATTCCAATAATGCTTATTACAATGATGTCTCACGTTTTTAATACACAGTTCATGTTTTATTTACAAAGATTAGAGCTTTTCAGTAGACGTTTGAAAATGCAATACTATATCTTCTCTTTGTGACACTTTGGGCATGTGAAGGACTGGGTTCTTTAAGACCCAGCGGTGCCAGGGGACAACACCTGAAACCTTCGTGGGTAACCTGCTCCGGCGTACGAATGACAGAGACACGGGACACTTCCTTCGGCGTCAAAGATTCAAGGTTTATTTACTGCAGGGAACACAGAAGTCACGACAAGTACAACACGTGCAACTTGGGGAGACTGCTTCAAATTGGTTCTGTGGATCGCTCCTTTTATACATGATTTTCCCATAGGTTTGCATAGCAGACAAAGGTTTACAACCCGGTTCCCACAATTATCCCCAAGAGGGGTCGCTTTGGTCACTTTGATACTCATAGGGTCCGGAACATAAGTGCGGAAACATTTGGCGGTTCCCAACTGTAAAAACCCATCTTCCCATCATTAGTACATTCCAATCAGCAGTAAAACAGATCGAAATAGGAACAAGGACAGGTGTAGAGGAAGATGGAAACAGTGGGAAGATTGGAAAGGGTGTAAAAGGGGAGGTATCGGGAAACACGAGCTACAGGCATCAAAGGGACGTGCCTAATGAGATGCACGGCTAAGACAATAAACCGGCACGGCGAGATGAGCCTCGAGCGGGGCCATCTGCCTTACAGTATCATCCCCCTCATCATAAAGACACTTACAAAGGACATGTGTCTTCCGCAAATATCTTGGGAGTCCCAGGGTCGCGAAGCGGACAGCGTCCGTTCGCTGACTACTTGAGGGCAAGAGACAAAATGGATGCCGTATCTAAGATGGAACCCGTGGGTACAGATGAAAAACCCACGTAGCAAACGAACTGTTTAAGTTAGCACAGCGAAACTGCGCACACTTACTAAACTCGTCATTTGCGGTTCGTAGATACCAGACTCGACCATATTCGTGCGAGTCGAAAAACATCACTTACAATTGTCACGGAACCTCAGACGCTCCTTTTGCCCTCATGTAGGCAAGCACTAGTCGTATTCATACTCGATATTCATCAGACCATCTAGATGTTGCTGTAGCATAGCTCTGTCCAACCGAGTTCCATTGGTAACAGGCGGCTGTCTCATACACGATGTAGCACAGAGGCCACATAAGGCAGGACCGCACTGCACACAAAGGCAACACGTGAACAGGAACGCCACAACGACTCCGATGATCATCAGAATCTTCCAACCCCAAGTCGACATCAGGCCCCAAAACCACCCAAGTAGCGTCCAATCCCCTACATCCACGTGTATGGATTCGGAGATCTTATGCAACTTCGAGATGGCTTGATAGACAGTCGGAGCGTTATCAGGAATGAAAATACAGCAGCTCGAATGGATCACCTTACATACCCCACCTCGATCTGCTAAGATCACGTCTAAAACCATACGGTTTTGCAACGTCATAAGTCTATCCGCCTGAAGTTCAGTGGTGATATTACCAAGGGCACTGGCAGTAATATTAGCTGTCGATTCTACCACTCGAGTCAACTGTCTTAGGTTCCTACTATTAACCATAGGTCCCCAAAACGGGAGGAGACCCTTGAAAAAGTCTCCTGCCTCTTGACCGGCAGTATCCTCTTCGCTAATTACGCCTCTCACAACTCTAGTCTTGTGATAATCCGCATCTACAGTGAACGTCGGAGGCAACAAGTTTGCGATAAAACATGAGCCCATGAAGTCAGAGGGCAACCATGCATACGCACGATCATGACAAATAAAGTATGTACCCTTGGCAGCCAGAAACACAGGGGACGAGACCATCGGCAGAATGTAATTTTCAGTGCAAGCACTCTCTCCAAGTCGGGCTTTCGATCTTCGGCCACGACCTATTAGACAAAAATTACCAATGTGGGGTACGACCCATATCGGAGGCGAGCTTTACACTATACTCGCCTCTACTCAGGACCCTGTAGGCTTGTACCTCTTCTTCTGGAATAAGCGAGGGATCATAGATATCGCTATCTAAGTCTTCAATCGCTATAGACAAAGGTTTTTGATACGAGGTAGGACCAGAGTAGGGGGAACGTGGTTCTCGAATGGGGTGGAAGCCTAGTGCGCTTCAAAACATTGTTTGAAATGCTCGAGCAGACCCTTGGGAACTATACGGTAACACCAGATATGGAATTCCCTTATCCGTAGTGTGTGGCATCAACCCACACACCCAACAATTAGTAGTGTTAACCACTAACTGATGCTGATGAAGGAGCTGAATAAAGGAATTGTTGCGATATTCTGCACGTCTAGCCTGCTCGTGTTCAGGTAAGATATGAAAAGAATGAGGAGAAGCAGTGGAGGTGAGTTTAGGGTCAGGGGTAGGAGTAGGTATGGCAGAAGGTAAGAAGTAAGACATCGTGTAATACACCCCACCCGCCAATAGTGCAGAAACCGTCAAGAACAATACAAATATTTGGAACATAAAACATTTGGTACGACTAAGTTGTTGCAGCTTGAACCTTTGCGCCTGAGCTTCTTCCAAGTCCATCAGCTTCGAAAATGCCATCCCCTACGACCGTCCGCAACGTTTCTTGACGCACTTCGTTCTGTGTAGCAGTAGTCAATCCCTAGGAGTTCCCAGGAACCGACGGTCTTTAACCTAGTGTCAAGACCTACTAACCAGAAGGAAGTACACGCGCGGCCCTACGGCCTTTATTCACAATTATGTGTATGCAAAAGTGTCTCTCAGCTGTGGAAGCAAAAATATGAGGAACGAAACTCAATGTACATATACAAAAATAATTACAGTGATACGAGTGTTCAAACTGATCGTGGAAAACGGGATAATGCAATTGTCAAGGGACAGAACAGGAATCTTTTATTAGTCTTTAGTGCTGGATCGCAAAAAGTATCGGGTTTTCCCAGGACGTGTCTGTTCGTCAAACAAAGGATCCGTTGAAGAGACAGCGTTCTGTTGATCAGTTGAATGTTCTGGTCTTGAGTCTTTTGATGACAAATGTTCAACAGTGTCTTTCTGCTGCACTGAGGATTCTCCGACAGGTTGTGCGTCGCTGAAAGGTACAAACGCCGGCAATCCTTCGGTTTCAGTTGATGCAATGCCTCTCCTCACCCACGAGTCTGCTGGCAACGGAATAGGGACTTTTTTGGTATGGGTGGCATGCACCCAGTTTTTCCGACCCTCTAGACGAACTGCAGTTCTCGTGGCAAGGAGGACCTGGTAGGGTCCAGTGAACCTGGGATCCAAATTGTTCTTGCGCGAAAAGTTGCGCGTCACCACCCAATCTCCGGGCTGGAGCTGGTGGCCTGGACCCTCCGTCTGCGTAGGCAATGCTTCGTAAACCTGTTGGTGAATTAACCTCAGTTTAGCAGTCAAGTCATGAAGATAATCGATCAACATTGGATACTCAAGATCACAGAACACACCCGGCCTAGGGACCCCCCAAACATTGGCAGGACGACCGAACACTATTTCATAGGGACTGAGCCCTACTCGGGAGTGTACAGTTGCCCTTGTTGACAATAATGCTAAGGGTAAAGCGTCAGGCCACGAGAGACCAGTCGTAGCCTGAATCTTCGCTAGTTTTAGTTTAAGGGTGCCATTGTACCCCTCAACCAAACCAGCTGACTGGGGATGATTGGCGCTATGGAATTTCTGATTAATTCCAAGGCCCTTACACACACTCTTCATCACACTCCCCACAAACTCACTTCCGTTATCTGACCACACAACTCTAGGCATTCCGTACCGAGGAAAGTATTCCTTCAGTAGGATTTTCGCAGTTGACAAAGCAGTGTTGTCCTTAAGAGGGTAGGCTTCGATCCATCGGGAGAACGCGCAAACCACAACTAAAACGTATTTCAGGTTATTGCATCGCTCCATATGGATGAAGTCTAACTGGATCACCTCAAAGGGACATGAAGGGGGAGCAAAACTACCAGGAGGAGTTGGGGTTCCCTTACCAGGATTGTACAACATACACACCATACAATTCTTAACCAGTCGTTCAGCACATTTCGTGATACCATCATTCTTCCACACAGGAGACAGCAACTTGCAAATACCTTTCGCGCTAATATGTGCTAACCCATGCGCCATAGTCACAACAGCCAGCACATACGCATCAGGCAACATCCATCTTTTCTGATCCGATAAGTCGATCCAACAACCATTCGCATCCAACTTTCCCGCACTTTCTTTCCACTTCATCTTTTCAGTCTCGGTGGCCTCATTCTGAATTGCTTTCACACTCTCGATAGTGTCCTCACACATACTCGATTCTGTAGGCCACCTAACCGGACTCGTCACATACATTCGAGTGCTAAGGTTCCGGGCAGTCTCCTTAGCAGTCTCATCCGCAAATGCATTACCACGACCAACATCATCCGTCACCTTACGATGCGCACTACATTTGACAATCGCCACTTGCTTAGGCAACGTAAGTGCATCCAAAAGATCATTCACAAGCTGGCCATGCTGAATTTTCGTACCATGCGATGTTAGAAAACCTCTCTCTCTCCACAATCGTCCAAAGCTATGTGCGACGCCAAAGGCATATTGGCTGTCGGTAAACACATTCACACGTTTCCCTTTCGCTAACACACACGCTCTGGTGAGAGCGATCAGTTCTGCAGCTTGGGCAGAATTCTGATTCAATCTTGCAGTCTCAACAACAGTATTCAACGTTACAACGGCATATGCAGTAGTCACATCGCCATTCGGTAATTTAAAACATGAACCATCCACATACAGCGTTCCATCTGGGTCTTCCAAAGGAGTGTTTTTAAGGTCCACTCGACCTTTTGTTTCCTCTTCTGTCCTCAAATAACAATCGTGTTCTGTTATTTCATCTGACTCTGAGCTAATTGGTAACAAAGTCGCCGGATTCAGGACATTACAACGTTTTATCTGAATGTGGCTTGCCAGTAACGTCAACTCGTACCCAGACAATCTCGCACTCGTCAAATGCTGAGTTTTCGTACGATTCAAAAGAGTGTCGACTGCATGCGGAACCATCACCGTAAGCATATTATCCATGACCAATCCTGCTGATTGTCGGATGGACACCGCAGCTGCCGCTGTTGCTCTCAAACAACTCGGCAATGCTCTAGCTACCGGGTCCAAGGTCGAGGAAAAATATGCACATGGACGTTGCTTACCACCAAAAGGTTGCGTTAAGACACTCAACGCACAACCTTCCCTCTCGTGAACATATAATGTAAACGGCTTGCTATAGTCAGGAGTACCTAACACAGGAGCCGAACACAATGAATCACGTAATTCAGAAAAACTTTTCTGACATTCTTCCGTCCATGGTAAAGGAGTTGAAACATCCTTGCATGTAAGAGCTACCAATGGTTTTGCTAGCAATGAAAAATTTGGAATCCATTGCCTGCAGTACGACGTGATACCTAGAAAGGCACGCACATCTCTTTGGGTTGTTGGCACAGCCATTCGTGCAATCGCTGCAATTCTCTCTGGGGTCAACCGCCTTCCCTCCTTTGACAATAAGTGACCTAGATAGGTTACTTCTTGACAACAATATTGGAGTTTAGAAGGTGACACCTTGTGATTTAACTCGCAGAGATGTTGCAGCAGCGACACCGTAGCAATTTTGCAAATGTCCTGAGTATCTGCAGCTACCAATAAGTCATCGACGTATTGGATTAAGGCCGCACCAACCGGCAACCTAAATGCATCCAGTTGACCCTTCAAGGCTTGACTGTAAATCGATGGACTTTCACAGTAGCCCTGAGGAGCGCGTTTAAACCGGAAGCTGCGTCCACCAAGAGAGAAACCGAAAAGGTCTCTGCTCTCTTCTGCAATGGGAATGCTGAAGAACGCATTCTTCAAATCAATCACCGAAAACCACGATGCAGAAGCTGGAATCAGAGTCAGTAGCGCCGTGATATCAGGCACAACGGGGAACTGAGGAATCACAATTTTATTCACCTCCCGTAAATCGATAACAAAACGATAAACAGGTGGTTTCGAAGGATCAGTACGTTTCAGAATGGGCAGTACAGGACTGTTGCACACGTTTCCCCGCGTCTCCTCAATAACGTCTTTCTCGATCAAATCATAGATGATCGCTAACAATGCTCGTTCACCATCAAGAGAGATACGATACTGGGGAATACGTGGCAACCGCACATTAGATTTCAACTGAACAACATAAGGAGAGATGTCAAGCAGGCCCACGTCATTGGGACCTGTTGCCCACAAAGATGCAGGAAGAGAACTCAATTCCGGTGGAAGCTTGTCGAGAGACAAGTACATAGGAGAGACAACCCTCTCTCCTAACGTAAGCTTTACACCCGCAGGGGAACAATACAGAGTTGCATACAAACGTTTAAGCAAATCCAGACCCAAAAGATTTTCACCACAACCCGTGGTTAAAATCAACGGTGCTTCTAGCTCACGAGGCCCAATTGTAAGGGGCAAAGGGCGTGAAACTGGATTGCTAACGGGGGCGCCAGAGAATCCAACGGAAACATTTGTTAAGCCAGACAAAGGTGCGCCAGGGAGTTTCGAATGCTTTATGGAACTTTTCGCTGCACCAGTGTCCAACAGAAAAGGCTCAATGACGCCCGATGTAGCAACTGCGACGTAAGGCCCTCTATGATCAACCGGAACTGATACCACTCCCTCTCCTTGTCTTCGGCTGTCCTAGTAATTACTGTCGTCAGTTCCCTGATCGACGTAATAATCGTCTACATTGTACTGCGCAGATCGTCCTTGCGACGATCCACGTTGATCAAAACAATTATCGGAATTTGATGAGTTATCTGAACGGTCATTTTGAGCACCACGACCTCTACCACGTGGTGCCTGCTGAGAACCACCACGACCTCCTCTAGATGAGTTACCACTGTTACGATCGTTTAAAACGGGACAATTGAATTTGATATGACCCTCCTGTCTACAATAGGCACATTGATTGTACCCTAACGAGGATCTTTGGGAAGAGGAGTCATTACGAGATTGTGGTCGGTTCGATTGCGGCTGCGATCTATTTTGTTGCGAAGCATTCTGATTCGAACGTGGAGGATAGGCCTGCTGTAACAACACTTTAGTTTTGAGTTCTTTCGTCTTTTTATCAGCATGGTCGTTTTCTTCTTTCTCTCTATTCTCATAATATTGTGCCGTAGCCAATATTTGAGCTGAGGTAGAAACGGCCCACGCACTTTCTGAATTCTTTAATTTATTGCTCAAATCGGGCAATAAGTTCGACACAAATTTATCCACAAACAGCCGTTGACCACCCTCAGTGCTCATATCCTGACCACTATGATCGATGAATGCTTCCTCGAACCTCGTAAAGAAGTCGGAGACACTCTCGTCCTTCTTCTGTTTACAAGCTGACAATTTGTCCCAATTCACTCTCATAGCTGGCATAAGAGTTTTCATTAACGTTATTATTCTTTGAGGAAGATCAGCAATCAGCTGGTCGGGTTTAGCACCACCGGTTTGCAACCCATCCGCCGCTATAATGGCCGCCCAATCACCACCTAATTCATTTGCATGGTTTTCCTGACGAATCTTAGCCCACACCGGTTGAGGCACGACATTTCCGAACAACATGTCGATATCGGCAAGATTCATTATCGTAGCATCTACGAGCTGCGATAATTCTTTATAGTACCCTGCAGGATTTTTGCGAGGGTCAGGCAAAGATTGCTTCACCTGCAACACTTCTGATCTTTTCCATGGGAGATGTATCCATACTCTCTGAAAGAACGGCAAAATCGGGGGTTGAGCTGCAGCATTACCTGGCATCCAAACTGGCGGAACTTCACGCATAGGAAATTGACCAGACTCATCTGGCTGTCTTTCAATATCCTCAACAAACAAGGCTTGAGGTATAGGAGTGGGACGAAAAGATAACAATCGTTCAACAGCACGTCGAACGTTGGTATCCACTATCAGTCCAGTCGAGAACTGAAGTTGCAAATCAGACAAAGCGGTCAGCACCTCGTCAGGTGCGTCGGCCGATATCTGATCACGAAGGACCTTACACATTTCCTCGAACACAAATCTCTGGGTTGGTATATTGAATTGACAAAACGTGTCGAGTACAATACGAGGTGGATTTCTAAGGGGATGCGTCATCCATCCCATCGCCATATTATATAGCGAAGCGCGTTCCCTGTTACCAGGGAGCTGACTACGTCTCTGAGGACCATCTGAACCAGCGGACCCAAGAACAGGTCCGAGCGAATGAAAGAAGCTAGCCGCAAGAGGAGAATTACGACTACGAGTAGAGGGAGAAGTATAGGACACAGGACTAACAAGCGAAGGAGTAGAGACAGAAACAACAGCAGGAGTTAACAGAGCAGGAGCAGTAGCGGGAGCAGGAGTATGTGGAAGCGGAGGAGCAGTAGGGATAGCAACAGACAAAGGAGCAGGAACAGTTGGAAGAACGGGTGCAGGTTGAGGAGCAGGTGGAGGAAGAATAGGTGGAAGAATAGGTACAGGGGGAACCACAGGGGCTGTGGTACCCTGTACATACGGAGGTGGCGACTTCATAAGATAGGACATTAAAGGATCCTCAACTGCGTCTTCCTTCTTTTCCGACTCCGTAGGCAAAGTAGGATAGCATTTATCTATAGTCATACGCTGTAATCTATCAAACACTTCCTTTTCCTTAACCTCCTTATCATGCTGAAACTGCTCTGCTTTCTTTACAATGGTAGCAACACTATCTCTCTGATTTCGTTTAGTCTGTCTGATTTCTTTCTGTCGGGCTTCTTTACGCCACAACCGAAAGGCATCAAACATGGCCGGCCTTGACTTTTTCTCGAACAATTTAGCCTCTAGGTTATCTAAGATCGGGGTCTCAAAGCTACCATGAGGTGGCCAACTAAGGACACCGTCCTTCTTAGTATAGCGAATCCAATAATCATTAAAAGTAATCGGGCCTAGCCCATGTTTACTGTACAGTTCATAAGTCGGAGTTCCAACCGGAGGTATCGGACACGAGTCCTCCAGCCGGGAATCCGCACCACAAGGTCTGAAACAACTAAACAAAGTACTGCGACTAGGCATCTTGCACACTAGCCGAGTTTCACAAACTTCAAGGGTTACGGGATTTACCAAGTCCCAGCAAAAACGAAAACCCTCGGTTTTTGGCGGCTGCAGTCGTCAAACAACACAACAAAGTACCAAGAACCACAAATGCAATGGAACCATGCAACAACTAAGCAACCACAACCAAGAACTCTGGGAGCGACCCACAAATACTTAACTCAAAGATCGATGGCGTCACCAGGAAGGCCCGTCAATCGTCTCGCTCTACTAAGGTCTACGCCAGGCGCCAAAACAGGTCTACAGTCAGGGCAGCAGTCCGTCGCAGCCGTCAGGAGGCGGGAATCTTCGCGGGAAAAGTCTTCGGGCTACTTGTTTCGACAACAGGATCGATGAAGCGGAGTGCACCTTCCCTCGGAGATTTCACACGAAGTTCCTCACGATCGTCGGGCTTGGACCGGTACCACTGATGCAGCCCCACGTTGGGCGCCAACTGAAGGACTGGGTTCTTTAAGACCCAGCGGTGCCAGGGGACAACACCTGAAACCTTCGTGGGTAACCTGCTCCGGCGTACGAATGACAGAGACACGGGACACTTCCTTCGGCGTCAAAGATTCAAGGTTTATTTACTGCAGGGAACACAGAAGTCACGACAAGTACAACACGTGCAACTTGGGGAGACTGCTTCAAATTGGTTCTGTGGATCGCTCCTTTTATACATTATTTTCCCATAGGTTTGCATAGCAGACAAAGGTTTACAACCCGGTTCCCACAATTATCCCCAAGAGGGGTCGCTTTGGTCACTTTGATACTCATAGGGTCCGGAACATAAGTGCGGAAACATTTGGCGGTTCCCAACTGTAAAAACCCATCTTCCCATCATTAGTACATTCCAATCAGCAGTAAAACAGATCGAAATAGGAACAAGGACAGGTGTAGAGGAAGATGGAAACAGTGGGAAGATTGGAAAGGGTGTAAAAGGGGAGGTATCGGGAAACACGAGCTACAGGCATCAAAGGGACGTGCCTAATGAGATGCACGGCTAAGACAATAAACCGGCACGGCGAGATGAGCCTCGAGCGGGGCCATCTGCCTTACAGTATCATCCCCCTCATCATAAAGACACTTACAAAGGACATGTGTCTTCCGCAAATATCTTGGGAGTCCCAGGGTCGCGAAGCGGACAGCGTCCGTTCGCAGACTACTTGAGGGCAAGAGACAAAATGGATGCCGTATCTAAGATGGAACCCGTGGGTACAGATGAAAAACCCACGTAGCAAACAAACTGTTTAAGTTAGCACAGCGAAACTGCGCACACTTACTAAACTCGTCATTTGCGGTTCGTAGATACCAGACTCGACCATATTCGTGCGAGTCGAAAAACATCACTTACAATTGTCACGGAACCTCACATGCATAAGTGACAAACAAAAGGGTAGATCTGTTTCCACAAATTCCTTGGGAATTTTCAGAGTCATGTTCTAGGTTACTGACACCATCTACAACTCTGTGGGTTTAAGAGTTTAGATGCAGTAGTGGGAGCTAGCCAAACATACCAACATTCACTGATTATATAGTAAGACTCATTCTCTGCTTTATGAAGTTTTGCTATTCTAAATACATAGTCCTACTAGATCAGCAGAAACCATATAATAGAACAGGTGGTGTTTGAGGATCTTCTTTATATGAAATCATTAGTTACCAAATGTAGGAGAGTAGGATCTGCTTTCTATGGTTACCCCCACATTTTTCTGATGTTTCACTGTTTTTCGACTTTAGACTGGCTGGGGCCCTGCTATAAAGGGCCCCCGCCTGGCTGCTTCCTCTCTAAATTGATTGCAAGTACATTAGGTACACTCCAGTTTGGTTACTGGGGTGCCCTAGTATAAGGTACACCAGGTACTAAAGGGATAGGTACCCCAGACACCTACCAAGGGCTGAAGCATTATTATGCCACCCCTGAGAAGCCTTCCAAAATGACACCACAGTCTGCTACTGCAGCTTGGGTAAGGTGGTGCATGCACCCCTTACTGAGATATAGGTTACCTATATCTAGCTTTAATCACTGCACACAGAAACCTATCACTCACCCCTAAGGCAGGCCTTATCAATCCTGAAGGTAGGGTGCTTGGTTTTGTGTGAGAGGGTGCCCATGCATGAGCAGGACCCCTCTGCAGCCTTCAGAACCTATTCTCTGGGTCTGTTCAGTGATGCAGCCAGACCATATACTTTTAAGTGCAATATAACTTCGCGGTAAATGCTAACTTTGGAATGGCTGCATGGAAACATGTTGTGTTTGGCATCAAACACTTTGGAATCCTACCCCCCCCCCCCAGCCAGTCCTGGGGGCGGGGCTAGAATTCCACCCTTCTAGAGGGAGAGACATGTATACACCGGTATACCCGGTACCAGTTTTAAAGAGCCCTGGCATCATAGAATGGATGCTGCAGGAACAGACTCGAGTCTGGCCTCCTGCTGCTGACCAAAAATCCAGCAGGGGAGGCCTGGGCAATAGGTTTCCTGTCACATGGAGGTGTAATCACCTTCCAGACAGGCTTTAATGTATTGGGGCTGGTTGGGTGCACTCTGAGAGTGCTTTGAAGTCTGCACCGGGGGCACATTTGGTGTCCCTATGCAGTCCACGTCAAACAGGTTGCAGGGGCTACCAGCACCTGCTCTGGCTTGAAACTGGACAAAAGAAATGGGTGTAGCCACCCCTCTTTGCAAACCCCTTCCATAGGTGGGTCCCTAAAGTATGTCCAACCCCTTTCTTTAGTATAAGTAAGGAACCCC
Source organism: Lissotriton vulgaris (assembly GCF_964263255.1). Taxonomy (NCBI): domain Eukaryota; kingdom Metazoa; phylum Chordata; class Amphibia; order Caudata; family Salamandridae; genus Lissotriton; species Lissotriton vulgaris. The sequence goes on from NC_141694.1 coordinate 496,880,356, forward strand.
TGGCAACAGAAGAATGTCCCTTGGGGTCAAGGCGTGACTCCCCTGCTTGGCAGGCACCAAGGAAGCATTTTCTGGTCTGCATCACAGAAACTCCTGCCGGACTCTGAAGTATTTGCACAGGAAGAGGATTTCCAGACTTCTCAGAGGCCAACCCGAGGCCAACCCAAGACCTGCAGCCCTTGTGAGTGACGTGGAACTGGAACGCCTGGACACCATGCACATTTGCAAGTGCATTGACTTCTCAACGTCTCTTGAAGTTGTGCATTGGGTTACTTTTAGCCCAAGCACCTTTTGCACAAAAGATTATGGGCTTACACTCCACGAGTGTTCCGTGAGCCCGCTTCTTGCATCTCCGCTCAAGGGCCCTTTGCGATCCCTGGTCCGTCAAGTGGTGGGTCTCTATGAAGGCAACTCTGATTTTCCTTGGGCTTCCCTGGTTGCTCCAGACGTGCCCTGACTCCCCACCACGTGGTGAGTCCCTCGGACCTTCCTGGTCCACACCGAAGCACTTCTTTACTCTCTCTATGGGTTGCTGTTGCCAAGGCTTGTTGGGTCCAATCCGGGCATCGACACCGCAGCACACGACATCCTTTGTGGAACAGCTCAATTCCAGCTCCTGGTCTTCATAGATGCCTCCTGGTACTCATGGCTAAAGAGTCAAGCTTCACCTCCTTCACCTGAAATCACCCGACATCGGTGGGTATTCGACTTTCGTGCCCCTGGTCACTGGCTGGTGACCTAAACTCTGTCCCCTCTGCTTTCAGGTTCTTCTCATCTTCGATCCAGGCTTGGATCACACCGAACACTTTCGACTTCTACGGCAGCAACACTTTGCAGCAGATCGCAATTGAAAACGACGACGATTCCAGACACCAAAAGACACCTATGCACCTGGCTTCACTGGGTGAGGTAACTCGAGTACTCAGGTGCTCCCATGGGTGTTGGTCCTAGAACCCCTTAAGACTAAAGGGGTTTGCTCAAAGTCCTCTTCCAAGTGTCCTTTATCTTTAAATTTCCAACTGCGACTTTCCCCATAGAAGCTAACGGCGTCTCGCTGCTGTGTTCTCACACTGCCCGAGTCCCCGGTGGGTCCCCTGTGTCTCTACCATCAGTGGTTACTTGTGGGCCCAGCGATTCTACAGGCTCTAGGCCTTGTGTCTAGTCAAGTCCTGGTTCTTATACCACTTTCTTAATATATGGTTTGGTAGGCCCCTAGGGCTCAACGTATATTGTGCTAATTTACTGTGTGCTATTAAGTGTAACTTATGTGCTTTTACCTCTAGCCTCATAAAGAGACTAGTAGGGTGTGTTTAGATTAAATACATATATTTTATATATATATACCTGGTGTGTTCTCCTTTCATTTGGTCATTCATGAGATTATAGACTGGTAAAACAACTGCTTTACATTCCTTCAAGACCTAGCCTGAAGGCTGCTCTCCATAGCTACCACTAGGATAGCTTTCAATAAAGGTTGTCTTTAACCTATCACCTCTAAGGGGTTGTTTGGACTTGCGCAAGGGGCCCACTATAACTAGTGGACAGCATATGAAAGGCCAACTTCTCACATTGGTGTGCAGCATTTGGGATTCAAGATTGCTTTGCTTTACCAGATAATCTGAAGTGATTGACTAACTGAAAACCAATAAAGGTACCCAAGGTACATATAATACAAGCTTCATCTACAGTAAGTACAACTGAACTTAAGTTGTGTGTCAAGACGTTAGCACAGCCTTTCTACAATGCAAGAGAGTTTGGTAGGCCACACTAGAGTAGGTAGGTGCACACACCACACCTCATTAGTGATGTCTTCAAAGCCAGGAACCAGTGGGTCCCTGCCTGATGTCAGTACCATACTGACATCCAAGTATGACACATTCCCATTCTTAGAATTGAGAGCATTGTGTACTGCTAGGAGATTGAAGACAGGCAAAAGTACCAACACCCAATGTCTCAAGGAGGTACTACTGTTGGATGATCTCAGAAAGGCCTCAGTGCATGACAAGGTAGACAGAGTAGGTCGGGCAGCAGAAAGGGGAAGGCCCAGTGGTGAGGATGACCAGGACCTTACCTCTGAGGCTGACCAGGAAGGTGACAATGACTTTGACCTGGAGAATGCAGCTCCTCTTGGAAATGAGGATGAAGGCCAGGAAGACCCTCTCTTTGTTCCACCAGGTGGGGTTGGAGGTATGCCTAGAAGGCTCAGATATCCTTCTGTGGAGCATGACCATTCTGGTGTTTCTGTAGGGACCTCTGTCTATTCTCATAGGAGGGAATCCTCCGAGGAGAAGAGAGAAAGGCTGCCGAAGTATGAGGAAGCTCAGGTTAGAATCCGAAGACAGCAAGTAGCCTTAGAAATGGAGGCCCTAGATCTCCAAAGAGTTAGAAAGAAGATGGTACTAGAGTCCCATGGTGGCAGCAACTTCCCTAGTGGTAGAGAGAGATGAGATCTCATGACCATAGGAATTTAAACAAGAGTGTCCCTCCCTAACAGAGTGGGGATAACATCCACAAATGTATAACTGCACTGGCAAGGGCCTATAAAGTTCAGAAGGTCCCCCAGGAGCAGTAGGCAGCAATCTTGTGGATCACCTCTGCAGACAAAGGTAGAGACAAGCTCCTCACTGTTAGAGAAGAGGATGTTGATGATTATACAGTCCTGAAGACTGCTCTGATTGAGGGATTTGGCCTAACCACTAAACAATACAGGATAAAGTTCAAAGATACCCAAAAGGCTCAGACTCAGGACTGGGCTGACTTTGTTGATTGTGCTAGTAAGGCTCTGGAGGGCTGGTTACTTGGCAGAAAGGTGTGTGATTTCACAGGATTGTATAACTTAATTATGAGGGAGCAGATCCTTACAATTGTCAAAATCAGCTGTTGCATCAGTACCTGTTGGACTCTGATCTGACCTCTCCCCAAGAATTGGGAAAGAAGGCAGACAAATGGGTCAGCACCAGGGTAAAGCGGAAGGTTCAGAACCAATATGGTGACCAGAAGAAGCAAGATTCTAAGAACTCTGATAAGGGTGGAGAAAAGGGTAAAGACCAGACGTCTTCTCAAGGTCCCCACAAATCTGCATCTGGTGGGGAGTCCCAATCTTCCAAAGGAAAAGGCCAAAAGACAGGATGGTGTTAAATCTGTAAACAGAAAACCCATTGGACTAGTGATTGTAATAAGTCCAAAAACTCAACTCCAGCCACCATTGCCCCTAAGGCAACTATTCCCCCTAGTTCAGCTCCAGGTGGTGGTAATCAGAATAAGGGTGTAGTAGGGTTAACCCTGGGTTCTGAGATGGACTCTGGCCTAGTTAGAGTTCCAACTCAGGCTGTACTGATCTGTGATGGAGACATGGATATGTCCTCCTTTGCAAGTCCCAGTAATCTGGGCAAATATAGACAGCAGCCTTTAATTATTGGAAAAGAGGCTTTGGCGTTCAGGGACACAGGGGCAAGTGTCACAATGGTGACACAAGACCGTGTGGCTCCTGAGCAGATCATACTTGGGGAAATGTACAAAGTGACCAATGCTAGCAATATCAGGACTGACCATGCCCTGGCCGTTGTTAATTTCTCCTGGGGATGGGTAACTGGCCTCAGAAAGGTTGTGGTAAGTACAGACCTCCCTGTTGAATGCTTGCTTGCCAATGATTTAGAGACTTCAGCCTGGGCTGAAGTGGAGCTCAAGACCCATGCAGAAATGTTAGGAATCCCTGCACATGTGTTTGCTGTGACTAGGTCACAGGCCAACATGTCAAAAACTGAACAGGCCCTGGATTCTGAAAGAATAGACTAGGTGCCTTCCAAGAAAAGGAGCAGTAGGGTTAAGGAAGAGCCTTCCCCCCTGACTCAGAATACAGATCAGTCTCTTGAGGGAGATGATTGTAGTCCACAAGAAGGAACTGTCCCAGATGAGTTTGAGCCTGATCAGGTTGATTTATTGGGGACAGGGGGCCCTTCCAGGGCAGATCTGAGCCAGGAGAAGCAGAGCTGCCCTTCTCTCGTACCCCTCAGACAGCAGGCTGCTGCTGAGGCTGCTGAGAATGCTAGTGGAACTCATAAGATATATTGGGATGATGGACTCCTGTATTCAGAAAGTAGAGACCCCAAGCCTGGTGCAGCCAGGAGGTTGGTTATACCTCTGAAGTTCAGGGGCTTCCTATTTACACTAGCCCATGATATTCCCTTAGCAGGTCACCTGGGCCGAAACAAGACTTGGGACAGGATTGCCCCTTACTTTCATTGGCCGCACATGTCTGAAGACACCATGGGGTTTTGTCGCTCCTGTGTCATCTGGAGAAGATGGAAAAGCGTGGCTCAATGGTTAGAGCGGCAGACCCTGATGCAGAGGTCTGGGCCAGGGTTCAATTCCCGCCTCGGTGGCTCTTGGACTCAATCTCCCCGGACCTGATAATTCTCGCCTTGTGCGTAGTCTAATCATGGGTCCCACTCTTTGACTCTGGGCAATAGCTTGCTTAATCTCCACAACGGCCTCAGCAGCGCTTGGATGCCTGGCTTCACCTTGGGGGTGCCCAGGAGTGGACATCTCACAGGAAAGTCAGGAAGGGTTCCACAGCAGTATGAATACAGCGCTAGGAGACCTCTGGGTAGAAGGCGCTATATAAATACAAACACATTTACATTTACATCTGTCAAGCCAGTGGTAAGGCAACAAAGGCCCCCCTGATACCACTACCTGTGGTGGGGGTTCCCTTTGAAAGAATGGGGATTGGCATAGTTGGACCCATGGATCCTCAGACAGCCTCTGGGCACAGATGTATCCTGGTGGTGGTGGACCATGCTACTAGGTACCCAGAAACCATTCTACTTAGGACCACCACAGCTCCTCTGGTGGCAAGAGCCCTCTTGGAAGTGTTCTCAAGGGTGGGCTTCCCTAAGGAGGTAGTTTCAGACTGAGATGCAAACTTGATGTCTAGTTGCTTGACTGCAATGTGGAAGGAGTGTGGAGTGAATTACAAATTCATCACACCCTATCACCCACAATACAATGGTTTAGTCAAAAGACTCAAGAAAACCTTAAAGGGCATGGTCAAGGGTCTCCCAGAAAAGCTTAGGCGTAGATGGGACATCCTTCTTCCCTGCCTTTTGTTTGCATACAAGGAGGTTCCTCCGAAGGGGATTGGTTACAGCCCTTGTGAACTTCTGTTTGGGCATCCTGTAGGAGGTCCATTGTGTCTGGTGAAAGAGGGATGGAATTTACCTCTCAGACCCCCTAAACAGGACATAGTGGAATATGTACTTGTTCTCCGCCCCAGGATCTGAGTATAAGAAAAAGGCAACCAAAGACCTTGAGGCTAGCCGGGAATTTCAAAAGGCCTGCATTGACCGAAAGGCTGTGCTGACTGTTTACCAACCAGGGCAGAAGGTGTGGGTGTTGGAGCCTGTGGCCCCCAGGACAAGTGGAGTGGCCCCCATACAATTGTTGAGCGGATGGGAGAGGTTACCTATCTGGTAGATCTTTGAACTCCCAGGAGCCCCCATAGGGTGCTTCATGTCAACAGATTGAAACCATATGTCAACAGGGCAGAAGGGCTTGCTCATGGCTACTGATGAGGGACAGGAGGAAGAGAGTGATCCACTCCCTGCCCTGGTCTCACAGAACTCTGATGATGGGTCAGTAGATAGTGTAGCCTTGGCAGGATGCCTCACAGGTCAGCAGCAAACTGATTGCGGACAGGTGCTCAATCAGTTCAGGCATATGTTCTTTCTAACTCCAAGTCAGACCACCCGGAAAACTCATGAAGTAGACACTGAGGACAGTCTGCCTGTTAAAAATAAGATTTACAGGCAACCTGATCATGTCAGGGACTGTATCAGGACTGAAGTCCAGAATTGAGAGTTATTGAACCCTCAGATAGCCCTTGGGCTGGCCCAGTAGTCTTGGTGCCTAAACCTTACACCCAGGATGGCAAGAGAGAGATGAGGTTTTGTGTAGACTACAGGGGTCTCAATGCAGTTACTAGGACTGATGCCCATCCAATACCCAGAGCAGATGAGCTTATAGATACTTTGGCCTCAGCCAAGTTTCTGAGCACATTTGATCTGACAGCTGACTACAGGCAGATGATGATGCAAAGCCTAAGACAGCATTTTCTACCCTTAGTGGGCACTACAAATTTGCGGTGATGCCCTTTAGTTTGAAAAATGCACCTGCCACTTTTCAAAGGTTGGTGAACACAGTACTAACAGGCCTGGAAGACTACAGTGCAGCATATCTAAATGATATTGCTGTCTTTAGCTCCACCTAGGAGGATCACCTGGTCCAAGTAAGAAATGTTTTGGAGTCTATGCAGAAAGCAGGCCTAGCTATCAAGGCTTCTAAGTGCCAGATAGGGCAGAGTCAGGTTGTGTACCTAGTCCGCCTTGTAGGTGGAGGCCAGGTTCAACCATTGCAGAGCAAAACCCAGACCATCATGGACTGGGTTGCTCCAACTACCCAGACTCAGGTCAGAGCTTTCTTGGGCCTGACTGGGTACTGCAGAAGATTTGTTAAGGGTTATGGATCCAGTCTGACACCCTTGAAAGACTTAACTTCCAAGAAAATGCCCAAGAAAGTTCAGTGGACAGTTAGCTGTCAAAAGGCATTTGACGACCTGAAGCAGGCCATGTGCACTGCTCCGATTCTGCAAAGTACTAACTACTCCAAAGAATTGATTGTCCAAAAAGATGCATCTGAGTTGGGTGTAGGGGCTGTGTTCACAATTGAATGATGAAGGTCAGGACCAGTTAGTAGCTTTTATTAGCAGAAGGATGACTCCCAGAGAGAAAAGTGTGTCAGCTATTGAGAGGGAGGCCTTTGCTGTGGTTTGGGCTCTGAAGAAGCTGAGGCCATACTTGTTTGGCACTCACTTCACAGTTCAGACAGACCATAAGCCCCACTTATGGCTAAAACAGATAAAGGGTGAAAACCCCAAACTTTTGAGGTGGTCAATTTCCCTACAGGGGATGGACTATACAGTGGAAAATAGACCTGGGAATAACCATGCCAATGCAGATGGACTCTCTAGATATTTCCACTTAGAACATGAATACTCAACTGGTCAAGGTTAGTTTAATGTCCCTGCGTTGGGGGGGGGGGGTGTAGGAGAGTATGAACTACTTACTATGGTTACCCCCACTTTTTGCGGATGTTTCACAGTTTTTCGCCTTTAGTCTGGCTGGGGCCCTGTTATCCAGGACCACAGCCTAGCTGCTTCCTCTCTAAATTGATTGCAAGTAGTTTAGGTACACTCCAGTTTGGTTACTGGGGTGCCCTTGTGAGTCCCTAGTATAAGGTACACCAGGTATTAAGGGCCTAGGTACCCCAGAGGCCTACCAGGGGCTAAAGCATGTATTATGCCACCCCTGGGAAGCCTTCCACAATGACACCACAGGTCTGCTACTGCAGCCCGGGTAAAGTGGTGCATGCATCCCTTACTGAGATATAGGTTACCTACATCTACTATTAATCACTGCACATAGAAACCTATCAGTCACCCTTATGACAGGCCTTATCAATCCTGAAGGCAGGGTGATTGGTTTCCTGTGAGAGGGTACCCATGCATGAGCAGGACTCCTCTGCAGCCTTCTGAACCTATTCTCTGGGGCTGTTCAGTGATGTAGCCAGACCATAAAGTCTTAAGTGCATCATAACCTTGCGGTAAATGCTAACTTTGGAATGGCTGCATGGAAAAATGTCGTGTTTGGTGTAAAAAAACTTTGGAATCCTACCCCCGCCCCCACCAGTCCTGGCAGCAGGGGTAGAATTCCACCCTTCTAGAGGGAGAGACATGTACATACCGGTATACACGGAACCAGTTTTAAAGAGCCCTGGCGTCACAAAATGGATGCTGCAGCCACAGACACGAGTCTGGCCCCCTGCTGCTGACAAACTCCGGCAGGGGAGGCCTGGACAATAGGTTTCCTGTCACAGGGAGGTGTAACCACCTCCCAGACAGGCTTTAGTGTATTGGGGCTGGGTGGATGTACTCTGAGAGTGCTTTGAAGTCTGCATTTGGTGTCCCTGTGCAGTACAAACTGGTTGCAGGGGCTACCAGGCCCTCCTCTGGCACGAAACTGGACAAAGGAAATGGGTGTAGCCACCCCTCTTTCCAAACCCTCTCAAAGGTGGGTCCCCAGAGTATGTCCAACCCCTTTCTTTAGTATAAGTAAGGAACCCCTGGCTACTGGATTTTAGATTACATCTGGATGAAACTCTGAAACTGAGTCCTGGACCTTCGACGCTCTACTCAAGACGGAAGAATCTCCCTTGGGGTCAAGGAGTGACTCCCCTACTTGGCAGGCACCAACAAAGCATTTGCTGGTCTGCATCTCTGAAGCTCCCACTGGACGCCGAAGTATTTGCAGCCTAGGAAGAGGATTTCCAGAATTCTCAGAGTCCGTCCCGGGTCCCCAGCAAAGCTGAGACCCGCAGCCCTCGAGAGTGACGTGGAACCGGAACTTCTGAACACCGTGCACATTTGCAAGTGCATTGACTTCTCAACGTCTCTTGAAGTTGTGCATTGGGATACTTGTAGCCCAAGCCCAGAGCACCTTTTTCACCGAAGATTGTGGGCCTATACTCCACGAGTGTTCCGTGAGCCTGCTTCTTGCATCTCCGCTCGAGGCCCCTTTGCGATCCCTGGTCCGTCGACTGGTGGGTCCCTACAAAGGCAACTCTGATTTTCCTTGGGCTTCCCTGGTTGCTCCAGACTTGACTTGACTCCCCACCGTGTGGTGAGTCCCTCGGACCTTGCTTGTCCACACCGAAGCATTTCTTTACTTTCTGCATGGGTTGCTTTTGCCTAGACTTGTTGGGTCCAATCCGGGCGCCGACACCGCAGCACTTAACATCCTTTGTGGGACAGCTCAATTCCAGCTCCTGGTTGTCGTCGACGCCTTCTGGTCCTCGTGGCTGAAGAGTCAAGCTTCACCTCCTTCACCTGAAATCACCTGACATCGGTGGGCGTTCAACTATCGTGCCCCTGGTCCCTGGCTAGTGACCCAGACTCTGTCCCCTCTGCTTTCATGTTCTTCTCATTTTCGATCCAGGCTTGGATCACACCGGACACTTTCCACTTCTACGGAAGCAGCACTTTGCAGCAGATAGCCATTGAAAACGAAGACGATTCCCGACACCAAAAGACAACTATGCACCCAGCTTCCCTGGGTGAGGTAACTCGAGCACTCCGGGGCTCCTGTGTGTGTTAGCCCTAGAACGCCTTAAGTCTAAATGGGTTTGCATTAAGTCCTCTTCCAAGTGTCCTTTATTTTTAAATTTCCAACCGCGAATTTCCCCATATAAGCGGCCCACACTGCACGCGTCCCCCGTGGGTCCCCTGTGTCACTACCTTGGGTGGTTCCTTGTGGGCCCAACAATTCTACAGGCTCTAGGCCTTGTGTCTAGTCAAGTCCTGGTTCTTATACCACTTTCTTAATATATGGTTTGGTAGGCCATTAGGGCTCAACGTATATTGTGCTAATGTTGCTAATTTTCTGTGTGCTATTAAGTGTAACTTGTGTGCTTTACCTCTAGCCTCATAAAAAGACTAGTAGGAAATGTTTAGAATAAATACATATATTTTATATATACATACCTTGTGTGGTTCTCCTTTCATTTGGTCGTTCAAGAGATTATAGACTGGTAAAACAACTGCTTTATATTCCTTCAAAACTTAGCCTGAAGGCTGCTCTCCATAGCTACCCCTAGAACAGCTTTCAATAAAGGTTGGGTCAGATCTACAAAGATGTGCCGCAGCGTGGCACCGCAAGCCCTTTAGCTGCGCCACGCTGCAGCAATTCCAAAGCACAGGAATGCAACATATTTACAAGAATATGTTGCATCTCTGTCCTTCCCCCTGCGCTGGTGCACAATAGACTGCCAAGCGCGGATGCAGGCACCCTTGCACCATGGTGCAAGGATGTCTGCTTCGTGGGGAGATTGTTTTTGTGCAGGAAGGGGCACCTTTCTGCACAAAAACAATCACTGCAGGCATTTTCCTCTTTCAATGTGTGCTGTAGAATGCAGCACGCATTGAAAGAGGAAAAAAACGAGGAGAAGGAGTAGTTTCTGTCCTGTAACTCCAGTTCTGTAGTAGGGGTATCTCTGTTATAGTCATAATCTAGTGAATAGTCCCGCCCATGTGGGTGGACCCCGGCAATCAAAAATAATCTCTTAAGTTGTCAAAATAATGCAGAAACTGCAAAGACACTTAAGAGAGAATTTAAAGACAAATAATGCAGCCTATATCCACAGGCTACACTGTCCAGTACTTCAACTAGAAATTCCACCAGAAAAACACCACATACAGCACAGCCTGCCAGTTTCTACCATAGAGAAACTTGCCTCCCCCAGTCAAAGATTCTGGAATGATAGAGAGGAAGGTAGGGACAGACAAGCCCCATAGGCTGCCATTATGTGGCTTAAATAGGATACTGTGCCTTTAAGAGAACTTTCCAGAACTTCTCCCAGTATCCCAGAATGCATAGCAGGTCCCTCTACTTTCAGTTCTTTTTGAAGGCGAAGCACGCCAGACCTGTCGCATTCTTTACATGATGAAATATCTCCACCGGGAGGAGGGCGGGCGCTTATGACTATAACAGAGATACCCCTACTACAGAACTGGAGTTACAGGACAGAAACTACTCCTTCTGTAGTAGGGGATCTCTGTGTATAGTCATAATCTAGTGAATAGAATGGCAAGCCCATCCCCACACCAAAGCGGCGGTGGAGAATAATACATAACGCCACTACTGTGCGAACAAATTCCGCCGCGAAGCCTGCCCAACCTGAGCGTCTGCCCTGGCGTCAGTGTCCAGGCAGTAATGCTTAGCAAAGGTATGAACCAACTTCCAAGTGGCTGCCTTGCAGATTTCAGCAATCGGCACGTTACGGAGCAGAGCCGTCGTGGCAGCTTTGCCCCTGGTGGAATGAGCCTTAGGCTTACCTCCTAAGGTCTTATTAGCCTTCTGATAACACAATTGTATGCAGGACACAATCCACCTGGAGATGGACTGCTTAGAGGTCGCAAGACCCGTCCTGACCGATCCATAATTGATAAACAACTGGTCAGACCTACGAATATCTTTGGTTTTATCCAGATAAAATTTCAACACCCTCCTAACATCCAGGGAATGGAGAGACCTCTCCGCTGGGGACGAAGGGTTCTGAAAAAACGTAGGCAAAGTTATAGTCTGGTTGACATGAAAATCAGAAATAACCTTGGGAAGAAATTTAGGGTGAGTACGCATAACAACCTTAGCAGCATGAAATACAGTATAAGGTTCATTACAACACAATGCCTGAATTTCACTCACCCTGCGGGCCGATGTAATGGCCACGAGGAACGCTGCCTTCCAGGACAGGTGCTGCAACGAAGCCTTATGAATAGGTTCAAAAGGCTCCTTCATCAATCTGGACAGCACCACATTCAATTCCCATGAAGGCGAGGGAAGCCTGACAGGAGGGAATACTTTCTTCAATCCTTCCAGAAAATCTTTGATCACGGAGACCTGGAAAAAGGAAGTCTGTGAAGGGGATTTCCTGTAGGCAGTCAATGCAGCCAGATGAACCTTAATGGAATGCACATTAAGGCCAGACTGCGCCAAATGTAAAAGGTAAGGAAGGATGACATCTTCCTTGCAGGTCGTAGGATCATGGTTCTTAGACTGGCACCAGATACAAAACCTCTTCCACTTGTAAGCATATGAAGTCAGAGTGGAAGGTCTCTTAGACTCCTTCAGTATGTCCATGCAATCATCGGGCAGATTCAGATGGCCATATTGCACTATCTCAGGAGCCATGCCGCCAAACTCAAAGACGAGAGGTTGGGGTGTAACATCCGCCCCCCGAACTTCGTGAGAAGGTACGGCCTGCACGGCAACCGAATGTGAGGAAGGAGAGACCGGTGAAGTAGGTCCGTGAACCACCACTGCCTGGGCCACTCCGGGGCGATGAGTATCATCCGAGCCCTGGACCGGGCCAGCTTGATGAGCACCGCCGGAATCATGGGAATGGGAGGTGATTGGTGCCGACTTGGAACCGCAGGAACTTCCTGTGTTTGTGTGCAATGGACACATGGAAGTAAGAATCCTGTAGGTCTATAGCGCATAGCCAGTCTCCCTGTTGCAACTGAGGGTAAATCTGATGCAACGACAGCATGCGAAACTTTTCCCTGCGAATCCATTTGTTTGCCTGTCGCAAATCCAGAATGGGCCTGAACTCGTTCTTGTCCTTCTTGCGAACCAGAAAGAACCGGGAGTACAGACCTCTTCCTCTCTGAGACAGAGGTACGTCTTCTATCGCCCTTTTCCTCAACAGGATATCCGCTTCCGCCTGAAGCTCGCGCAGCTGAAACTGCGAGCTGACTGGGGGAATTGCTGGAGGAGGGCTGGTGAACCGCAGACTGTATCCATTGCAAACAATATTCAGCACCCACTTGTCCTGAGTAATTTTTCTCCACTCTGCCAGAAAAAATTGAATGCTTCCCCCTACCGGAGTGGGTAACAGATCCGGGGGAAATAGGTTCCTAGGGCCTAGACCCAGCCTAGCCCTTGGGCGCTGGGGCCGACTGCTGGCCACCTCTGCCCTTCTGGCGCTTCTGGAACGGCTTACGGAACTGGTGTTGCTGTTGCGATTGCCCCGAAGCCTGTCCCCGTCCTCGGCCTTGCCCGCCGAACCGCCGTTGGAAGGGGCGGTACTGCTTCTTGGTCTCTTTAGGCTTCTCCAAGCCCACAGCCGTTAGCGTCTCGGCCTCCGCCTTCATGCGGGCCATCTCATCGTCCGCATGCTTCCCAAAGAGGGTCTCACCGGAGAACGGTAGATTGGCCACCCTCTGCTGTGCGTCCGGTTTCAGGGACGTAAGCCGGAGCCATGCGTGGCGCCGTTGGTTGACTCCGTGGCAAAATCCGTGAGCAGCCAACAGGGAAGAGTCCGCTGCCGCGCTGATAATCTGGTTGGCCACCAGCATCCCCTCACTCAGTACTTCCATGAAGTCTTCACGCTGCTCCTGAGGTAAATGCTCCGCAAAGTGCTTGAGGGAGTCCCAGAGGGCGCGGTCGTAGCGGCCCAACAGCGCCGTGGCACTCGCAGCTTTCATGGAGGTAGCGAAAGTTCCACAGACTTTCCTCCCCGCCGAATCTATCCACCTTGACTCCTTATCCGGGGGAACCGTGGAGGACAGAGTGGTGGCATGCTGCTTGCGGGCCGCCGTCACAATGACAGAGTCAGGAGGAGGTTCCGTTCTCAAAAAGGCCGGATCCGAATCGGGAGCCCGGTACTTCTTTAGTAGTCTTGATGGAGCCGCCTTCGTCACCGCAGGGGTGAGAAACAGGGCCATAGCCGGTTCTTCCAGGCCTAGCACCAGAGGCAGGAGAGGACGAGACAGGTGTTTTTGATGTAAAGTCTCAAAAATGACTGACGTTTTCGGAGTAGGCACCGTTAGGGATATGCCCAACTTCGCAGCGCCCCTCAACAGGACGTCATGGAATGCCACCAGGTCATCTATCGGGGACACTCTCGTATCCGGCGACCCCGATAGGGTAGGAGAATAGTCCCTGGTCCCAGAGGACCTCGTGTGTGAGCGAGATTCGCGCCTCCTACGGCGGTGCCTCGACCTCGTGGATGATCTGCGTCGCGATCTCTCCTTCCTCCCAGAGCGAGAGCGAGACCTACCTGCTCGTGGCCACTCCTTCGGTTTTCGTGGAGGGGTCTTCCTTGGCTCCTCACGGGGTTTCGGTTTTGGGGTCCCCTTAGGAGGCACAGGCAGGGACCGCAGGGAAGTGGACCTCGGAGGAGGAACCTTGGGCTGCGGGGTGGGCCCATGCGGAGGAGGGTCTCCTGAAGGCAGTGGAGGTTTGGGCGGAGGGTCCTCCTTAGGAACAGGAGGAGGAGTCGGAGTCCTGGGCCGAGATGGTGTGTACACCTCTGAGTACACCGAGCCCGGTGACCCTTTAGGCGAAGGGTGCGGAGAGCCAGCCCCATCAGCAGGTGACCGCTTCCTCTTGCGTCCTCCACTTGAATCAGCGTCACTTCTGGGACTAGAATCCCTCTTGCGCCGTTTTGGAGAGGCTGACCGACTCCTAGACGCTGACCGCTGTCTGCTGGACGCAGAGCGACGCTTTTCCGGCGTCGAACGACGCTTCCTCGACTCCGGCGTCGATCGCCGTCTCCTCGGCGTCGACCCTCTTTTCCTCGGCGTCGAATGTCGACTCCTCGACGTCGACCTCTTCTTCCGCGACGCCGTACGCCGCCTTCTCGACGTCGAGCGTTCCGTCTTCGACGACGAACGTCGCCGTCTTCTTGATGCTCTCGACGTCGAGGAACCCCTCGACGTCGACCGGTGCCTCGACGGCGATCGACGATGTCGCCTCGACGGCGATCGACGGTGTCGCCTCGACGGCGAGCGTCGATGCCACTTCGACGGCGAGCATCGATGCTTGTCACTACGCCTTCGGCGTCGGTAGGAAGACCTCGACGTCGACGAAGACGATGACGTCGACGGTGGCTTCGACGGCGACTTCTCCATGATCTTCGACGTCGAGCCGTCACGCCGTCTCGACCCGGAGCCCCAGGGAGAAGGGGAGCACACCGCCGTCATCCCTCTCGACATCGTCGTCGATGCAATCGACGTCGTTGGAGACCGGGACCGTTTGCTGGGCTTCCTGCCTCCTGGGAGCCCCCCAGAGGCCTCAGCAGAGGCAAAGGGAGCCTTCCCAGTCTGCCCAGACCCACCTGCAGTCTGCAGACGCCTCTCCTCAAGGCCAGAAAGCCTGATCTTCATCCTGTCCCTCAGAGTCCGAGCAGTAAACTGCTGGCAGATGACACAATCCTCAGGGACATGATCTTCAGGGAGGCACACGATGCAGACATCATGGGGATCACTCTTGGCCTTCTTCCTCCCACATGCTAGGCACTTATCAAAAAGGCCAGGCATTTTAGAGCCCTAAAATGCCTAAAACAGCACAAAAAAGAGAAGAGAACACCAAGAAGTAAACTGCAACACCTTTAGAATTCAAAAGTGTCAAAAAAATCCAATAAACCCTTGAAAAAGGGAGAGCTCAATGCCAGGGTCCTGTAAGCAGGAGCCGGAAAAAAGAACTTAAAGTAGAGGGACCTGCTATGCATTCTGGGATACTGGGAGAAGTTCTGGAAAGTTCTCTTAAAGGCACAGTATCCTATTTAAGCCACATAATGGCAGCCTATGGGGCTTGTCTGTCCCTACCTTCCTCTCTATCATTCCAGAATCTTTGACTGGGGGAGGCAAGTTTCTCTATGGTAGAAACTGGCAGGCTGTGCTGTGTGTGGTGTTTTTTGGTGGAATTTCTAGTTGAAGTACTGGACAGTGTAGCCTGTGGATATAGGCTGCATTATTTGTCTTTAAATTCTCTCTTAAGTGTCTTTGCAGTTTCTGCATTATTTTGACAACTTAAGAGATTATTTTTGATTGCCGGGGTCCACGCACATGGGCGGGACTATTCACTAGATTATGACTATACACAGAGATCCCCTACTACAGAAATGAAAACACTTCTCCTCGTTCCGCTTGGCTACGCCACCTCTAGGGTGGCGTGGTTTCAGACGCATCTCCAGATTTACGAGAAATCGTAAATCTGGAGATGTGTCTTGTTCCATGGGTGTTGCGTGGGAACACCCATGGAACGCCCCTTCAACGCAAACTGCTGCATGTGAAGGGGCCGTATTTACAAGGAGGAGCCCCCTGTGCCACCAGTACGTCACGAAAAGTGACGTACTGGTGGCGCAGGGGGCTTGTAAACCCTCCCCGTTGTCTTTAACCTATCCCCTCTAAGGGGTTGTTTGGACTGGTGCAAAGTGCCCACTATAGCTAGTGGACAGCATGTGCCAGGCCAACTTCTCACACCAAAGATGTGCCGAACCAGGGAAACACTACAAGACTGCAAGTGATTACTTTTTTTGTAGTATATTTCCTTGCTTGTTGACAGATCAAAAATGTGATTTGTTTTATACTTTAAAAAAAAGAATGTACAAGGAATAGATGCTCCATCTTCATGGTTGTGGAGGGATAGGTTTCATAGCTCCCTTTGAGAGCAATGCATTGACTCTTCCAGAGCTGTTTGTGGTCTCGGCTGAAACTCTGCTGGCATGGTGGAATATTTGGTGGTGCGGTGTGAAATTCCAGGCAGTAGCAACGGCAATGATGGAAAGCACTCACTGGTCAAAGTTATATTCTTCCACTGGTGAAGGTACAACCTGAAGTGTCTACAAAAAGTGTGAGAATATTCGGACGCGGTGGGGGGTGTTAAACCTAGCATTTTTTGGTGTGTTTCCCCAGTCTTTTTGCTTATTGACCTTCTGTTTTTGTAGTATGCTGGACTTCGTTTTTGCTGGTTTAGTGTCTCTGTGCACTTTTTCACTGCTATTCAGTGCTAAAGTGCAAGTGCTTATTGGGCTTCCATTATTGGTATATTTGATTTACTAGTAAGGCCCTAGTACACTGCACTGTATGTGCCCAGAGCCTGTAAATCAAATGTTAGTATTGGGCCCGCAGCACTGGGTGTGCCACTCCACAAGCAGCCTTTCAACTGTGTCTCAGACCTGCCACTGCAGTGTCTGTGCACAGTTTTTATTGCCATGTTGCCAGGCCCTAACCTTCCTTTTCTTACATGTAAGTTATTGTTGGCATAGAGGGGCTTACAGCTGGGAAAGCGCCCGGACCTGACGGGATTCCCCCTGACTTATATAAATCTGACCCGAACTTCTGGGCACCGATTTTTGAGGCGGGTATTAAAGCGGCTGCCACAACTGGCTGTCCACCGTCTTGGGGGGTCTCTACCATCATCCCGGTGTTTAAGAAGGGGGATAGGGATAGCCCACTCTGCTATAGGCCCATCTCTCTAATTAATTCCATGGTCAAAATAGTGGGGAGAATTATACTACAGAGACTGTCCGAATGGGTACTGGACAATGACATCATGTCCATCTCTCAGTACGGCTTCTGTAGTGGTAGATCAACTATAACCCAGTGCATTAATCTCTTCCTAATCCTTAACAAATACGCCATTGCCCAAAAAGGTACTGTCCATCTCGCCTTCATGGACTTATCCTCTGCTTTCGACTGTGTGAACAGAGGGAAGCTCTGGCAGTCCAGGAGGGAGAAGGGTGTGGACAGTGGGATTGTTAATTTTATGGTGGATCTACATAGTAGTTCTAGTGCCAACGTAAGGTATTCCCAAGATCTGTACACAACTGATAATTTTATTATAGATAAGGGAGTCCGCCAAGGCTGTAACTTGGCCCCCTTTCTTTTTAATTTTTATATAAATGAATTAGACAGCGTTCTGCAGGATGTGAAGGCTGATTGTCCCAGAGTCGGCAGGCGGAGTTTTCCTGTACTTTTATACGCAGATGATGCAGTTTTATTCTCCAGAACTGAGTTAGGTCTCCAAGCCTTGCTTAACGCTTTTAAATTGTTTATGACAGACAGAGACCTACTGGTCAATAATTCTAAATCATTCATCATGCAAGTGGGTAATCGCCCAAAAAGGAACTATAGATTTAAATTAGACAATGTAGTGATCCCATTGTCAAATACATTTTCATATCTAGGTGTTCTTTTTGATTCCAAATTATCTTGGGGACCCCAACTTGCTAAAAAGAGGGTCAATGCCTCCATTTTTAATTTTGCTTCAAAACTGGGGAAAAAACCTACCCATGCCACGATGAAACTTTATGATGCGAAATCAGTGGCAACTGCAGTCTATGGCAGTGAACTATGGGGGAATGTGCCTCGCGAACAACTCCAGATTGCTGAAAATGCTTTTATGAAGCGCCTCCTGTGTTTCCCGGCCGGCACGTCTAACTTTGCAGTTCACGAGGAGTTGGGGGCGGAATATTTGAGCGATATCTTCTCCTTACGTCCGCTGACCTGCTGGTTAAAACTGTGGCTGAATCAAGATATTCCGCTGACACACCTGATTGTAAATGATTTTCTGTCTCAAGATAATGCAATGGGCACTCCCTGGTTAAAATATTTGAAATCATGCTTTTCTGGGCTGGGCCGCCCAGAGCTATTTGACTACCCAAACAGAATTGTTAAGGGGGATGTTGAGCTAATTAAACAAGCTTTCCTCCTGGACAGGAAGACCCAGAGGGAAGGGGTAGAGTTACAGAAAACAAGTGTAAGAAAATATGTCATGGTTAAAACTTGTCTAACAATGGAGCCCTACCGACTTGGTACACTGAGCACACATGAGAAGTTCTTGCTAACAAGGTTCAGGTTACACCAGTTTCATCACCTGCTTATCAGACCAAAGAAAGATTCTTTTAGCAAAACCCCAGCACCCTGTGGCTGCGACGGAAAGTCTCCACAGGATATGCTGCATTTTATGTTTTTATGTGGTTTTTATGAATACCCGCGAAAACGCTACCTGACAGTGCTTCTAAAGAAACTTAATTTTAAACAGATCCGACCAGCCTTGTTATACTTACGAATATTGCATACTAACAGTATTCTTCAAGTGACTGAATTTTTAAAATTGTCTCTTAGACTGCGAAATTGCCTGGATCAATGAATGTTACTGTATTAATGTACCAGACCATCAATGAATTAATGTACACAGGGTATTATATCACCGCACCTGCACTTTAACAATGTGACTATGCCTCTTTAAACAATTGTATTTTATGACTTGGGTACTTTTATGGTTGAATCAAACCGAAATAAAGTCTCTTTGATTTGATTTGATACATGTAATTCCCAAAGGTAGGCCCAAGGTAGCCCTGTGGGCAGGGTGCAGTGTAAGTGAAAGGTAGTATATGTAGTAGTTTGTGTTACATGTCCTGATACTGAAATACTGTGCATTTAGTTTTTCAATATTGAATGTCTGTCTTTCCCATAGGTGATCATAAGAGCTACCATGTAACATTTTACAAGGGTAACTTTCAATTGGGAATAGATAGAGGAATGGAGTTTAGGCTTCCTAAGCTCCGAATTGTATAACACATCTTTTACTAAAGTTTTTTTTTTAATTATGTTTGAAAATGCAACTTTTAGAAAGTGGGCATTTTCCTGCTTAACCATCCTTTGTACCTCTGCCTGTATGTGTGTTCACCGTCTGGTTTTGGGGTTGACAGGAGCTGGGGAAAAAGCCCTGGAATGGATCTGCTCCTTCCTTACCGGCCAAACACAGAGAGTCAGACTACCACTCTTCCACTCTGAACCCACAGAAACCCGCTGCGTAGTGCCTCAGGGTTCGTCCCTGAGCCCCACTCTCTTCAATATCTATATGGCCCTGATCGCAGCAATTTTCAGGAACCACGGACTCAACATCGTCTCCTACGTAGACGACACCCAGTTGATTCTTTCTCATCACCAACTAACCCTCAGTCGCCTAGAACAACTTTCACAATTGGATGAAGGCTGTTGCCACCTGGATGAAAGACAGCTGCCTCAAGCTCAACTCAGAGAAGACTGAAGTCCTCATCCTGTGGTCCACACTCTCTGCCTGGGAGGACACCTGGTGGCCCGCAGCACTCAGAACCCCCCCCCACACCCAGAGACCGTGCAAAAAACCTCAGCATCACCATGACTCCTCGTTCACCATGAACTGCCAGATCAGTGCCGTCTCATCATCCTGCTTCCACAGGCTATGCCTGCTCCGAAAGATCTTCAACTGTATCCCCTCCGAATCCAGAAAGATGGTCACCATGGCACTCATCATCAGCAGATTACGGCCACACACTCTATGCTGGCATCACCCAGAAACTCCTCAACAAACTGCAGAACATTCAGCCCAACTCCACCAGACTCATTCGCAACCTCCCCCGCCGCAGCCACATCACTGGCCACCTGAGCGACCTACACTGGCTCCCAATCAACAAAAGAATCACCTTCAAGCTCCTTACACACACCTACAAAGCAGTGCATGACGTGGGACCTCAACCTCACATTCCACGCACCTCTGCTTCGCCCAACTAGCCCTGGCCACTGTTCCATGAATCCGCAAGACCACTGCCGGAGGAAGATCCTTCTCCTACCTCACAACAAAGACCTGGAACCTCAGGCAGTCACCATTACTGCCTCAATTCAGGAAGGACCTCAAGACCTAGCTTTTTGACAAAACCACTTTACCTTCGATGGAACAGCAGTCCCTCCCCCCACAGCACCTTGAGACCCTTACGGGTGAATAGTCGCTCTTTACAAGACACCTGATTGATTCATTGATTGATGGATGTGCATTCAGACTAGACAGTCACAAGGGGGTTTGAGGTGTGTCCTGCCTTTCCTGGATGACTCATAGACAGGCTGAATAGACCGTTCTGCATTTAGAGTGGTGGGAGGAGTTTTCACTAGCACCTGAATAGGCTGTGTCTGCTCTGCACAATGCTGTCTCCACCTTCTGTAGTGAAACTGGACTAAACAGCACTGGTTTCTACTGAGTAGGAGGGATTTGCTGCCTAAAACATCAAAGGGAAAAGTAGTATAAATATTGGGGCCCTGACCCCAGAACTTTAGAACTCGTTTGGACTAAGGAACTTGCCAAGAAAAGCTGGAGAAGCTGTGAGAAAGCACTACCGCTTTGCTGTGTTTTTTGATGTGTTGGCCTGCAGTTGCTGCGTCTGTCTTGGGCAGTGAAAGGACTGTACTGAACTGTCTGCAACTTATTTTCCGGAGTTCCTCCAAGGGCTTGAGGTAGAGCTTACCCCCTGTTCAAGAAGTCTCAGGAACAGGAAAGACTTCAAGATCATCTTCTACCAGCAATGGGAACTGTGTTTTGTGCTGAAACAGAAGATAAAGCAATTGGACTCCTTCAACTACGCCGCTGCCAGCTCCGTGACCTGTCAGCACCGCAGAGAGCACTGCCCTCTTTACACCACAAGCCTGGTCTCACTCGCTTCAGATTGCGACCCTTTCATCCCAGACGCACAAGTTACTACTTGTGTAACGATATATCTGTAAGAGACATTAGTTAGTGATAGATTCCTTACCTTAGAATATCCCCAGGCGTCAGACTGGATCCGGAAAATTTTGCGTAGCAGTACCCCTGCGCGCCGGCAGACGTCGTCCGCGGCTCCGTGTCCGTCGTCGGCGTCGTTAGCGCTGGAATGATGTCGTCGGAGTACATAGACGCCGCCCATGCGCGCTGACATCAGTTCTGATACACAGCTTTTCCGCGCCAGATACGCAGAGCCATGATAGAACCAACACTGGTGCCATGAAACTAGGGCCCTGAAAGGGGATGACCTTAACCCTAGATATCGGTTCACAGAACGGGGAGGGTGGGTGGGTCGGTAAGGAATCTATCACTAACTAATGTCTCTTACAGATATATCGTTACACAAGTAGTAACTTGTGCATCTGAAAGAGGCACGTTAGTGATAGATTCCTTACCTTAGAATAGATACCCCAGCAATACCAACCCCGGTTGTGGGTCTGCGAACCAATAATCACACCAGAAAGTCCTGGAGGACGGAACGGCCAAAGAGGCCATCCCTCCGGACTTGGCTGTCCAGGCAATAGTGTCTTGCAAACGAGTGCAGCGAGGCACACGTAGCTGCCCGGCAAATGTCCTGCAAGGGCACTCACTCCTCGGCCCAGGGCAGTGGTAGTCGCCGTGGCCCGAGTGGAATGAGCCCTCAGCCCAACAGGGGGTTCCTTATTAGCCAAGGAGTAACGCACCTGTGTACACAAGATGATCCACCGCGAGATGGTCCGCTTCTGCACCGCCTTTCCCTTCTTAGCGCCCACGTAACCAACAAAGAGTTGGTCATCCACCCGGAACTGGCGTGTGCGATCCAGATAGTATGAGAGCGCACGTTTTGGGTCCAGACGGTGGAGCCTCTCTTCCTTTTTCGAGGGATGCGTAGGCGGAAAGAAGGTGGGCAAGGTAATGGACTGCCCGATGTGGCAGGCCGTGACAACCTTGGGCAGGAAAGAGGGTCTTGTCCGCAACACAACCTTGTCGGGATGAACAGAGAGGAAATTAGGTGAAGAAGAAAGAGCCTGGAGCTCACTCACTCTCCTGGCAGAGGTGATGGCCACCAGGAAAGCAGTCTTCAAGGTAAGAAGACGGAGAGGACAGTTATGCAGAGGCTCAAAGGGAGCACACATTAGGTAGGTAAGCACAAGATTCAAGTCCCACTGGGGCATCACAAAGGGAACAGGAGGAAACATGTGTGTGATGCCCTTCAAAAACCTATTTACAGTCGGGGACTTGAACAAGGAAGGCTGATCAGGTAGCCTTAAGAAGGCGGAAAGGGCAGAAAGGTAGCCCTTGATAGTGCCCAGAGCAGAGCCCTGCTGGGCAAGAGAAAGAAGGAAGAGGAGAACCTCAGAAAGGGGTGCAGAGAGTGGATCCACAGCCTTTGCTGTGCTCCATGCCACAAATCTGTTCCACCTGCAGGCGTATACCGACTTTGTGGAGGGACGCCTGGCTTGACATTACAGACTTCGGGAGGCAAGTCAAATGGCCTCAACTGTCCCCGCTCAATCTCCAAGCTCGTAGGTGGAGACTGGACAGGTTCGGGTGGAGGACCGTCCCCTGCTGCTGCGACAGAAGGTCCTCCCGAAGAGGCAGACAAATCGGGGATCGACTGATATGCTGAGTAGCTCGGGATACCAGTATCTTTGTGCCCAGTCCGGAGCCACAAGAATAACCTGGGCCCGATCGCGCCTGATCTTCTTCAGCACTCTGGGCAGAAGTGGCATAAGCGGAAAGGCGTACAATAGACCGCAACTCCACTCGCGACGAAAAGCGTCTCCGAGCGAGTGCCGCCTTGGAAACTCCAACGCGCAGAACTGATGACATTGCGCGTTCTCTTCTGTGGCGAATAGATCTACCCAAGGCTCTCCCCACTGCTGAAAGAGTCCTTGCTCCACGTCCGAGTTCAGACGCCATTCGTGATCCATCATGCACCGGCGGCTGAGTTCGTCCGCCCTGGCGTTCAGGGAACCTGCCAGGTGTTGAACCTCCAGGGTCAGGCCCTGATGTTCCAGCCACTGCCAGAGGCGCAGAGCTTCCTGGCATTGGGTCCACGACCCCACCCCGCCCTGTTTGTTGCAGTACCACATGGCGGTGGTGTTGTCCGTGAACACCTGCACTACACTCCCCCGGACAGAGGGGAGGAATGCCTTCAGTGCAAGTCGGATCGCCCACAGCTCCAGAAGGTTGATGTGGAGCTGGGACTCCGCGGGAGACCAGAGGCCTCTGATCTCCACCTCTCCCATGTGGCCCCCCCAGCCCAGGAGGGACGCGTCCGTCACAACTACGTGCCACTGGTGGGGTAGGGAGAGGGATCTGCCACTGACCCAATCGCGGTCCGTGAGCCACCACTGCAACTGTCTTGCAGTGCCCTCCGAGATCAAGACATGGTCAAGCAAGTTGCCCTGATGCTGGGCCCACTGAAACTTCAGGTCCCACTGCAGAGCCCGCTTCCGCCACCGGGCGTGATGCACCGGAAGGATGCAGGAGGCCATCAGCCCCAGAAGCCGCAGCATCAACCTGACCGAGACTCGGGATAAGGGCTGAAAGATCGGAATCATAGCCTGAATATCCCGGGAGGATAAACCCGAAACTGCGCCGAGTCCAGAACCACTCCGATGAAGAGGAGCTTCTGGGAGGGACACAGGTGCGACTTCGGCACGTTGATGGAGAACCCCAGCAGGTGCAGGAGATCGGCCGTAGTCTGGAGGTGGCTGACGACTGTTTGGGGCAAGCCCGCCTTCAACAACCAGTCGTCGGGTAGGGGAAGACTGACAGCCCTAACCTGCGCAGATGGGCTGCGACCACCTCCATCACGTTCGTGAACACCCGTGGGGTGCTGGTAAGGCCGAAGGGGAGCACAGTAAATTGAAAGTGCTCGTGGCCTTCTGTGAACCGAAGGTAACGCCGGTGGGCCGGCAGGACGGGGATGTGAAAATAGGCGTCCTGCAAGTCCAACGCAACCATCCAGTCTCCGGGGTCCAGGGCAGCTAAGACCTGAGCCATAGTCAGCATCTTGAACTTCTCCTGTCGGAGGAAGCAGTTGACGTTCCGTAGGTCCAAGATAGGGCATAGGCCCCCTTTGCCCTTCTTGGGTACCAGAAAGTAGTGGGAGTAACAACCACACCCTACTTCCGGCCCAGGAACGCGCTTGATGGCCCCCTTGGCCAAGAGGGCCGTGACTTCCTCTTGCAGACGTTGCAAGTGATCCCCAGACACGCGGTGGAATTGCGGTGGCATGGCTGGAGGGGTCGCCTCAAAGGGAAGGGAGTAGCCCCTACGGACGATTTGCAGCACCCACCTGTCCGATGTGACAGTGCGCCAGTGGAAGAGGTGATGGCGAACCCTGCCCCCCACTGGCGTCACATGGGCCTGAAAGCTCGGACTAGGAGGGTTTTGAGGCAGGTGCTGCGGGAGAAGGTATGGACTGGCCTCGCCGTGGTCCCCGACCGCCGCTACGGGGGTTTCCACGGCCGCCACAGCACTGTTGAACGTTCTGCGGTGCGTGGCTGGTGGCACGTGTGGGGGCGCTCCTTCCTTGGCCACGAAAGGAGCGAAAGGTACCAGTTTTCTGGCGTGGGGCCGAGAAGCCCAAGGGCTTGGCCGCAGCCCTGGAGTCCTTAATACGCTCAAGCACATGGTCTGCCTTGTCGCCAAAGAGGCGACGGCCATCGAACGGCATATCCAGAAGGGTAGCCTGGACATCGGCTAAAAAGTTGGCGGACCTCAACCAGGCGTGGCGTCGAACTGCCACCGTCGTTGCCATCGCCCTGCCCAGTGAGTCCGTTGTATCCAGCCCACACCGGATGGAATACTGTGCTGCATCTCGACCCTCCGCAAGGGCTTGGGCGAGTTTTGCCCGGGCCTCCTCCGGACATTGTGGCACCACTTCCGCGACCGTGTCCCACAGGGTGTGGGTGTAGCGGCTTAAGAGGCATGCGGTATTGACTGACCACAGTCCCAGACTCAGGGATGAGAACACTTTCTTCCCGAACTGTTCGTACCTATTGGATTCCCGATCGGGCGGGCTGTCAGGATTGCGGTCTGGGAAGTGGAGGCCTGGATGACCAGGCTCTCAGGGGTGGGATGGGTGGACAAAAAGCATGGGTCACCCAGGGCCGGGCGGTAGCGTCTGGCCACGTTCCTATCCACAGGCGGACCTGTGACAGGCTTGGGCCAAGTGCCCACAAGAACGTCACACAAGTCCTCATTAAACGGCAGCAGAGGCTCACTGGAGCTTGCCTGCGGTTTAAGGACCTCAGTGAGGAGGTTAGTCCTCACGGCCGCGACAGGGAGCTCAAGGTTTAGGGCCTTGGCTGCCCTTGTCAACACTACACTATAAGCAGCTCCCTCCTCCGTAGCCACGGTTGGAGGGGAGACAAATCCAGTGTCTGGCGAAGTGTCAATTCTACTGGCCTCCCCAAGCTCATATGTCCAGTCCTGTTGAAACTGGCACTCCCGTGCCAGAGGGTTCTCAGACCCCTCCCAATCACCCTTGTCACCCATCTCCTGTAGTTCAGGGTCAGCAGATGGGGCCAGCTCATGGAAATAGAAATCCCCAAAGGCCGTCGGTAGCGGCGTCCAGTGGCGGCGCTCCGGCGCCGGAAACGGACCGAGGGTAGGCTCGGGGATGGCGCCCATAGCAGGCACCGGGGGCGACACCCGCTGGGCCGGCGCTGGTGAGGTCGTGAGGATCCAGAGAGGGCCTTCGGCGCTGGGACCGAAGTCGCTGGCGGCGCCGGGTCCGAAGCACCCGACGGCGTCGGAGCCGAAGCACCCGACCCGCTAGGCCCTCCAGCAGGGGCCGTTGGGCCAGGAGGCGCCACGGAACCCAGCGAGGAGGGAGGGACTTCATGGCCATGAGGTACCGCTCGACCTCCTCAGGCGTCGCGCCATGCCCAGGGACCCGAAGGTGTGGGGCAGGCGGCAACGTCCGCGACTCCGTCGGAGATGCGTCAGTGGTGTCACCCGCATCGCACGAGCGTCGGGGTGGGTCGGAGGAACGATGACATCTCTCCGACCTCTCATGCCTCTTATCCGAGGACTTAGATCCTGATGACCGATGTCCACTCCCGGACTTGCAAGGGCTCTGACCCGGCGACCCGGCCCTCGACCTCCTGTGGGACCGGGACCTGGAGCGGCGCGGGGCCGACTGCCGGAGATCCAGTCGCTTGAGGGACCGCTCCCGCCTAGCTTTAGACGTCAGGGCCTGGCAGTCGGAGCAGGTGCAGTTGTCGTGGTCGAGGCCTAAACACTTGAGGCACCGGCGATGGGGGTCGGTAACCGACATCATTCGGTCGCACCTGGAACAGGGTTTAAACCCGGGCATCCCTACCGGAACCGTAGGAGTCGAAGACTCGAGTAGAGAAATGATCAAAAAGATCAAAAAGTTTAGTAAAAAAAGACTAAGGGGTAGAGCTTCTCCGGATCTGCGCTAGCTTGCGCGGAAAAAAGAAGAACTGACGTCAGCGCGCATGGGCGGCGTCTATGTACTCCGACGACGTCATTCTGGGGCTAACGACGCCGACGACAGACGCGGAGCCGCGAACGACGCCTGCTGGCGAGCAGGGGTATTGCTACGCAAACTTTTCCGGGTCCAGTCGGATGCCTAGGGATATTCTAAGGTAAGGAATCTATCACTAATGTGTCTCTTTCAGATGATGCACCACGCCAACCTCAATGCCGCTGCCTGCACCGTGCCCGGGGTAACCACTCGTAAATTACTCAATGCACAGCAACGTTGGCCCACCGACACCGGCGCCATCAATTCCAGCAACAATGAAACTGCTTGCACCGTGGCCTCATCGCAGCAATCATTCCTCCAGTTCTAAGCACAGCCCTGGTCTCACCAACGCCACTGGATGCCGCCATCGAGCTGCTGCCTCCACCGCGACCTGAAGGCACTGCTATGCTTCACACCGCAGCCCAGATGCCGACCAATACCTGCGCTCCTGACTTCAACCTGTCGGAGTTCGATCTGAAACGCTTGTGACTTCAAAGGCCTGACTACTCATGCACCAATGCTGCTGCTTCTTCTGAGCTCATTGCAAGGATCAGGCTATCTGCATTTCCAAGGTACTGTTTGTGGGTCTTCCCGACACTGTAGCAGGACCGCAACACTGTGGTCAGCTTGAACTGTTGGATTTGTTTGTTCAAGACGCCGTGACAGCCCCAGAAGGAGCTATCAACTTCAAGGAACTTGTTGGACTTGGCCCTTTTTGGCAGGTTCACCCCTAAACTTTTTGCCTTTCCTCAGACCTAGTATTGGTGGTTTTAGGCCTCTGGGCACTTTAGCACTGTGGTCCAGTGTAAAGTGTGAGCACTCTCTGTGTTACATTTGTAAGGTTGTCCTGCCCCTCCATAGGAGTGCATTGGGGACGCCCTGATCATTGTGTGTCAGTGGTAATTCCTGTTATGAGAGGAGCAGTGTGGTCAAGTCTGGTATGTATGAAATTGTGTGAATAAATGCTGCGCAATGGTGTGCGCAGATTTATTGTGGTTATTTTAGAAATGTCACTTTTAGAAGTTGGCATTTCTTTGTGTTATGTGTCTGCCTGCCTAATGTGAATTGCATGTCTGGCTTGTGAGTGACAGGCACTGAGGGGTGTGGGTGGTTCCAGAAGGGGCAGGATGAGTCACCACTGAGCTGAATAGGACATCTGTGCTGAGAGTAGTGAGAGGGATAATCCCCTGACTCTAAATAGGACTGTGGCCAGCCAGTACAAAGCTGGCTCCGCCCCCTGTGGTGTCTCTGATCACCTAGCCCCCACCTGACAAAGTGAAGGGGAGCTTGGCAAACAAAGTGCTGCAAATCCCCCTAAATGAATTCTGACTGGTATCCCCAGGCCCTGAGCTCTAACACAAAGGGAAATGCTAGTATAAATATAGGGGCTGTGAGCCCATAATGTTGTTCTGAACCTGGTCCTAAACCTGCGGGCGTGCTGCTTGGGCCCAGGAGGACCTGCCAGGAGGGCTGCCTTCCTGGGCCCAGCTATGCCCCTGGGACCTTTTGCTTCATTTTTTATCCTTAAGGACTTTGGGCCCGATGTAGGTAATAGTAACTGTGAAATTTACTGAATTTCACCATTACCGATGGTATTTGGGCCACCTACATTGGGCCCTTTGTGTGTTTACCTCCTGCGCCCTGGGAGCGCTTCGCTTTCACTTTTAAGAGAACCTGGTTCTTTGCTGCTGCCGGGGAGTGTGGACTTCGCAGCGCGGCGCTGAAGCCCTTTGAGGGGGAATCCCCAGTGTTGGGATTCCCCTATGATGCCGATCCTGTCAGGTGCCCACACGCTTACTTTTATTAAAATAGTGGGTGCCCACCCCACATGGCCGCTTTATATTTTGGGTGCCCACCCAACGTTCTCTGCCTTTGCAGGTGCCCACCCCGAGTACTACTTTTAAGAATCACCAACGCGGTCTGAGCCGCTTTTTAAATTCCCTCCGGGCCACTATCAGCATGACCCGGAAGACAGGCACCCTTGCCTGGTTGTGAGCGGGGCCTCGTGGTGGGCTGGAAGCAGTAAGTCAGGCGTGAAGAGAAGCGGCCAGAGCAGGCAGCGCCTGTGCCAATTTTCCTACGGGGCTCCCGTGATGAAGAGGGAGCCCCACGTGCCACAACAGGATGCCGTATTCCTGGCGGGCTCTCCTAAGTGGAGAGAGAGCCCCGCATGTGTAGCCCTGGTAAAGTCCCGGTCCCAGAAGGAGGACCGGGCGAAGAGTAGACTGAGGGGAGCAGTGCGGAGTCCCACAAGGAGCCGGTGAGTAAAGGCTCTATGTGTGTGGTGCCGATCACGGCACAGTGTCCATGCTTGTTTTCCCGAGCGCTCCCAGCCTGATAGGGTGCTGCTCCAACGATATGGGGCATATGTGTTTAGGAGAGCCCATATGGACCCAGACCCCTACCAGTTTGGCCAGTCCTACAGCTGCCCTGCTTGTTAGAGGGCAGCTACAATGAGGGTATACTTATTTCTTGGGGTCCAGAGGGCCCCGAGGTGCCCGCGCCTACTATTCTGTGTACTCCCAGCTGCCCCGTCTGATAGAGGGCAGCTGCAACGTTTTGCAAATTGATTGAAAAGGCACATTGAGTCCCCAGGTCTTTCCTTCATTCACAGCTGCGCAGCACTTAGTGCCAGCTTCAACGTATAGGCCATTCCTTCTTTGGGGGCATATTTTTGCTATGAGATAGGAGTGAGACGCATTCCTCTGCCCCAGCGCAATCGCCCACTTGCGAACTCTGGTGCATTGGCGGTGTGCCCTTACATTTTGGACACAGGGCATTTGAGCCCCTTTGAGAAGGCCAGTTGGCCCAGGGGACTATGTGAGGCTAGGAAATGTGATTTATATGATATGATTTACGCATCCTGATTTATGCCTCTAAATTATTAGGAGGTTAGGCATACTGTGTTATGTCTGAGTTATTACCTACTGTGGTTTATGCTAGGGAGATTATTTACTAATGTGAGTTATGCTTAGGAGGTTATGGTCTAAGCATGTTTAGGCTTGTGAGGTTGGTGCAGAATATACTTCATGCCTAATGTGATACTGTATATAATATGGTTTGTGTTACAGGATGATGCTGAATACAGTATTTGCTAGTAATTACTGGTTGTGTTCTATGTTTATTATATGTTCTACATTTACTATCTTTACTAAGTGATGGTTCTGACAGTGGTCCAAGTGGCCCTGTCATCTGTATATAATCCCTTGTAAATATTGCCCAGTGCCAGTTGGCACAGTATATATTGTGTGATTACTATTCAAATGTTTTTTATGATAATACAAAGGCTATTTTTGATATAAACTTGTGTGGAGTTTCTTTTGTGGTGTGCCTAGTATGTTGTTGCTGTGTGTGTTGCGCAAATGCTTTACACATTGCCTCTGGGATAAGCCTTACTGCTCGTGCCAAGCTACCAAGGGGGTGAGCAGGGGTTATCTTTGGCGTGTAACTCCCTTCAACTGACTAGAGTGGTAGTCTATGCCAGTCTTTGGCACAAGCCTTAGCCAACCAGAGATCCCATTTCTAACAGAACAGTATTTATAAGTCTGTGCATTATTTGTATTTGGACTACTGTATGTTAGGTTTTTATCGTTTTCATCTTGTTCTAAATAGATAAATGTTGGCTATTTTTCTAAAACTGGTGTGGTGTCCTTTTGTGTTTTCACTGTATTACTTTGTGTTATGTGCAAATGCTTTACACATTGTCTCTGAGATAAGCCTGACTACTCGTGGCAAAGTACCAGTGGTGTGAGCAGGGGTTATTTAAGAAGTGTGATCCCCTTACACTGACTAGAAGGAAGGGTCCCTATTTGGACAAGGTGAATACCTCTGCCAACTAGAGACCCCCATTTCTAACATTGGTTGTCAGCGGTGAGGATAGGACTTGCATTTGCACTTGACCTACAGTGATTGGTGTACACTACTATTGTGAGACTTTTTTAGCGGGTTTACTTCCAGACTTTTTGCTTTTTGGCCTCTTGTTTTTGTTGGTTTTAGAACTCTGGGCACTGTACCACTGCTATTCAGTGCTAAAGTGCATATACTCCCTGTGTAAATTGTTATTATGGATTAGTGTTTCCATAACTGGCGTATCTGATTTACCTTTAAGTCCCTAGTACAGCGCACTCTCTGTGCCCAGGGCTGTAAATCAAATGCTGCTAGTGGGCCTGCAGCACTGATTGTGCCAGCCAAACAAGCAGCCTTTCAAAGGGTTCTCAGTCCTGCAACTGCAGTGTCTGCACACAATTGTGACTGCCTTGTCGACTTGGCAAGTGCACCCACTTGCAAGGCCCTAACCTTCCCTTTTCTTACATGTAAGACACCCCTAAGGTAAGCCCAAGGTACCCCTGTGAAAAGGGTGCAGTATATCTGAAAGGCAGGACATGAACTGATGTGTGTGACATGTCCTGGTAGTGAAATACAGTGTATTTCGTTTTTCATTATGGAAAGGCTATCTGTTCCATAGGATAGAATGGGGAATACTTTGTAACATCTTACAAGTATAACTTCGCATTGGGACAAGATAGAAAGTTGGAGTTTAGTATGCCTGAGCTCAGAATATAAAAATGCATCTTTTAGTAAAGATGATTTTTATATTGTGTGTTTGAAAATACCCCTTTTAGAAAATAGGTATTTGTGGATTGACTGTCTGGCTTTGAAGTGACAGGGGCTGGGGTAGTTATTTCAGACAGCCACTTGGGGCAGGGGTAGTTGATGTGTGTACTGCCTTTTCTGAATAAGTCAGGATTAGGTAGAATATACCTGGGCTGCATTCAGAGTAGTGGGGGGAGTTTTTACTAGCACCTGGATAGGCCTGTTCTGCATTTAGAGTGGTGAGAGGAGATTTCCCTTGCACCTAAATAGGCACGGTCTCCCTTGGACAAGACTGTTTCCAGGAAGCTGGACCAGAGAAGACAGACCTGGTTTGGGCTTAGCACATACAATCTCTGCCCAAAAGGACAAAAGAGGAACTATTAATATGGGGGCCCAGACCCAAGAACTTTAGATTACTGATGAACTAAGGAACCTGCCAGGAAGAAGAGCTGGAGAAGCTGTGAGGAGGTACTACCTCTTTGCTGAGTGCTTTGCTGTGTTGGTCTGCAGTGGCTGCTTCTGTCTTGGACAGTGAAAGGACTGGACTGAACTTTCTGCAACTTCTTTGTGTGAGTTTCTCCAAGGGCTTGAGGTAGAGCTTGCCCCCTAGTCAAGAATTCTCAGGAACAGCAAAGACTTCAAGTTCATCTGCTACCAGCACTGGGAACTGTGTTTTTGTGCTGCAACAGAAGAAAAAGCAATCCTACGCCGTCAATGATGCCGCTTCCGTGTCCTGAAGGCAACGCAGAGGGCACCACCGCACTTCGCGCTGCAACCCTGGTCTCACTGATGCCGTCACCCAACGCCACCACGGAGCCACTGTTTGCACCGCGACCCATGTACCCTGGTACTCACCCAGCAGTCCGCCTCCATAGAAAGCTTCCTGGGGTCGAACTCCTCGCGGTTGAAGTCCCTTCTCACTATGTATGGTCACACTCCTGAAAAGTACAGGGATCAGTTTAGAGGAAGTAAGAAAGCTGTTTTCCACACCTGCTTAGAATGTGTAAATTATTTTGCAGGTCACTGGATGGTTGAGTGAAGGGCAGTAATGTGATGGATTTTCAGGGGCTTAACAATATGATTGCATTGGAGCACTTGCCTAGTCTATGTTTTGCAGAGCTGCACCAGCACTTGACAGATAGTAAGCTGACTGACCCCAGGAAGCTTGCTATGGCGGAGGACTGTTGGGTGAGTACCAGGGTACACAAGAAGGTGTATGGTGGAGAATCAGCCAAACTTGGACAAGGTCCCCAGCAGAAGAGTGGGGGGGGGCAAGGGTAAAGCAAAGGAGTTCTCTAAAGGGACCACTGCACTTTCTAGGCTTGCTCGGTAACACTACAAGCATGAAGATGGGCCATGGGTCCCAATGGAAGAGTCCTATAGATATAGACCCCAACAAGTAGCGTCAATGATACGACTGTCTACAACTCTCAGAATGCCCACTACAGATGAACTCAGAAGGCATCAAAGATATGTCAATTGTGGAACGGATACAGACCGAATGCCTCAATACGCCGCGGAACCAGGGAACGGGGGTCAACCTCCGGTATGAACATTCCGACCGGAAGTTGACCCCCGTTCTTTGGTTCCAAACAACTCACATATCCTGCGATTCAATGACAGTGGAGATCCCCCAGAAATGTCCCTTGTCTCACTAGAGGATAGTGAGATGGTTCAAGGAAGCCTAGTGCCTGCAAACACTAAGACATACAGAGCCTGGGTGGCCATCAATGGGCAATGGGTAGAGGCTCTCAGAGATACTGCAGCCTGTGACCACAGTCCGGTGGTAGTCTCTGGTGCCAATGTAAGTTGGTGCAGGTTTCGTTTGGGTAGGGGGGTCTCAGGTCCCTTGAGGGTGGTTATGAGCCCCACCATGCCTTTAGATTGTCTGCCAGGTAACAAACAGGAGCAGTCCTTCTAGAAAGATGTGGAGCTCAGGTCTCACTTGGAGATATTGGGTTATTATAACATAACACATAACGTGTATTTGTAAAGTGCACGTTCACCACTACGGGTATCTTGGCGCTGAATAACAGATGTTTGTTGTTACCCAACTCAATGGTACTCATTTTATCGACCTCAGATGGATGAAAGGCTGAGTGGAACCTCCGGGATTTGAACCTGTGACCATGAGGTCTAGCACAGGCCCCTGCAGTAGACGCATTAGTCCACTGAGCCACCAGACCCGGTCTATCCTATATTAGAGGAGAGAGCATATGCATGTTAGAACTAGTTAGCAGCAATACCGTTCTCAGAGTCCTAAGGCCAACAAAAACCAATTCAGCAAAAAATATGAGGAAGAAGGTAAAATGTTCGGGGGTGACCCTGCAAGAAGGGCCATTTCCAACAAGGGGTCTGTTCACCCTTATGGCTACTAGCTCCCTGAAGAACAGGGACAGGACAACTGGTATTAGGAACTGGCAGAGGCCAATGGGTTAGACACTTCACCCAGCACTGGCCCGGTCTCTCCTACTGTGGCTACAGAGGAGGGAGCCTCATTTGCGATGGTGGTGCGTAGGGCGGCTGAGGGTTTGGACCTTCAGTTGTCCGTAGTGACAGTAAAGAATAAAGTCTTCGGCACTTAGATCCTCCTCGATCTAAGTGCCGCATTTGATACGGTACACCACAAAATCTTGTTAACCCGCCTTGCCGACTTAGGAGTGACCGGAGATGCCCTGACATGGTTCGATTCTTTTTTATCTGACAGAACCTTTCAGGTCTTCGACGGCACATCCCGCTCATCCACTCGTCCTCTGGGATGCGGAGTCCCCCAGGGCTCCTCTTTAAGCCCTACGCTCTTCAATGCATACATGAGGCCACTGGCTGAGGTTGTTCGTCCGCATGGTGTCAAGATCATCTCCTATGCGGACGACACCCAGCTGGTGGTCTCCCTTGCACAGAAGAGCGGCCCCCAGTCGCCACCAGACCTAGCGGCCTGCCTGGAGGACGTAAAGAAGTGGATGATGAGCTCATGCCTAAAGCTCAATGACGATAAAACCGAGCTAATGCTCCTGGACCCAGCCTCCCCCGCCTCCATAGAGCTGATCTGGCCATCAAGCATGGGAGTGGCCCCACCCCCCAGAGACAACATCAAAAGCTTAGGCGTCTGGCTCGATAAGTCTCTGAGCCTTAACACACAGGCCACCAAGATTTCAGCCACCTGCTTTGGCCTCCTCAGGGTAATCAAAAAAGTCCTTCCCCTCCTCCGCTTCGAGGCCAAACAGATAATCATACAGGGCCTCATCCAATCTCGTCTGGATTTCAACAATGCCCTCTACCTGGGAGCACCAGACTACACCCTACAAAAGCTCCAACGCACCCAGAACTGTGCTGCCAGAGCGCTGCTGGGAATCCCTCGGAGGACTTCAATAAAAACCGGCCTAAAGACCTTACACTGGTTACCTGTCAGGGACAGAGTAAAATTCAAAGCGCTCTGCATTGCCCACCAGACATTCTGGGAAACGGGCCCAGACATCAACCGCTCCCTGATTTCTCCCTACAGGCCCAATAAATCCCTCCGCTCCTCAACAGCATTCCTGGCCAAGATTCCCAGAATCCGCAGAGCCAGAGCAGGAGGACGCTCGTTTTCGTATAATGTCTCCAAACTTTGGAACACCCTCCCTCTGCAGCTGAGAAACAACCCCAACCTGACTAGCTTTCGCAAACAGCTAAAAACCCTACTGTTTAATGATTAATAAAGTAACCTCATGAGGGCTTTCTCTGTTTCAGCACCTGGACGCCTCAGGGCAGCTGCAGCGCTCTACAAATCACATTTTCATTTCATTTCATTTCATTTCAAGTCTTGACAAAGGCGCTTCAGCCAGGAGTTTCCCCTTTTGAACTCCTTCTCCCCTTCAATGATGCCCTTACAAATCTTCTGCTCTGGGCCTGGTCCAAGCCCTGAACAGGAGCTCATGTGCATAGGATGATTGCCCGCCGCCATTGCCACACTCCTGTTGGTCCCAATTTCCTCATCCAGCTCCCCACCCCGGAAAGCTTGGTGGTCCAAGCTTCCACTTCCTGGGTTAACCCTGGCACATTTCCTACCACTCCACTAGATAGGCAACTCAAGAGACTGGACAACTTTGGCAAGAGAATGTTCTCTTCTGCAAGCCTAGTACTATGGTCTGTGAACACTGCGTGCATTTTGGGCCATTATTCCCCTGTGAAATCGGGATCAGTTGTGCAACTGCTGCCTATTTTCTTGGAGTTGGCCCAAACCAAAATCCCTGAGGCAAATGATGATGGGCGAGATGCAGCTGAGTTCACCATAAGGTGTTGGTTCAACTCAACTTACTCTCTGGGACATGCAGCGCCATGCCTGGTTGAGAACAACTGTTTTCCTTTTCGATAGTTCTCGCCTCTTCGGAGAGAAGACAAATTTAGCGCTAGAGTGTGTTAAGGACAGCAGAGTTACAGCCAGGTCCCTGGGCTTGTCTACGGCCCCTCGCCAACCCAAACAGTCCCTATTGTGGCATGAAAGAGGTCTCTACCGTATCCATAACCTCCCAGCTAAACAAACCAACCCAACATACTTCCCAGCCTTTTTGTGGCTGAAGGCACAGTCCCACAAACAACGGCTGGCGGTCGATTCAGCCCACTCCCCTGGCCACTGCCTCCAAACTCTTTAGTTTGCCCGTCCACCATCTTGGGCCTCCAGTGGTTCGCTGGATACGGTATCACCTACCCCACTGGTGATCAGTCACATCAGACCGGTGGGTTCTCTACATCGTCCAACGGGACTACTCCCTCCCCTTTTTGACTACCCTACCACCTATGCCACCCACTTATGATCAGCTGATAGACGACCATCTTTCCTTGCTTTGTCAAGAAGTCCAGGCTCCCTTGCCCAAGGGAGCCTTGGAGAGGGTGCCTGTAACAGAATTATGTTGTGGTTGTTATTCAGACTACTTTTCGGTGCAAAATAAAAGACGGAGGACTGTGTTATATCTTACATCTGTGACATCTCAACCTCTTCTTGCCTGCCTGCCCGCAGATGTTATCTGTAGTTCACTGTGGACCAAGAGCGCTTTCAGTTTGCTATGCTCCGTTTCTGCCTTACAAGCTCCCCTTGGGTGTTCATGAAAGTAATGGCGGTAGTCACACCTTATCTGCGGCAGTCGGTGGTTCCAGTGTTCCCCCTATCTTGACAACTGGCTGTTGATAGTGGGCTTGCCCCACACAGTCGTCTCCCATCTCCAGACCACAGCAAACCTTCTGCATTCACTAGGGTTAACAATCAACATACCTAAGTTGCACATGACTCCCTCTCAGAATCTCCTTTTCATCGGAGCTGTTCATGACACAGTGTGGTTTCTGGCTTATCCTCCAAGCGGCAAGTCCAGGATATTCAGGCTATGATTCCGATGTTCAGCCTTTATCATGGATTTCAGTGAGACTGACTGAGGCTGTTGGGCCTCATGGCCTCCTGCATCCTGCTGGTCACTCATGCCCGGTGGCATGATCGGGTGCTGCAGTGGCGCTGGAAGACCCCGTGGGCCCAGCATCTGGAGAATCTAATGGACATAGTCAAGATCTTATGAGGGAACTGCAAAAGATCTACAGTGGTGGCTAACAAACTGTGATGGAGACCCCACTCTCTTCCCCAACCAGAGCAGATTGTAGTAACAGAATCATCACTCTTGGGCAGGGGTGACCACCTGGGAGAGGTGGAGATAAGAAGCCTCTGGTAAACCTGTTTGAGCTCTGGGTGATTTGCTTGGCACTGAAAGATTTTCTTCCTTCAATCAAAGGAAGACTGGTGCAGGTGTTCAAGGACAACACCACCGCCATGGAGTATTGCAACAAATAGGGTGGAGTGTGGTAATGGACACCCTGTCAAGAGGCCCTGCGTCTCTGAACATGGCTGTTATGTCAGGACATTTCCCAGGTGGTTCAAAACCTGGCAGGCTCTCTGAACGCCAGAGCGGACTAACTCAGCTGCAGATGCCTAGCGGATCACAAATGGCATCTTAATCCTGAAGAGGTGCAAGGTCTCTTTCAGCAGTGGAGAGAGCCTTGGGTGGATCTATTCATCACCGGCGAGAATACACAATGTCAGAAATTCTACTTGTAGGAGTTTCCAAGGCGACTCTCGCTCAGAGACTCTTTTTGTCTCAAGTGGAGCTCCAGCCTCATGTACACCATCCTGCCAATACCCCTCCTGCCCAGAGTTCTCAAGAAATTCACGAACAGCCGAGCCCTAGTGGGAGAAGCTGGCCTGGCATATGCTGTCCACTATTCTAGTGGGCAACTTGCACCAGTCCAAACGACCCTTATTGATGGTAGGTTAAAGACAACCTTTATAGAAAGCTATCCTAGTGGAATCTGTGGAGAGCAGCCTTCAGACCAAGTCTAGAAGGAATGTAAAGCAGATTGTTTTACCAGTCTATAATCTTGTGAATGATCAAATGAAAGAAGAACCACACCAGGTATATATGTAAAATATATGTATTTATTCTAAACACATCCCAATAGCCTCTTTATGAGGCTGGAGGCAAAAGTACATTCAGCAAACTTAATAGCACACAGTAAATTAGCACAATATACATTGAGCCCTAGGGGCATACCAAACCATATATCAATAAAGTGGTATAAGAACCACAACTTGCATAGATACAAGGCCTAGAGCCTTCAGAACCGCTGGGGCCACCAGGAACCACCCAAGGTAGTGACACAGGAGACCCACGGGGTCGCGTGCAGTGTCTAAACACAGCAGCAAATCACCATTAACTTCTATAGGGAAAGTCGCAGTTGGAATTTTAAGGATAAAGGACACTTAGAAGAGGACTTGGAGCAAACCCCTTTAGAACTAGGAGGTTCTAGAGTCAATACCCACATGAGCACTGGAGTACTCAAGTTACCTCACCCATGGAAACCGGGTACATCGGTGTCTTTTGATGTCGGGTTTCGTCGTTGATTTCAATGGCGATCTGCTGCAAAAGTGCTGCTGGCGTCCAAGTGGAAAGTGTCCGGAGTGGTCCAACCCTGGATCGAGGATGAGAAGAACCTGAAAGCAGAGGGGACAGAGTCTGGGTCACTAGCCAGTGACCAGGGGCACGATAGTCGAATACCCACAGATGTGGGGTGCATGAAGGTGAAGAAGGTGAAGCTTGACTCTTCAGCCACCAAGACCAGGAGGCGTCAACGACAACCAGGCGCTGAATTCGAGCTGTTCCACGAAGGATGTCGAGTGCTGCAGTGTCAGTGCCCAGATTGGACCAAACAAGCCTTGGCAACAGCAGCCCACGCAGAAATCAGAGATTGGCTTCGGTGCAGACCAGCAAGGTCCGAGGGACTCACCCTTTGGTGGGGAGTCAGGGCATTTCTGGAGCAACCAGGGAAGCCCATGGAAAAGTAGAATTACCTTAGAGGGGACCCACCAGTTGACAAACCAGGGATCACGGAGGAGCCTCGAGCGGAAATGCAAGAAGCAGTCCCACTGAACACTCGTGAAGTGTAGGCCCACAATCTTCGGTGCAGATGGTGCTCGGGGCTTGGGCTACAAGTAACCCAATGCACAACTTCGGGAAAGCTCGATGCACTAGCAAATGTGCACAGTGTCCAGGAGTTCCGGTCCCATGTCACTCGTGAGGGCTGCGGGTCCCAGCTTTGCTGGGAACTCGTGTCCGCCTCTGATAAGTCTGGAAGTCTGTGTCCTGTGTCGCAAAAACTTCAGAGTACGGTGGTAGCTTCGGAAATGCAGACTCGCAAGATGCTTTGTTGATGCCTGTTTGAACAGGGGAGTCACTCCTTGACCCCAAGGGAGATTCTTCTGTCCTCTAGTCTTGAGTAGAGCGTCAAAGTTCCATGATTCACTATGAGAGTTTCGTCCAGGTGTAATCTAAAGTCCTGTTGCCAGGGTTCCCTTACTTATACTGGGAAAAGCGGTTGGACATACTCTGGGGCCCACCTATGGGAGGCTTTGGAAAGAGGGGAGGCTACACCCATTTCCTTTGTCCCGTTTCACACCAGAGCAGGGGCTGGTAGCCCCTGCAACCGGTTTGAACTGGGCTATGCACAGGGATACCAAATGTGCCCCCAGTGTAGACATCAAAGCACTCAGAGAATGCACTCACCCAGCCCCAATACACTAGAGCCTGTCTGGGAGGTGGTTACACCTCCCTGTGACAGGAAACCTATGGTCCAGGCCTCCCCTGCCAGAGTTTCGGTCAGCAGCAGGAGGCCAGACTCGTGTCTGTGGCTGCAGCATCCATTTTGTGATGCTGGGGCTTGCTTAAACTTTTAAAGGGCAGACCAGTGTGTACATGTCTTCTCCCTCTAGAAAGGTGGAATTCTACCCTTACTGCCAGGACTGGCGGGGGGGGGGGTAGGATACCAAAGTGTTTGACTCCAAACATGACATGTTTCCATGCAGCCATCCCAAAGTTAGCATTTACCGCAAGGTTATAATGCACTTAAGAGTACATGGTCTTGCTGCATCACAGAACAGCCTCAGAGAACAGGCTCCGAAAGCTGCAGAGGGGCTCTGCTCATGCATGGGCACCCTCTCACACAAAACCAAGCGCTCTAGCTTCAGGATTGATAAGGCCTGCCATAGGAGTGACTGATAGGCTTATATGTGTCAGTGATATAAGGTAAATATAGGTAACCTATATCTTAGTAAGGGGTGCATGCACCACCTTACCCAGGCTGCAGAAGCAGTCCTGTGGTGCCATTTTGGAAGGCATCCCAGGGGTGGCATAATACATGCTTCAGCCCCTGGTAGGCCCCTGGGGTACCTATGCCCTTAGTACATAAGGTACCCTATACTAGGGACTCACAAGGGTAACCCAGTAACCAATCTTGAGTATACCTAGCATACATGCAATCAATTTAGAGAAGAAGCAGCTAAGTTGGGTCCTGGATAGCAGGGCCCCAGCCAGACTAAAGTCGAAAAACTGTGAAATACCAGCAAAAAGTATGGGTAACCATAGTAAGCAGATCCTACTCTCCAACACAACCGCCCTCCCCCAAACGTAGGGACATTAAACTAACCTTGTCCAGTTGAGTCTTCATTTTCTACGTGGAAATATCTGGACAGTCCATTTGCATTGGCATGGCCACTCCCAGGTCTGTGTTCCACTGTATAGTCCATCCCCTGTAGGGAAATGGACCACCTCAAAAGATTGTGGTTTTCACCCTTCATCTGTTTTAGCCATAAGAGGGGCTTATGGTCAGTCTGAACAGTGAAGTGAGTGCCAAACAAGTATGGCCTCAGCTTCTTCAGAGCCCAAACTACAGCAAAGGCCTCCCTCTCAATAGCTGACCAACGTTTCTCTCTATGGGTCAGCCTTCTGCTAATAAAAGCTACTGGCTGGTCCTAACCATCATTCAATTGTGACAGCACAGGGCCTACCCCCAACTCAGATACATTTGTTTGGACAATGAATTATTTGCAGTAGTTAGGACTTTGCAGAATTGGTGCAGTGCACATGGCCTGCTTCAGGTCATCAAATGCCTTTTGACAGCTGACTGTCCATTGAACTTTCTTAGGCATTCTTTTTGAAGTGAAGTCATTCAGGGGTGTCACAATTGAATCATACCCCTTGACACATCTTCTGTAATACCCAGTCAGGCCCAAGAAAGCTCTGACCTGAGTCTAGGTGGTTGGAGCAACCCAGTCCATGATGGTCTGGATTTTGCTCTGTAATGGTTGAACCTGGCCTCCACCTTCAAGGTGGCCCAGGTACACAACCGGACTCTACCCTATCTGGCACTTAGTAGCCTTGATAGTTAGGCCTGCTTTCTGCAGGGCCTCCAAAACATTTCTCAGGTGAACCAGGTGATCCTCCCATGTGGAGCTAAAGTCAGCAATATCATATAGATATGCTGCACTGTAGTCTTCCAGGCCTGTTAGGACTTAGTTCACCAACCTCTGAAAAGTGACTGGTGCATTCTTCAGACCAAAGGGCATTACCACAAATTGATAGTGCCCACTAGGGGTTGAAAATGCTGTCTTTGGCGTTGCATCATCAGCTAATCTGATATGCCTGTAGCCAGCTGTAAGATCAAATGTGCTCAGAAGCTTGTCTGAGACCAAACTATCTATAAACTCATCTGCTCTTGGGATTGGATGGGCATCAGTCCTAGTGACTGCATTGAGACCTCTGTAGTCTACATAAAACCTCATCTATCTCATACCACCCTGGGTGAGAGGTTTTGGTACCAATACCATTGGACTAGTGTTGTAAATTGGCAGCGATTGGGTTAGCATTAGCGGAAGCCATGAAATGAAATGAAATGAAATGAAAAAGAAACTTGATAAAGCGCTCTGCGGCCAAGCGGCTTCCTGGCGCTGGGAAAACACATCAGTATCTACAGAGGGACCCAAGAGGTTTAGCCAGGGAATGCCTGAAGGAAAAGAAAGGTTTTAAGAGCTTTGCGAAAGTGAGAAAAAATAGGAATAGAGCGGATAGAGAGAGGGAGGCTGTTCTAGAACTGGGGGGCCAGCACACAGAATCGGGTGCCCCCAGTACGTGATTTGCAGAAGCGAGGGACGTGAAGGAGAGAAAGTGATGAGGAGCGGAGGGTGCGGCTTGGGGCGTGAGAGGTGATAAGAGAGTTGATGAAGTGCGGGGCAGAGCGAGCATGCGCCCGAAAGGCCAAACAGGCTAGTTTAAAGTAGGATCTAAGGTGGACCGGGAGCCAGTGGAGGGACTTGAGGGCGGGAGTGATGTGGGAGGATTTGGGGAGGCGAAGGATAAGGCGAGCTGCCTGGTTTTGGATAGCCTGGAGGCGGCGAGTTTCGTAGGCAGGAATGCCTACGTACAAGCCATTTCCGTAATCCAAGCGGGAGGTAATGAGGGCCGTAATGATGGTCTTGAGAGCCTCAACAGATAAGAACCGGGAAATCTTACGGATTAGACGAAGGGAGGAAAAACAAGAAGACACAACGGAACTAATTTGGGCATGCATGGTCAGATCATTGCTGATCTTGATGCCCAAAGTCCGAACAGAAGAGACTGGGGAGGGGGGGGGGGGTACCGAAAGAAAGGGGCCAGTGAAATGGGGACCAAGGGTTAGAAGAGCCTCCAGTAAGGACGAGCTCTGTCTTGTCCGGATTGAGCTTCAAATGATTGAAGCTCATCCACTGGGAAATAAAAACAAGGGTGGAACAAAACTTGGGGAGAGAGTCAGCTGGGGATGAAAGATCAAAGACAAGCTGGAGGTCATCTGCGTCGTTGTACACAGAGACCCCCAGCTCGAGAAGAGATAAGGGGGCGGATATAAAGATTAAAGAGAAGTGGGGAAAGGGAAGAGCCTTGAGGGACCCCACAGGTAACAGGGCGAGGGGGAGCAGAAAACCCAGAAAGGTGAACTGCCTGCGATCTGCCTTGAAGGAAGGACCCGATCCAGGAAAAGGCAGTGCCTTGGATGCCCGCTGCGCTGACACAGTCGAGGAGGATGGCATGATCGACCGTGTCAAACGCAGCGGACAGATCCAGAAGGACCAAGGCTTGGGGGAGGTTTCTGTCGGCTTTCCCCTTGAGTTCATCCAGGACCGCAAGGACCACGCCCTCAGTGGAGTGGCCGGGACGAAAGCACGCCTGGTGGGAGGCCAAGATATGATTCTCCTCAATGTAGGTGGAGAGGCAGGATGTTACGTGGCTTTCGAGAATCTTCCCTAGGTAGGGGAGAAGGGAGATCGGCCTGATATTAGATGGGAGAGAGGGGTCAAGGCCAGCTTTTTTTAAAATAGGGAAAACTATAGCAGATTTAAAAAGGGAAGGAACACAACCCAAAGCCAGAGAAGTGTTGAGGAAAGTGAGGGGAGGAACGGGGCAGCTAGTGTAGAGAGTTCTGAGAATCCGTGCGGGAGCACAGTCCGCAGGAGAGCCCGACTTGACTTTGACAAGCAGGTCGAGGAAGAGCTCAGATGAAATGGGATGAAAATGGTCCAAAACAGAAGGGGACAGAGGAGGATAGCTAGAGAGTTCAGGTTGAGACACGATGGGGATGTTGGCCTTAATGGTAATGATCTCATTGATGAAATAATCATTCAGAGAGAGACAGAGAGACTGGGATGGAGCGGGGGAGAGGGAGGCACGATCAGAGGTGGCAAGACTATGAACTAGTGAGAAAATCTCACGGGATTTGTTGGCCGAGAGGGCCACTCTTTCAGTAAAGTATTTGGATTTGGCCGCTAAAATGGCTTTTTTATAATTATTGAGGAGGGCTTTGTATTTGAGGCGGAGGGTAGGGCAGTAGTTATGTCGCCAGTGACGCTCCGAGCGCCTAAGCTCTAATTTAAGGGATTTAAGGTCGCTGGTAAACCACTTGTGAGCGTCATAAGGACGAACAGATTTAACCTTTTTAAGTGGAGCGACCTGGTCGCAAGCAGAAGAAAGCCAAGTGCTGATGACATCCGCCTGGCTTTCCAGGGACAGGTCAGTCAGGACAGGAGCAGATGAGGACAATGAAGAAGAAAGAGCGTTGAGGTCAGTCTGGTTCCAGCTTCGAGCCATGATGTTTTTAGGCAGGAGGGCTTTCTCAGCTTGACCCAGATAGATGGAGAAGGAGATCATAGAATGGTCCGACCAGACACAGGGGAGAATAGAAGTGGGTAAGAGGTTGGAGCGTAAGGACCAAATTGGGTCCAAGATATGGCCCTGAATGTGGGTAGGGGCTGAAACATGAGATGAAAAATTGAGACACTGAAGTGTAGCAGAGAAGTCTTTAGATGAGGAGCCATCCTGTATTTAGAGGTTATCTTATCCGTTTAGTGGAATCCATTTTGTATTTCTGGCAGCCATCTTTTTTGCCATGTGCTACCACGTGCGTGCCATGTGCTCTGTCCTACCTTGCTGTTGTCTGCTCTTGGAATCTGCCTAGAGACAGGTTATATTTAGCTTCTTCTGCTTCGCACATGCTCAGTTGAGCTTGCAGCTGTCCATGCAGCTGCTGTTAGTCTGTGTCAGGATGGGTTCACCAGAATTAGCAACTGTTAGCTCCTCCTACTTGTTGACTGTACATTTTCTGTATGACCTTATATTTACCTAAAACCTTCTTGTTGGACTTGTACCGCCTTCTTTTGAGCCCCTGTGTGGGTATAAAAGGACCAAACTCCTTCCATTCAGTGTGCTACTTCATACACTACCGAAGGGTGTTGTATGAATGTAGTTCCACCTCATGAGATTAATAAATACTTTGTTTTCTATTCAATTCAATTCAAATCTTTTATTCGGTTAACCATTTTGTTAAGCATAAAAAGTACATCACATATAAACATTTCATCATAAAATCACAGTTACTATTAATACGCCTTAAAAAAGTAAAAGTTAGAGAAATACATTGTCCATAAAGGT
Source organism: Lissotriton vulgaris (assembly GCF_964263255.1). Classification (NCBI taxonomy): domain Eukaryota; kingdom Metazoa; phylum Chordata; class Amphibia; order Caudata; family Salamandridae; genus Lissotriton; species Lissotriton vulgaris. The sequence goes on from NC_141694.1 coordinate 496,924,716, forward strand.
ACAATTTTAAAATATTTACAACGATAATACAGATGTCCATGTATTCAAGGGAGATTCGTTTCCAACATTTTACGTATGGTTATACATGATTTCAGGAAGAGAGCTAAGCTCTTTGCCACATACTGTGAATCAAGATGTTGCAGAGCTAAAAAGGCCGGGCGACAGGTCCTCAACCCCATTTGACGCAGCAATGGTAGAACCCAGCGCTTGCGTGTTTCTGCATAGTAATGACAAAACAATACTACATGCATAGTTGATTGGGAGGAGACCTTGTCACAAGGACATTTGTCAAGGTCACGGGACCAGTTTAGGGTTCTAGGGAAAGTAACCAGTCTGAAAAAGAGATTAAAGCGTAACCTAGTTAATAGGTATTTTTCATAGTTGGAAACGTGGTACGATAAATATGGCTGGATTCCTAGAGACACCTGAACCATCAGAATATTTACATTTGATTGTTTGGAAATTTCATTACACAAACGAAGTTCCCTTAGATGGGTGAAACAATGATGCTTCAAGGTTTTTCTGCTCATCTCAGTGATGGATGAAGGCTCGATGGTGTACTGCAAGAGGTCAAGATCTTTCAGGAATTTGACTACATAGTTCAACCATGGGATCTTTTTCCAGGCCGACATCTCAAGACATTCTAAGATGAGTGCCCGAGTAAGATGACACTGTGGCTTTGTCCATATGCGGTGCCATAAAAGCACTGGTTGGCATTTTATGTAGTCTGTTAAATAATCAATTCCAAGTTCTATATGGCAGCCATATGTAGGGGCACTCCGTGGGAGGGCCAAAAGGTACCTTAAAAAGCCATTCTGGATTTTTTGTAGTTCGTCAGCGTTTACATGGCCCCATACCCCGGCTCCGTATGTAGCGATGCTCAGGCATTTAGCTTGGTGGATTTTAAGCAGTACTGAGGGAGATGGCTTACCCATTTTTCTGGAAAAAGACACGAGGGCAGAAGTTGCTCGTTGGTAGAGCAATCTCCTGGTAACCATCGCCCTTTTCCAGGTCAGCTTGTCGTCTACTAGGATGCCCAGGTAGGGGTATTCCCTAACGCGTTCCAGTTTTGATTGTTCGATACAGAGATGTTTAGAGCTTTTTATCTTGGGCCCAGATTGCATGACAAAGGTCTTGGTCTTATTGACCTTTAGTCCAAGTGAGAGCATGAAATTGCAATATTTATCAAGCTGCTTCTGAAGTTGTACTAAGGTCCTAGCAAGGAGTACGGAGTCATCAGCATAAAGAAGTGCTGGAATTGGGCGACTGTTGATAGTGGGTAGATCCTGGCAACCCTCTAGCATGGCTACTTCTAAGCCATTGGTATATAGATTAAATAGAAGGGGGGCGAGGACACAACCCTGCCTTACTCCGCGAATTACTGAAAAAGAGGGCGTTAACTCCCCAGCCGTACCAAATCTTACGCGGGCCGAGGCGTTGGTATAAAGCTCGCGCAAGAATCTGATAAGGGGTGGGTCAACGCCCAACTTGTCCAAGATGGACCACAGCTTGGCATGGCTTACACAATCGAACGCCGCACTAAGGTCGACGTAGACCATAAATAAATTGCCCCCTTTTACTCCAACATACTTCCCAATTAGAAGTGAAAGGTTTAGAGCCTGTTCAACAGTGCCCAACCCCTCCCGGAATCCGTACTGTAAGTCCGTTATGATGTTCTTTTCTGCCGCCCAGTCCTGTAAACGATCCAGGATTAGGCGACCCGCGACCTTACCCAACGAGTCCAGGAGGGAGATGGGCCTGTAGCAGGCAGGGTTATTTCTCTCACCTTTTTTAAAAATTGGGAGCAGTATGGAGGAGGACCAAGAGTCCAATAGGCCGTTTTTTAACACTGCAGCAATTAGTTGAGTTATTAGTGGAGACCATAAATCTATATTTAGAAGGAAAATATCTAATGGTGCGCCATCGGGACCAGGGGCCTTTCCACATTTGGAAGATGATAGTGCTCTTATGACCTCACCGAGGGAGAAGTTCAAGTCGATTGGGTACACCCCTTTATCGTGGGTCCCAAGCACTGGGTTGGAAGTTGCGATACAATCCGTTGGAATGTCGCTAAATATTTTGGAAAAGTGTGCCACCCACTCGTCCGAGGATACGGCGACATCCAGGTGCTGATGCGAATTACCCTCACTTAGGAAGGGAGATTTTACTATTTTCCAAAATAGAGAGCTGTCGTTACTGATACAACTCTCGTGTAATTGAGCCCAGAGGTCGTTTTTATGGTCTCTCTTACAGGTTAGTTGGGCCTGCTTATAGTTAGATCTTAACAGAGCTATTTTTGCTTGGTCTCTAACTGGATTGTGAAGTTCCTTTTTTAGGGCATTTAGGGCTTTTCGACAAGCCGTATTAAACCAGCCTGGCTCAGTGTGACAGCCTGATTTTCGGGTGCGTGAGAGTACCCTCTGTATAACTTTCAAGATTTCTCCGAAACTAGAAATGATATCCGATGGGGAGGATGACTCGTTCAAACATATGTTTATCCAGGGTAGAGCTTTAGAAATCACTGAACCAGATGTTTCTAGTGGGTCTATCCTTGACCATTTCACTGTATAGCCGTTAGTTTTTGCCATGGACAGTGATTTTTGAGTCAATAAGCTATTTTTTATAGGGTTTAACGCCCTCATAGGCAGCTTTAGCTCAATTGTAGTGGGAAAATGATCACCTGAAATTTCTGTTCCTGTGTTAAACTTAATAACAGTACCCTTTAAAGAACATGAACAAAGTATAAAATCTATGGTGCTAAAACAACCCCTGCCGTGAAAGGTAGGCCTAAATTCAACAGGAGGGTCGATGAGTTCATTGGCGTATATCAGTTCCAGTGACATTAAAATGACATTAAGAGAGTCACCCACCAAGGAGTGTGTAAAATGTGTCAAAGGGCATTCATTTTCATCTAGGAGGCCACAATCAGAATTCTTATAACGAGAACACAATTGTACATTAAAGTCCCCTCCCCAGATTACATTCCAAGTGGCTGATGCATACTTTGCACTTTGTTCGTCTATACAATGAGAAATTTCAGAGACTATTCTTATACACTCTGTTGGTGGGAGATTATTATAAAAATTAATCAAACTATATGTTGTACCATTTTTAAAAATAATCAATAAAATTTGGTAACAGGAAGTGTTGCACAAAAGGGAAATTTTCCTTACTTCTAACTTATTGGATATATACACGACAAGACCACCCTTGGGTCTGCCATGTGTAGAAGGGCTAGCGGAAGAGTGGAACGTTAAATACCCTTGAATATGGAGTGAATCAGTAGTCCAAGTCTCTTGAAAACACATTATTTCGTGGGAGGTGGCAAAGGCCAACCATGATGCCGATAGCATTCTGGGTCGCAGACCAGCCACGTTCCAGAATAATATGGACAAAGTGGGGATCGGTGATGGACCAATCGTAGATGGTGGACCAATCATGGATGGTGACCTTCCATTTTGAGACAGGTTTCGTCGTATTGCTGGAAGGTCAAGATGAAGAGATGACCGCAAACTTTCTTGATTATTGTCACGCAGGTTGGTAGAATGGAATTGACAACCGACGTGGTTAAGAATGTGAATATCCGGTGGATCAGTCGACGTGTCCAGTATTGCAGAGGGCATAGTTGTAGTTGGCAAATGAATCGGTGCGTGTGTCGATGCAGAAGAGTCAAGTTGCGTGGGAGGGGAAGAGCCTGGGGTGGTGGAGTGCTCACCAGGCAGATCAGTAACTGTTGGTGGTCAGTCCACCATCTCCAAGCAGTCGTACCTATTGTACGTAGGGACGCCCCTCCAATCAGACAGGGGCATGGGGTTTCTTCCTCCTTGACCCTGCCAGTTTGACCGATCCAAGTTTCTAGGCCTAGTCCCTACCTGGGTCCAATTCCACTCCAAGGACGATACAGGATAGTGGGCTGGAGGGTAGAAGAAAGCTAGCCTTTTGGTTCCTATGCCATCGGAGGATGTTTGGTCATCCCTTGGACAAATGTGCTCTACAGTTTGGGGATCTTCAAATGTTATTATAATGCAGTCACCTTGGATGGTTTTTTGCTCCTTCCCTATCCAGGGGACTCTACGGACTGAAATAACATTGTTATTAGAGAACGGGGGAAGTGGTCGATTTATCGTTAACCAATGGAGTACTTTATTTTTTAATGACCATCCGGGCTCCTCAGAGTTGATATGCAGCGCTGGAACCCCGGTCATGATAACTACATATGGTGTTGCTTCGGGAGGGAGGTGGACAGAGCGAAATGAATTGTGTCTTGTATTATAAGCCGCGTTCTTAATAGCTGATGGATTAGCTGGATAACGTGTCGTTGGTACAGTAGATTGGTTGGTCGTTTGTGCTGGCGGCCCAGGCAGAGAGGGGATAATAACTTTTTTATTTACAACAGGATTAACTGGTGTTTGCTGTGATTTACTTGCAACTATATGAGCAGAAGTGTGTGTGGAAGGGTGGTGGACTACCGCTGTAGTAGTTACCACTTTGGGGACTTGTTGAGTTTGTTGAGGTAGAGGGGCCCCTGAGTTAGTCAGGTTTGAATTGAGCTGTTGAGATACAAGGACAGCAGGGGTAGAAGACGTGGTTTTCTTAGATTTTAATTCAGATGATAATGTTGCTAGTAGCTTTTCGATCTTAGATAACGCCAGTTTAACAGGTTTAAGATGACTTTTAATTATTGCCTCAAATGAAGCTAGGATATGGGGATCCTGCTCCGGGAGGTCCCGCCCATTACCTGTATTACCATTTGAAGCAGTGATAAGATGATCAGAAGGAGGATTAATTATTTCAGACGTTGTTAAGGTGGTAAACTGTTGACAAATTTCAGGTCGGATTAGGGGTTGAGCTAATGTAGGAGAATCATTGTTCAATTGGAGCAGGGAGGCCTGTTGTGAATCATTATTAATTAGTGTAGGATTTTTGTGATCTTTCTTGCCCTGTCTCTTTTTCGGTATGGCGCCTTCTCGCTGTCCCCTTATCACAGGGGATGAAGGGGTCTCCTCCGTGTTGGAAAAAAGGATGGGAGTTCTCTCAATCGAACGGGAGGGATGGGGTACAGAGAGTTGGGACACTTGCGTGATAGACAGGTCTATTGATACTGATAAATCCACTATTCCTGGAACTGACGGGGTCTCGTGATGTAAATCAGGAAGAGGGGGACGTTGTGGGGTTACAGCAGCAGCCAGTAGGCCTAGTGATGAGCGCCTTGCTGCTGCTAAGTCTTGAGAGACCCTTCTCTCTAACAAAAGAACACCCTGATTAATGGCGTCATTAGCCTTTGCAATGAATTGGTCTATTGGACCTACAATCTGCGCAACATGCGCAGCTTTGCTGTTTCTTGTTACTCTAGGGGACATGTTGTGAAAATACACAATAAAGATTTACACAGCAGAAATAATGAAGGCAGTCCGGCTAAAAAAGAAAAAACATACAATTACTAATAAAGCGAGTTGCAAATTTGTTGGGGCACTCTAAGATGTTGTTAATAAGGTGGCCCAGTCCAGTCTTACCAGGCTAGAACGGGCCAGCCCTTGGCCCGGGCTTCGCCCGGCGTCCCGCTCGCGTCCCGCGAGACGGGGGTGACGCGCTATTTCTGCGCCTCCTGGCGCGCAGATGGCGCGGCCTGCGCCGCTTTGACTGCTGGGGATTGTAGTTGTAGAGATCCCCCCTCGCACCGCACTCCATTCCACTCGGCTGCGTGACTCAGAGTATCAGGAGAGTCGGGCAGCGGGAGGCGGGAGGACAGGCAGCCAAGGGTTGATGGGCTCTGGAAGTTACAACAGCTCAAGGCAGGTAGGCGGCGAGATTTTCCACTTCTGGACAGCTTCCCCCCCTCGACCGGGGTGACGCGCTATTTCTGCGCCTCCTGGCGCGCAGATGGCGCAGCCTGCGCCGCTTTGACTGCTGGGGATTGTAGTTGTAGAGATCCCCCCTCGCACCGCACTCCACTCGGCTGCGTGACTCAGAGTATCAGGAGAGTCGGGCAGCGGGAGGCGGGAGGACAGGCAGCCAAGGGTTGATGGGCTCTGGAAGTTACAACAGCTCAAGGCAGGTAGGCGGCGAGATTTTCCACTTCTGGACAGCTTCCCCCCCTCGACCGGGGTGACGCGCTATTTCTGCGCCTCCTGGCGCGCAGATGGCGCGGCCTGCGCCGCTTTGACTGCTGGGGATTGTAGTTGTAGAGATCCCCCCTCGCACCGCACTCCACTCGGCTGCGTGACTCAGAGTATCAGGAGAGTCGGGCAGCGGGAGGCGGGAGGACAGGCAGCCAAGGGTTGATGGGCTCTGGAAGTTACAACAGCTCAAGGCAGGTAGGCGGCGAGATTTTCCACTTCTGGACAGCAGAAGAAAAATTAAACGGAGGCGGAGAACGATCTAATAACAAAAAATCATCTGGAGGTTTATTCAGAATAGGATAGAGTGGTCGCCGAACAGCGTATTTGCCAGTTACCTGTAAATGGCCATCCCTATCTTCTCTCCCTTTTAGTACTTTTATTTCTTTATTTTTCATTTCTAATGCTTTCGCATGGATGTTCTTTTTCAATCAAGGCTTGTAAACGCTTCATTCGTTCACGCTCTTCTTTCTCCCACATTCGTACACAGTCAAACATATTGTGCCTAGTCTTTCGCTCAAACATACATTGTTCCACATACTGAATCTTTCGTAAATCAGATGACCCATGCATAGGCCAATGCAACTCAGGATCCTTACAAGTGTATTTATTCCATAATGTGCTGTACATTATAGAGAAAAAATAACATATTTAATATACATATCCCTATTAGGCGTCCCCTCTGGGGGGGCCGGTTGTGCTTCATCAAGTCTCAAACTGGTACCACTGCAAAAACAACACATCCTACGAAGTGTGCTAGAAACAGGAATAGAGCGGATGTTATGGCTCTAAAAACTGCATTGCCCGATCCGCGGAAAAATCCAGCTGCTTTTTATGAGGAAGTTGAGGGTGCTATAAGCTCTTGTAATATGACTCTGCCTGATATTGACCTGTTTTTCTAATTGATATTACCCCCGGATATGTGGAGAACTGTACGTAAGATTGATGATCATGCAACTTTTGGGGCATTATGGAAAGATTTAGAATGACTGGATGAAGAGAGGGAACCTGCACAGAAACCATGTCAGTTAATTTTAGATCTTCCCGCAGCCATATTAGTTAAGTTTAAAAGGATTATTCCCCCTAAAAAGATAGATTGACTGTATTAGCGTCTTGTAAGCAAAAGGCAGATGAATCGGTTTCGACTTCTTTACATGCTTTGAGGAGGCATTCCATGATTTTAGTGGCCAGTCATTGACAGATGACACAGGCAGGCATCTGTTCGTCGATAAATATGTTGCAAACCTGTTGCTAGGAATAGCTAGTCGCCTTAAGGCCAGTGAAAGCTCATGGACTACCTCTTCTCCAGTTTCTCGTTTGACTATGGCTCAATATTATGAACTGCAGGAATTAGAAGCAAAGGGTAATGAGGATAAAAAGACTAAGGAATTGAAGACAAAGGTTATGTTAGCTCAGGCCTATGGTCCGCCCTCTAGAGGAAATGATAGAAGTAATGATAGAGGTGGACGTGGATCTTATGGCTCGTCTTTTTCTTCTTATACTCGTTCTAACTTGTCCATTGATCAGTGTGCGTACTGCAGGAAATTTGGACATTGGGCTTCTGATTGTTCAGCATTGCGTGCTCAGCAGTATTCACGTGGTCGGGGACAAATGAGAACTCGTTCAGGATATTCAGGGTCTAGAGGAAGCAAGGATGATCGTGCTAGGTTTGATTCTAATACACGTGGACAGGATGGGTTTAACACTTTTGATAAACAGAACCAATATCAAATGTCCGACTAAGTGCCGTCTGATTTGAAAGATTCTGCTTATGCATAGGATTGCCTAGGATGGGGTAAGGAATCAGTTGAAGTTCCAGTAGATCAGAAGGGTCCCTATGTTACAGCACATGTTTTGTGCTCTACTGATCAGTTTCTGGTTGATACAGAAGCTACTCGTAGCGCCTTATCTAAACAATTGGTTCCAAGGGCTCCCCTGTCTGGCTTAACCATTACATCGATAGGTTTCGATGGAACACCTTCCCTTAGCCCACTATCACAGCCACTTGCATTCCATGTTGATACATTTACTGTTCCATGTCCGTTTTTGCTCTCTCCAAACACACAAGACAATATTGTGTGACTTGATATGCTCAAATATTTCAGGGCTACGATACGATGTTCTCCTTAAGGTGTACGTTTTATTTTAGATGACAACTACCCCGTGATTGAGAGATCTTGTCTTGTTAAAGAGGATATTGCATTAGCTTCACTTCCCAATACTTTGTGGGCTACTTCAGACACAGATGTAGGGCAAATGGTTATCCCACCAGGAGGAGGGCGCTTCGTTGCCACGATTGCCTCAATATAAAATTTCTCAGGAAGAGGAAGATGCACTTATACGCATTGTCCATGATTTGATTAAAGTGGGGGTTGTGGAAGAAGTTCCTTATAATGTTTGCAACAGTCCTATTCTTCCTATTTTGAAAAAAGGCACTGACACTAGGATTTACAGATTCATTATTGTTTTGCAAGAAGTTAATAAGATTGTAGTACCCCAATACCCTGTGGTTTCTGACATAACAACACTTCTTACTTTGGTTCCCCCGACAGCGACTACATTTTCTGTGATTGACCTGAAGAATGCTTTCTTTTCGAATCCTATTCATCCTGATAGTCGATTGTTCGGCTTCTCTTTGAATAATCGATTGTATAGATTTTGTAGAATTCCTCAAGGGTACACTGAGAGTCCTAACATTTACAGTCAAGCATTGAAGAGACAACTTGATTCTTTAATTTTGCCTGAAGGTGTAGCTCTCATACAATATGTCGTTGACATCTTGTTGGCAGCCGACACGCCTGAACAGTGTGAAGATTGTACTTTGTCTCTACTTTCTTTTCTTGCTACACATCATCGTAAAGTGTCATGAAAAAAATTGCAATATTGTAGACCGAAAGTAACCTACTTAGGTCACCTTCTGTCTAAGGAGGGCTGTGCACTTACACCAGATCGCATTCAAGCAATTTTAGACACACCAGTGCCTGCCACTCAGAAAGATGTTCGTGCATTCATTGGTTTGACTTCCTTTTGTAGGCAATGGATATTAGGGTTTTCACACATTATTAAACCCCTGCTAGCGCTTTTGTCTAAAGACACTCTGATGCCACTTCCGTGGACAGATGAATGTGAGAATGCTTTTCGACAGTTACGACAAGCTCTTTGTTCTGTACCAGTGTTAGGTACTCCATATTACACAAAGGCTTTCACACTCTATGTACACGAGAAAGATGGGTGTGCATTGTCAGTTTTAGTACAGACACATGGTGATACACAGCGTCCCTGTGCATACTTTTCAGCAGTTCTTGATCCTGCTGCTCGTGCGTTGCCTTGATGCTTCCGTTCAGTTGCAGCAACAGCTGTGTCCATACGTCAGAGTGAAGGGATAGTTTTGTCACATAAACTATTGGTGCTAGTACCCCATGCAGTTGATGCGCTTCTGAATCAGACTAAGATGCAACACTTGACTAATGCTCGTTTGAAAGGATATGAACTGACATTGTTAGCCCCTCACATTACACTGAAGGGATGTGCGACACTAAACCCAGCTACTTTGTTATCATATCCGGCGACTCAGTCTCAGTCACAGGAGGTTCATGATTGTATATTCTTTACTGAGGAACAGACAAAGGGTCGCGCCGACTTGCAATATACGCCCCTTTCAGATGTAGATGGGGAACTGTGGGTTGATGGGTCCTGTTTGAAGTTACCAGATGGCACGACTTCAGCTGCATATGCAATTACGACACTTGAAACAGTAGTGGAGACAGCTCGCATACCACAGAAGTCGGCTCAAGCAGCTGAGCTAATAGCTGTAACGCGAGCGTGTGAACTTAGCACTAACTTGCATGTGAACATCTATACAGACAGCCGCTATGTTTTTGGAATGGCCCATGATTTTGGCCTGCTTTGGAAGGAAAGAGGCTTTCTTACGTCCCACGGGATGCAGATAATGCACGGAGAATTAGTGCATAATCTTTTGACTGAACTATCATATCCAAAGAAGATAGCTATCGTGAAATGTAGTGCACACAAGAAAGTGACGGATAAAATAGGACAAGGTAATTCTTTCACAGATCGCGTACCTCGTGAGCCTGCGATGCAACGGAGCACTACATCCATGTACGTAGTGAAGTCACAAGCTGAGCGTTGACATGTTGCTAGACAAGAAGTGCTAGACATTCAGAGATCTGCTTCTGTTGCAGAACTTGAGAAATGGACTAAAGAGGGAATATTGGACGATGAGGGTTGTTGGCCCAACAAAGACATGGATAAATGGAAACTGCCTGCAGCCTATTTACAACCTATGGTTCAAATGGCACATGGGCTGGCACATGTTGGATCTCTAGCGATAACAAAATTGCTTGCACGAGTTTGGGAGCATCCTGAAATTGCCAGCACAGCTAAGAGAGTAGTACAGTCCTGTTTGATCTGTTGGCAGTATAATCCTGGTAAAGGGACACGGACTCCAGGAGGGTTTGCTACACCGACTACACCTTTTGAAGTTTTGCAGATGGATTATATCCAATTTGAACGCTGCAACAACTTAAAGTATGTCCTAGTGGTGGTATGTGCCTTCAGTAAATGGATAGAGGCATACCCTACAAAGGATAATACAGCTCTCACTACAGCGAAGGTGCTTCTAAAGAAGTTTTTCTCTAGATATGGTGTTTGCAAACTTTTGTGGAGTGACAACGGACCTCATTTTATTGGGCAAGTTGTTGAATATGTCCTGAAAGGATTAGGGATCAAGCAGAAATTCCATGCAGTCTTCCACCACAATCAGCAGGATTAGTGGAGAAGTACAACACTACTTTGAAACTGAAATTAGCGAAAATACAGCATTCCATGTCTCTGAAATGGCCAGATTCACTACCTCTGGCATTGTTGTCCATAAGATCGATGCCACATTCACAATCTGGACTTACACCATATAAAGTGGTGTTTGGGAGACCGATTAATTTTTGGGGAGTTCCTAAGCCACGCCCCATACATAATGTACCTTGTGTTTTATTTGGCACAGTTAACCGACAGTTAGATCTCTATTCATCAACAGGTTCGAGAAGCTCTTCCAGACAGATCTACAGGTGAGGCCCATGATCTCCAGCCTGGAGACCAGGTTATGGTCCGAATATTTGAGAGGTCGAACAGCTTGGAGCCGAGGTGGCGAGGACCAGAGCAAGTGCTTTTGGCTACGAGGACAGCAGTTCGAGTGATGAACAGTAAGAATTGGATCCACAGCACACACTGCAAATGTGTGTCGCCCACCTAGACGGAACCTGCTGTGCTGACCGACCATCGAGAGATCCTGGATACAGAGAAAAACCAAGCCATCTCACCTGACAAATCTGAGGAAGTCTTCCCGGACCACACGATCACTGGAGCATCGCGATACCAACTGAGACCAAGGTAAGAGCCTGCATTGTCGGGTTAGTGATACGGAGTGCCGATGTGGCAAGAGGGGTGGGGATCAGTCCTGCAAAGTGACACCCATCTTGACCCTCGGTGAAGAGACCAACGGCTGCCCAGGGCTAAGCGCTCCAACGATTGTTTCAACGACGAGCTGATCATGTCTGCAGAAAGTTGCTAAACCTAGTGCTAAGAAGATTATTTGTGCTGTAGGGTTTGTTCTTCCTATGGTGGTTATGGCAATAATGACTTGGTTTGTTGAGAAAGTGGCTCCTGCTCGACAGCTTTTGATCGCCACTACTCCAGTGCCAGTTGAGCACCATTATTTTACGCTTTCCTACCATGAACAGAAGCATCGACAATCCTACTTAATGCCACAAATACTACCAACTGTTGGGTGTGTGGGATGATACCTGCTCACCAGAAAAAGGGAGGAACACCTTTCATTCCTCTTCCATTCTCACACAATGGTTCTTGCCAAGCTTGATTTGCACTTTTGTTTGCTTCTGGAAAGCCTTCAGTAGGTGGGATTAACTTTCACCTCAATAAAGTATGCTATCAAGATAAAGATGGTTATCCTCAAGCTAAAGGGACTAAATGGGAATAGAAAGATAATCAACCTGACAATATTTCAACACCATATTTCTTCACGAATATGAGAACTATTAAGAACAATGGACCTTTTGTGATTTCTGTGACCAGAGCTCAAGCAGATTTATGTATAGGTAGTGTTGGGAGAATCCCAGTAGGAAGGAGTGAGTGTACAGTGGTACTGACTATTGAAGGTGCCAATAATAGCAGTTTTACGGCCTCACATAATACCTACTTTGTATGTGGCAACAAGGGATATTATCAACTACCTGTTGGTTTGTCTGGTGTATGCTATGTGTCCTTCCTGTTGCCCCCTGTGTTTTTGGCACCTGCATCATATCATCGTGATTTCCGACTGTACAACGGTATTTCCCAAAACAGAAATAAGAGAACAATAAGTATGGATGAAGTGGACCAGACTGACACCACTCTGCAACACTATGTTGATTTCAATTTAGGCTTGTTTTTCTTTGTGGGTGCTGCATTAAACAGCAGGAAAATAAGACGATTGACTATAGTTGTGGAAGTTGTTACTAATCAGACAGCTATGGCACTTGGGAACATTACAGAAGAGTTGCAAGTTGCGAGGATTGTAGCACTCCAGAATCGCATGGTGCTTGATGTGATTTTGGCTGAACGAGGGGGTGCTTGTCGCATCATTGGCAGCAGTTGTTGTGTTTTCATTCCAGATCACTCGCCTTCAGTATATGGTGCAATCTCTAAACTACATAAGATTACTGCAGAGATTCATTCAGAGACTGGTACATGGACTTTTTCAAATTGGATGTGGACACTCTTTATTACTTGGGGCTGGAAGCTATTGACTATGCTATGTATACTAAAGGTGATACTATTTACATGCTGTATATGTATACATTGTGGTCCTATGCTTTGCTCTATTTGCATCACTGCTTGTACACCTGCCAAGAGAAATATTGCAGAAATGAAAGCCCAACAAATGCTAAATAAAGGGGTCACTGAACTGATGAGCATCGATGTACAGGATGCATATCTAGATTACCCCAGACGAATGAATGTCTTCAGCAAATGCTAAAAGGGTATTCTGTTGTAAATTGGCAGCGATTGGGTTAGCATTAGCGGAAACCATCCTGTATTTAGAGGTTATCTTATCCGTTTTGTGGAATTCATTTTGTATTTCTGGCAGCCATCTTGTTGCCATGTGCTACCACGTGCCTGCCATGTGCTCTATCCTACCTTGCTGTTGTCTGCTCTTGGAATCTGCCTAGAGACAGGGACAGGTTATATTTAGCTTTTTCCACTTTGCACTTGTTCAGTTGAGCTTGCAGCTGTCCATGCAGCTGCTGTTAGTCTGTAACTGTCAGGATGTGTTCACAAGAATTAGCAACTGTTACCTCCTCCCACTTGTAGACTATGCATTTTCTGTATGACCTTATATGTACCTAAAACCTTCTTGTTGTACTTGTACCGCCTTCTTTTGAGCCCCTGTGTGGGTATAAAAGGACCAAGCTCCTTCCATTTAGTGTGCTACTTCATACACTACCGAAGGGTGTTGTGCAAATGTAGTTCCGTCTCATGAGGTTAATAAATATTTTGTTTTCTAGTCCAGTTTCTGTGCCAACTTCTATCCTATTGGTCTGGAGACTTGTGCAGAGAAGGGCGAACTCCTAGCACTGGTAGGCCTTGCTGAGGTCCACCACTACACTAGCCCAAGGGCCATCTGAGGGTTCAATAACTCCCAAATCTAACATCTCCTGGACTTCTGTCCTGATACAGTCCCTGACATGATCAGGTTGCCTGTAAATCTTATTTTTAACAGGCGACTTCCCCAGTGTCCACTTCATGAGTACACCAGGTAGCCTGACTTGGAGTCAGTGAGAACATGTTCCTATACTGATTGAACACCTGTCTACAAACAGCCTGTTGCTGGTCAGTGAGATTGCCTGCCAAGGGCACACCATCAACTGACCCATCATCAGGGTTCCGTGAGAGCAGGTCAGGAAGAAGGTCACTCTCCTCCTCCTCCCGTTCCTCATCAGTAGCCATGAGCAAGCCCATGTCTATCCTGTCAACATAAGGTTTCAATCTGTTGACTTGAAGCACCCTATGGGTGCTCCTGGGAGTTCCAAGGTCTACCAGATAGGTAACCTCTCCCTTCTGTTCAACAACAGTGTGGGGTCCACTCAACTTGTCTTGGAGAGCTGCTGGGGCCACAGGCTCCAACACCCACACTTTCTGTCCTGGCTGGTAAACAGTCAGTACAGCCTTTTGGTCATGCCAGGCTTTCTGTAATTCCTGGCTAGCCTCAAGGTTTTTAGTTGCCTTTTTCATGTACTCAGCCACCCGGGAGCAGAGACCAAGTACATAGTCCACTATGTCCTGTTTGGTGGGTTTGAGAGTCAACTCCCATCCCTCCTTCACCAGACACGATGGGCCTTGTACAGAATGCCCAAACAGAAGTTCAAATGAGCTTTACCAACGCCCTTCTGAGGAACCTCCCTGTATGCAAATAAAAGTCAGGGTAGTAGGATGTCCCATCTCTGCCTAAGCTTTTCTGGGAGACCCTTGATCATACCCTTTAAGGTGTTGTTGAACCTTTCAACTAAAACATTGCATTGTGGGTGATAGGGTGCAGTGAATTTATAATTCACTCCACACTCCTTCCACATTGCAGTCAAGTAGCTGAACATAAAGTTTGCATCTCTGTCAGATACTACCTCCTTAGGGAAACCCACTCTTGAGAACAATCCCAATAAGGCTCTTACCACCACAGGTGCTGTAGTGGTCCTAAGGGGAATTGCTTCTGGGTACCTAGAAGCATGGTCCACCACCACTAGGATAAACCTGTGCCCAGATGTTGTCTGAGGATCAATGGGACCAACAATGTCTATCCCTACCCTCTCAAAGGGAACCCCCACCACAGGTGGTGATATCAGGGGGGCCTTTGTGGTACCACCTACCTTGCCACTGGCTTTACAGGTGACACAGGAGCGACAAACCTCCTTTGTGTCTTCAGACATGTGGGGCCAATTAAAGTGAGGGACACTCCTACCCCAAGTCTCGTTTTGGCCCAGATGACCTGCTAGAGGAATATCATGAGCTAGTGTTAATAGGAAGCCCCTGAATTTCAAATAAATAACCAACCTCTTGGCTGTACCAGGCTTGGGGTCTCTACTCTTGGAGTATAGGAGTCCATCATCCCAATAAATCTTTTGGGTGCCACTAGCATTCCCAGCAGCCTCAGCAGCAGCCTGCTGTCTGAGGGGTTCAAGAGAAGGGCAGCTCAGCTGCTCCTAACTCAGATCTGCCCTGGAAGGGCCCCCTGTCCCCAAGAACTCAACCCGATCAGTCTCAAGGTCATCTGGGACAGTTCCTTCTTCAGGACTACAATCATCTCCCTCAAGAGACTGATCTGCATTCTGAGTCAGGGGGAAAGGCACTGCTTTAACCCTACTGCTCCTTATCTTGGGAGGCACCTGGGGCCCGATGTAGGTGGCCTTTACCGGTCGGTAACGGCCGATTTCGGCCGTTACCGACCGGTAAATGGGTCAATGAGATGTAGGGGGACCTTGTTTACCGATTCGGTATATTTACCGAATCGGTAAAGTTACCGAATCTGTAAAATACCGAATCGGTATTCATACCGATTCGGTATTTTACATATGTAGGTGGGACTCTTCTGAGTCCCAGAGGCCTTACAGAATCGGTATTTTACCATGAAATAAAACCTCATGGTAAAATACCGATTCCGGTGTGCATGCACATGTGTGCATGCACACCTATGCCATGTGACAGGCAGACCTGCCCTTAGGGCATGTATGCCTGCCACATGGCACCCACGCCTGTTTAGGGGGTGCCAGGGGGTGTCAAAGTGACACCCCCTGCACCCTTGTGAAATTCGGTATTTACCGATTCGGTAAATACCGAATCGGTAAAGCCTATTGATTCCTATGGGCTTTGAAGCCCATAGGAATCAATAGGCTTTACCGATTCGGTATTTACCGAATCGGTAAATACCGAATTTTACCGATTCGGTAAAAGGGAACATCTGGATTCCCTACATACCAACCCCTCACATTTACCGAATCTTAATTACCGAATCGGTAAAATTCGGTAATTTTCGGTAATTAAGATTCGGTAAATGTTACTTACCTACATCTGGCCCCTGGTCCATTATTTCAGAATCCAGGGACTGTTCAGTGTTAGACATTTTGGCCTGTGACCTAGTCACAGCAAGCACATGTGCAGAGATACCTAACATTTCTGCATGGGTCCTGAGCTCCACTTCAGCCCAAGCTGAAATCTAGAAATCATTGACAAACAAGCATTCTACAGGGAGGTCTGCACTTACCACAACCTTCTTCAGGCCAGTTATCCCTCCCCAAGAGAAATTAACAACTGCCAAGGCATGGTTGGTCCTGACATTGCTAGCATTGGCACCTCGGTAAGTTTTACCAGGTATGAGTTGCTCAGGAGCCACAAGGTCTTGTGTCACCATAGTGACACTCGCCCCTGTAGGCCATAGCCTCTTTTCCATTCATCAAAGGCTGCTGTCTGTATTTGCCCAAGTTATAGGGACTTACAAAGGGGGACATACCCATGCCTCCATCACATATCAGTACAGCCTGAGTTGGAACTCTGACTAGGCCTGAGTCCATCCCAGAACCCAGGGTTAACCCTATTGCACCCTTATTCTGAATACCACCAATTGGAGCTGAACTAGGGAGAACATTTGCCTTAGGGGCAATAGTGGCTGGAGTTGAGTCTTTAGGTCTTGTGCAATCACTAGTCCATTGGTTATTCTGTTTACAGATTTTACACCCCGGTTTCTTTTGGCCTTTCTTTTTGGATGATTGGGAATCCCCACCATTAGAAGATTTTTGGGGCCTTGATCTTTACCCTTCTCCCCACCCTTATTAGGATCTTGCTTCTTCTGGTCACCACATTGGTTCTGTACCTTCTGCTTCACCCTGGTTCTGACCCATTTGTCTGCCTTCTTTCCCAATTCTTGGGGAGAGGTCAGATCAGAGTCTACCAGGTGGTGATGCAACAGCTTATTCTGAGGATATGCTCACTCATAATCAAGTTGTACAATCGGTATAATCACACACCGTACTGCTAAGTAATCAGCCCTCCAGAGCCTCATTAGCAAAATCAACAAAGTCAACCCAGTCCGGAGTTTGAGCCTTTTGGGTATCTCTGAACTTTATTCTATATTGCTCAGTGGTTAGGCCAAACCCTTCAATCAGAGCACTCTTCAGGACTGTATAATCATCAGTATCCTCTTCTCTGACAGTGAGGAGCCTATCTCCACCTTTGTCTGCAAAGGAGAGCCACAAGATAGCTGCCTACTGCTCCTGGGGGACCCTCTGAACTTTGCAGGCCCTCTCCAGTGCAGTTATCCATTTGTAGATGTCATCCCCACTCTGGTAAGGAGGGTCAATCTTGTTTAAATTCCTGTGGTCATGAGACCTTTCTCTACCATTAGGGAAGTTGCTGCCACCAAGGGACTCTAGTCCCATCTTTTTTCTAGCTCTTTCAAGCTCTAGGGACTCCCTTTCTAAGGCTAACAGTTGTCTCTTTATTCTCAGCTGGTGTTCCTTAATTCTTATCTGCCTTTATCTCTTCTCCTCAGAGGTGTCCCTCTTATGAGAAGAGACAGAGGTCCCTACAGATGTGTCAGAATGGTTAGATTCTTGTGAAGGAGATCGTGGCCTTCTAGGCACCCCTTTAACTCTTCCTGGGGGGACAAAGATAGGGCCATTTTGGCCTTCCTCTTCATCTCCAGTAGGAGCTGGATTGTCCAGGTTCAGGTCCTTGTCACCTGCCTGGTCAGCATCAGAGTCTAAGTCCTAGTGGTTTGTACCGCTGGGCTCTGGCTCAGCTGCTGCCACATCACCACTGCCTAACCCCTCAGGCTCTAAACCCTTTTTGAGATCATCTAACAGCAGTAACTCTCTGAGACGTTGGGTATTGGCATTTTGGCCTGTCTTCAATATCCTCATAGTACACAGAGCCCTTAATTCTGCAAAAGGGAATGTGTCATACTTGGATGTCCGTAACATACTGACATCTGGCAGGGACCCACTGGTTCCTGGCATTGAAGACATTACTAGTGAGGTGTGGTGTATGCACCTACCTACTCTAGTTGTTTACCTACTAAATTCTCTTGAGTTGTAGAAAGGGTGTGCTAAGCCCTTAACACACAACTTTAAGTTCAGTAGAACTTACTGTATTTAATCTTGTATTATATGTACCTCTGGTAACTTTGATGGTTTTCAATTAGTCAAACACTTGAGATTATCTGGTAAACTAATGGCAAGCTGGAATCCCACACGCTGCACACCAATGTGAGAAGTTGGCCTGGTATATGCTGTCCACTATTCTAGTGGGCACCTTGCAACATCCAAACGACCATTATTGATGGTAGGTTAAAGACAGCCTTTATAGAAAGCTATCCTAGTGGTATCTGTGGAGAGAAGCCTTCAGGCTAAGTCATGGAGGAATGTAAAGAAGCTTGTTTTACCAGTCTATAATCTCGTGAATGATCAAATGAAAGGAGACCCACACCAGGAATATATATAAAATATATGTATTCATTCTAAACACATCCCACTAGACTCTTTATGAGGCTAGAGGCAAAAGTACATTCAGTAAACTTAATAGCACACAGTAAATTAGCACAATATACGTTGAGGCCTAGGGGCATACCAAACCATGTATCAATAAAGTGGTATAAGAACTTTAATTTGCATAGATTCAAGGCCTAGAGCCTTCCGAACCGCTGGGCCCACCAGGAACCACCCAAGGTAGTGACACAGAGGACCCACGGGGGACGCGTGCAGTGTCTAAAAACAGCCGCAAATCACCATTAACTACTATGGGGAAAGTCGCTGTTTGAATTTTAAGGAGAAAGGACACTTAGAAGAGGATTTGGAGCAAACCCCTTTAAAACTAGGAGGTTCTAGAGTCAACACCAATATGGCACTGGAGTACTTTATTTACCTCACCCAGGGAAGTCAGGTTCATAGGTGGCTTTTGATGTCGGGTTTCGTTGTTGATTTCAATGGCGATCTGCTGCAAAAGTGCTGCTGGCGTCCAAGTGGAAAATGTCCGGAGTGATCCAAGCCTAGATAGAGGATAAGAAGAACCTGAAAGCAGAGGGGACAGAGTCTGGTTCACTAGCCAGTGACCAGGGGCACGATAGTCGAATGCCCACAGATGTCAGGTGCTTGCAGGGGAAGAAGGTGAAGCTTGACACTTCAGCCACGAGGACCAGGAGGTGTCAATGGTGACCAGGCACAGGTTTCGAGCTGTCCCACGAAGGATGTCGAGTGCTGCGGTGTCAGTGCCCGGATTGGTCCCAACAAGCCTTGGCAACAGCAACCCACGCAGAAAGCAAAGATTGGCTTCAGTGCAGATCAGCAAGGTCTGAGGAAGTCTCCCTTTGGTGGAGAGTCAGGGCACGTCTGGATCAACTAGGAAAGCCCATGGAAAAGTAGAGTTACCTTTGAGGGGACCCACCAGTCGAAGGACCAGGGATCGCAAAGGAGCCTCAATTGGAAATGCAAGAAGCAGGCCCACAGCACACTTGTGGAGTGTATCCCCACAATCTTCAGTACAGATGGTGCTCTGGGCTTGGGCTACATGTAACCCAATGCAGAACTTCGGGAAATTTCGGGAAGTTGATGCACTAGCAAATGTGCACGGTGTCGAGGAGTTCCGGTCCCACGTCACTCGTGAGGGCTGCGGGACTCAGCTTTGCAGGGATCTCGTGTCGGCCTCTGAGAAGTCTGAAAGTCCATGTCCTGTGTCGCAAATACTTCAGAGTCTGGCGGGAACTTCGGAAATGCAGACCGGCAAGATGCTTCATTGGTGCCTGTTTGAACAGGGGAGTCACTCCTTGACTCCAAGGGAGATTCTTCCGTTCTCTAGTTTTGAGGAGAGCGTTGAAGTTCCAGGATTCAGTATCGAGTTTTGTCCAGGTGTAATCTAAAGTCCTGTTGGTTCCCTTACTTATACTGAGAAAAGGGGTTGGACATACTCCGGGGACCCACCTATGGGAGGGTTTGGAAAGAGGGGTGGCTACATCCATTTCCTTTGTCCAGTTTTGCACCAGAGCAGGGGCTGGTAGCCCCTGCAACCAGTTTGAACTGGGCTATGCACAGGGACCACAAATGCGCTCCCAGTGCACCCACCCAGCCCCAATACACTAGAGCTGTCTGGGAGGTGGTTACACCTCCCTGTGACAGGAAACCTATTGTCCAGGCCTCCCCTGCCAGAGTTTCGGTCAGCAGCAGGAGGCCAGACTCGTGTCTGTGGATTCAGCATCCATTTTGTGATGCTGGGGCTCATTTAAGCTATTACCGGGCAGACCAGTGTGTACATGTCTTCTCCCTCTAGAAGGGTGGAATTCTACCCCCACCACCAGGACTGGCGGGGAGTAGGATTCCAAAGTGTTTGACCCCAAACACGACTTGTTTCCATGCACATATCCCAAAGTTAGCATTTACTGCTAGGTTATAATGCACTTAAGAGTATATGGTCTGGCTGCATCACAGAACAGCCTCAGAATAGGCTCCTAAAGCTGCAGAGGGGCTCTGCTCATGCATGGGCACCCTCTCACACAAAACCAAGCACTCTGTCTACAGGATTGATAAGGCCTGGCACAGGAGTGACTGATAGGCTTATATGTGTCAGTGATATAAGGTAGATATAGGTAACCTATATCTTAGTAAGGGGTGCATGCACCTCCTTACCTAGGCTGCAGTAGCAGTCCTGAGGTGACATTTTGGAAGGCTTTCCAGGGGTGACATAATACATGCTTCAGCCCCTAGTAGTCCTCTGGGGTACCTATGCTCTTAATACCGAAGGTACCATATACTAGGGGCTCACAAGGGTAACCCAGTAACCAATCTGGAGTGTACCTAACGTACATGCAATCAATTTAGAGAAGGCGCAGCTAGGCTGGGGTCCTGGATAGCAGGGCCCCAGCCAGACTAAAGTAAAAAAAACAGTGAAACACCAGCAAAAAGTGGGGGTAACCATAGTAAGCAGATCCCTCTCTCCTACACAAAGTCCTTCTTGTGGCTCCGGTTTGAGCACAGGCAATCCAGTATCCCGAGCTGTTGAGCATGATCATCGATCCCCCAGTCATGCGTCTCTTCGAGAGGATCTTCTGTTACATCAACAGGGGAGGGTTCTGCACCCAAACCTGCACCCCCTCCACCATCATGTCCGGTGATTGAGCGGTGACAGTTGATTGCTTTCAAACTTCCTCCCGAAGTCTGTAATGTTATTATTACAGCCAGGCATCCCTCCACCAAGTTGGTATAAAACTGCAGTTGGAACAAGTTTGTATGTTGCTGTGCTTCCCACAACATTGACATCTTTTCTGCACCTTTATCAGAAGACCTCTTGTTTGCATTGTCTTTGACCAAGCAGGGCCATGCTCAGGGCACAGTTCAGTGTTAACTTTATGCAGACTCTACATTCTTGCGATTGCCGGACCAACATCCACATCTCCGGCCCCTGATGTGTCACACAATGCTGCAGACCAAACACCACCAAGATGAGACAGAATCTGCCTTAGTGGTAAGAAGGAAGCAGTAGCACTCAGCCCTATAGCTTGTTTCTGCCCTATGCATCATGCCCTGGAATAACACCTTCCACCGTCCCCGATACACTCTGCAACACGAACCATGGACCTCTACATGGACTGCCCTATTTTGTTTGTTTAACAATGACACAACAATCAGCCTGCTGACTGGATTCTTCCGCTGCAGAGTAACTTGTCAATCCCTAAAGTCCTCTGGCTGGATCTCCACGGGCCAACATTGTGAAATGTTGTCTGCATGGCCCAGAACTAAGACGGCTTAAATACTCCACTTAACGTGAACAATACATACTAATACACACAGACGTGTCATGTCTATGATCAATCAAGTATGAAAGCATGGATGAATGTAGGGGCAGTGATTCCCCCTTACGTACATGTTGCTCATGTGGTGGGACTTGAGTTACAGGGTGCATCCCAGCATCATGGTGGTACATATTTGACCCCAAAAGAAGCCCTGTTGTCACCTGTAGGTCACAAATGACAACCTATATATCATGATTTGGGACATGTGAAACGCTGAAGAGTGGAATTCCGTACTATCTGTGACACACAGAAATGGCATTTCGAATATGTGGCACCCTAAACAGCCTCTCTGTACAGAGGTGACCCACCCACCATCTATTATCAAATTGTGAGATTGTTAGCACTACATGTTGCACTTACACTTGTCAGGGTGGTGTGGTTGTACAGAGGAGTGACATGCACTCAGGGAATGTGTGTTGGAATGCATTTATTTGCATATGCTGTGCCTGTGGTCATATTGTACTGTCCTATGATTGCTAAGGACTGTGACAATGTGACGTGCTCATGTGAAGAAATTGTTAATGATGGTGTTCCTATGGGCTATTACTGCTGCGACTGCAGTGTGGTTTGGTCCACCTGCCTCATCTTTCTCATCATCGTGAGGTGCATCTGGCACTTGTATCTATGGGGCATTAGTGGGTACACAAATGTTGTGCAACACACAATATGTAACGATCATCTTGCACACAATGTCTGGGCTGTACAGGAGCCTTCTACCTGTAATGTCCAGGCACCTGAAATGTGACTTCAACACACAAAATGTGCGTTCCACGACGCCCCTGGTGCATTTGAGGGCCACATTGTACTGCCTCTGAGCCTGTGTGTTCAGGGCTCGGAGGGGTGTCATCATCCAAGCGCTGAGTGCACATCCTTGATCATCTGAGACAGTGCAGAGAGACATGAGTCAATAGTTGGTTCTGCATGATGTGTTGGCAGGCCCACTGGTGTGTGATATGTGTGACTTAGTAATTCCTATTTGGAATGTACTGCTTGTAGCAAATGAGCGGCATCAATGTGTATTAAGTAGTGTCACTGCTGCTCCTCCCTCCCCTGAGCCTATTTACTAGTGTGCGCAGAGCTGTTGCATCACTTGCACTCCTATGGCACGCCATTGTCATGCCGGTCTGTGCGTGTCCACAAGCCTGACAATGACACTGTGATGTTGTGCGCTGAAGGTGGGCGGCCACGTATGTGTAGGCCTATGGTAAGGATAGGGCGGACACAGATGTAGAGTTCATGGCTGACTGAACTCGCGATGCGATTGAGGGTAGACCTTTGGCTTATGCTGCGGTAATAGCAACACACACAACAGTTGGCATGCATGATCCCGGACCCCGACTGGGCTTGAGCTCCCTCATTTACCCCTTCAGCCGAGCCCGCACTCTGGGGGCATGCTACATTGCAACATTGTCCATTGCGGGAAGGGTGGCGCCGACACTACAACAGAGACACACACATCAGTTACTTCATTGACAAGGTCAAAAGGTAACCACGCCCAGAGCCCCGGGTTGATGAACCACACCCCTACGCTGGACTGTCATACACCAGTCCACTCCGCTTACGCTTACAGGGGGGTACCTCACAGCTACATGGCCCAGGTCTACCCCACTGCCTGAGGTGACACATTTACATCCTCTGTACACAGCACAATGTAATGTGGTAGGGCCCGGGGCCCTCATGCCTACATACTGACTACACGGGCACACTTAGATATTTCTGGGACTGACTACAAGGCACGTGCGCCCGGCCCCTATTATTGCCAGGGTCACATGTCCATTGACGCCTGTGCTGGATGGGTGTGGGGTGAATGTCAGCCAACCCTCAGGGGAGGTTGGTGCTGGCAACAACTACAACAGTGATCAGACAATCTGAATTTCAAAGTTCAAACAGCAAGGTTCCATGACTTGAGCAGCACAGAGTTAGTGGCCCTGGATGCACTGTGGACAGCACAGGCACACAGCCACAGGACGGTGACTTGCTGTGCACTGAGGTAGGGCAACGAGTGCTGAGCGGGTCCTCGTTGATTCAAAGGTTAATGTCGCAGAGGGTTTCGGGGGACAGTGGAAGTTGTTCTTCCAGGGTGTGATGCAGAGGGCAGAACCAAAAGGAAACAGGCAATTGAAATTGAAAATATATTTATTGAGCGCGATTGCTGCCCGTGGGCGTCCAAGCGCTGAGTTGAAGCAGAGAGGTGACGGAGAAGAGGAGTTAGGGCACAGAGGATTTGGCAAACAGTAGTGTCTTCAAGTTTTTCCGGAATGAGAGCAGGTTTGGGTTGGACCGGAGTGAGAGGGGGAGGGCATTCCAGAGCTTGGCGGTATTCAAGGAGAACAACCTACCCCCAGACCTGGCTCTCTTCACTCTAGGAACAACAGCAAGGAAAGCCTCCGTCGACCGAAGGTTCCTGTTTGGGTGGTAGGGGATAACAAGGTCGTTGTTAATGGCTGGGCCCGTTTTCCAGAAGGCGCGATGCGACATGCACAGCGCCTTAAATGCCACTCTCTGCCTCACTGGCAGCCAGTGGAGACTTTTCAGAGCAGGTCTGGCTGACTGGGTTCGCGGGATCTGCAGCAGGGTACGTGCTGCGCAGTTTTGGACAACCTGCAGTTTCCGGAGGGTCATCTCAGGTGCCCCAACGTATAGGGCATTGTTTGAGTCCAGGCGGGACTGGATGAGACCTTGTACCGCCACCTTTTTGTCCTCTAGAGGCAGGAGCGGGAGGACCTTCCTCAGGGTTCTGAGTAGGCCAAAACCAGCTTAGTGGCCTGGGTGGAGAAGGAGAGTTTGTTGTCCAGCCACACTCCTAGGCTCTTAACACTCTCCTTGGGGGTGGGGGGAGGGCCAAATGCGCGGGGCCACAAGGAGGTGAAAGGCACTGGTGAGGCTGGGCCTAGGAGCATGAGCTCCGTCTTTTCTCCGTTTAGCTTTAGGGAGGAGTTGGCCATCCACCCCTTAACGTCCTCTAAGCATTTTAGCAGATCTACCGGGGATTGCCTGTTGTTCTCAGTGGCCAGCGAAACCACTAGCTGAGTGTCGTCGGCGTACGACACGATTTTAATGCCGTACGGTTCGACGACACCCGCCAGCGGCCTCATGTACACGTTAAACAACACAGGGCTCAGGGAGGAGCCCTGCGGTACTCCGCAGCTCAGAGGTTTGCTAGATTACACTGTCTCGCCGTCGAAGATCTGAAAAGATCTCTCAGACAGAAAGGAGTCAAACCACCTTATGGAGGAGATGAATGCTACACACTAATTTTTCCCACCAAGTCAGTATCAGCTACATCATGATAAAGACAACCCCCAGGCCATATACTCAGACGCCACCAAAGTTCAACCAGTGAGTGTCCATGAATGTCGGGGACAGACTTAGTGGCACCAGAGCTGAAAAGGGGTGCAGTCTGCGATGAGGCCTGTACAATGATATAAACTCTGCCATAAAAAAATCAATAATCAGTTCCAAATGTGTGACCTACTCGAACGCAATGTAGGCTGGAGGCCACGAACAGCAGGGGCCCACAGCCACATGTTGTTGGCTCGCGATGCACAGAGTTAGTGACACCAGAGCAGTTGTTGGTAGTGTTCGATCACCTCTGTAATGATGATCCTTTTTCCCTCCGGACTGAACCATGTCTTCTTCATACTCCTCTCCTTGTGTACAATTATATTAACTCTATCATTGAGAAATCAAGAATCAGTCCCAAATGTGTGACGTACTTGACCGCAGTGTAGGCCGAAGGCAGTAGTCCGCAAGTGACCACAGACACATGGGGTTGGAATGCTATGCACAGTTTGTGGCACCACATCGAAGGGAGTACAGTAATATAAAATGTCCCATTGACATATAAACTCGTCCATCAGGATATTATGACTCAGTTCCAAATGTGTGACCTACTAGACCGCAGTGTAGGCCGGAGGCAGCGGTGGGGTATGTCAACGAATAAGGAGTGCTGGGGGCCTGTGTCGTGGAGGCCAGCAATGGTCTGAGGAGGCTGCCAAGGTCAGGGGCCTCGGGCTTGGAGCTTGCACCGGCACCTGGTGGGCTCTCTTTGACACACGCCGGTGTTGGCAGGTGCGCAGTGAGGCCTGGGTGGGCAGGGGCGGGCAATACGGGTCTGGGGAGCAGCGGCCTGGAGTGCAGCAGGCGCACAGGATTGCAGGCAACACCGCTCACGGCATTGGCTTCGTGGCAGGGTGAGAGGCGCTGCCCGGGCAGCCATTCCGGAAGAGAACCACGCCTAGAGCTACGTGCTTTTTATTCACATCCCTACGCTGGCCTGGCGTAGAGCAGGCAAGCCCACTCCGCTCACGCTTACAGGGGGGGACGTAACAAGCTACATTGCCACGATCTTCCCCACTGGCTGCGGTAGCATAGTTGCATCCACTGTCCACTACACTGTACACACCAGCACTATATGTCAACATGGACATGTCTGTGGTCTGCATACTGAAGTCTGGCCAGCACATCCACACCACACTTGGCATTGTGTACATTCTCATTCATGGGTCACATGCCTCCTTCGCACATGCCTGGTTCCCATCTCTCCCCACAATCTGCTATTGTGTGGCTGCAGTGCCATGCCGTTGACGGCTGCTTGTGTACATGGCTAGCCTAGCCCAGGTTACCACAGTAAGTTGTGCTGTCGTGTCTGGTAGGTGGACATGTTGTTTGGCATGTTGTCGGTGAGTTTGTAATGTGTGCATTTCCAGATTTGTGAGTTACATGATTGTGGAGTTGAAGTGTGTGGGGTTTTTATACTTACCAACGAGCGAAGCATTGTCTTGGTACCATCCTGGAAGCGCTGGTTGATGATGGACTGTCTGAAGATGTAGGAATCATGCAAACTGCCTGGGTAGTTGGTGACAACATTGTTGAAGAGTCCCCGGTGGTTCACTTTTCCCTGCACATTGATGGAATGTGCAAGATTTCTGTTGCGCTAATTGTGTGCAGTTTCGGCAGGGGGCACAAGTAGGATATGTGTGCAGTCTATTGCCCCAAACACGTGCAGGAAGCCAGCTATGGCGTAGAAGCCTTGCTTGGTCTCCAGCTGTTCCTAAGCAGTTGAGGGGGAAGTGAAGGTGCTGGAGTACCAAGCTGAAGATGACATCCAAGACAGGTGTGATGAACTTTGATAGGGCTGGTTGTGAGACTCCACTGACTCTGGCAGTTGTTGATTGGAAGGTACCAGAGACCAACAGATGCAGCACAGCCAGCAGCTTTGTCTGCGGAGGGAGGTTGGTTGTCCGATGTGTTGGTACCGTCAGCCTGTGGGCAATGATGGTCAGGATGCGGAGGATGGTTGTCCTTTAGAGCCTGTAGTGGGCAATGACATCCTCTGGTGTTAGGTCTGTGAGGCCGGTGCATTTTCTGAAGGTGTGCTGTCTTTGTCTGCGCTGCCTCTGTGGTAGTCCGGGGGGCAAGGGGTCCAGGGGGTGGGGGTGGCAGGCCAGGGGGTGGTGGGTGTTGTGGCCCTCTTGGGGCTCCGAGCTGCATGATCAGTAGCCCTATAGCATCTGTTGTTCTTCAGGTGTGGCTCTGGGCTAGGCTCCCTTTTATGGTGCAGGTTGTCGTCCGCCTTTACACCAGGTAAAGAGCAGGTGTTAAATCCCTGCTGCTAACGCGCATTATCGCATGTTTTGTGATCTTATCGCCAATCTGGCTGGTTGTTGAAAATGTTGCGTAGTGGTGTTGTCGTGGCTTTTTTCACCGGAACACCTATTCTGCATATCATTAGCTTTAGTTGCCGGGTCATATGTGGCGATGTTTTTGCGGCTGCTATCGCAGGAAAACTGATGATATCGGCTGTTAGCTTGTGAATGGTGCGGTAAATTTATCTCCACTTTGGCTGCGATAAAGTGCCAATAAGTCCTTGAGAATATGCCCCTGGGTAAATTGATACGCAACTTTGGCGGTTCATAACGTGTGTAACTGCTTTAGGCAGTTCAACTGAATTACCTTCTCTCTTTTCCAATGTTTTCTTCTGGAAGGTGACTGCAGCTCAGAGGAGGTCCGTTAAAATTGTTGACTGGACCCCCAAGCACCAGGTTTGATTACTCCTTTCTTGGTGAGTGCTTATTTTGGCACATTCTTGGCTCTTTAACTGAGGTGTTTTTGGGTGCATATATGTTACTGAGTCTTCTTTGTAGGGACCTTAGATAATTCAGTTAAAGATTGGTTTCCTTTTTTGATGGATTCTAGTTTTTACTGGGGATGTTTTATTGAAGATGGTGACCCTGTGTTCACTCTTTTGGGTATCTTTCGGAGCAGTGTTTTCCAACAGGCCTTTGAACTAGTCTGTAAGTTGATGATGGTTTCTATCACTATCAAATTTCCTGACTTTTTTGCACAACTACTAGGATATGCATGACACCTAGGTGTTTGGTCTTGTATCATGTTCAATCTAATTGCTTGAATTGAGAAATCTGGAACCCCCCCTAAACTCCATTGTTTTTAATTTTAGATGACTGCTCCCATCGTTTTTTGTCCATATGATGACCTCATGAATTAACTGAGATCGAAACACTGTTGAAGCCTTCCTTTGGCAAAATAAGAGGAAGCAACATTGTGTCTCGTTCTGTCATTAGACAAACTTCCTTTTGTGTTAATTTACCCTCTGCCATTGCTTTTCTGTTTACATTGTATTTTTTATTATTTCATAATGTATGTTTTGTGTAATTTTGTGAGCTCCAGGTGAATGTTGTACATATGTCTTCTGTTTTTAGAATATTTTTCGATTATGAATGTTTTTAATATAATTGTGGGTACCTTATTTCATTGGTTCTAACTTCTTTTCAATTAATTGTTTTTGATTATGTGTTTTGTGTTTTTTTAATATAATTTTTGTTTAAAAATGATTCCCGAACCATTGTGGCTATAATATTATAACTTTTAGGAAGTTGATATTTTATTACTTTAGCCATTTGGTGTCTGCTGCCTGTCTATGATCACAGGTCTCGAGCGTTTGACAGCGGGGATTTGTGTTTTCCACCTAGACAGCTACATAGAATGGGAGCATGGGTATGACTTGATGGGCTTGATGGGCCATCCTGGCAGGATGGGAGGGAGGAGCTGGACCCATTCTAATTTACACCTGAATAAGCTATGTCCTGTCCCTATACAAAGGGCTGCACACACCCCTGAAGTGTGTCTGGGGCCAGAGACGTGCCTTGGTACACTTCAATGACCTGCCTTTGAAGTCTCCCCACACTTTGAAGGTCCCACTGGGTATAAGTACTGGACTTCAGACACCACCCCCTCAGTACACTTCTGGACCTGTGAATACTCTGCCAGGAAGAAGGACTGCTGTAGGACTGCCGTTCTGCTGAAGGACTCCTGCTTTGCTGACCTGCTGCCCTCCTGCCTAGATGAGAAGGATTGGACACATACTTGTGTTTTCATCTCGTGGTTAAAAAGAACTTACCTTTTACCACAATGGACATAGATCTGGATTCTGTTGTTTATGGTGTTCCTCTTCATGTGGATTGGCTTTGTGACTGTCTTTTTCCTTTTGATTAATGGCCACTACTTACCTGAACACTCAGCTGTAGAACTGGTTGACGGACCTCTTCATCTCATAAAATGAAAGGAGATCAAACACTGGGTAATATTTCAGCATTCCCAATAACTGATGGCATCGTTTGGGATAAAGTACCATTTGATGTATATGGTCCTACGGAGTCCCTGCAAATTCCATACCTCTTCCGAGTTTCTTTGGGTGATGTCGTTTTACCTGGAATGCACTCCGATGATTGGGATGTCAATGCTGTATACTCACTGTTTTCCAATTTACAATATTACACTGTATTTGATACTGAGGAACTGTATTTAAATTCTGCAAATTATGCAGATTTATTTTGCTACCAATATTATGGCCATCATTTTTTGCAGAAAGCCAGTACTTAATGGGCACAATTGAACTACACGCAGTGGGAGCAGTGCCCGACACCGTTTAAGGGGAGTTCGATAACACCGAAAAGGAAGTTTACTTATTTTACTGGTTACAATTCAACAGACCCAGAGTTCTATATTTTTTTACAAATTAAATATGACCACCAGCATCAAATACATGCTTACTCACACTAAGTTGGTTTATTCCTTGTCCTTCATAACCAGGTTGTCCCTGAAAGGTTATAAATATTGGAAGAACACAGCTGATTTAAAGTTTATACCGGGTACCAAAATTTGGTAGGTGCAAGGTATTGAGTCCTTGCATCATGCATGTTTAATACCGTATCAACTTTTGTTTTTAAATCAGACGGTTTAGCAAACTACCTGTTTCGGTTTAGCCAGGTTAAAAATCAAATACTCCCTCAATTCAGTCTTTGGCTGACTAGGACACATGGCATACACACACCAACTACACGATTGAGGGTTTTACTTTAATGTTTCAAAACAGTACTCTTAATTCATCTATTATTGACCCTTCGGGTTGGTTGCTGTGGCCTACAGATACCAATGCTTGTCATTTATGCTTTATAAATGCCACAAAAGGGCTCACTCAAAGTAGACCAGACCCTCTTTACCCTCATTCCCATCCAGTTACCACGTATTCCTTTGATAAGTTATGTCAACAGTGATTGGAATATTCCACGCTGTCATCTGTAAAACAACATTGTTCCCTTTTGTTAAATGACATTGATTTTCTTTCAGGCCAAAAATCCCCTGGCACTAAAGGTTTTGTTTATGTAGCGCATAATGAATTTTGGAAACCATCACAAAAGGAAGCAGCAATATGATTACATCAAATTGATCAAGATAATTTAGATTAAATTCTTACCGTGGTTGATAACAGTAAAAACACTCTGTCTTCTCTCATATATACGTTAGATAATATTGTATGGTCTGCTACTGATATTGTCCAAAATGAAGTGTCTACTTTGTATCATGGTCAGAATAAGCTATGTTCTGTTATGCAATTCCGCTGGACCTTACAAACACTTAAGAATGGGAGAGTGCCATGGGATTACTTAAATGTTTCCGCACTGTTTTTACCATTTAATTTGACTGATAAAGAAAAGCTTATGTCGACGAAAGACGCAACATATACTATGTTACCATTTTCTGTAGCAGAAACTGATTCAGAGGTGTGGTTGATACATGGGGTTATTTCATTGCTCATCTCACTTTTCCAATTTACTGCTTGCATGTAACACTATCCTGTAGGTAGATACGAAACGCTTGAGAGCAGTTATATTCATGAATTGTGGTTCTTACCATTCGCATTCCGTTGTCAGCGAGCAGACAAGAAAGTTCTCCTTACAGGGGAGGATTGCGATTCTACAGTCGGACACTCCCTTGTCTGTAAGCCTGTAAAAGTTCACGGCTCCAGCACTGTTTTGGCCCTTATTTTGGCTTGTTTTTTTAAAGGGGACCCCGGTCCCAGCTATTATTCCAACACTGACTCTGCTTTCTAGCTGCAGTTCTCTCATTCTGAATAACCAAAACCCGACCCCACCCTGCACTGTTTGTTGCAGTACCACATGGCGGTGGTGTTGTCCGTGAACACCTGCACTACAGTTCCCCGGACAGAGGGAAGGAATTCTTTCAATGCAAGCCGGATCGCCCGCAGCTCCAGAAGATTGATGTGGAGCCGGGACTCTGCCGGAGATCAGAGGCCTGTGATCTCCCTCTCTCCCATGTGGCCTCCCCTTACCAGGAGGGACGCATCTGTCATTACTACGTGCTCCGGTTGGGGAAGGGGGGAGAGATTTGCCACTGACCCAATCGCGGTCCGTGAGCCACCACTGCAACTGACTCCCTTTGCCCTCCGAGGTCAGGACGTGGTTGGACAGGTTGCCCTGATGCTGTGCCCACTGAAACTTCAGTTCCCACTGCAGAGCCCGCATCCGCCACCTAGCGTGATGCACCAGAAGGATGCAGGAGGCCATCAGCCTCAGGAGCCACAGCGTCAACCTGATCGAGACCTGGGATAAAGGCTGAAAGATCGGAATCAGAGCCTGAATATCCCGAACCCGCTTTCCGGGGGGAAAATTCCGAAACTGCACTGAGTCCAGAACCGCTCCGATGAAAAGGAGCTTCTTCGAGGGGTACAGGTGTGACTGCGGCACGTTGATGGAGAACCCCAGCGAGTGCAGGAGGTCGGCTGTAGTCTGGAGGTGGGAGGCGACTGTTTGGGGCGAGCCCGCCATCAACAACCAATCGTCGAGATAGCGGAAGTCTGAAACCCCTAATATGCGCAGATGAGCTGCGACCACCGCCATCACTTTCGTGAACACCCATGGGGCAGTGGTAAGGCCGAAGGGGAGCACGGTAAAAGTGCTCGAGGCCTACTTGAACCGCAGGTAACGCCGGTGGGCCCGCAGGACGGGGATGTGGAAATACGCGTCCTGCAAGTCCAGCGCTACCATCCAGTCTTCTGGGTCCAGGGCAGCTAGGACCAAAGCCAGCATCTTGAACTTCTCCTTCCGGAGGAAGCCGTTGATGCTCCGTAGGTCCAAGATAGGGCTTAGGCCTCCTTTACCCTTTTTGGGTAGCAGAAAGTAGTGGGAATAGCAACCACGTCCTACTTCCGGCCCAGGAACGCGTTCGATGGCCCCCTTGGCCAAGAGGGCCGTAACTTCCTCCTGCAGAAGTTGCAAGTGATCCCCCGACATGCGGAGGTACTGCAGTGGCATGGCTGGAGGGGTCTCCTCGAAGGGGAGGGTGTAGCCCCTTCGGACGATTTGCAGCACCCACCTGTCCGATGTGATGGTACGCCAGTGGAGGAGGTGATGGCGAACCCTGCCCCCCCACTGGCGTCGAATGGGCCTGAAAGCTCAGACTAGGAGGACTTTGAGGCAGATGCTACGGGGGCGGATGTGGACTGACCTTGCCGTTGTCCCCCGGCACCGCCACGGCGGTTACCAAGTCCGCGACCGCGTTGAGGTTGGTTCTGCAGCCATGGGCTAGCTGGATGTGTGGGGGCACCCCTTACTTGGCCACGAAAGAGGTGAAAAGCGGACGTTTGCTGGCGTTGGCCAAGACCCAAGGACTTGGCTGTAGACCTGGAGTCCTTGAAACGCTCCAGCGCACTGTCCGCCTTGTCGCCAAGGAGGCGACGGCCATCAAAAGGCATGTCCATAAGGGTGGCTTGGACATCCACCGAAAAGTTGGCGGACCTCAGCCAGGCGTGGCGGTGAACCTCCACTGTCGTTGCAATCGCCATACCCAGCGAGTTCATGGTATCAAGTCCACACTGTATTGAATAGCGTGCTGCATCCCGTCCCTCCGCTAGGGCTTGGGTAAGATTTGCCTGAACCTCCACCGGGCACTGCGGCAGCACCTCCGCAACCGTATCCCACAGAGAGTGAGTGTAACGGCCCAAAAGGCAGGCGGTGTTGACAGACCGCAACCCCAAATTCAGGGAGGAGAACAGTTTCTTCCCAAACTTATCGTACGTTTTGGATTCCCGATCCGGAGGAGCGGTCGGGAATGCGGTCTGGGAGGTAGAGGCCTGTATCACCAGGCTCTCGGGGGTGGGGCGAACAGACAGGAAGCTGGGGTCGCCTGGAGCCGGGCGGTGGCATCAGGCCACGTTCCGAACTACAGGAAGGCCTGTGGAGGGCTTGGACCAGGTGTCCACCAGAACGTCAGTGTGGGCTTCATTTAACGGCAGGAGAGGCTCCGCGGAGCTTGTCTGTAGTTTGAACACCTCAGTGAGGAGGTTAGTCCTCACGGCCGCGACAGGGAGCTCAAGAGCCAAGGCCTTGGCTGCCCTAGTCAACACCACGCTTTAAGCAGCCCCCTCCTCCATAGCCACGGTAGGAGGGGAGACAAATCCAGTGTTGGGCAAAGTGTCCAGACCACTGGCCTCCCCCAGCTCGTCTGCCCAGTCCTGGCTCAATTGGCACTGCAGTGCCAGATGGTCCTCAGACCCCTCCCAGTTCTCATCATCATCCATCTCCTGATAGTTATGAAATAATGATCGAGCCGGGTCGTCGGTGAAGGGCTCACCGATCGGCGTCGAAGACGGTGGTCCGATGCCAGATCCGGACTGGGGCTGGAACCGGGGACGACGTCGTCCAGGGGTGGCGTCGGGGGCGACACCCTTGGTGACGGCGCCAGCAGAGGGGTAGTAAGGTCGACTGGCGTTTTCACAGATCCAGGCCTGGATCCTGAGGAGCTCTGCGGCGTCAGGACCGAAGTCGTCGACGGCGCCGGGGCCGAAGCACCCGACGGCGCTGGGGCCGGAGCCGTTGGCCCGCTAGGGCTCCTAGACGGACCCGCGGGGCCCGAAGGCTCCACGGCACATTCCAACGGAGGAAAGCGCGACCTCATGGCCGTGAGGAAAGTACTAATCTCCTCCGGCGTCGCGTGCAACCTAGGGACCGGCGGGTATGGAGCTGGACGCGGCGCTTGCGGCTCCGGCAGAGACGCGTGGGCGGTGTCGCCCGAACCCCTGGCCATGTCGCGTGAGCCAGGAGTCGGAAGAGCAATGACGCTTCTTCAGCTTCTTTTTGGAGTGCCTCGACTTACCTGAGGACTTGGAGCCTGACGAGTGGTGTTGACTCGTTGAGTGGCGATGACTGCGGCCCCACGACCGGTCCCTCGACCTCCTCCTGGACCGGGACCTCGAGCGGCACGGACCGACTGCCGGAGCTCGAGACACTTACGGGACCGCTCCCGCCTAGCCTTCGAGGTCAAGGCTCGGCAGTCGGGGCATGACTTGTCATCGTGGTCGGCCTGAGACAGTAAAAGCACCGGCGGTGGGGGTCGGACACTGACATCAAGCGGTGACAATCGTCGCAGGGTTTGAAACCAGGCATCCCTACCGGCACCGCGAGTTGAGGATCGACTCAAAAAGTGATCTAAAATAGATCAAAAAGTTAGTCAAAAAATGACTAAGAGTACTGCTCTTCCCGGATCTGCGCTTGCTGGCGCGGAAAAAAGAACTGACGTCAGCACGCGAGGGCGGCGTCTAAGTGCTCCAACTGCGTCATCCCGGCGATCACGACGCCGACAACGGACACGGAGCCGTAGACGATGCCTACCGATGCGCAGGGTTACTGCTACGCAAAACTTTCGGGATCCAGTCTGACGTCTGGGGATATTCTAAGGTAAGGAATCTAACACTAACCTGTTTCTTTCAGATTTGGGAATATATAGATCGGCAGAGTCTTTTGCCAGTGTCGATCAAGATCACTGCCGGTAACTACTCGGCTTTCTGTTAACCCAACCTACTTGGGTTCATTCAAAGATGGCGCCGCCGGATTAATACGGAAATGGGATTGTAAGCATTTGGTGGCGACATCACCACGCTAGGACCCCACACGGACGCAACGGTCCAAATCACTGTACAGTGATGGCACTCAGACTACACTACTACCGGGCGTACATGTCACATACAAGACGGAGACTATCTAGGCAAGTGCAAGGGGGTTGCTCATCACTGTGCCGTTTTTTTATTAGTATTTAACCGAACTGGGCTATATGTATGGCTAAGTCCAGTACTCGTTATTGGTATAGTGGGGCTTTGCAATCTAGCGTGCAAGTAACGTGTTAGTTGTTAGAACCCCCTTTTTAGGTCTCGCGCCTAGCGTTACACTGCGCAGTAGTGCTCGCGCAGTGCGAGACATTTAGTGGGTAAAAATGGGGTTTCAGAAGCTGACATAGGAATGGCACATGCACAAGCGTGTGATTTTCCTTTTGTGG
This sequence comes from Lissotriton vulgaris, assembly GCF_964263255.1. NCBI lineage: Eukaryota > Metazoa > Chordata > Amphibia > Caudata > Salamandridae > Lissotriton > Lissotriton vulgaris. The sequence continues at coordinate 496,960,380 of NC_141694.1, forward strand.
CACGCTATTGGGCTTTGCGTGCGTGTATTTTACCAAGAGAGCACGCAATAGGCCAAAGGCGGGCGCATTGATCCGCCCATGGCCTATTGGTGTCTATTACGCGCACCGGCCTTCATGTGGTTTCGATTATCGTGCCCAGACAAGGGCGCCATAATTGAAACCACATGGCTCGCAGTGGCGCGAGCGCATCACTCGCGGGCTTGTTCTCTTTTTTGGATCCATTTTTCAGGGAAGCAACTAAATGAAATAACCTAGTTTTGTTCGGCCACACTTTCACACCTTCCAGGATAGCGAAGTTTATAAAACAAAGTTTACCTATTTCTATGTGGTTGGCAGGCGGTGAAATCGTTAAGCTTCACAGCAGACAACATTTGTACCATATACATTGTCACCCAAGGAGGTTGCATTGGTCAGCGCCTGGCTTCCTTCCAGAATCACCTGTCGCAGATACCCAGACTGTGTCCGATTCTTCGGTGTCAGATCTGCTCTTTAAGTAAAGTCAACAGCAAGGGCTTTTCTGCAGGAAGACAACAGCAACCACAACAGGCACCACATTTCAGTGTTTTCAAGATCTCTTCTAAGTGAAAGGGAGTAACCTTGATGACAGCAATGGGACTAATGCTGATGCCAACAATGAGAATAGGGCTGATGATACCAATGGGACTAGTGCCCATGACAACAATGAGAATAGCGCTGATGATACCAATGGGACTAGTGCTGATGCGAACAATGAGTAAAGCACTGATGATACCAATGGGACTAGTGCCCATGACAACAATGAGAATAGCGCTGATGATACCAATGGGACTAGAGCCGATGCGAACAATGAGAATAGCACTGATGATAACAATAGAACTAGTGCCTATCCCAACAATAAGAATAGCACTAATGATAACAATGGGACTAGTGCTGATGCCAACAATGAGAATAGCACTGATGATAACAATAGAACTAGTGCTGATGCCAACAATGAGAATAGTACTGATGATAACAATGGGACTAGTGCCCATGAAAACAATGAGAATAGAACTGATAACCATGGGACTAGTGCCCATGACAACAATGAGAATAGCGCTGATGATACCAATGGGACTAGTGCTCCTGACAACAATGAGAATAGCACTGATGATAACAATGGGACTAGCGGCGATGCCGACAATGAGAATAGCACTGATGATAACAATGGAACTAGCGGCGATGCCAACAATGAGAATAGCACTGATGATAACAATGGAACTAGTGCTGATGCCAACAATGAGAATAGCACTGATGATAACAATGGGACTATTGCTCATAACAGCAATGAGAATAGCACTGATAACCATGGGACCAGTGCCCATGACAACAATGAGAATAGCACTGATGAGAACAATGGGACTAGTGCTGATGCCAACAATGAGAATAGCACTGATGATAACAATGGGACTAGTGCTGATGCCAACATCTCGTGCTTTACCTGTACTTGTTTGTTTTTGTGAGTAACGTTAAAAGAGCCAGTATGCGCTGTAGAAAGGGCTTTTCTGTAACAACAAGCATTTGCAAGGCAATAGGTCTTGCATTTACGCAAGTTTGACCTATTGGCATTGTAAATGACAAGGCTTTTATTTATGTTTCAAAAACCAAAACATAAATAAAAGGCAATGTCATTTACAATAAAAATAGCTCAAACTCTCGCTAATACGAGACCTATTGCATTGCAAATGCTTGTTTGTTCTATACAGTCGAAATATACAACTGAGTGGGGGCTTTTTGGTATCATGGACAAATAATTTTTTCTGTTATTGATTGCACATTGTTATACAGTTGAGATATACGTGTCAGTGGGGTTTTTCTGTATCACAGAACTTTGTTTTTGCTACTAAGAGCACATTGTTATTATGACTATTTCTATTACCCTGGGGATGTGGGATGCCACATACAACCAGCGGCTATCTGGGAGTTTAATATCTGCCTAATATTGGCCATTTTGGCAATTAAGTTTCCATGATGTACAGAATTCCATGTTAGGTAACCATTGCCTCATTTGGGAGATTCCGATTATGGGGAAGATTTACAAGCCCCTTGCAACACTTTTGCGTCATTTTCAACAAGGGAAAGGTGACGCAAAAGTGGCACAAGGGGCTTGTAAATCTGCCCCTATATGTTCTCTGTGCATATATATCTATCTCTTTAGGCCCTATTGATGTGGCCAGTGGTTTCTACTGAATATATATACATATATATATTTTTTGCATTCGCTATCTTCGTCAACATGGGGCTAATTTATTGTATAGCTTCCCCATACTTGTCTCCTTGCTTAGTTACATGCCACCCTTTTTTACTAGGACTCTTCTAGGGGAGCACAACGACATGGGAAATGATTGCTCATAGACTGAGATTCTTGTTTTGAATTATGCGTATCTGATTGGATCATGGGTTGTTAACATTCAGATTGTCGTGACTGGATTCGATAGATTTGAGCCCTTATTGTGGGGCTTCTTGAAATTATTTAGAATATTATTGTGAATAAACCTTGGATTATCTCTCCTAGCATATATAGGTGAGGTTATTTAGGTATATCCTTTGCCTTATGACTGCGGGCCTCACTCCTGTATCCCTGCTCTCTCTCCTATCTTTCGTAGTTCAATTAATTTGTTTACTGTATGATTCTTTCCCAGTATCTTCTATTTTTCTTGTTTATTCTTTACTTTCTCTACTTTTGCAACTTAAAAAATGGAATGTATTGCACTTTCCGTTTAATATGTGGTTTAACTTGTTTGATTTATTTTGTGTCTACCTCATGATTCTTTTAAAGCATCTTCTATTTTTCTTTAATAATATATGTATGTGTATAGGTGTGTACATATATATATATATATATATATATATATATATATATATATATATATATATATATATAGATAGATATAGATAGATAGATATATATGTATATATATATCATCTTATTTCTATTGTGGGCTAGTGTACAGTGTGAAGCTTTATGTAGATATACTTAGTAATATGTTCTTAGTTATATGTTGTTTTCATTTATTAGTGTGTCACGAGGATATTACATTTGATTAATATGATTTTTGTAATAAGTGTATATATGTGGGGGGGGGGGGGCGTGGCTTGGACGCCGATCGGGATGGCGGCGTGAGCTTGCAGCTCCGCGCCTGATCCCGCTAATTCTCCTGAAAACTTCACCATCGGCGCTCCCTGAGGGGCGGTTTTCCCGAACAAAGTATTGAAGAAGCAGTGGAGAGCAGCTGGGGGCCAGCAGGAGACCGAACATAGTGCTGAGACCCGATCCCGGAGGCCGGAGGAGCCAAGCCGAGAAGGAAGAAAATGGCGGCGCACGGGAGAGACAGAGACTGCGAGGCGAGGCGGGTCAGAACTGAACCGGATAGCAAACAATTACCAACAAGGTGCGGGGAGCAGGGGTCCAACTGAACGGGACCTCAGAGAGGGACTAGAGGCGTGAGGGGCTCCCATCGGCCTGGTACACTGCAGCACCCATCCCCCCCCGCTCCCTGACATGGCAGCCGTGTGAGGGGCGGCCCGCCATCGTCCTGCGACCCCGGTCTCCAGTGGCTGCCGGGACCACCGTGGGAGCTTGCTGCTGGGTGGAACTGTTAAGACGCTTGAACGAGGTCGAAGAGCAGAGGGCGAAGCTCCCGTGACGGAGGGCGTGAGGCCTGGTGAAGCACCTAAGTAGGCATGGGCGGAAAATCCGTTTCGCTCGCGGATTTTGCGGATTTTCGGGAAATTCGCGAATCTCCCGCAAAATCCGCAAATCCGCGAGCAGCGGATTTTGCTCGCACTGCTCGCACTGTTCGCGTGAGTTCGCGTGAGTTCGCGCCCCGCGAATAAGTGCAAAATTGCAGAAATACGATTTTAGCAAACTGAAAGTAACTACTTACCAGGTTCAAAAGTTCAGGCTCATCATTAGTAGCCATTTCCTGTAGTGCTTGCTGAGGGGCCCCTCCAGAGTTCAGTTGCCAGTTGCAACTATTATGTGACCCTGCTCTGAACCTCAGAATAGTTACACATATGCCACAAAGGTCCTGAATTACAGCTAAGGGAGACAAGCAGGAGCCAGGCTGGCAGTTCAAATCCATTAATCAGCCCCTAATTCATTATTGTCAGTTGGGGCAGGGCAGGTGTTGTAACTAATTTTGCAACAATGAAAGCACTTAGCAAGTGCAAAAGTTCACTAATCAGGAAGCACTAAGGAAGCAGGTGCCAGCTAAAAAAATATTCTGTGACACATTAATCAGCCCCAAATTAATTCAGGTCACTTGAGGCAGGGAAGGTGTGCTTGCGTTGCCACAATAATGTACACCGACTGGACAACCAGAGGGTGCTGTGATGAAACAGAGGGTGGCATGGGTGGGCCAGAGGGTGGCATGAGTAGTCAGAGAGTGGCAGTGGTGACAGAGAGTGGCAGTGATGAAGAAGAGTGTCCCAAACAGGCTGGACACGTAGAAACAACAAGTTCGCGAAACTTGCGACCCGACAGGTAAGTTTGCAATTTGCGACATTGTACAAAACCCTCGCGAACTGGCAGAAACCCGCGCAAACACACAAAAAAAAAATCCGCAAATTCGCGAGAATTCGCGGATTTTGCGGATTGCGAGTTCGCAAATCCGCAAAATTCGCGAACGCGAGATTCGCAAAATTCGCCCATGCTTGCACCTAAGGCGACCATATAGCGACGCACGAAGCAGCCAAGATGGCCGCTGCTGGTGGAGATCCCACCATGGAGCAAGGTCGAGAAGACGCAACCGCGCTAGCCCGTGATGGTGGGGCACATACCCCCCCGGAAGTAACGGAGCAGGAGCGGAGGCTGAATCAGCGGCTGGACAACATATTGGAAGCAATAACCGCGACTAAGGAGTCATTGCACCAGGACATAGCACAGGTCGCCACGGGGCTGGGTCTCTTGAGGGCGGACCATGCTAAGCTCTCGGACAGACTAAAGGAAAATGAACAACTACTTCAGGAGCTTAAACCGGCGGTAGTGACCGCGGAACACAAATTGGCAGATATCTTTAGTCGCCTAGCCACACTGGAGAGACGAGCAGAGGATGCAAAAGTCGTAATCGAAGGAACAACGTGAGGGTGGTAGGCCTTCCGGAAAAAAGTTGAAGGGGATGATGCTGTGGCCTATATGGAGAACTGGTTCAAAACGGTGGTGGCGCCAGAGGGTCTCTCTCCTTTCTTTTCCCTGGAGCGAGCACACAGGGTCCCAGCTCGCCCACCTATGCAGGGCCGGCCGCCTAGGCTGATGGTGGTGAAACTCTTACATTACAAGGATCGGGACCTGCTGATACAGAGGGCGCGCTCACTGGGCCCCTTTCAAGTGGACAATAGCCGGGTCACGGTCTTCCCGGACTACACACAGGAGGTCCAGAAAAACAGAGCGTCCTTCCTGACCGTGAAAAAAGAACTGAGGGAGGAAGGGATCCAATACTCCTTGCTTTTTCCGGCCAAGCTACGAGTGTTCCTAGATGGAAACACTCAATTCTTTCAGACCCCGGATGAAGCATGGTCGTGGCTCGAGTTATATCACGCCGGAACGGACCGCAATGGCAAAAGTCAGAGGGAGAGACATAAACCGATCCAGATCCGAAAATCACAGCGTATCCGCAAACGAAATAACTCAAAAGAGCGATGCGGGATGTTCAGATGGCGGCGGACAGGAAAGGAGCGTTAGCTGCAACAGCGAGTATTACGAGGTCGCAACAAGAGAAGGTATCGGTGGGGTCGGACTCTGACGAAGATGGAGGAAAATCTGGAGAAGAAGTATCGGAAGCTGAGAGCTCGAGGGGACCAGCGGTCACCCCGCAGACATCAGATGGACTCTTTAATGAGTGACAATTGAGAGGGCTGAACAATTCCGTTGCTTCTACTGGGGCAGGCTCTCCTGGTGTTTGGCGGGCTGGCAGGTATGGTGCTGCAAATGCAGTATGGGATCGAGGGCGTGGGGTGGGGGCTCTGCCTGCCCTGGGTCGGCGCTAACTCACCCTCTTGCGGCCCTTAAGGCCTTATGTGGTGGCGACCACAGATTAGTCTAATGTGTGCTGTGTTACAGGTTTGGAACAGGGCTGAAGCTGGGTTATTAGGTCCTGTCCTGGGGAGTGGGGTTTGGGGAGTTTTTTCGGTAGTTCTGATGGGGGGATACAACTGCAATGATGTGGGAAACAACTGGTTGCTATTGAAACGGTACGGAGATGACCACTATGGGGACATTACCTAATTTGAAATGCCTAACATGGAATGTCCGGGGACTTCGAACAATGGTGAGACGCCACAAGGTACATGCTTATCTGGTGAGGCGTGGCGTCCAGATTGCAATTTTACAAGAAACTCATTTAACCAAGCAAGAATGCACTGTACTGCAGAAGAGATGGCGTGGTCAGGTGTTTGGCACCACGTATTCGGCTTTTGCTAGAGGGGTGCTGATATGGATAAGGGCGGGGATACCGTTCCAGGCTACGAACCAGCTGGTGGACCCTGAGGGCAGATATGTGGTGGTGGAGGGGAGGTTATATGGTAGGGATGTGGTTTTATGTAGTGTATTCACCACTAATGTCGATCAGGCCCATTTTTTCGATGGTCTAACGAGTTCGCTGGCCTATTTCCTGGCGGGCCCCATCATCCTAGGAAGTGACTTCAATTCAATCACTGATGTGACACTTGATAGGTCGCACCCACCGTTGGCCGACTCCCCAGTGCGTAGGTTGGCCACACACAGGAAGGAATGGCAGGAGAGTTGGGGATTGATAGATGTGTGGAGGGAGCAACATCCTGACACTAGGGACTATTCCTTTTTTTCAGCCCTGCATGCACTACACGTCAGAATAGACTCTGTCTTGTGCAGTGGCCACCTGGCTGCCGTGGTAACTCACACGGAATACTTGACTAGGACTATCTCAGATCACAATCCCTTGTTAGTGTTAGTGCAGTGGCAGCGGGCGGGATCGGCAGTTCCAACATGGAGGCTGCAGCCTGATACATTGGAGTATCTGGTGTTTAGTGACACGGTCCAACAGGGCATTGAACGCTATTTTGAGGAGAATGAGGGTTCAGCTACCGCGAGATCGATAGAATGGGATGCGATGAAGGTGTTGGTGAGAGGCGTATGCATGGGCAGGTTCTCGAATGCAAGGACATCAGTCTTGACTGCTCTAGCGAAAGCAGAGGATGCGTTGAGGGAACTGGAACAGCGTAGGCGTGAGCGACCGGATTTACAGGAGCGGTTACTTGAGGCTAAGGAAGTAGTGGCAACTGAAACGGAACGGCTGCGGTGCTATGATTATAAGCAATACACCATCAAGGCACAGGCAGAGGGAGATAAAGTGGGTACGCTCCTTGCTAGGCTTGCCAACCCAGGCGCTAGAGGTTGCCCGGTCATGAGCATAAGAACAGAGACAGGGGAAATAGTCTACTCGCAGGCGGCGGTGCTGGCGCGCTTCCAGTCTTACTACACGAAGTTGTATGCATGCCAACTGGGGGTGGAGGTTTCTGAAATAAGTGAATACTTGGACTCTGTCCCACTGCCAGTGCTGGATGACGAGGAAGCGAAGGACCTGGGAGGGCCTGTAACGCTATCGGAGATTAGAGTGGCCATTAAACAGATGGCAAGAAATAAAACGCCTGGGGTAGATGGCCTGCCAATTGAATTCTACCTGAAATATATTGATATTCTAGCGCCCAGACTATTGGTGGCGTACTCTGAAGCTAGAATGTTGGGGTACTTGCCCAAATCAATGAGGGAGGCGCTAGTGGTGCCACTACTGAAACCCGGCAGAGAGGCATCGATGGGACGTCTTATCTGCCCTTGTCTATGCTAACGGTGGACTATAAGATCTTGAGCCGTATTCTAGCCACCAGACTGCTACCACATATGACTAGACTAGTGCATGGGGACCAGGCAGGGTTTATTCCTACTAGGAACACGTCAATGAACATACGCTGATTGATCCGGATATTAGACAGTGCTGGGGACACAGAACAAGAACCTGCAGTTTTGTCGGTTGATATTGAGAAAGCTTTTGATAGCCTTGAGTGGACATACCTGGATGAGGTGTTGGTGAAATTCGGTATAGGTGAGGGATTTGGGAGATGGACAAGAGTGCTGTATTCATCGGCCACAGCGAGGGTACGGCTAGGATCGATTATATCCTCAGAATATCCAGTGCGTAGAGGGACGAGGCAGGGGTGCTCGCTGTCCCCCCTGTTGTTCGCACTGGCGATGGAACCACTGGCGGCGCAGGCAAGGTCGGGGCCATGTACCAGGGGATCAAGCAGGGGGAGGAGTCGCATTACATATCACTGTATGCGGATGATCTGTTATTATACCTAGCGGACGCAGAACGGGCCCTGGAGGGAGCAGTGGGCATGTTATCCAGATTTGGCCAGTTGTCAGGCCTTAAGGTGAACTGGACTAAAACATGTATCTTTCCGCTGCGGGCAGGCGCTCCGTGTCCCCCTCTCGCACTGGAGGTGGTCTGGGAACCCCTTGCTTCACTTATCTATGTGTCCGCATCTACCATGAGGCCGCGAGTCTGTTATAGGGTAATATAGGGCGTTGCATGCGTGCATTGAGAGGTTGCATATCTTTTTGGGCCTCCCTCCCTCTCTCGGTGCTGGGTCGAGTGGCGCTATTGAAAATGGTGGTGCTCCCACAGTTGCTTTATTACTTCCGTACCCTGCCGATATGGATCCCTCAGTGGGTCTTTAAAGAACTGAGGATGATGGTAACTGACTTCCTTTGGGGTCAAGGACGACGCAGGGTGGCATTGAACACTTTGATTAGACCCAAACTCAAGGGGGGGATGGCAGTCCCCGACTTTGAATTATATTATTTAGCAGCACAACTTCAAATACTCACGCAACACATCGCCAGAGAATTCAGGGGACCAGATCACGAACGAGGGACTGGTATTCAACGCCATGTCTTGTCCTACATAGTTATGCAACAGAAACTAGATATGAGGGACCTTACAATGGTGGAAAAGACTATCAGGCTGTGTTGGCAAAGAAGTCTGAAGAGAGCGAAGAGAACCCGACCGTATGCACCAGAGATACCACTGGGAATGCTGACCGCTCTGCCGCATGGGGGTGATTGGTCCCCGTTACCAGAATGGGAGGAGTTGGGCTTACAGATGGTGGGGGACTTATTCGTAGATGGAACGTTGGTCCCCTTTCAGACGTTGCAGGAACAGTTTGACCTACCAGACGGGAATTTTCTTCTGCATGCGGCAGTGGTTGCGGCGATGCAAAAGCACTGGAAGGGAGGGCTAGTTGAGCCAGAAACGACCATGGCCTGCCAGTATGTGGTGATGGCTGCGGGCACTTTTAAAGCGGTGACCTGCCTCCATAATAGGATGTTAAATGAGGGACTGGAACCACTACAGGAGCTAAAGGCGGAATGGGAAGACAGTATAGGTAAGCCCATCCCGGACACGGTGTGTGGCCATATTTTGAAACGGACATGGAAGGGGACCAGGTATGCACGTTTCCAGCAGGTACACTTTTTTGTCCTACACAGGGCATACCTGACCCCGGAAAGGATTAAGCGGTATTTTCGGGTACACGACGCAATGTGCCCGAGGTGCCTGGCGCCTGAGGTTGACCTGGATCACCTACTGCGGGGCTGTCCGAAATTAGGGACGTATTGGCCGGAAGTGGGAGAACTCCTGAACTTGGTTACTGATAGGGAGGTGGACTTTGACATGGCGGCGTGCCTACTGCTTTGGTTCCCTCACACGAAGAACACAAATATCACAAGCAAATTCATTGATCTAGGGCTCATGCTGGCTCAAAGAGAGATTACCTGGCACTGGAAGTCCAAGGAGGGTCCGTCCGTGAGGAGATGGATGAGGCTTGAAAGAACAAAAGCAATACCCGATTTGTGGCGTGCTCCATTATCAATGCAGAATAACTGTGCCCACATCAGCAGCAGTTGGGGGGGGGAGGAGGGAGGAAGGGATGGTTTGGGAAGGGATGGTTTGGGAAGGGTTGTTAGGCACCGAGGCAATGTTATGGAAGATACCCGCAGTTGAAACCTAGGGCTGGGTACGCAGCAGTGGGTCCCCGAGAAGGGGTAAAGCAGGTTGCCGAGGGGCAACAGTAGAAATACCCTGGAACAGACACCATAGACGACCACTGACAGGAACGAGCAGGGCCAGATGTTACAATTCCGATATCACCCGCATAGGGCGCCTGGGCATGCTTGCTGATGTAGAGGGGGGGTGGGAGTTTAGGGGGGTAAAATGCAGATACTACATGGTGTTGTTAACCAGACACCCCTATGGGGTGACCACTGAGACATCTTTGCTGAGCATACGACTTGATGCGCCGCCCGGCCTCCGGGTTGTGGGCTATTTGGCTGTGTACGAATTTATTACTATTTTTATTTATGCTTTGTGATATCATCAGTGTACTGGTTGACTTATTTTGTGATCTTGTTTCTAATTCTGCAATAAAAACAAATAAAATAAAAAAAAAAGTGTATATATGTGTTTAATTTTATGTTGATTATTGTTGTACATATATGTGATAACTGATAGAAAGGAACAAGAGTCAAAGATTTCAGATCAATACCCTGTTAGAACGCCCTCGACTCTTTACCCCGAGTTACCAACGAATCAAAAAGTAGATGGTTTGTTATTAGGCCCTCCGATCATCTACATCCCACCTCCTTATGCCCCCACTCATCCTGTAGTACAACGTCAGGAATCCCAAAACATAGTCGAAGGCAGGACCATTGCCTTGGTCCCCATAGCCTCTGCACTGACCGAGTCTCTTGTGCCTAATGCCTCATCAAAAGACGCGTCAGTAGGAGTTGAATCAAAAGAGAAAGGGTTGCCGAGGATCCCAGGATTAAGTAAAAACGAGCAAGCAGGCATCGATAAAATCGTTAAAAACCTCATAGATAGGAAAGAGAAGGAAGAGTATATAACCGACATATGCAACTCCTATGTCGAAAACAGCAGCAGAACTTCATTGTACGTTATCACACTCTCACCGCTTACGAAGAAAAGTAACAGGATGTAGGGCCCAAACGACTAACGGCTCTTTATAGGAAGGTAGATACGGGAGATGAAAATGACTGTGATGTTGCGGAACTCTTCTCGTACACACTGGAGTTATTTTGCCATCTCATAGAACAAGGACGGGTAGTTAAGGATAAGACATCTATAATGACAGGGCCCCCATAGAAAAACCGGATAACATGATGCCAATAAAACAAGCTGCCCCTTATTGGGTCCCCCCTAGAGGACAAGGGAATAATGATGATATAAACCACTAGGATGCTAAAGGAAGGGTGGTCTACAATTGAGTATATCAACCATGGGACAGACAGGACATTCTATCGTTCCATAAATCTTTGCCGGATGTACGTAAGAATCTCACCACATTTTATACAGAATTAGGTACCGCTCTGGGATCAACCATCATGACACTCGCCGACATCGACTTATTCTTGGGGCTATGTCTGCCAGCAGATGTGTGGAAACAAATTAGGAAAATAGACCACACAGAGCTGCTCGGCCATACCTGGGAACAACTCGGTGTTTTAGACAAACAGTGAAACCCTGGACAGAAACCGGTAAAAGCTATATTAGACCTCCCCGACAAGATAGTACAGAAAGTGAAAACTATGATCCCGGAGAAAAAGATCAACTGGTCCATTGTAACCGCGTGCCGCCAGAAACCACAAGAGGATGTCTCGGAGCATTTCTCCAGATTCGAAACAGTGTTCTTCGATTACAGCGGACAAGACATGTCCACTGCAACCGGACACCACTTGTTTGTACAGAATAATGTTAAGGGACTGCTACCGGAAGTATCGCAGAAACTGCAGACCAGCGAAAGCAGCTGGGCAGCCTCTAAACCAGCAGCCATCCTCCAGATGGCCCAGTACTATGAACACCAGAAAAATGAAATTGATAGGGCTACAGAGAATCAAAAGAAGGACTTGAAGGAAAGGGTAATGATAACGCAGCTTCAAGGGGTGAATACAGGAAGGGAGCAATATAAGGGAGGATACCAGCAGAATACCCCTAGGGCACAGCCGCCCAGAAGTAGTTCATCGACGCCATATACAGGACGTCTAGACTTAGGACAGGATCAATGCGCGTTTTGTAAGGAGTACGGACACTGAAAATCCCAATGCCCGATTCTGCTAGGAATCGGTAGGGGCAGAGGGACGAGGGAAATAGTAGCAGACAGAATGGAAGAGGACGTGAGAGAGGGTACACAAATGAAGCTAGCGAGGAAAGGCCAAGAAGAGCGAACGCATTTGATCATCCCAGATGGAATCAGTACCAACAGTCAGATTCTGACAACACGTACGACTTTGCGTAGGACAGCCAAGGGCAAGGGAGGGATCCAGTCGAGCTCTATGTTGATCAGCAAGGCCCTTATGTTACCGCAAAGGTCCTGGGCACAGAGTCGCCATTTTTGGTAGACACAGGAGCAACACGTAGTCCACTATCCAAACAACTGATTCCAAGGGCACCCTTGTCTGGCTCACATGTAACTTCAATAGGATTTGACGGTATGCCCTCCACCAACCCTTTGTCTAGACCATTCCTTCTCTCCTCCAACACCCCAGGCGCCATTATGGGCCTCGATCTATTGAAACATTTTCGTGCAACTATCAGATGTTCACCGGACGGGGTACGGGTCATCTTATATGACAACCACCAACACCCTAGAGATAATCCTTCCCAACACATGTATCCCATTTCTGAGACAGACACATCCCTACTAGACACTTTGCCATCACATCTGTGGCCTTGGTCTGATTCAGACGTAGGACGAATGATGATTGACCCAGTACATGTGACAATACGACAGGACGCAACCTTACCGAAAGTACCACAGTACAAGATATCGCCGGAGGGTGAGAAAGTACTGACAGAAATCATACACTCATTGGTAGAGGCAGGGGTGGTAGAAGAGGTAGTGAGCAATGTTTGTAACAGTCCTATTTTGCCGATCATAAAGAGACAGGGAGAGGGAGATGGGAAATCCTACCGCTTTATCATTGCGGGACATAAACAAAATTGTAGTGCCACAGTACCCAGTAGTTTCTGACATCGCCACCATCCTGACCCTAATTCCGTCCACTGCTACCACTTTCACCTTCATTGATCTAAAAAACGCCTTCTTCTCCATACCTATTCACCAAGACAGCTGCTACCTTTCGGGATTTACCCTAAGATCCCGCTCATATAGATTTTGTCGAGCACACCAGGGGTACACAGAGAGCCCGAGCATCTATAGCCAGGCGCTCAAAAGACAGTTGGATGCTGTACAATTGCCAGACGGGGTGGCGTTGATACAATATATAGACGATATCCTTCTAGCAGCAGACACCACTCCAATAGCCATAACAGCCACCATCCAACTACTACATTTCCTTGCAGAAAAAGGTCACAAAGTTTCTCGAAAGAAATTGCAGTTCTGCAAACTACAGGTAACATATTTAGGTCACCTCTTATCGAAAGAAGGGAGGAAACTCACACCGACAGGATCCAGACAATTCTAGACACTCCCGTTCCCAAGAATCAGAAACAAGTCCGCTCTTTGATAGGCCTCACCTCATTCTGTCGACAGTGGTTGCCGAACTTTAGCCTCATTGTCAAACCCCTTCTCTCCCTCCTAGCCAAAGAAATCCCCTCACCTCTCCCCTGGACACCCGAATGCCAGTCAGCATTCAAAGAATTATGAGATGCACTTTGTTCGGCACCTGTTATAGGAACCCCAGACTACTCCAAACCATTCTTTCTCTACACACATGAAAGGGAGGGATGTGCATTGTCCGTCTTAACGCAGTCAATTGGTCACAAGCATTGCCCTTGTGCATATTTCTCTGCCACTCTCGACCCAGTAGCTAGAGCGCTGCCAGTGTGCTTGCGCGCTGTGGCAGCTGCAGCAGTAGCCATACGCCAGAGCGAAGGAATAGTGCTCTCCAACCCAATCACTGTTAGTGCCTCATGCAGTCGACACACTACTCAACCAGACCAAAACCCAACACTTGACTAGCGCCCGACTAACAGGATACGAGTTGACCCTGCTGGCACCACACATCACTCAGAAGCGATGCACCACTCTCAATCCAGCCACATTGCTACCCTACCCGAAAATGACCCTAGTGTGACTCCACTGCACGATTTTGTGACACTCACTGACGAACAAACAAAGAGTAGAGTAGATCTCAGAGACACTGCCTTTTCAGAGCCAGATGGGGAACTATGGGTAGACGGCTCGTGCATCAAACTCCCCGACGGCACCACCTCAGCCACATATGCTGTCACCACAGCCCGAACCATTCTAGAAACAGCCCGCATTGCCCAACGATCCGCTCAAGTAGAAGAACTCATTGCCCTTACACGAGCGTGCATTTTAGCAGCGGGCACGACAGTAAATATCTACACCGACAGCCAATACGCCTTCGGGGTGGTTCACCATTTTGGGCTCCTGTGGAGAGAAAGAGGGTTCCGAACTTCACATGGCACACCCATCCTGCATGGAGATCTAGTCTCCGCCTTGACAGAAGCAGTCCTCCTCCCCAAGCAGCTAGCAGTGATTAAATGCCAAGCACATAAGAAAGTGACTGATCTCATTGGACAGGGAAATGCACTAGCCAACATTACTGCCCGAGCCACAGCCAAGGACAGAACTACAACACGAATGCACGTGACCAAGTCACCTGAACAATGGACTGACGCTAGAACAACTGTAAGGGACATACAAACGACAGGCACACAAGACGAACTGACCGAGTGGACACAGGTGGGACTAAAAGACGAGGAATGCTGCTGGAGGACAAAAGACGGAAACAAATGGCTCCTACCCAATGCCTATCTGATGCCCATATTGACCATGGCACATTTACCAGCGCACATAGGATCTGCCCCCATGACCGAACTAATCACCATAACAGCAAGATAACAGAATCGGCAAAACGCCTAGTACAGCAATGCATAGTATGCCTGCAACACAACCCAGGGAAAGGGACCGTAGTACCACAGGGAGGGTTTGGAGTCCCTGACCACCCCTTTGAAGCCCTCCAAATGGATTACATCCAACTAGAGAGGTGCCATGGTCTAAAATATGTTCTAGTGATCGTGTGCGCCTTTAACAAATGGGTGGCGCGACAATGGCCCCGACTTCATAGCAGAAGTCATACAGAACATACTGAAGGGGTTGGGGGTAAAGCAAAAGTTCCATGCAGTTTTCCACCCCCAGACAGCGGGCCTGGTAGAAAGACACAACGCCACTCTAAAATTGAAACTAGCAAAGATAGTCGCCACGACCGGGTTGAAATGGTCCAACGCCCTCCCATTGGCATTGCTATCAATGCGTTCCACCCCAACCAAACACTGTCTGACCCCATATGAAGTAGTCTTCGGCAGGTCTATGAACATTTGGGCGGCACCAAAACCAACCTCCATTAATGATGTCCCGGACATTCTAATGTCCGATTATTTGTATAAAGTGACGAACTAACTAACATTTATCCACCAACAGGTGCAGCAAGCCATACCAGACGTATCCAGGTGCCTGGGACATGATATCAAACTTGGAGATTTCGTGCTGACAAGAAATTTTCAGAGGACGAAGAGTCTGGAACCCAGGTGGGCAGGCCCCTGGCAAGTCTTGATCACCACCCGAACTGCCCTTCGAGTGGAAGGAAAAGTAAACTGGCTGCACGCTTATCATTGTAAGAAAGTATCCCCAACACTGGCAACCCACGAAGAAGTGGACGCACAAGAAGAACTGCTGATCAACGATTGACCGGCCCTGAGTTGCTACCCAGAAACAGAGACACTTGAACTGGCAGAGTTTCCCGACCCCACGGTACCATCTAAGGAAGGGTACAACTTGAGATCGACGAAAGGAGGGCGCTCCGACGAGCAGGCCACTAACTGAGTCAAAGGTCTCGGATCGGTAGCTAAAATCTACAAATGCTACCAGAAAAGGCGCTAGACAAAAGTATGTGGTTCTGCCAGTCATTCAGCCCTTTGAAGATGATGGTAGAACCCGGACGTCCGAAGAACAGCCGCAAAGACTCCAAAATTGCCAAATTGCACAGCCCAAAGACAATCGCACTTGTAGCAGCATCTCTCACCTGTCTCTTGCTAATGGTCACAGTCTGGATCGTTGAAGAGAGTGCTCCTGCTTACAGGACAACGTCACCCACCATGCAACCCACCACCAAGAAAGAACACTATCAGGTGTCAATATCACCATGTCTCCGAGAACGACCCAAAGAATTCTGGAGTAATTCTTTCGTACAGCTTTTGCACCAGCACAATCTTGCCGCAAATGCCACCAACTGTTGGGTCTGTGGGTTGCTACCTCATGCCACTGAACATTCCATTCCTTTCATCCCTTCACCCTTTTCTGTTCATGGATCATGCCTCGCCTGGTTAATGCTCCTACAAGAGAGCTACAAAGACAATGCCGCCTACAATGAGACAATCAAACAATTCTACAGCGAGTTCTGGCTGAACAAAACAGGAAGAACGACGGCTCCCTTTTGCCCTCACACCTCCAATGCAACCTTTCCAATGAACATTCCCTCCAAAGAGCGAGTAGAAATGAAAGTGTTCAACAACCCAGCCAGACCTACCTTTTCCTATCTGAAGAAAAGAACTGCTGCAACTCTGACAGTGGCCCTATCGGTGGTAAACGTCTCTGGCCTTGTCTGCATTGAAGGCCTCAGGACAAAGATCGTGGGTCACAGTACATGTCAAATTACAAGAACTCTAAACACTACCGACCCCCCTACATTTGTTGCATCACCCAACATGTACTTCATCTGTGGTACCACCAAAGCCTACACCTGGCTCCCAAAAGGCTGGGGGGGCACCTGCTACATCGCCTTTGTTCTGCCTCCAACCTACACAGCACCTGCAGAACACCACAGAGAAAGGCGTTCCAAAGACACAGACCAAGCGAGCTCTGCCGCATCACAATTCCTCGATGCAGGAAAATAACTCTTCCCACTATGGGGTCCGATGGCAAACAGCCGAGCAATCAGGCACCTATCTCAAGCAGTTGAACCAGCCTTGAACGTCACAGCTGGCATCCTTACCAACAACACTGCTGAGCTTCAGGCGGTCCGCCTGGTGGCTTTACAGAACCGCATTGTTCTAGATGTAGTACTAGCGGACCGTGGAGGAGCATGCCGCATCATCGGTGCCCGTTGCTGTACTTATGTCCCTGACAATTCACCTTCTGTTTTCAAAGCAATTGAACATCTCCACAGGCTGGCGTCAGAAATCCATCAGGAAACAGAGACTTGGACACTTGGAAGCTGGTTTTGGGGCACTTTGAAAGAATGGGGCTGGAAAATAATAATGATCCTCTCGGTTCCAATATTAGTAATATGTGGCTGTTTGGGGATACATTGTATACCACTTTTGTGTTCTCTTTGCCTGAACTCTTTGCACCCTGAGACTATGGACACTAAGCTCACGAAGATGAGAGTAATGAACGATAAAGAGATACAGGACATTATGGACATTGAAATAGACTAGCAAGCTGGCTAAGTTATGTTCAAAGGGAGGACTGTAAAAAGTAAAACGATAAACGAGAACATTGCCTGCGCCATCTTGTTAAGCGAGGGCCCCTGCGTGCGCGTAAGCTACAACCATTTTAGACATCGCGGCCATTTCGTACTATGCTGGTCACCCATGTGTCACCCCAACCGCGCTATCATCCCCCAATGCTCTGACCAAGCCTGAACAAATGTACTAGGGTTGTAAAACCTTGTCATCATGACAAAGCCCCAGAGTCACTTCCTGCGCCAAACCCGTTTGTCCTTTCATCCTCCATGCATGGGCAAGCCCTTTTTGATATCCTCCCTCACTGCATCTGGCCACTCAATCCAGTCCCAGGCACTAACCGACCCCTGCGGACATGGTTTATTACCCACACACGTCAGGGCTTGTTTCACCAACAAAGGGGCCTGGTTTAATCAATGACACAAACCCTTAGATCTGACCGATCCCACTTGTTTTTAGATCCTGTCGGAATGTCCAGCTGCAAGATTGCGATCATCTGTTAAATCTGGGTGGGGGGATGATTGCTGCTGGGTTTGCCTGAGAACTAGCCTAAGGCGAAATGTTGTGTTCTCCTCTGGAGTAATAAACCTGTTTCTTGCCTTCCAGTTTCCAGCGCCTTCCTCGTTATTTTGATAGTTAATCGTAATGTGAATTAAAGGTGTTTTGCGCTGGGCAGCATTGGTGGTCTTAGGAGATTCGCTGCTTTTCATCAGGAGGTTAGCCTACATTGCCTTTTCATAATTACTGCTCCTTTCATGATTTATGTGAACTACTTGCTATGCTGATCGTATTTGTGTTATGCATTTTCCTGCTTATACTTATATGGCACATATACTGCATATTAGAGTATGTTAGTTAAAATAAATATTTTAAACTTGTTGGTGTCTCTGTCAGATCTTATTGTGGACATGTACAAGAGTGCAAGCGAAAGGGTGTGTCTTGCAACCGCGATTCCTGAGAGAGTCGGGAATGTTGTGTTCTGAAGTGTCTAATCCCTTGTTTCTTGCAAGTGAGACACTATATCTAGTCGGTCGTGGGCTCATGGGTACTAAGGTGATAGGATGATTCAGTCCCTATGCACCAAGGTCCCATAACCCTACGCATAGTTCTGTGTTTGCATTGAATACCTGCAACACTACCTTTTTGCTCTGGTACCAAGTCTTTGAGAAACCAGTGTCCCACAGGGTTCTACTCGGAGCCCAACATTGCTCAGAGCTTATCTGGCTCCACTGGCAGGTATCATTAAGACTTTTGGCTTTTTCAAAAAAATTAAACTTAAAATACTACAATCTTGGTCTAAAACGTGGCTTATCATCAGAAAAAGACTGGGGTTGTCCTACTATTCAAACTACGCCCCAATTTGGGAATCTCCTGGGCTTCCACCATGTATGAAGGATAGTTTATCAGTCACACTAGAGCATGCAGGGATTATAAGATGGGGTCAACTAGTGAAGGAAGGATCAATATTTACATGGGAAGAGTTAAACGAACACATTGGTCCCGGAATGTCCAGATTTAAGTATATTCAGCTGGACAGTTGGATAAGAGCCCAGGGTAGAAAAGATAAACACCTTGGGAAAGTCGGCTGCTTGGAACAACAACTTGTGGAAAAACCAGTGGCTAGAAAGGAGGTAGCTTTGTGGTATTGGCAGATTCTTGAAGAAATAGATGGAGACTTTACTCTCCCAGACCAACTGTGGGGGTCAGTAACTGGTCTTCGCTGTGAAGAGATATGGCTAAATTCTTTCGCTCTTTTACACAAGATTGTAAAACCTTCATGGTTAAGAAGAAACCATCTTTTCTCAGTACACCGCGCATATATCACACCACTTAAACTTTTCAAATTTCTCCCTGATAAAAAATGTAACAAATGTAATCTCACGGGCGCATCTGATGTCCACTTGTTCATGGAATGCCCTGCCTTAAGTCGGTTTTGGTAAGAAGTGAAGGCTACGTTAAACTCAATTATGAACACATCAATTTCAATAACATTACCACTCATTATTTTTGGGCTGGAAGATAACATTACTGGCAAGGCAAGATCATTTCTTTTTTATGCCATTTTGCTTGCAAGAAGGCAAATTTGCATGCACTGGATAGAGGTAACAGCCCCCTCACACTCGGCATGGCTCACATCATTATACAAGACATCTAAAGTAGACCTCAACAGATCATGTAGCAAACGAAACCTGGCTTTTTGGGATGTGTTGTCCCAGTGGAAATAGAATCCGGGGTTTTTTTGTTTTTTTTTTCCCCGGGTCCTATGATTATGCCGATAATACTCCTTGGACCGGGTCTAGCCTCGATACGATAATGGTCCAATAGGTTGAAAAATACCTAGATGGAGTCAGCTCAAATCCCTCACGGTTTTGGCTATTATCTCCCACCCATAGAATATCTCGAGTTCTGGTAAAGGAAGGTCGCAACGGAAAACCACTACGGTGTGGACCCTTATGGGAAGGACTCGCTAGGTGGTTGGTATCGGTCACA
The DNA here is from genome assembly GCF_964263255.1 of Lissotriton vulgaris. NCBI lineage: Eukaryota > Metazoa > Chordata > Amphibia > Caudata > Salamandridae > Lissotriton > Lissotriton vulgaris. The sequence continues at coordinate 496,980,446 of NC_141694.1, forward strand.
TTGAGGACATGGCAAATGAGGACACAAAAAAAAAAAAAAGAAAAAAAAAAAGTTTAAAAAATAAATAAATAAATAATAAAAAAAAAAAAGACTTTTGGCTTCAATGTGGTGTCCTATGCATGAACACTTAGCTGATGTTTTCCTTTTAAGAGGTTAAGTGTGAGCTACAGGATGTGTTTAAGTTCTGCCTAACAAAGTTAGCTGACTGGATGAAGAAAAGCTGTTTGAAACTTAAATGAGATAAAACGGAATATTATTCCTCAAAAGGTTTGCCTTTAATTTGGTCAATGCCTGGTGTGCATCCGAGCAAGGGGCTCCTCTGGAGCCTGTATAGGTGGTCAAAAATCTAGGTATAACAATTGACAGGCACCTTTCTTTTTATCCAAAGGTAAGGGCAAAAACTGGGTCCTGTTTTTTGCAGTTGAAAAGCCTAAATAAAAGCTTTAGAATAGTGCCAAAGGGGTGTGGCTAAGATGGTGAGCTGATAGGACGTGTCTGCCCCCGTCTCCCAGTTCCCCACCGTCCACTGTATCCACAGATGGCACATCGACTTCTTAGAGGTCCCCCAGAATGATAATGGGTAAGGGCACCGAACAGCAAGACAGGATTGAGACAGATTGCGCTGGTGGGAGTGGCAGAAACATGGAGGAAAGGCAAGACCAGCCTGGATGTAATGGTTGCTGCCACGCACCACTCCGAGAGTCTGGGGGGCTGCCCAGCAACCTAGCAAGCGAGAACGCTGAAAGACCCCAGTAGGTGAAGATGTCTCACTGGAGGAGTGCCGCTGAAGAGAGCTGCTCTTCTGGTCTCAACAGGAGAGCAAGCTGAGGAGTTTTCACAATCGGAGTCAAGGAGCCGAAGCAACCCCGAGAGCTGGCAGCTGTAATTAGAGCTGTAGGGGCAAGCGACACCAGTAGGGGCTACGACTGGACCCGGTCTGAACTTGGAGAGCGGCAGACCCCAAGGTACGGTACCAGAACAAGCCCAGGCTGAATCAAAGCTTGTGGGCCTGGGAGGCTGGCCGAGTATATACGAAGGAGCGCACTTCAGGCTGCCCACAGCTCCCATGCATTGGGGCCTAGACGGTTGCGATGCCCGTAGATTAGAAGCAGCCCTCTGGGGAGAATCAAGGCCCATCCGACAACCAGTTGGTGCACAACACAGACAACAGGGAGTAAGGGCAGAGAAAAGGGAGTATGGGCAGAGAAAAGAAAGTGCTGGGCCCCTGCTTTAGAAATACCCTGGCACTCAGGCAGAAATGGGCCCAACTGGCTACGAACTGCGTTCAATGTGAGATGGTGGGTGGGCGGTTGGCAGAAGCCTGTGACCCCTGGAAGAGCGGAGGAAGCTTGGCACTGTAGGGGAAACAGGAGTAAGCGTGGCCTGCCAGCGGTCAGGCTGGACAAAATTCTCCAGAAGGGACGACGCAAACAACACAGGGTCTAATTGGCGGTGCTGAAAGACTTAGAGGGACTCCGGTACTGTCCCCAAAGCCTCACATGAAGTTAAGGCACGTCAGTATACAATACAGTTAGTCAGCCAAAAGAAACAACGTCCCCGGGGCGAGGGCAGATAAGAGCCCAGAAACAGGAAGGAGTTTTGTTCCGGAATCCACGCTAGACCGGGGCCAGCAGATTGGGAGGCCCGGTGAAGGTAAGACGGCAGATGTTGCACCATCGAAGGTGAGTCGAAAGAGACTGACAGCTTAGCTAGGGTGGTCGTGCCACAGGTAGCCGGAGTCCAATACTGGGAGCGTATCATTCCTCAGATCCCCCCTTAATCATGGCAGCCGCAAGGGGGAAAAAGACTGTTCCTTGAAAGACATGCTGACCAGGCTCCCTTCTGTGCTAGGGGGAGATGCACAAGTGCAACCGAGTGCACAACTTGATCAGGAGCCAGAGAAAACAGAGCAACAAGTCACCCACGCCTTCTTGGAGTCCTGGTTTGCTTCATTGCGTGACAACCTACAATCTCTCAGAGGGGAGCTCTCTAGTGACAAAAAAAATCGGCAAGACATTGACTCCCTCAGGGAACGCGTGGCGAACGTGGAGGATTATGAACACACACAGGATGAGGAAATGGAGATCCTGCAGCAAGAGGTAATCCGCTTGCGAGAGCAACAGATAAAGTTTCAAGCCTGCGCTGAAGACCTCGAGAACCGCTCCAGGTACAATAATATTTGCATGCCATCGCAAGCAGAGGGCTCGGATATATTCTAATACCAGGGGCAACTCTTCAACTATATCTTAGGGACTCCCCCCTCACCCCCCAAGAAAACAAGATTAAAATAACTGAGTACACAGAGTGGACCTTCCGCGGCGACCTACAGCTTCGCCCAAGACATTGTCGCCTATCTCCCAGACTTCCATCTAAAGGAACTGATCCTGCGAAAGGCACTAGAGAGGCAATCTCTGGGCATTCCAGAGGCCTTACCCTAATATTATATCAAGACTTGGCCATGATCACTCTGCAGAAAAGAAGGGAATTTTTACCCAGCTACTTCACACTTGCGGAATTTAGGGATTGCCTACTCAGGGGGACATCCTTTCCGTTTGATATTAGGGTGGGAAGGTAAATTGCCTCAACTCCGGTCCCTTCAAGAAACTTGTAGCATTCTAGTTGAGGTCTCCTTAGACAAAGAGTCAGATAGAGGTGAACCCAAGCCTCGGCGCAGAAGGAATCGTTGGGATCGGAAAGGTCGCCCAAGAGAGCACAGTGCGAGGCCTGATCCTGCCAACATATCGAAAGAACGTCAGGTGGTCCTGAAGTCACTGTCTCGTGAACAGCAAGAAGAATACGCTACATGAAACCCTTGGACAGGCATTTCATTTCATATGGAGTGGGCGGGGGCTTCCGGGAGAGGGGAGAGACACAGGACACAACACATCCCCAATTTTTCAAGTTTCCAGAGACTTGAGGACTTATGATTGTTTTGAGTTCTAGGCTTTGCATGTTTCAAGATTGGGGAGGAACCACTACTCATTTTAATTGGAAAGGAGGAACACAGCTGACATGCACAAGGTGTGGAGACTGATCGAGGAGGCTGCAGGAGACTAGGGTTTCTCGAGGTACAGGGGTGCAACCAGACAACTTTTGATACATTAGGTATGATACCACATGCAATTAAGGTACCTTCGCTCAACGTGAAGGGCCTCAATAACCCTCAATACCATGTTTTCCTCCCTCAAAAATATGGTGGCATATATTTGCCTCCTCCAGGAGACCCACCTCCTGAGCAGGAAATGGCATCAGCATAAAATACATGCATTCCCGAACCAATTTTTCTCATCCACCCCTGACAAAAAAGCAGATGTAGCTATCCTGATAGCAAGACAGTTCAAAGGGAGGTTTGGCCCCAAAGTAGAGGAGGTTAAGGCTAGACTCCTTGCATATACTGTTCATAGTGGAAGTGTTAGAAATGGCGATTTCCGGTTAGCTAAGGCTTGCGCCAAAGCCAGGCAGAAACCACCATTCTACGTCAGGGCAACGAAGTCACCCGCCAAGATAACCCCTGCTCACCCTCTTGGTAGCTTGGCCCGAGCAGTCAGGCTTATCTCAGAGGCAATGTGTAAAGCGTTTGCGCACGCACCCAGCAACAACACCCAAGGCCCACCACAAAGGAAACTCCGCACAAGGTTATATATAAAAATAGCCTTTGTATTATACCAAACACATTAGATAATAAACACACACTTTACAATGTGCCATAGGCACGGGCAGAATTTACAGGGGATTATGTACACGAGACAGGGCCACGTGGGTCCCTGTCAGGAATAAGCACTTTTAGAACTAGCACTGGGTAGAATTAGCACTTTGTAGGAATAACGCTTAGCACATAGAACATATAATAACTGTAGCACCAAATACCAAATGTAGCACACAACCAGTAACCACTGGTAAAAGGTAAGTACCACCTACGCAATCCTAAACACCTTAGGCAAATATCACGCAGGGAACCATGAACTCACTAGCATCACCTATACTAGGAAAACACCCTCCTAAGTATAAAAATACATTTAGGGGTATAGGCATAAAAGCATTGCATATGACATAACAATCACATTAGGCAGGTAATCACAATTGCGCCAAAATCACATGGGGCAAAAACATGTATCCCACGCAAGGGCCAAACGCATAAACTGTCCCCAGGTCAACCTGGCCTCTCAGGGGCTGAAACGCCCTGTGCCCAAAACGTTAGGGCAGGCTGCACATGCGAGATGCGAAAGGGGCCTAAACATAGCAGCTGCCCACTAAGTGCTGGGCAGCTGGGAATCTCTTCTGGGCTTCTAGATCACAATGGGGCCCAAAACAACGTGGGAGCCTCGCAGGCTCTAGAAATAAAATGCCCCCAACAATGCGGGTGTGGGAATCTCTGGGGCTCTAAACAACGATGTGACGGGAGCCTCGTGGGCTTGGAAGAACAATTCACCCTTTGGTGGAACCTCTCAGGCTCTAATTACACTGTTGCCCCTCACGTTGGAGCCTCTCGGGCTTGGAATAATAAGAGGCCCCTGTCATTGGGCGGGGGGGGGCGTCCCGTGGGCTCTAGACAAGAATGCCCGAGACGTTTGGAGCCCGCAGGTTCGAAAGAAATGTGGCCCAATTCCGTTGGAGTCCCCCCTTTGGGGACTCAGAGAACAATGGCCCACAGACGTTGGAGCGACCCGCGGGTCTGCTCTGTGAAACGAAAGAAGGAGAAGGAGGAGCCCTCACTCACCGGGTTGCTCCTCGGTGCTCTTCTCGCCGATCTTCTGCTTCGGGGCTCTCCTTCACACTGGAGCTTGCTGGCGGCTGTTGCACGAGACCTCCGGCTCCTCGGGGCTCTCTCTCTTCTCGGCACTCCGGCTCTCCGATCGGCAGACAAGGGGCTCTCCTCTTCACAAGGGAGCCCCGTCACCTCACTTCCATCTTGCGGGCCCGCCCACAGTCAGGCGGCCCGCCTTGCTTTCAGGGGCAGCCAATGGCAGTGCGGCCCTCTGGACGAGCCTCTAGGCTCCGGGGCGCACTGGCCAATGGCAGCGCAGCGATTCTTCTTTGGGGCCGCCAATGGCAGCGTGGCCCTGCGGACGAGCCTCTAGGCTCCGGGGCGCGCTGGCAAATGGCGGTGCGGCGATTCCATGCAAAAGTACTGGGTAGGCACCCGTTTTAACGATGAGGTCCCTGGCGGACTAAATCGGGGTGAGCACCCTAAATTAAAGAAAATATGGAAAATAAGCGGCAGGCAGTGCAGGGTGGGCACTCGCGCCGCAAATCAGCAACAAAGGGGGATCCCCACACCGGGGAATCCCTCGAGACAGGGAATAGCAGCTTGGGCTGCAGGCTAAAACCCCAGCGCTCCCCTAAAGGAATAATCAAGCACTGCCCCGGCCCCACAGGAAATAAAGTTCAAAGTCCAGAAAGGTCCTTAGGCAGGCAGGGGGACAAAGGCTGGGCCCAGGGCCAGCTCACAGGACCCTCCAAGCAGGGAGGCAGTCCCCAGAGGCGGCCCTCCTGGCACCCAGCAGCAGCCCCCCCTCTCAAATTAGGATCAGGAGAAGAAAATTTTGCATGGGGACACAGCCCCTTTTTATCCACACAAATCCTTTGTCTGTGTCTGCAGGGTGGGGGGAAAACCAGACAAAGCTGGTTTTGGAGCACTCTGTTGTGCTCAGCCCCTCTCACTATTCACTGGCCAGGCTAGGGTCATCAGTCGCAGCACAGGGGGCGGAGCCAGCATTGTATGGCGAAAGCCCAGCCCTATTCAGGTTGCAGGTGCACTCCTCCCTCCCATCAATATGCAGATCTCTCCACTCACCACTGGGGCAGACCCATCCTGACTCATGGAGCCAGGCACACCAGCTAGCTCCAGCCAATCACAAGCCAGACAGGGAATTCAACTTTACTACACAAACAGGCCAACTTCTAGATGTGGCACTTCCACACTAGACACACGAACGCCGCACAAATCATCGCGCAGCATTCAGTCTCATGAGTCCGCACATACCAAACTCGAGCTTGCACTCCCCACGTATCAGGTACTACCAGGGACACATACATTCCCCATGCATTCCTATGGGAGGGCAGGCCAACCTTACCACACGCACGCACTGTACCCTGCGACACAGTGGTAAAGTGCACAGAAGCCAAAAAACACTAGCACCAGGTCACAATAAAAAGCAAAAAGTTTAGGGGTGAACCTGCCAGAAGGCCAAGTCCAACAGGTAGACCAACCCTGGTAGTGGGATCACTATTCGCTCCCAACTCAGTCCAGGAGCGGTTCATTCGGACAGCAGTCTCAGAGGTGATGATCACATAGGAACATATGACTAGTGGAGATTTGAATCTCTTATTTGATACTGATAAGGATAGGTCTCGTACTAGGTCTGATCAGGCAGGGGCCTTGTCAAAGGGCTACAGGGCATAGGGTTACTGGACCTCTGGACGGAGGCTCATCCACAATCTACCCAATACACATTGTTTTCACACACTAACAGAGCTTATGCATGGCTTGATTTTTTAATAGGGACCAGAGAGGTCCATCATATCATGAGGGACATAGAAACTGAGCCGGCAGCATTAACGGATAATGATGCAGTGAAACTCACATTGAAATTCCCACCTTAGAAACACCACCATCAAAACTAGGGTCTTGGGGAGACCCTTCTCTACAGGCCTGCAGTAGTACAGCAGATCACAGCAGCCATACGCAATTATTTGGAGCAGAACGACTCTCCTGATATCGTTATCTCCACACTGTGGGAAGATACGAAGGGTGTGGTTCGAAGGGAACTTATAGCAATATCAGCAACCAATAAAGCACGCAGAGAGAAACGGGGACCAATTGACTGCCCAGTTCAGGGAATTTTAACGAATACACAGCCGCACAGGGGCACTCAGAATCTGGCACAAATAACGAACGGCACTGGGTCAATTAGCTGGCTCGACCTGGACACAGCGGAATACGGGGCTCTCTGCCTAAAACACGCCTATATGGGGAGGCTACTAGCCAATAAGTTGAGGGCACAAAGACAGCAGACAAATGTCTGATCCCTGAGGTCCTAAACGGGAGAGGAGTTAGTGGGCAAAGATCAAATAGCGAACGAATGTCAGAATTTTTACGCTGAATTATATGAGACAAGAGCTGGCAGCGTAGCACATAGACACATATTTTGAAAGGGACGACTATTCCTCGTTTTGACGATGGCCAGGCAACCTCGCTAGACGCCCGCATCAAGGATGAAGAGGTTATCACTGCAATCTCCCGCCTCGAGCCCTTCAAATCTCCAGGTCCGGACGGATACCCAACAAGCTTTTATAAATCATTTTGTCAGGTATTGGTACCCATTCTTACGAGACTGTTCAATTAATTTGGGGGGTCCTGGCTCTGTCCCCTCGGCCATTCTGGCTGCGTCCATTGTAGTGATTCCCAAGCTAGGGAAAGAAAAGCAACTCAGTAGTTCTTATCGCCCTATATTATTGCTAAATGTAGACATCAAATTATTTACGAGTATTCTTGCAGCTCGACTGAGTCCCATGATGCCAGGTATCATTGATCCTGATCAGGCAGGATTTGTTAGCGATAACACAAAACGCATTTTGAACCTCATCGATAAGGCAGATCACACAAGAATGGAGTACCTTCACTTGACAGTCGATGCTGAAAAAGCATTGGACCGGGTGCATTGGCAATACATGGAACAGACCTCCGGATAAATGTCGGGAAATCTCAGGCCCTGGCCTTATCAATGATGCTCGAGCACCTGCCCTGGCTGCAGGACTGCTCCCCAGTAAGGTGGGTACAGGGGTCTCTGTCATTGTTGGGGATACAACTTGTTTCCTCAGTCACTCAGACCACAGCGATAAACTACAACACACTACCTCGTCAAATGAAGGAGAGCTGAAGAGTTGGAAGAGCCATAACCTCTCCCTTCTAGGGAGAATTGCAGCCATTAAAATGTCCATACTACTGAAGATTCTATATCTCTTTCAGACAATTCTAGTTTTCCCTCCCCGGGCAGGGTTCTCCCTACGCTACAGAGCGTGTTACATAGATTTGTATGGCAGGGCCTCGCATGAAGAAGAGCCTGAGCTACCTAAGGCCAGACGAAGGGGGGTTGGGTATCCCGGATCTGAAGAGGTACTTCCAGGCAACCCAGATGCGTTACCTGGTAGAGTAGCATAGGGAGGAATCCGAAAAACATGGATTATTTCAAGATAAGGCAATTGTGTGGCATCCCCATCTGGAAGGTACAGTTTCTTAAAAGAGCGGACATGCCACAGAGCCTCCAAAGATTCCTCATCACCAAGACGGCTGTGGAGGTTTGGGATTCCGTGGCGGATCGAACGGAGCTCACCAAGTTCCCCTCCTCCATTGACACCACTATACGAGAACAGTGATTTTTTGCCCCTGGCTTACACTGAGGAGGATTTGCGGTCTGGCACCGGACGCCATGCTGCAATGTGGGTCACATGTTCAATGAGGTGGGAATTCTCACCTTCTCACAAATGCATCAACAGTACAACCTGCCGGAAGCTGAAAGGCTCCGATACCTCCAGGGGCGATTGTTGGCGTGAATGCGGTTCTCCAGGTACGCTACTCTGGGAATGTTCGAAGCTTGACGCTTATTAGACCCACATCCTGGACGAAATAGACACACATTTTGACACTCAGATCTCCCAGCTCCCGGCCTATACAGTGCTAGGTCTACCCAATCCATTGACCTTCCCACTCAAATCTCGAAAGAGAAGACCGGTGGGGTTAGCACTCGGAGCAGCGCTCCAGAACATCCTCACGCATTGGGGGGCTGCTATTGCTCCCACACACTTAGGTTGGCTCCAGAGGATATGGTATATACTAGGGATGGAAAGGATGTCCGCTACCTTCACTACTTCCAAGGCTTTGTTCGGCGAAATATGGCACTTGTTTCTCCGACTTCTATCCACTGAATTTAGAAAGCTTACTTGTCCCAAACACCTGTGCATCCTTTGGATTTCTCAAATGGAGTAGCTCAAACCACAATCACAGGTTGAGAGATACAGCTACACCTCCCTACATCAACAATGCCACGCACCTTTGCACCGAGTACTAGGGGGAGGGAAGGATGGGTGTTTGTGTTTTTCTTTCTTTTTGCATTTTGATAACCGTTAAAACACACATGATCCGTTAAGAGACGCTCGCAATGGAGACCAGTATATGGTATATGAATACTGGGCAAGATTGTCTCAATGCTGTACATCAATGTCTTAGATACATGTGAATAAAAAGATTTAAATCATAAAATAGTGCCTAAGAAACACCTGTAGGATTACCCATGATATGATCACTTCATGCTTGGATTATGCTAACATCTTACATCACAGCTGTCCTGATAATTTGATCCATAAACTTCAAATGGTGCTAAATGCTGCGCCCAGGCTATTCTAGACAGGAACCCATGACCATGCATCTGAGAACCCTACACTGATTCAAAATGCACAAGTTTATTTGCCTATTGCTGAGGTTCAGAGCCTTCCACAGGAAAGGAACAAAATACCAGAGATAGCATTGTTCATTATTCTCTCTCAAGATCTGACATTATCAAACCACCTAGTCATAGCAAAACATTTTAGCTACAAATTAACAGTGAGCAGCGCCCCTGGGCAGGTGCTCTTGTTTAGCTATTCCCCATGAAACGCAGGGGCAAACTTCCTTTCATAATCTGCAGCTGCTCAACTTAACAAGGTTTCAGATTTCAGCTAAAAACATGGCTATTACTCTCCAACTAACCAACCTTCAAACATCCTGGGAGCTCTTTGCCAGTTAACGTCGGACGAATTTAGGCAGCTTTACGCTGTATAAATATTTACATCCAATCACAATGCATATTCTGGACGCCGCTTTCTTGGTGTCCCCACGGTATTGTAAGGCCCATCCCTTTTACCAGGTTGTTTCCTCAAAACCTTGCAGACTATGGCAGTGGAGAGCCTCAGCACTGCAATCTATCACTGTATCCTCTCAGGTCGACTTGTGGTCCCTTAGGACAGAGGTAACAGACCCTATGCTGTTCATACCACAGAAACTTACTGTTACAGTAAGGGCTGACTTAGTATGAGCGGAAAATCCATTCCGCTCGCGGATTTTGCGAATTTTCGGTAAATTCGCGATCCGCGAACTCCCGCGAATTTACCGAGAATTCGCAAATCCGCGAGCGGCGGATTTTTCCGGGGGCAAAAGTTGAAGCCTGGCCTGTTGTAACTATTTTACGATGGCGCCGGCAAGCTGCCAGCGCCATCCTAAAATAGTTACTAAGTTAGCTTCAACAGGAAGCTCTAATAGATAAAATAAAGCAGGTGCTCGATTTTATCTATTCGAGCTTCCTGTTGAAGCTAATTTAGTAAGTATTTTAGGATGGCGCTGGCAGCTTGCCGGCGCCATCCTAAAATATTTACCATGCCCTTCCTGTGACTCATTCATCAGCCCAAAAACAATCGGGAGCGTCGTCGAGGCAGGTGTGCCTTCTTCACAAATCTACTGTGGAAAATCAGCTGTGATGCTGGATAGAGGCTTTTGCATCCGTGACTTTCACGAGCGCAATACCCGTGCTGTTTCTGTGACCAGGAGCTTATTTCTCTCCATCTGCTGAACTGATCTTTCTCTGACCTTTTATACACACTAGAAGCATGTGTGAACTCGCATGGTAGCCCTGCCCGTTTGGCCCCGCCCACACACTCGCGGTTTGCACCGTCTTCCCGCCATTCACCCACTATGATGGACAGCTCACTCAAGGGACCCCTGCGCCCTTCGGGGCGATTGCATAGTAACACACACATGGTCGCTCGAACTAGTTGATGCTCAAATTCAGTGACTCATTCATTAGCCCAAAAACAATTGTGAGCGTCGTCGAGGCTGGACAGGTGTGCCTTCTTCCCAACTCTACCGTGGAAAATCAGCTGTGATGCTGAATAGAGGCTTTTGCATCCGTGACTTTCACGAGCGCAATACCCGTGCTGTTTCTGTGACCAGGAGCTTATTTCTCTTCATCTGCTGAACTGATCTTTCTCTGACCTTTTATACGCACAAGAAGCATGTGCACTCGCATGGAAGCCCCGCCCCAAATCCGCGGATCCGCAAATCCACAAAATCCGCGGATTTTGTGGATCCACGATCCGCAAATCCGCAAAATCCGCGGATCGTGGATCCGCAAAATCCGCCCATGCTTAGGGCTGACAGAATTTCAAAAACTGTGTATTCTTCATACATTTCCCCAGCAGTCATTAGTATACTGCCTGACCTCTCAGCTCGGTTCCATTTGGATCTGCGCAGCTGGCATTTGCATAAGTTCATCAGATTCAAAGGTAGTTAGTTGTTCCAGTGTCTATGTAGAAGATTAAAGTCTCTGTGGCAAAACTGTGGAGAGCAACAACGGCACGTTTGAATAAGATAGCAGAAAAGGGGGAGGGGGACAATTGACAGTGATTTTCAGAGGTGATGTCAAAAGTCACCTTGAAGGAGAAATCTCTTGACGAAAAGGGCTTTGCCACGTTCGTGCCAAATTCTATCTGGCCAGTGTGCACAGCATGTGATCTACAGTAGCACATCCTGCAAACTAAACGTTTTGTAAATATCTTTAACAAGTGCTCCAGATTCAGGCAGATAAGGAGGACTACACAGTGTATCTATTCAACAACTATTATTTCACAATGGACAATCCTCATTGTGGATGATACAGGAATGCTAATTTTATTCCGATTGGATATATTTTTTTTAATCAAATTCAGTTTTTAGTCTGTACTATTTATACATTTCTGTCAACAGAACCGTTTTGAATAGTACATGGTCTTGTATGCCCCAAAACCAGGGGCAAAGATTACAGCTTCAGCTATAAAGCAATCAGTGATGGTATCAACATGAAAATAAAGTACTTACCTGTAACTGCAGTTCTCCAGTATTGGAATCTTTCATAGATTCACATGCTTGAATCATTCCCCGAAGTGGGAGTCCAACAGTACAATAATAAAGCAGTATGTAACACAATCATAGCCTATAATGCCAATGAAAAAAAGAATCTGTTTACTAGCCTATGTCCTTTTTTAAATAAAGGACTATACTTTAACTATAACCAATCAGGTGACAGCAACCTCTAAAACACTCCCAACAGAGGCTAAGTCCCTCATATTTTCAAGCACGAGTGGGAATCAATAATCCTGAGCTATTAGGGAGCCTCTCCCGGGAGGAGGGTGGGTTGCATATGGATCTATCAAAGATACTAATACTGGAGAACTGCAGTTACAGGTAACTAACTTATTTTATTCTCCAGTTTGGGATCTTTCATAGGTTTACATGCTTGAATCAGAATAGCACGCAGTTACCGTATTTGTATATCTTATAGTATTAGCTCAAACAGCGGATAGTGGGTACAAAATATATACATAACATTCATATGCAATTTAATATATAAATATAGGTGAATATCATATATTAAAATGTACATATATACATAGGTAAACACATGAAACCAAAAGAGACTGCCCATTATTGAAATAAGTGGTGTAGTAAAACCTTTCAAACCGGTGCATCACTGATTTGTGCTGATTCCAGGAAATAATACTGTATGAATTATATGCACACTCTTTCAAGTCGCAGCACAACAAATTTTGTCAAGAGTCACTTCCGCAAAAACAAAGTAGTTGAGGTGGAAACTGCCCTAGTTGAGTGCACCCTGGTTTTTCGCTGTGAGGGGCAGAACTGAATTGCAGCTGAAATTCATTGAGTGATGGTTGCCATCGTGACTGGAGCACAATTAAGAGTGTGTGCATCCGAGTCCAATAGTTGGTCCGTTCTCATGAGTTGTTTAGCGCGATGTAAGTTGAATTTTAGATATCGTATAGCATATGAATGATGCTGGTGATGTTGGATTCTGGAAGAAAAATATAGGTTCTTTGAGGCAAAACTTGAAGGAACCTTGGGGGAAAAAATTTGTTGGATTGGTTCTGAGACGTACTAAATTGTGGAGGCTCAAGAAGGTTCTTGAGTTAAGAAAACCTGTATCTACTCTACGCTCCTGGTCAGAGTGAGTGCTAGTAACAAGGCTACATCCCATTTAAAAAATATGAGATGTGCTCTGTGAAAGGATGCAAATGAGCTCTTCATGAATTTACAGAGAACCATGTTCGGGTGCCAGTTCGGGAAAGGAGCCTTTACTACAGGAAAAAACTGTGAATAATTAGTTAATGAACTGTTTGAGTCGGCAAGTGCAGAAAAAGAAAATATGATGATCATCTATATCTAGATATTGCGTTAAGCTGTACCTTAACAGACACATGTACCAACCGTAACTGAGCATACAAGGGATGATAGGGTAGTTATCTGACAGATAATGCTAGTAGAGAATGTAGGTTTCATTTCTGGCGCCATATGCAGAAACAAATCACCATTTCAGTTTACATGGATTTATCATGGCTTTTCGCCTTGACTTAGAAAGAATACACCTGCAGTCCTGAGGAACATTGAGATTTTTACATTCATGGAATTTAAGAACAGTTGTTACTTACCTGTAAACGGTGGTTCTCCAGTATTGGTGTCTTTCATAGATGCACATGCTTGAATATTCCCCGTTGTCGAAGTGGGAGCCCCACAGTAAATAAAATAGCAATAAAAACAATAATATATGTATATAAAAACATAATTACATACATTCCAAAACCATAAATACTTATAAGTACCAAGGCTAGCATTAACACATAGGAATACATTAGAAGAAAAAGAACACTTTTATAGCATATCCATGTCATTATGTTAGTCCAAACTACAGCCAATCCGGCAAAAGCACCCCTCTAGAACCTTCTCCTCAGAGGCTCAGGCCCTCAGATTTTCATAGCACAAGCGTGACAAAACAGTCTAGAAGGAAAAGCGAGCCTCTGAGGAGGGGTGGGTGGGTCGCATGTGTATCTATGAAAGGCACCAATACTGGAGAACCACAGTATACAGGTAAGTAACAATTGTTCTTCTCCAGTATTGGGGTGTCTTTCATAGATTCACATGCTTGAATACACCCCCTTTTGTACTAAATAGAATAGTGAGCAGTAATAGCTGGCCGCAAGACAAAATAGCAGTGCATTAGCATGAAAATGCAATGAAATGACAAAGCTGCCAGACAAATAATAGTAGAAACCATACAGGGGGAGGGAAGGAAAGAGGCTCACCTTATTTAAAAAGATTGCGAAGCACCGCTTGGCCCACTGCTGTATCAGCTTCGTTGATCGTCTCAAGGCAGTAGTGCTTTGTGAAAGTGTGTCTGCTGGACCACGTGGCTGCTCGACTTATTTGGTGAATCGGCACACCAGCAAACAGGGCAGTAGAGGATGACTTCGCCCTGGTGGAATGAGCTCTCACTGTAGATTGAAGAGGCTTGCGGGCCATCTGATGACAGAATGAAATTATTGAGGAAATCCAACGTGCAATAGTTGGCTTGGTAACAGAACGCCCCTTGCGCATGCGTCCGTAAGCAACAAACAGTTGATCAGATCTACGAAAGGGCGCTGTCCTGTCGATGTAGAATTTAAGGCATCTTTTAAGGTCTAATTAATGCAAATGTTGCTCCGCCGGAGATTGTGGATTAGCGAAGAAAGGCTTTAAGAACACTGGTTCATTGAGGTGAAACTCAGTTGGCACCTTAGACATGAATGCTGGGTTGGTGCGAAGTACAACACAGTCCGATTTGAATTGAAGGAAAGGAGGCTGAATGGTAAAAGCGTGGATATCACTCGCGCGACGTGAGGTCAAAGCAAGAAGAAGGGCCACCTTCCAGGTCAAAAATGTAAAATCCGCTTTGTAGATGGGCTCAAAAGGCGCCTTCATGAATTGCGCCAAAACAACATTGAGATGCCAGGTAGGAGGAGGATGCCGAATGGGAGGGAACATCCTGAACAGACCCTTGAAAAACTGCCGAATGACTCTGGAAGAGTAGAGAGAGGAAGACCCACCCTGCCGAAAAAGAGATATTACCGCTAGGGAGACCTTCAAAGTGGAGTGGGAAAGTCCTGATTGAGCCAACTGCAGAAAGAACGTCAGAAGCTGAGCAGGAGAAGAGTGCATGGGTTGGATGTTGGCAGATGCACACGAGTGACAGAACCTTTTCCACTTTAGCTTGTAAGTCCGGTTCACAGGGCTCGCAAAAATATCCATATCCGGTCGACCCCAGAGCCGAAAGATGAAGTCCAGAGTCGGCTGATGCAACTCCCACTTGTGGGTCGAGGACGCGGACCTGCTGAGGGAATCCGCTAGGATGTTGGAGATGCCCGGTAGGTAAACCGCTGTTAGGGTAATTTGGCGACGGAGTGCCCAGTCCCAGATGCTTTGTGCCAGCAGAGAAAGGAGCGGTGACTTGGTGCCGCCCTGTTTGTTTACATAGTGCATACTGGTAGTATTGTCGGTTTGAATGAGCACTGATTTTCCCTGGAGTAGAAGATGGAAAGACTTGAGCGCCAGGAAAATGGCCATTAGCTCCAGTCTGTTGATGTGCCAGGAACGTTGAGACAGGGCCCACTTGCCCTTTATGGATAGCCCCTGAAGATGTGCGCCCCAGACTTCCAGGGAGGCATCCGTGGTAAGGACGAGCTCCGGAGCGATGGTTAGGAAAGAAGTACCAGCAGCAATGTTTGACGGTTGAGCCCACCATTGGAGAGCGGACCTCATCCGAGCGGTCACCAGGACCAGATCGTTGAAAGAGCCGGTGACCTGACGCCACTGTTTGTCCAGTTCCTCCTGAATTGGGCAACTCTTGAGCCTGCAATTTGGGATCAGGGAGACGCAGGAGGATGCAATCTCAAGAAAGGACTTCAATACACAAACAACCCTTTTGAACGGATGAGAGCCGCTAGGCGTAGAATCCGCAGTTGAAGCTCGTGAGACACGAATGCCTTCGCCAGCAAAGTATTCAGAGTGGATCCTAGAAAGGTCCTGCAGGGAGCTGGATCGACCTGAGACTTCTCGGTGTTGATGGAGAGACCGAGGGAGTGGAATAGAGTCTGACAGAATCGAGTATCCAGAGAGGCCTGATGGCGAGATTGCGACTTGATGAGACAGTCGTCCAGGTAGGGAAAGATTTGAATGCCCTTCAAATGTAGATATGCCACCACCGGGGCGAGGACTTTCGTGAAGACGCGAGGGACGGAGCGAAGGCTGAAAGGCAGAACCTTGAATTGAAAGTCTCTGCGCCCTAACCGGAAGCGCAAGTACTTCCGGTGTTTTGGAAGTATCGGCACATGGAAATAAGCGTCTTGGAGATCGATGGTGGTCATGAAGTTGTTCTTCGAGAGAAGGCGGAGAATTTCCGCGAGCGTGAGCATGTGGAAGGATTGGCACTTCAGGTACTTGTTCAGGGCTCTTAAGTCGAGGATCGGACGCAATTCGCCATACTTCTTGAGGACGAGGAAAAACCGGGAATAGAATCCCATCCCCTTCTGAGACTTGGGAACCACTTTGATGGCACCTTTCTGAATCATGAGTCGACTTT
The DNA here is from genome assembly GCF_964263255.1 of Lissotriton vulgaris. Classification (NCBI taxonomy): domain Eukaryota; kingdom Metazoa; phylum Chordata; class Amphibia; order Caudata; family Salamandridae; genus Lissotriton; species Lissotriton vulgaris. The sequence continues at coordinate 496,996,918 of NC_141694.1, forward strand.
GTTGAAAGAGCTCCTTGAGGTGAGCCGGAGGTGGACCAGCTGGAGGAGTGTTTAGAGGGAACTCCAAAGCATGGCCTTTTGATACAATGTCCAGCACCCAACGGTACAAGGTGATTGAAGACCAATTGGAAAAGAAAAGGGAGATTCGACCTCCAACTTTGAGCGGGGAAGGCAAGTCATTGGTTCTTAGAAGCGGAGCTTCCGGAGGAAGACTTTCCTCTGTAAGACTTGGTAGACTGTTGCCGATAGGACTGCTGTGACTGAGAGGAATATCTCTGATTTCCTTGGCCGTAGGAGCGGTACTGGTTGGATCCGCCGCGAAAGAAGAGCAGGTGCCGCGTCCGCGCGCACCACGGAAAGGCTGCTTGCGAAACTGCAAAGTGCCTAGGGCACGAGCCGTCACGGTGTCCTTTTGATGGTTTGAAGTGCGTCGTCCACAAGCTGGCCAAAGAGCGATTCGCCGTCATAGGGCATGTTGAGGATTTTCGCCTGAACCTCCTGGCGAAAAGAGGTGGAACGAAGCTAGCCCTGACGACGTAAACGGCTGCCCCCGCAAGCTGACGAAAACCAGTGCACGCAATGTCCACAGAGCAGTCGATAATCTCAGATGACGCTCTCTTCCTCCTGAAGAATCTTGAGAGCCTCTGCTCTGGAGGGCTCAGGAATGAGGTCGATAAAAGAAGACATATCCAACCAACCACATCTGGCGGTCGTAGCGCCCCAGAATGGCCAGAAAATTCGCAGCCCTCACTGTGGTAGAAGCCATAGTGGAACATTTTCGTCCAATGGCATCAAGACGACGTCCCTTACGGTCAGGAAGAGCGGTAATAGGAGAAGACGGATTCCTGGAACGGCGCTGTGCGGCCTCGTGATCACGGAATCGAGTTTAGGCTGCGCTACCAGGCAAGCTGGAGAACCCTGGGGCACCCTATATTTTTCTCCAAACGAGGAAGAAGCACCACAATAGAATTTGGCATCTGCATCATTTTGACACCCTCGTTCCAAATGAAGTCAATTATGGGCACTGTCAGGACCTGTTTAAAAGGTTGACTCTTGAAATCATAAAGAAAACAGTCCTCATCCTTCAGAACCATAGGAGGCTTAAAGCGCAGCGCCACTCGTTCCATAATTTGGTGAAAACCAGCTATATCCACAGGAGGGGAATCCCCTGGACCCGAAGGTGGCGGAGACGGTGTCTGGATCTGATAATCGTCCCAATCCGCCAGGTTCCCATCATCATCATCAATTTCGCCGTCTTCCCGATCTGGGCAAACGTCATCATCCTCATAAACCGTTGCATGGACCTGAATAGAGGTTGTAGATGGTGCAGAAGGCGCAGCTGGCTCTGGCAGTGTAGTAGCGGGAGGAGCTGCTGTAGTTGCAGGCACCCTAGGTTGAGGAGAACCCTGGTGAGACGGTGGAAATAGTCTATTATAATCCTCTAACATGTATTGGAGATTAGAAATGAGGGAGAGCGGTATTTGTGCTGTGGGAACCTGAGCAGAAGGTTCCTCCTCATGGAAGTAAGGATCTTCCTGATCATCCTCATAGTCCTGACATTTGTTGACCAGCTCCAAAGGTCTTCGAGCTGCCCGGAATCTATCATCTTCCTCCTCATCAGAACCAGTCCTGCTCCGAACCCGTGGCAAAAAGAGGTGATGGAGGCTGAGAGTGACGTGGAATCAGAAGCTGATCCAAAGGCACATGTCGACGTTGGTGCAGAGGGTCAACAGCAGTAGCCCCAGAACCGAATGAAGAAATTCGCACCAGAGGCAATGATGCGAAGGTAGACGTTGACGACAGTAACACCGTCGATGGGACAACCACGCTCCACCTCCAGGCCGGAAGCTCCACCTCCAGGCCGGAATCTCCGGTCCGAGTGCGTACATAAAGTTAGTAGTCGTAAATCCATTCTGTGAATAGCAAAAGTAGTAAGTTCAGGATTTTGTCTTAAGTTAATTCTGTAAATCAATCAATCAATCATAACACTTGTATAGCGCACTACTCACCCGGCAGGGTCTCAAGGCGCTTGGGGAAAGGGGTCCGCTATTGCTCGAACAGCCAGGTCTTGAGTTGTCTCCTGAAGGCGAGATGGTCCTGGGTCAGCCGAAGATGGATGGGGAGGGAGTTCCATGTCTTGGCCGCCAGGTAGGAGAAGGATGTGGTATGGCGGCGAGGCTTGTCGAACGTAGCTGGCGGGTGAGCGTGTAGAAGGTCAGGCGGTCGTTGAGGTACTTGGGGCCCAGGTCGTGGAGAGATTTGTGTGAGTGGGTGAGGAGCCTGAACGTGATCCTCTTGCTGACAGGGAGCCAGTGAAGGTCCCTCAGGTGGCCGGAGATGTGGCTGCGTCGGGGATGTCCAGGATGAGTCGGGTGGAGGCGTTCTGGATGCGTAGGAGTCTTTTCTGTAGCTTGGCTGTGGTTCCGGCGTGGAGGGTGTTTCCGTAGTCCAGTCGGCTGGTGACCAGTGCCTGGGTGACCGTCTTCCTGGTTTCGGTCGGGATCCAGCGGAAGATCTTGCGGAGCATGCGTAGGGTGTTGAAGCATGATGAGGAGATGGCGTTGACTTGTCTGGTCATCGAGAGGGAGGAGTCCAGGATGAAGCACAGGTTGCGTGCGTGGTCTGTTGGCTTGGGAGTGGCGCCCAGGGCGGTGGGCCACCAGGAGTCGTCCCAGGCGGAGGGCGATGGTCCCAGGACGAGGACTTCCGTCTTGTCTGAGTTCAGTTTCAGGCGGCTGTTCTTCATCCACTCGGCGATGTCTTTCATCCCTTCGTGTAGGCTCGTTCTGGCGGTGGCGGGGTCTCTGGTGAGGGAGAGGATCAGTTGGGTGTCGTCGGCGTAGGAGATGATGTTGAGGTTGTGCTGGCGTGCGATGGCTGCAAGAGGTCTCATGTAGATGTTGAAGAGGGTGGGGCTGAGTGATGATCCTTGCGGTACGCCACAGATGACTTCGGTGGCCTCGGATCGAAACGGGGGGAGGCGGACTCTCTGTGTTCTTCCGGTGAGGAACGAGATGATCCACTCCAGTGCCTTCTCTTGGATACCAATGTTGCTGAGACGTTGAACTAGGGTGCTGTGGCAGACGGTGTCGAACGCTGCAGAGAGGTCCAGGAGGATGAGGGCCGCTGTTTCCCCATTGTCGAGCAGGGTTTTGATGTCGTCGGTGGCTGCGATGAGGGCGGTCTCGGTGCTGTGGTTGGCTCGAAAAGCAGACTGCGTGGGGTCGAGGGATCCGTTCGTCTCGAGGACGGCTGCATGCTGTCTGTTGACGGTCTTCTCGATGACTTTGGCAGGAAAAGGGAGGAGCGAGATGGGGCAGAGGTTCTTGAGGTAGGTGGGGTCAGCTGTTTGTTTCTTCAGTAGGGCGTTGAGCTCGGCATGCTTCCAGCTCTACAGGAAGGTGGCGGTGTTGAAGGAGGTGTTGATGACGTCCCAGAGTTGGGGTGCGATGATGGAGTCGGCCTAGTTGTAGACGTGGTGGGGGCAGGAGTCGGTCGGAGATCCGGAGTTGATGGTGTTAATCGTGCGGGCTGTGTCTTCCGTGGTCACCGTGGTCCAGGTGCGGAGGGTGGCAGTGGAGGGCGTTGGTTCGACGGTTGGGTGCGTGAATGGTGCGCTGAAGCTGTTTTGGATGTCGGCGATCTTGCGGTGGAAGAACGAGGCGAGAGAGTCGCAGAGGTCTTGTAAATGGAGTAATGTCGTTGTTGCCGGTGCTGGGGTTGGAGAACTCCTTGACGATGCTGAAGAGTTCCTTGCTGTCGTGGGCGTTGTTGTCCAGTCGTTCCTTCAGTGATTTCTTCTTGGTAGTGCGGATAAGCTGGTGGTGCTTGCGGGTGGCGTGTTTGAGGGCGGTCATGTTGTCTGTGGTCTGGTCGAGGAGCCAGGCTTTCTCGAGGGTGCGGCAGTTTTTCTTGGAGTCCTTGAGTTAGTCGGTGAACCAGGAGGCTTTCTTGCTTCTGAGTCTGCTGGTAGGGTTCTTTAGTGGTGCGAGGTCGTCAGCGCAGTCGGTCAGCCACTTCGTGAAGTTGCCTGCTGCTTCGGTGGGGTCCGTTGTGCTGGCGGGTGGGTTCTGACTGAGGGAGGTGGTGAGCTGCTCGGCGGTGATCTTGTTCCAGCTCCTGTGAGGAACTTGTTGCGGGTGGTGGTGGGTCGTGGTTCCTCTGAAGCTGAAGTGGACGCAGCTGTGGTCGGTCCAGTAAAGTCCTGTGGAGTGGCTGAAGGGGATGTGCTTGCTGGATGAGATGACTGGATCAAGCGTGCGGCCGGCGTAGTGGGTGGGGGTGTTGACCAGTTGCTTGAGTCCGAGGTTCGCGAGGTTGTCCAGCAGGGCGGAGGTTTGGCGGTCCTTGTTGTTCTCCAGGTGGAAGTTGAGGTCCCCTAGGAGGATGTAGTCAGCGGAGCGGAGGGCATGCGGGCTGATGAAGTCTGTGATGTCTTCGCTGAATTGTGTACGTGGTCCCGGGGGTCTGTAGACGAGGGTTCCTCTGAGGGTCGTCTTTGGGTCGGTGTGTATCTGGAAGTGGAGGTGCTCGGCGGCGGCGAAGGTGTCGTTGGAGTCGGTCGTGATGCGGATGGTGTTCTTGTGTACGATGGCGATGCCTCCTCCAGACTGGTTGACGCGGTCTCTCCGGGTGATCTTGTATCCGTCTGGGATGGCGATGGCGATGTCGGGTGCGGAGGAGGCGTTCATCCAGGTTTCTGTGAGGAAGGCGACGTCTGGTGAGGGTTCCAAAGTTCGATGGCCTGTCTGTGTATGGAGCGGGTGTTGAGCAGGATGCACTTGAGGTGGCTGTTGTTGGTGCTCGGCTTGGTGGTTGTGGTGCAGGTCCGGATGCAGGTGAACTTGCAGGCTTGGCAAGTGAAGGGTCCGTGGGTGCGCCTCGGGGTGGCTCAGTGGCAGGCTCTTGTTCGGTCGGGTTTGAGTGCGATGAGGGTGGCGGCGTTGTAGGTCCGTCGTGTGGGCAGGCATCGGCGGGGTCCAGGGGTCCTGGCGCTGGGCACGGTCCAGGCGCAGACGGGCTTGCCTTTGGCGCGCCTTCGGCGCACCCACTGCGCGTCTACGCTGCACGTATGCATGGGCGTCATAAGAAGGAGCCGGGAGGGAGGAGCAGCTGGGTGGCGGGAGCGGGGCGGCGAATGGGCAGGAGGGGGGCGGGCCGCAGGGAGGCAGCGGCGGGAAAGGAGGTCAGAGGGCGGCTCAGCGGCGGCTGGGTCGTCCGGGGGAAATGGAGAAAACAAAGGCACAAATGGAGGAAAAAACGAAGGCAAAAGATGGCAAGAATGAGGCAGTAGCAGGGGTGTGTGGGGGACGACCTCGCCTGGTTACAGGCTCAGCGGTCCCTCCCTGCACCTCTGTGCTTTCCCCTTAAGAAGGAGCCGGGAGGGAGGAGCAGCTGGGTGGCGGGAGCGGGGCGGCAAATGGGCAGGAGGGGGGCGGGGCCGCAGGGAGGCAGCGGCGGGAAAGGAGGTCAGAGGGCGGCTCAGCGGCGGCTGGGTCGTCCGGGGGAAATGGAGAAAACGAAGGCACAAATGGAGGAAAAAAACGAAGGCAAAAGATGGCAAGAACGAGGCAGTAGCAGGGGTGTGTGGGGGCGACCTTGCCTGGTTACAGGCTCAGCGGTCGCTCCCTGCACGTCTGTGCTGTCCCCTTAAGAAGGAGCCGGGAGGGAGGAGCAGCTGGGTGGCGGGAGCGGGGCGGCGAATGGGCAGGAGGGGGGCGAGGCCGCAAAGAGGCAGCAGCGGGAAAGGAGGTCGGAGGCCGGCTCAGCGGCGGCTGGGTCGTCCGGGGGAAATGGAGAAAATGAAGGCACAAATGGAGGAAAAAACGAAGGCAAAAGATGGCAAGAACGAGGCAGTAGCAGGGGTGTGTGGGGGTGACCTCGCCTGGTTACAGGCTCAGCGGTGGCCCTACTTGTTTAATTTCCAAAGGTCTATGATGGATCACCAATCCTTTGTTTCGTGTCTAGGAGGAAAGAAAAAATTTGAATAGAAGCCTGTTCCATGCTGAAAATGTGAGCCTTTTTCCTATGGAACCTTTGATTTGCGTAGCTAGCATTCCCTTCCGAAGCAGCTAGGGGTGAGGTGGGCGCCCTTGTTTTGGTGAAGTGGTGGGCAGAATCTGGGTGAACTCCGTCTGCCCATTTGTGAGGAGATCCAGGACGTATTTGTCCAATGCTATTTTCCACCATAGATGACAAAACTTTGGAATGGTTTCACCCACAGGATGGCGTAAGCAGCACCAGAACTGTCACTGTATGTAAGCCAGCGTAAGGGCTACTGATAGCATTGATAAGTCTGATAATTATCTGTATTAAGGAGGATACCAGAGGTATCTCTTTCACAGGGCCCTCCAAAGGGTGCTTCTTTCGAACCTGAATGTGGCGAAGGATCTTGCACGGTCAAAGTCAGCCTTAACTGCTTGCAATGCGTTGTTAACATGCTTGCTAAACAGTCGCTGTGGTAAGTTAAAAATGAAAACAAGTTACTTACCTGTAACTTTGGTTCTCCAGTATAGGAAACTTTCATAGATTCCCATGCTTTTATCATTGCCCGTCGTCGGAATGGGAGTCTCCGGTATACATAAAAAAGCAATAGAAACCATCACTAAAACAGAACCCTGGCTTAGGCCCATTTCTGTTTTGCATCCTATCTACCTCTTTGTGTAAAAGAGACAAAAAAATGAACAACCAATCAGATTGGCCTCACCCATTGGAACCCTCCTGAAAGAAGCTCAGATTTTTCGTAGCTGTTGTATAAACAAACCACTGAATATGGAAGAGGTTGAGCTTTCCCAGGGGAGGTGGGTGGGTTGTATGGGAATCTATGAACGTTTCCAAAACTGGAGAATCAAAGTTACAGGTAAGTAACTAGTTTTCTTACTCCAGTAACTTTCATAGATTTCCATGCTTGTATCAGAGTAGCTAGAAGTTACCAGCACATTTTTGGAACCATGACCATTATAAAATCAAGAACAAATCAATAGAATCTTCACCATAAAGACATTATTAATTGTCAATAACATACTTAGAAGACTTAAGAAAACACAAAACATGAGGTTCAAAAATGTGCAAGAGCTGATAAAACAGTAAAATGGAAGGAGGGATGAAAGGGAAAGCTCACCACTACTGAAAGAGGTTCCTCAGGACTGCTTGGCCGACCGCTGCGTCACTCTGTGTCGCCGCATCCAGGCAGTAATATCTGGTAAATGTATGTGTACTGCTCCAGGCCGCTGCACAGCAGATCTCTTGGAGAGGAACACCAGCAAAGAGGGCTATAATAGAGGAAATCACCCTCGTGGAATGAGCACGGACTCGACCTTCCAGGGGCTTGCCTACTGCCTTGTGACAATATTGGATAGAATTAGTACTCAAACATGCGATCCCCTGTTTGGATAGGGGAAAACCCTTATGAGGGTCGCTGATACAAATATTTGAGAAGACTTCTTGAAGTCTTTAGTCCTTTAAAGATAGAATTTTAAGCACCTTTGTAAGTCCAAAGAGTGAAGTGCTTTCTCTGCCGGAGTAGCCGGTTCAGGGAAAAAGTCTTGAGAATCACTGGCTCATTCAAATGAAAGTCCGAAGGAACTTTAAGTATGAATTTTGGGTTAGTCCGTAAAATCACTGTTCCTTTTTTGAACTGGAGAAAAGGTTCCTGAATGGTGAGAGCCTGCAACTCACCCACACGTCGAGCTGAAGTCAAAGCTAGAAGAAGCGCTACCTTCCAGTAGAGGAATTTCAGCTCTGGCTTGTGAATAGGTTCAAAAGGAGGCTTCATAAGCTGGGCGAGAACCAAGTTCAGATGCCGCAGGGGAGGAGGAGGCTTGACCCGAGGGAGGACTCTGAAAAGTCCCTTGAGAAACTGTTTAAAAATCCTTGCTGACCAGAGTAAGCGGTCTGCAGACGTGCGTCTGAAGCGAGAAATCGTCGCCAGATGAACCTTGATAGAAGAGTGAGCCAGTCCCACTTTTGCTAATGATAAAATGTATGGAAGAACTTCATGAGGCTCCGAATTAAAAGGATGGAGTCCGTTGTGTTGGCACCAAATACAGACACGCTTTCATTTCAGTTTTTAAGTCTTATTCGTACTTGTGGCTCTTGCCTGAGAGAGTACTTCTCTACATTCTGCTGAGAAATTCACCCCACGAAATTCTCGCTGCTCAGGAGCCAGGCCAAGAGCTGAAGAGACTGAGGATCCGGATGACAGACTTAGCCCTGGGACATCGTCAGCAGCGAAGGAATCGGCTGCAAAGGAAGAGGAAGGTCCAGGGGAGAAGGTGAAGTTCTGTGAACCAAAACTGTCTGGGCACGCTGGAGCTATCAGAATCATCCTACACGGTTCTGCTTTGAGCTTTCTGAGAATTCTGGGGATCAAAGGAATGAGGGGAAAAGCATAAACAAATGCGGCTGACCAGGCCATCGAAAACGCATTCCCTAACGATCCAGGATGGTAAATCCTGCTTGCATAGAACCAACATTTCTTGTACTCCGGAGTGGCAAAGAGATCTATGGAAGGTCTGCCCCATCTGTGAAAACCTTTTGTAGAGTGAAGTTGTCCAGTTCCCACTCGTGGCTGACAGACTTCAATCTGCTGAGCTTGTCCGCTGCTTTGTTGAGGACACCTGGAATATGTTCCTTTCGGAGTGATACCTCTTGTTGAATTGACCATCCCCAGATTGATTGGGCTTCTAAAGACAACAGTTGAGATCTTGTGCCTCCCTCTTTGTTTATATAATGCATGGCCGTCGTGTTGTCCGTACGTATAAGGACTGTTGTATTCGTGGAAGAAAGGCTTGTAAGGCTAGGCGAATCACCCTGAGTTCTAGCAGATTGATATGCAATAGCTGATGCTGAGGCCGCCATCCGCCGCTTACATAAAGGTCTTGTAACATCGCTCCTCAGCCTTTGAGAGAGGAGTCCGTAGTTATTATGTGATGAGCTGGGGATAGCTTCAAAGAAAGACCCTGAGAAATGTTTTCCTAGGTCCTCCACCATGATGCAGCATTTCTCATGGGATCGGTAACTGAGATCTTGTGGTCGAAAGATCAGTCGACTTGGCTCCACTGCAAATCCATCTCTTCCTGGAGTGGACACATTCTTAGTCTGCATTGAGGAATCAGGGGTATGCATGAGGAGATGGAACCCAGCAGGGACATGTAGCGGTGAACTGAAAGTGACCTTCTTTTGAACAATAGGGAAGCCATGGACATTAGCATCTCTTGCTTCTCTATGGACGGGAAAGCCTTGTTTACCGATGTGTTCAGAATGGCCCCCAGAAATCTGGCTGTTCTTGACGGAAAAACAGAAGACTTCTGCTCCTTGAGTGTTAGGCCGAGGTTGGCAAACAGGCATGTACATATTATGACTGATTCTTCTGCTGCCTGTTTTGTAGGAGCAACACCGCAGTGTCCAAGGGCAAAGAAGAGAGGAAGAACAGAGCATAGCCCTGAGCAGCCACCCAACCAGCAATCCCTTACCTCTCTGCGGTGGGAGAACCTGCGTAAAAGCCATGTCACACGTAGCAGGCCTACAACCACCCCTGAAACAAGGAAGGGGAGACAGTCCCAACAGGCAGGAACAACCAACCTCCACCCACCCGAGCCTAGAGGGCATCCACCCCCAAGAGACAAGGGTAAGGCGCAACCAGCGAGCCCCAACCCAGAGGTGGTAGAGGGGCCAGACCTCTAGCAGCAAGAGTAAGGGAGGAAGGAAAAGATGGGAGGAAACCTCCCCGACCTGGAGCAGCCACAACAGCGGGGCATAGGAACACCAGAAGCCCCACTTTCCTAGAACCAAAGAGGAGGGAAGCTGTCAAGAGCAACAGAAGGTACTCACAGAGGACATGGCCCTCACCGGGAGGCGAGTACCAAGGACCAGTCCAGGGGTCCTCGCAGAACGGGGAGGAAGGGCGGGCCGTGAAGGAATCTGCGGCAAGAATAGTCTCTACCAGATACATTGTTACCGAAGGTAAGTAACTCGTACATCTGATAGACTACTAGCCGCAGATTCCTTCATGTAGAATAGATACCCTAGTAATACCCACGGGGAAGGAGGGTCCGCGAAAAGACTCCCCAGTCTGGACAGGACAGAAGGCCAACAGGACCAGCCCCGTAGACTAGGGTGGCAACCTCGTCCCTACCAGGCAAGAGGACCCCCACAAGTCAAAAGCCAGCAGCCCCAAAGGGATGGATGTAGGAGGAAGAAGAAAGAGTGGAGGCCCATACACTCACAACAGAGGAACCAAGGACAAGGCCGGAGGGGCCGAAACACTCCACTCTAACCCCAGGGCAACCGAGCTTCCACCCAACGCCAGAACAGGCAGAGGAACAAGAAGAAGCCCAGTGGGCCCGAGGAAACCAAGGAATAGCAACATACAGAAACGCCATGGAGAACGGGCACCCGAAGGCAACCAGCACTCCCCAACAGAGCATAGCTATATAACAGCATAGCTATATAACAGCCCCACATAAGGTACGGTAAGTCCCAAAACACGGGAACCCTCTTCGGAAGAACTTCCGCAGAAGAGGAGAAAGAAAACAAAACGGGAAAAAAAAAGCCCCGTGGAAGGCTTGGCATCAGCCCAAAGAAAAAAAGAAGGCCTAATCTCAGGGCCAAGTCTGTGTAACAAGTCCAGCAAAAACACACACAGACAACGAGGGCCATCCAGCAGTCAACAAAGACATAGTCCCTGCAAGGAGGACTCAAAGGCCAGCAAATACCAGCTACAGCAAGGGCATCCAAAAGGCTCAAACCCAGCTCAGTTCAGCAGTCACTGAGGAGGGGAAGGAGGAGGAGGAGAATAAGGTGAAGGAGGAGGAGTAGGAGGAAGACGGAGCCCCGCAAGAAACCTCTGGATGGCAGAGTCAGCCGGAGCATGGAACAACAGGCTGCCATCAAACGGAAGATCAATGAGTCGCTCCCGAATGTTCGCAGGGAACACGCCGTCCCGAAGCCAAGCATGGCGACGGAGGGCAACTGAGGAAGCCATAGCCTGGCTCAACACCTCCAAGATGAGCGGAGCGGAGAATAAATGCCGCTAGCTTCCGGCCATCCAAAGCATGATGACGTAAGTCCACCTGAACAGTCTCCTGGGAAGCTGCGGAACCCAGAGACTCAGCTGAGTCCCACAAACAAGAGGAAGCCCTCGCCAATACACACAAGGTGTTAAGTGCCCGCAGCGAAGCGCTGATCGAGGCGAAGATGTTGCGCCCCCAAGAGGCACCTAAGAATAGGGTACCTGCCGCTCCTCCGACGAGCACCTCGGCCTCAGAAAGGGCGGGGAGCCACCCTTCTACGCCGGTGTAAAGACACCACGCAGCAGCCAGTCTCCGGGGAGGAGGACACCAAAATGCAGCCAGCCTCCGGAGAAGAGGGAACGTCTGAAGACGAATCCGCTGCACGACCTCTGTGTGGAGCCGTGGAGTTTGCACCCTGAGGTAGGACGCCAGCACCATCCGGCGCCAAAGAAGAGACCGGATATGGCTTCTCCAAGTCACACTGCACCAGGGACCGAAGTAGGGCCGGAGCCTAAGTGGTCAAAGGGCGGCGCCGAAATGGCGCCAACTCGACCTCCACCGAGGCAGCCGCCTGCGTGGAGGGACGAGAGAGACCGGGGGAGTGACCCGAAGTCCTCCGCGAGCCTCGGCCCAGATTGTTGCGGAGGCGGTCCGATGACCCATGTGGAGGCGCCAGAGATGACTCAACCTCCCACTCGCCCTCCGACGAGGCAGCTGCCTGCAGGGAGAATCGAGAAAGGCCCGGAGAGGGGCGAGGAGTCCCGACCCCACCTCGGCCCAGAGCAGGACAAGGAGATGTCATCGACCCTTGTGGCGCTTCCCGAAGCAGACACCGGCGCCAGGTGGCTTCAGCTCAGCCTTGGACGAGGCCTTCGACTGCCCAGAGTGCCGAGCGGGGCTCCGGGATGCGACCCGAGCCCCGGCAACTTCCGGTGACACCACAGGTACTCCCGGAGTTTGCGGCGAGGCAGAGGCGCAGTAGCGCGAAGGAGGGACCCCAGAGGGGCCGTACCGCAACAGCACCACGTCCTCCAAGCCTGGATCCGAACCAGTCGGCGCTAGGGCCGGAGCCGCGGAGGGCCCCGCGCTAGGCGATGGATCTGTCGGTGCCCCGGGAGGGGAAGGAGGAGGAGATGCCAGCAAGGCCCGCAAAGCCACCACGTATGTCTTCATCTGGACTCTCGTCGCCCCCTCACCAGGAAACGGTGCATAGGACGACGACAAGCGGGCCGCATCACCGCGGAGAGCCCACGCCCCTGGAAGGCCGAACACCAGCCCCCGGGGACAAACTGCAACACTTAGCCTCCGGGGAGGCGACGCTCTTGCGACATCGAAGGACAAGGACGACGACCATGGGCGTATCTGAAGCAGTTTGCCGAAGCTGATCGAGGGGCGAGGTCGACCTGGAGAGACGTGCCGATAGAAGTTTCATTCGGCTCTCCCGCCTCGACTTCGGCTTCAACTGTTGACACGCCTCACAATCAGTGGTGCCGGGATCCTCCCCCAAACACCACATACAAATGAGATGAGGGTCCGTCGCCGACATAAGACGCCCACAGGACGTGCAAGTTATGAAGCCCGAAGGCATTCGCACACTTTTTCACCAGATAAAGACAATTGGGGAAGAAAAAAGGGCCCCAAACAGGCCTGCAGCAAGACTAGATCCGCGTTGCATGCGGAAAAGGAAAAAACTGACGTAAGCGCGCCGGGGCGGGGCTTATGTGACCTCGCTGACGTCACATGCGCGGACGACACCTGGGCGGAGTCGCGTGATGTCGCCCCGCCACCGGCACGCAGGGATGCTGTGGCAAAAAGTTTCCGGATCGAGTCTCACTCCTGGGGATAATTCTACGTGAAAGAATCTGCGGCTAGTAGTCTCTGTCAGATATAGTTCTGCAGGCCAGACTCAGTGGGCATTCGAAATACTAGCCACACAAGAAAAACGGAATAGTTCAGATTGAAGAGCCTTCCAAAGTGAATGTCGACAGGGACAGCATCTCCGCCTGGTAAAGCGATTGACCCAGATTTAAGCAGTGGGTGCCATACAAAGCTTGTGGTTGTGGCACAACGCTATCTCACGCTAGCTACTGGATATTCATTCTACAACTAGTGATTGTGAAGATTGGAGAGCCCCTTGCCTAGTGCACAACTCTGTATGCTCCCACGTAGTATGGATGGCCCCCTGCCACAGAAGTTATTTGCACAGACAGCGCCCTGATGAAGGTTGTCATCATCAACGGCTAACTTCCGAAACACGCGTCAGCGTTTTTCTGTCAGATTCAACATTCACCATGGCATTAATATTTACATATTGAATAATTATCCTTATTTTTTTATTTGTTTTATTGTATGTAATGTAATTGTTTCGTCCAGTGCTTTATATAGTTTTTTTTGATAATTGTTGTCCTTATTATTGTATTGTGATTATGTGTGTTTTCTTGTGCAGCACTATATTTCAAATGTGGACTGACTATTCCTACTTTTGGGTGCTCACAACTACATCATTGTATGAATTATTGTCCTTTGTTTTTATATAAAAAATGTTGTACATCTAAAAAATAATTCTCTATCATAAATTAAAAATATATTTTTGTATTAGATGAATAAATTACGAAAAATACAAGTCTCATTCATGGCTTTTTGCACATTGTAGATGTACTGCATTTGAGATCCTTGGTGCGACCTCTCCCTCTTACCTCTCCAGTGAGGTGAAAGAATCCTCACTGTTCTCATCAGAAGTGACAGATTTAAGTTTCTGTAGCCCTACTAATAGCCTCATCTCTCTGAACTGAGTTTTTGATGAAAAGGTTAGACATATTTTGTAGCCCATTACCTTGTTTTCTGCTATTCGGACATATTAATAGCCAGGGTCAGAGAAATGAAACATGAAATATAATCTAAGATGATCCAAAAAGAATTAACAGCTGTAGAAACTGAGGAGAGCTCAGGAAGACTCCCTTTACACAACGTGCAGTAGAAAATCTGAGGGACTTCGCCTCTGATGGGAGTGTTCAAGAGGGTGCTGTCACTGGATTGGTTATAGTTCAAGTTTGGTCTTTTTTAGGTCTGCGCTGCTCTAGGAGATGCCCTTTTGAAATCGGTCTGCTCCTTTTCAAGCACACTCGTGCTTGTGCTGGCATCCACCTTGCGGGAGCAAGCAGCGGCGCGCGTGCTAATTGAAAACATATGGCTTTCGCGCCGCCGCTGCTCGCTCCCGCAAGGCGGATGCCAGCACAAGCACGAGTGTGCTTGAAAAGGAGCGGACCGATTTCAAAAGGACCCGAGAGGTCTCGAGCGTCTCTCAGATGCAGCCCCGTGCACTCGTGTGCAGCCTCTTGAACTAGCTCTGATGCAGTTTCTCAAGAACTCTTATCACTGCAGTCTATCGTGCACTCTGATCCAACCCTGTGCACTCTCATCTGCATGCCCTTTCTTGCACGCTCCCATGCGCTCCTGCTCTCTGCCTCTCCTTCAGCCAAACTGTTGCTGTCTGAAATGCTGGCATGTGATATCTCTTCTCTCGAGACTGGTGATGCCGTACTTTTATTAAAACCTTTGCGCTGAACAATAACCTCGTAATTTATTTCTGGACTCTGCCGTCCATCTTTCCAACCCTCTGAGAGCTGCTGCGCAGTAAGTCGACTCCTTTGAAATCTGCTGCAACTTGGGTAAAATGCTCAGGTTACCAGCAGTTTAACAACAATCTTCTCACCTGACATCCGGGCCGTGTTTTACTTAGCGCTGGCATCACCTTAATGAGATCTCATTCATCAAGGTCTGCTGCTCTGCAAGACTCTTGTTGTGGGAGGGGAAGTCAGTGTGTGTGCCTCTGTGAGTATGTGTCTGTCTGTGTGGGTCTCTCTGATGTGTGATTGTGTGTCAGTGTCTGATTCTGCCCGCACGCCAAAGCCAATCGGTCTTGCTTTAATATACTAATACATAGAGACACAGGCATGCACAAATGCTTTACCCTTGCCTTAGCAGATGAAAACCAGACCAAGTGGATTTACACATTTTTGCTTTTTTCAAGATATGGTACACAAAGAGGGCCAATCACCATCCAGCGCAGAATAGCGTGTAATTGGATACATCAGACCATGGTATACTAAATTAATGCTTTTTCATGCAGTGGCATTTGACGGTTTAGATGACAAAGTAGAATTGCATTCCTTTGTATGTCTATTTAGGATTATGCTAAAGAGCTGAAAGAGTGCCATCCATATTCTATCATACTGTTAATCATGAATTTAATTGTTTAATATTTTAGTCTTGCATCTCTAAAATTAACCTTTGAAATTAAATGGAATATGAATTTAAACACTGGAAATTGCTTGTCTGCACAGCGATGCTTCAGTCTGCTGTAAACTATGCCCTGGCTGATTTTGCAATTGCTCAAAAACAGTGAAGTTTTGAGAAAAGTGGGCAGTTGCCCAGGGCACCACCACCTTCTAAGAGGCCACCTTGGAAAGCGAGCTTCTTCTCTTTCACTTTCTTACCTCTTTTTATTTCTCTTTCTTAACCTCTCTCCAGCTATCGTTCTACCTCTATCGCCATTTACCCAATGTTATCTTTGGGATTCCCCCAGGGCCCCCCACAAGACATACTACAGCTGACCTCCTCTCTGAAAGTTTAACATCAATATTTGTTGGGATGGTGCCATTTTTAAAAAACAGAAAAAGGTTAATTGAATGCAAAATTGTTTTTTAAAGGGGGCCCCGAAATATGTCTTGCCTGTGGCTCCTAATTTTTTTTTAGCTGACTCTGCTTATAAAAAGAGTTTCGAAGCACAACTGGGAATGTTTTCCTTACAGAAGCTTGCCTGCTTCTCCCTGTCGTCAGGCATTTGTGTCTAGGATAAATGTTTGAGGTGGTTCTGCCTAAGTGGTTATACCCATAGGGCCAGTCAGGTCTAGTTTCTGCCTTTGTTGTTTTTGGCCTTAGTTTCATTTGGAACATAGCAGGATGGCAGTCTTCACTCTCCACACCGGGTCACTGGATAACCATTCCAGGCATTTAATCTTGTTAACATTAATATTTGCATATGTTCACATCTTCAGTTTACCTCAGGGGCATCAGTGATTCGCTTTAGGCTTTTTTTTGGGATTTGCCATGCTGCTATTGCACACCTTTACAGGGAAATATCAGATACTTAAAGACCCGCTCGAGTCCTTTCTGTGCAACTGTTGGTGAGCCAATTGACAAAAAATGCCTGAAGCAGGGGAGGGGAGAGGGGGGACGGAGGGGTAAGGTGGTCAGAGTTGACATAGATGTAAAAGTTTGAAAGCTGTGATGAGGGTTATCTCTCACTGAAATGTAGATCAAACTTCCATTAAAAATTAGAGTACTTTGGATTAAATTAATGTGTTGGGATGGTAACGGAAAAAAATCTAAATTTTGTATAAAAAACTTGTAAGTAGAATTAGGGTTGACCTCACCAGTCGAGGATATGTTGACAACTATGCAGCCAGGTTGATATCCTGAAAGTTGACCATTTATTTATGGAGATGCACTTCTCCGTATATTGGAAGGAATATACTCAACTGAAATGCTAAAAAAATGGAAATTTACATAGAAGATGTGTGCATCATTGCTGCAGTGGCCATGCGGAACCTGCTCCAGGCAGTGGTAGGCAGATTTTTGTTTAACAGAGAGTAAAAAAACAGCTGTCAAAATATAGAAAATAAGTCAGGTCCTCATTGTCACTTTTGATATATGAATTGTTTACTTCTTGGACCATCCATTAGATGCAAGGCCTTCGTCTGTTAAACCTGGCCTTAGTTATTTCTATTCGCCTTCAGTGAGTGCCAGAAAAGTTCAAAAGCAGTTTCAATTAAAAGAAAGCACGTGGTAAACTGTTTACGGGATGGTAATCAATGTTAATAACCACTGCCCTTACAAAGCATCTTATGGCTGCTATCGATTAGGAGGGCCAGTGTCTTGTGGAACTCTGCACTCCCAACCAAGTGAGCAGGTGGCATTTGTACCACACAGGAAGCGGCTCAACACTGTCTGTCCAATCAATCTACAGGAGAGTCTGGAGAGGAATCCTATTATCCTGCACCAACCCGTCTCTTCTCCAAGCTCTTCTCTTGAAGAAAACCCTGCTCCTGTCAGCATTGGCTGCATTTCCAGTAGCAGGTTCAGCGATACTTTCCTTTTGTCCTTCAACTTGTAATTATACGATGTGGTGATGGGCCTGTGCTTCCAGCTACAGACAGCTGGAAAGCATTGGTATCTCTCCTGGTGGCTAGCAAGTGTGAACGATGTAAAGTGAACCTTTTTGTCATGATTTGAGCAATGCCTTCTTAGCTGCCCACCAGCAGAAACAAGCACTGGCATAGCTAATAGGTCTCGCCTTTGGGACCTTATACGTGTTTAGTTATTCAGCACAATATCCTTGGTGCAAAACACCAGATGTTGCATGGCTAAACACTTATAAGGTCCCAAAGGCGAGACCTATTGGCTATGCCAGTGCTTGTTTTAAAAAGCCTATGATACTGATAGATTCTGCTTTACTATTGTACCGTGGGACTCCCACTTCGATGACAGTGAATGATTTAAGCATGTGAATCTTTGAAAGATCCAATACTGGAGAACTACAGCACTTCAGGGACTCAATCATCTCTTGAAGCTACGTTCTGTAGGACGGTAATTGGCCTCAGTCTGAACAGCAGATTTGAGCCTGTGGTAAGTGTGCGTTTTCTACTTTGTATCCCACATTCAAGTTACGAGCAACGACCTCACAAATTATTATCCAACAAAACATCCTACCATGTAAGTACTTTAACTACAATGCATTCACAGTGGTATTCATTTTTATTTCAATTAAAAAAACAGCATGAAGTCTAAAGCAGATTAGTGAACAAGTTACATCCTCTGAATATGTAATTCTATGTTGAATGTAAATGGTACAAGTAACCTAATAAAACACTTGCAATATATTTAGCATTTAAATGCCACTGTAAAGAAAAAAAAGGAACAAGTTGGATTTAAAGATAGATAAAACCTACATCAATGAATACCACATGGTTCCTGGTTAATTCAATAGAACATCAGCACCAACCATTACAGGTTCTGCATAACTATTTTAAACGGCCTCAAATTATGCAACATATTTCGGTCATTGTTCTCATTAATTAGTTTGCCAATTCTGGAAATCTAAGCTGCCACAAAATTGGTCCACAAACATTCCTTTCCTTCTGAAGCTTTTACGATGCATTCTAATCATTAACCAGTCTTTTACTACTGAACTTAAATAGCTAATTGTGACAAACAGTTCAGAGGCCATTTTTCCACTGTGTGTCGAAAGTCGGATGGTTGGTGATGATGTCCTGAATATTCATTTGCCTTTAGAGGCCTTCTGGGCTGATTTTGTGACCTTGCCAGCTCCTGCAGCCTTCTTTTCAACTGCCTTTATGACACCTACAGCAACAGTCTGCCTCATATCACGCACAGCAAAACGACCTGAAAAAAATAATTGAAAAAAGGGCTATAAAATAGGATTCGTGCAGTGAACTATTACACAACACCAAAGTAATAATAAGATCATGACATCTGTTACTCAGGTTACACTTTAAAGAAGATGCATACACCAATTTACAAAAAAATGTTGATTTAATGCATTAAAAATAAGCTTCACTAGGAAAAGTACTTTGATACAGAAAAAAGGTAGTATGCATACGCATTGTTTAGCTACAAGTTTTATCCAGTAGTCTCCTTACTGTATTTCACTCTATTCAGAAATAAATATGACGTGTATGCAGTGGTCGAAGTAGGGGAATAAAGTAGGGGAACTGTGGGCGGAGAATCAGAGGGCGGAAATAACCTGAAGATTGTGCTTGTGGGCGGAATCAAAAGTGTTGCCAGAAAGACCAAAACATCCCCATTTTTTTGTGTTTGTTTGGCATGTCACTGACCAGTTACAGCTTATTTATTTAATTCAACCAATGGATACACATGTTTATGGTTTAATATGAGTTTCTGACATTAAAATACATTCACAAAGGGGGATGTGTTTCTAATCACAGAGCATCCCAAATATGCTTAAAAGTGGAATTTCAAAGCATTTGTCTCAGAGCCATGCAATTTGTCATCATCACTTCTCCCTTTTTTCACTAGAGCAGTTGGAACATGAATGGCAACATATCCTAGTTTGCAAAAGTTTTCCACATAATCATGGCTCGGCTATATTTGCAGCAAACAATGAGTGTTGTACAGAGTTCCCCAATGGGAGCTAGGAAATTAGCTCAGCTTATCTTCTCTCTCACTCAGTTAAAAAGGGGGGTTAAGTGCATGGTGTAGACCCTTTTCAGAATGTAAGGATACCTCACACAGGCTACCGGCAGGACCCCAACTGTTGTCCCAGCCGATGACCGTCCAGCGTCATCATCGGTATCCTGCTCCTACGGCAGGCTGGCGGTGCAGTGCCCGTCGGGCAGCAAGGGAAGCTGCACTTTGGCGGAGATCTTCTATTCCGAGCCAACGGGTGTGTGTGTGTGAGGGGCCTAAAAAAGTGCAATAGTGAGCGTGGTGGTGTGTTTAAAAAAAGTCAGTAGAGTCCTATTGGAGATTATTTTAATAGTCAGGCTCACTGCTTTGTTAAAAAATAAAGGGGTATTAAGGAGTGGTGAACAATGAAACCAACCCTTATTCAACCCTTGTTGTGAAAGCGGTCGACATGTTTCACGCCCTAAGGGCGATTCGTCAGGACCTTCGTGCTCATATAATTGCTGGGATCCTCCAATTTAAGAGGACACCGGTATACGACCTGTATAGTGTCGTTCAGAAATGGTTCCTTACGAGGGACCTCCTGGGAACTGAAGAGAGATAAGCAGAAAAATGATGTCAAAGTTACTGTGACCGGAATAAATCATATTCGTGCCTATATTCAAGGTGTCAGAAAATACGTGCCCAGTGGGTAACAATCTGTCTAAGTAATGACAGAGTCAAGTGGTATTGTGAGAGAGAAGGGATTAAAAATTCAACGAATCCAGTGCGCGTGAAGGACCCGCACTGCATCGTGCTGTCATGCTGAATCGCTATAGCATGCATCTAGGTGAATGCGCCGTTCTCTCGGCTATGCAACATGCTTGGTGGGGTGGGTCATCGCACTTCAAGACCAGTGGTAGAGATACACCCTAGCATAGTCAAGCGGCGTGTGGCGCCAGTATTTAAAATATTACATATACAATAGTAGACTAAAGTTTTAAGCCACAAATGAAGAAAAGCCGCACAGGTAAAACGATTAAATGTGATTTGACACTCTGTCTCAAAGTTAATTCAGCGCTGGCGGGGTGATCGTGTATACCAGCGAGGTAACAAGTGAACGTGCCCTGCTCAACGGGTGTGCGTGAGCGAGGACAGTCTACAGATCAATGGTGCACTTACCCGTTGTGATTCCTCCTGAAGGCCTCACGAGCTGTCCAGGTGGGGCCAGCAGCGAGTGAGGGGTTCCTACGGGGAGAGTAAGGCATCCCGCGGGATCATTAGGGAAAGACAAGCCATCCGGTAACCCGCGTCTGGGGGTAGGCTTGCTGTGTGTATAGGCAGATTGCAAGCGGTGTATCAGGGATTAGCTCAACACCTTACCTCAAAAGTCGCTGATGGCAGGCATCTCTGCACCTACCCCTCCCACAAGTACTCAGATGACTGGACAGCCGGCACGGTAGTTGGGCACTGTCCGGTCTAGATAAGGAAGAGTTGAGCGCGCAACGAGGGGTGTGTCCCCTAAGTTGCTAGGTGACGGCACGCGGGAGTAGAAAGCAAAGAGGGGTTTGCTAGAGACAGCGCGGCCAGAGCACTATAATGCGGCCAGAGCACTATAATGCGGGGGCCATCTTGGAATGGGCTGAGATGTCTAGTGAGGCATGCAAAAGCACTTGGGAGTGGACAACAAGTCCAGACTAATAACTATCTGGCGAGTGTCGTCCAGGGCACCCCATCGTTTAATCCTAATTCATCGCACTGTAGTCGATGTATCCATCTCTGTTCATGTCTGAAGAGGGCCTGTTGATTGAGATTTGGTAAAGACTCAATGACAGTCCAACGGATGTTTTCTGGAGAATGATTGTTGTCTTTGCAATGTTCATAGAGCTTGGTGTGTGTCTTGTGACATCGAATGTTACTGTTGTGCTCCATTATCCGTTGCTTAACAGGACGCATGGTCATCCCGATGTATAACAATTCACAAGGGCAGATCAAAACATAAATGCATCTGGAGCTGTTGCAGTTCGTATGTTTGTTCATTGTCCAAGTGAAATTGTTATTGAGTACAATGGTCTTGCCCTGGATGGTCTGAGGGCATACAACGCAGGAACCGCAGCGATAGTGTCCAGTTACTGGAGGAAGGTCCCAAAGCGTATTGACAGCTTGGGCGCAGGCTTTCTTGGGACGGGTATGTATTAGAGTGTCCTTAAGGTTTGCCGTCCTCTTAAAAGCAAAACGTGGGCGCGGTAACTCCATCCCTGCGGAGTTGAGAATGCCCCAGTGTGTACTGACAGTTTTTTTGATGAATGAGGAGTTTCTCGTAAACGAGGTAACACAGGTAATCTTGTCGTCTGGCTCCTTGGGGTGCACCTCAAGCAAGGCCTCTCTGTTATTGTTGAGGGCTCTTTTGGTGGAGTTTTTCAGAAGACGCGTAGGGTACCCCCGATCCAGAAGTTTGGTTTGTAGGGAGTGTGCTTGTTGTTTGAAGTCATTGATTGAACTACAGTTTCTCCGAAGGCGGAGAAATTGTCCGAAGGGTAGATTGTCCCTCAGGGATCTCGTGTGGTGGCTGGTGTAAGGCAACAGACTGTTCCTGTCAGTGTCCTTCTTGTAGAGAGTGGTGCTGATAGTGGTTGGCTCCAGGACTATGGTGAGGTCCAAATAAGGTATGGATTTATTGGAAATAGTGCCCGTGAACTTAAGAAATGGGTCTTGTTGGTTTATCCATGTACAGAAGGCCTCACATGTCATCCGATCCCCCTTCCAAAACACCAAGATGTCGTCGATGTATCGACGCCAACACGTGAGATTTTCACGGAATGGGTTGTGTTCAGGGGGGTAGATGCATTTTTTCTCAAACGATGCCATGTAGATGCATGCCAGGCTCGGCGCAAAGGTCGAGCCCATCGATGTCCCGCGGATCTGGTGGTACAAGTTGGATTCGTATTTGAAAAATTTTTCAGTAAGTGCAATATGTGCCAACTCCATTATAAATGAAACCGGGGTAGGGGACAACCACTCCTCTTGTCGTAGGAGGGAGTCCACTGCTTCCAGCGTTGCCTGTTGGGGTATATTAGTGTACAACGCTTCCACGTCGAGTGTTAGGAGGAGATCGATATCCTCTCTGCCGTCCATGTCGTTGATAAGACGAAGCACATCTCTAGTGTCCTGCAGATAAGACGGGATGAGTTTGACCAGAGGTTGCAGGAAAGCATCACAGAATTGGGAAAGGGGTTCTAAAATAGAACCGATGCCAGACACGATCGGCCTTCCTGGGACTGGGGTGGTGCCCTTATGTATTTTGGGCAGAGTGTAGAAGTACGGTATGACCGGGTCCGTGGTTACCAGAAATTCTGCCTCTTTTTTGCTTATCCATTCATTAGTTTCTGCTTCGATGACCAGAGACATCACGGTAGTAGTCAGTCGGTTGGTTGGGTCCTCTGTCAGTAGTCTGTAGTGGGTCGTATTTGCTAGTTGGCGTCTGCACTCCTGATCATAATCGTCATAGTTTTGTATGACAGTAGCTCCCCCCTTGTCTGCTTGCTTGATGACAATTGAAGTATCCTTGCCAAGGGAGGAAGCTGCCTGTCTTTCAGCATTGGATAGATTATTAAACGGTTTGATTGAGGGTTTGTTCTGCATGGTTCTCAGAACTGCTCTTTCAAACGTCAAGACCTCCGGTGGTACCATCCCATCAGTGGGGGTGAAGGTGGAAGGTTTCCTGAGACCCGTGTCTTCACAGGGGATGTCTGGCCGATTATCAAAAAAGGCCCGGAGACGTATCTTCCTGAAGAACTGCTTCAGCTCGATCATTTCCTGAAATGAGTCGGGGATCGGTGTGGGGACAAATCCAAGCCCTTTTTCCAGAACATTCTTCTCTGTAGTAGTAAGGGTTCTTTTGGAAAGGTTCACGATCAAACTCTTCTCCCTCTGGTTGTCGCGCTCCTGGTTTCCACCCCGGTCGGCTCTGGCGTCTGGTCTTGCCACTGTACACCCTTGTTCCCGCCTCGCTTTCGCCCTCTTCCTCTGCCCCAACCTCTGCCTTGAAAAGGAGGCGGATTAAGGGGGTAGAATTGCGGGGGGCCCTGAGGGTAGAAGGGATATTGCCACGGTGGTGGTAAATGAGGTGGGCCCTGGAACACTGGTCCTTGGTGATATCCTTGTTGCCAGGGACGTGTGGGTCTTGCGTTTCTCGCCGGGTAACCTCCGCTGGAGTCGCTGCTTGTGGAGCCACGCCTGGTATCCGTGCTCGAATTATCGTCCGAAGAGTAGTTGTTCTTCTTCCCTTTGAAATCATCCTTGAGGTAGGGGTATACTTTCTCCTTTGCAAATTTGGCTATGTGTTTCTCCAATTTGGTGGTTTTCTGTTTGAGCAGGAAGTCATGGTGGTCAGCCATCTCTTGGTTAATCTCAGCGAGTTTTGTTGTAAATGCTGTTTTATTATTTTTAGCATTTTTCATAGTTGCTTCTATGGCAGAGATCTTCTCCTGGAGCGCTTCAGCCAATCGTTTGGCAGTCTGGCTGATCAGAAACAGCAGGTCCTTGGTGCATTTCCAGGAGACCTGGCACCAGTCTACTTTAAAACGTTTGTCATCCAGGAACAACCTAGGGACGATGTTTACAATTAGGCCCTGTGGTGCTATATTGCTCCTCAGGTACTCTGTCATCATTATCCCATGGATCGTTATCCTGATCAGTTCTTTTTTCATCTCATTTAGTGTGAACCACTCATCAGAAGAGGCTCCGGATGTGGCAGCTGGAGGATTGTTGAGTAGTGAAGGCGTGTTCCTTAATGTTTCAGCTATAGTGTCTTCGTTAAAGCTGAGACCCGGGACATCCTCCATGTTGGGGTACGGAGTGGAAGGGGTGCCCTGTACTACGTGAGCCAGGACAGAGTGTCAAAAAACCACCCAACAAGGTGGACTAGAGGCTATATTTGCCACATAAACATCTGCTGCATAATCGGATTAAAAAAATTGTTTGTAGCTCAGACAGATCAAAAGTTACTAAAAAATGTGACTTGTGCTGCTGCGAAGTGGAGGGCCCTTTGCAAAAGTTGACTAATCACCTTTCTCACTGCTGCATTTGTATGTTACACTGGTATTAATGAGGCAAAATCTTCTCAGAGATTGTTAGTATAGGTTAACATGTCCAAATGATAACGTATCAGAAATTCCGTCATTCTTACATCTACGTTACGTTAAAATTATTTATACCGCTCACTTTCACCAACGGTTTCATGGCGCTCTTTGACAAGTACAGTGATCAAGGGTGGGGGGGTTATTCATAGGCAGACTGAAATAGCAAGGTTTTTAGAAGTCTGCGAAAGCAGTCGTACCTGGGGCATAAGCGAAGCGTGAGTGGCAGGGAGTTCCAAGTGGAGGGGGCCAGAACAGAAAAACTCGAGCCACCGTGCTTTTTGCGTTTGAATTTGGGAACCACGAGGAGGTTGAGAGATGCTGAGCGAAGAGCTCTGAGGGGGATGTGGCGAGTCAAGACAGATGAGATGAAAGCCGGGGCTACATCAGAGAGGGCTTTGAAAGTGGAGCATGCAAGCTTGAAGGTGCAACGCTTGGAGACAGGGAGCCAATGAAGACTACGGAGAAGGGGAGTGACATGCTGATGTTTAGGCTGGCGGAAAATCAGGCGGGCAGCCTGATTCTGCACCAGCTGCAGCCGATGGAGGTGGCATGCAGGGATCCCCACATACAGCATGTTGGCGTAGTCGAGCCTGGAGGTGATGAGAGCGATGATGACTTGGATCAGGGCATCCCTAGTGAGAAACCTACTGATCTTACGGATCCGCCTGAGATGAAAAAAACAGGATGAGGTGACAGAGTTGATTTGTGGTCTCATCGAGAGATCTTCAGAAATGATCACCCCCAGACTCTTCACTGTGCTCACTGGAGTGGGTGCCGTCCCCAGGGAGGTTGGCCAGAAGGTGGAATTTCACGGATGAGTGGGGCCCCCCACAAGTACGAGCTCAGTTTTTGTGGGGTTCAGTTTTAATTGACTGTGATACATCCACTCTGCGATGGTCAGCATGATGGACTGAAAACTGAGACGGGAGGAAGGGAGGGAATCAATAGGAAAAATTAACTGAAGATCATCCGCGTAGTTAAAGATTGTGACCGGGGAGTTGCGGAGGGAAGCTAAGAGGGGTTGCAGATACAAATTAAAAAGAAGGGGGGAAAGTGCAGAGCCCTGTGGGACACCACAGGTGACGGATGTGTAGGGTGCAGAGAACGTGGACAGGTGAACAGATTGTGAACGCTGGTCGAGAAATGATCTTAGCCAGTCGAGGGCAACCCCCTGGATACCGGCATTGTGGACACGGTCGATCAAGATGGCATGATCGACCGTGTCGAACGCCGCCGAAAGGTTTAAGAGGACAAGGGCCTGAGGGATGTTTTTGTCAGCTCCTTTCCTGAGGGCGTCCATGACTGCTACTATGACCGCCTCAGTGGAATGGAGGGGTCTGAATCCAGCTTGTTGGGGGTCCAGGAAGGAGGATTTCTCTACAAAGGAACTCAGGCAGCGGGTGACATAAGTCTCCAGAATCTTTCCTAAGTAAGGGAGGAGGGAGATTGGTCGGTAATTACTTAGGATTGTGGGGTCCGCGTTTGATTTTTTTTAGGATGGGTAGAACAGCTGCTTGTTTGAAAGAGTGCGGGACCTCCCCAGTAGCAAGAGAGTTATTAAGCAATGCAAGTGGGGGGTCCGGGCAAGCAAGGAAGGCTTCTCTCAGGATCTGAGTGGGGCAGCAATCGTTAGGAGACCCTGAGCTCACTTTGCGAAGAAGAGATGAGAACTCTTGTAAGGAGATTGGAGGAAACTCCGTCAGGATGCTGGTGTTCCTGGGGGGAAGGGGAGGAGGAAGAGGGGACACGGGGGTCGGGATATTGTTTTTTATGGTTATGATTTTCTCGATGAAGTAAGAGTTCAAAGAGTCGCACAGGGTTTGGGTTGGCTGGGGTTGGGGGGTGACCCTATCAGGCAGGGAAAGCTCGTTGACGATTGAGAAAATCTCTTTGGTTTTGTTGTTAGAGTCCAGTATTTTTTGAGAGAAATAGGCCGTTTTAGCTGTCAGAATCGATTTTTTATAAGACTTTAGAGAGTCGGTGTAGACGAGTTTGAGCTGTGGGTCGTAGTTGCGGCGCCAACAGCGTTCAGCTTGCCGCAGGGCAAGTTTATCCGCTTTGAGTTGGTCCGAGAACCACCGTGTGCGTCATGAGGGCGCTTAGCTTTGATATTTTTAAAGGGGGCAACTTTGTTGCTTGCCTGACGTAGCCATTCATCAAGATGGTCAGCCTGGTCCCCTAGCGAAATCGATGACGTGGGTGCAGTGGAGGCCGGTAAGGCATGAAATTCAGGCAGATTTGCCCTTTTCCAGTTACGAGCCACGAGATTTTTAGCAAGGGGGGGAGGGCAGAGAGTATGAAGATGCAGTTGGAAGGAGATGAGGTTGTGATCAGACCAAGAGCAGGGGAGGACGGCAGGAGGGGAGATGTCAAGGTTGGACGTCCAGACTTGGTCAAGGATGTGGCCTTTGTGGTGGGTGGGGGTGTGGATGTGCTGGGAGAAGTTCATGCTTGTTAAGAGGTCGGTGAATTCCGAGGAGGATTGGCTTTCATGGGCAGCAGATGGCCAGTAATTGAAGTCTCCAATCATCAAGATATTAGCGTGATTGATCGCAAGTTGAGCGACAGAATCACTGAAGAGTTGGGGAAAGAGAGGCATATAATCAGGGGGCCTGTAGACGATAACACAAATGAAGGACGACTTGGCAGAAGAAAAGTTAAGAGCTAAGCATTCAGTTTTGGGAATGGGTGTCATAGTGACCTCAGAAAATTTATGTTCAGAGCGGATAATAGCCGCCACCCCGCCGCCCATCTTCCCAGCGGGCCGGTTGGCTTGCATAATGTAGTATCCCGAAGGGATAGCAGCGAGGATGTCAGGGGCTGAGTCCTCGGTGATCCAGGTTTCGGCTAGGAGAAGGATATCGATGGTGCTCTGATGCAACAGTTGAAATATCTCAAGCTGGTGGCGAATGAGGGATCGGGTATTAAGATAGTAAATGAGTAAAGAGGCGGAAGTTGGCGGGGAGGGGGCGTGGGGGGATACAAGAGCGGAGAAATCAGATGGAACGAAAATGCCACATTCCTGAGCCGCCCTGACAGTGCGGTCGGGAATAGGCCCTGAGGATTTAAGTCTCAGGAGGTCGGAGGAGGAATAGGAGTATAAATGTGCATTACGACAAGGCCCTGGGCCCTGGCCCTGGGCCTACAGGCGGACGTATATCAAAAGAGCTGGCATCGCAAAGAAATGTATGAAGAGATACACCTCAGACAAAAGAGGGAAACATAGCAACTCCGTAAAGCAGAATGGCAGGCTGTTAAAGGGAATGTTAGGATTTCAAGTCAAACCAAAGAACATAATGAAAAATACAGTGGTTCAGCCAAAAAGTCTCAGAAAGTCAACAGCGTTCGGGGATCCTTCTCTGGTGAACTAGTAAAACAAACTGCCTCACACACTGTGCATTGCATGATGGAAGGATGCCTGGCTCTGCAGTTCTTAAACATTAAGGGCCAGATGTAGGTATTGCAGATTTACAGATTCTAAAATACCAAATTTTACCAATTCGGTATTTTAGAATCGGTAAATGGGATGTAGGTATCCATTCAGTATTTTTTACCGAATCAATAAGATTCGGTACATACCGAATTGGTATTTACCGATTCGGTATTTCCCATTCATCCCTATGGGCCTCCAGGCCCATAGGAATGAATGGGAATTACCAAATCGGTAAATACAGATTCGGTAAAATGGGGAACACATTCAAGGGTGGCAGGGTGTCACATTGACACCCTGTTGCACCCCTGAATAGTGCATGGGTGCATATGTGGCAGACATACATGCCCTAAGGGCATACATACATGCCCCTAAGGGCATGTATGTCTGCCACATGGCACTGTAAAAATAGCACAAAATTGCTTTAACGGTTTTCGATTTTTACCACCAACTTGTAGTTGGTGGTAAATAACGAATCCTTACAAGTGAAAAGCACTCACTTGAGTGCTTCCTACATTAAGGATTCGGTAATTTACCGAATCGGTATTTAAGAATTCGGTAATTTACCGATTCCTTAAATTACTGAATTACCGAATCCTTAAATTAGGCCCCTACATCTCAAATGCCTAATACCGGTTGGTAACGGCCGAAATTCGGTAATTTCGGCCGCTACCGACCGGTATTAGGCTTCCTACATCTGGCCCAAACCAGTGACAGAACATACATTAGGAATGGACTTTGACTTTAGCCAGAATGTTACCCCCAAACTGAAAAAACAGTTCCAACTTGAAGTAAGTCTACTTAAGTAACTGTGTTTCTGTAGGAGTCTAGTCTGAAAGCAATGAAAAGGAAAGCTGCGCAGAAAGGGGACTGTAGGATTAATTTGACATAAATTGCCTACACTGCAGGTTGCTGAAGCTCCGAGAAAGTCTTGACACAGACTATCTTTGAACAGAGCGCTCCGACTCAGGGAAAGAATGCTTCTGCTTTCAGGGCAACTCTCCGAGGACAAGGCCACAACCAAAGATTCGGTGTTTAGTCTTATTTAAGTAACTTTCTGTTCCACGTGCAAACTGGAATTCCAATGATTCCCTACCAGATGGGAAATTAGTACCTTTTGCATGGACAATTTCACATCAGACTAACACGAAAAAATGTATCAACAGAAAACTTACCAAGAGGTGGGTAGTCTGAGAAGCTCTCAACACACATTGGTTTGCCAGGAATCATGTCCACTATTGCTGCATCTCCGGATTTCAAGAATTTAGGGTTGTCTTCCAGTTTCTTACCAGATCGGCGATCGATTTTCTCCTTTAATTCTGCAAACTTGCAAGCAATGTGGGCTGTATGGCAATCCAATACAGGAGCATAGCCTGCACCAATCTGACCTGGGTGATTTAGGATGATAACCTGTTTGAAAAGGGGTAAAGTACTTTAGTAAAGCCACACAACTAGGTCAATTACCATGCTTTCACCGTGATGTACAAACGTTATGATGTGCAATTTCACCTTATAAATAATCCAGTAAAAATAATGGACCTTCCACAGTGAAAACATTTCCCAATAATTATTTTTTCTTCATCTTAGATAACTTTCACCTTCGTGGTTGGATATCTTGTAATAAAAATTGCATCTGTGTACTAGTCAAGTTTGCAAAATGAGCATCTTAATTTTCTCAACTGGGGAAAGGAAATACCTGCTTGAATGATGGAATCCAATTGTGTAAGGGACAGCACTATTCGTATGTGATGATTCAGATTTTATTACTATTTAAATGCTATCCAATGTTAAAGAATGGCCCTTAACTACAAGGGAAGTTAAGCACAATGGGTATAAAAAGCAAATATAGCATGCTTGCATGTATGATCTTGAAAAAAAACTACCATAGCTGGCTGTTTAAAACATTACACATCATCTGGTTTCAAACTAATGGCTTGCGCAATAGAGCGCCCAAATTTACATTGATACAGTCTAGCAAGACTGACACGAGGCACCTGTATTGTGGAGATCGGGGAGGAAAGACTAGTTGATTCTCAGTTGGGAAACAGCACAGATTAAGAATTGTGCTACTGAAATAATTTGAAAGCATGGGTTTAAACTTTTTGGGGTGGTAGCTACCACACTTTTCCCATAAGTAGAAGAGATATGGAGGAGTAAGGGAGGCAGGTTACCAGAGAGCTGGAGGATGGCAATTGGTCAACAAAGCACACTGTAAAAGTAAGTGCCAATATTGAAGAGAATTTTGACTTTAGCAATTTAAAGCTCTAAAGCGAATGAAAACCAAGCCTATACTTCAGAAAACCTTCAAATGGTCCAATACCTGCGCAGTAAAACCAGCAGCTTCCATTGGTGGATCATTTTTGCTGTCACCGGCAACGTTGCCACGACGCACATCCTTAACAGACACATTTTTCACATTGAATCCGACATTGTCCCCAGGTAAGGCTTCAGTAAGAGCTTCATGATGCATTTCAACCGATTTTACTTCAGTTGTAACATTGACAGGTGCAAAGGTAACAACCATGCCTGGTTTCAGAACTCCGGTCTCCACCCGACCTACTGGTACTGTTCCAATACCTTAAAGAAGGACAGACCATTGGTGTGATTAATGTTGCCCATGCTAAACACTTGAAGTCCAGTCTATAACCTGAGAATTCATGAACATGACCTTCACATATATCAATCAAGCCAATTTACTGGGCAGATGTATGCTGCATTTAGGCAGCATTGCAAATTATCGTTAAACTTTGCCTTCCACTCTACTTACCACCAATTTTATAGACATCCTGAAGGGGAAGGCGCAGAGGCTTGTCAGTAGGACGACTTGGTGGGAGGATGGAATCCAGCGCTTCAAGAAGTGTAGTGCCACTAGCATTATTATCTTTGCGGGTTACCTTCCACCCCTTGAACCAAGGCATCTGCAAAACAGTTTGTGTACAACAAGTTACTGCATTCAGTACTTTTAAGCCATTAACTCTATATTTGTTTATATGCCCCGCACAAACCATTATTTCTGGTATAAGCAAGGAAGCATTCCACTCAGAAAGTACTTACATTTGCTGACGCGCATACTAACTCGTCGACAAGTAATGAAGAAGAGATAGGAGAAGCCTTCTTCACTTTTTTCAAAGACCTATATAATTGTAATGACTGAGATCCCGGTACGGATTAGCTTGGTTATGACCATTGCCCACCACCATCTCAATTATATTGATTTCACTCTCGGTGACTCAGGCGATTTGCTGCCCCTGCCTCGCCTCCCCTTTGACCTCCATTTTGTTTTCTGTTGTTGTTGTTCCCAGGCAGGCCCCTCCTCCCCGCTACCGCCTCCCAGCTGCTGACCCTCCCACGCTCCGCCCCCTCCACTATCCATTAAATGCCAGATGTCCCTACGCGCAGCGTCCACGCGCTTCGGCCGCGCCGAAGGTGCGCCAAAGGTAAGCCCGTCTACGCCCGTCCTCGCCTGGACCGCGCCCAGCGCCAGAACCCCTGGTCTTCGTAATGCCCACCCCACCCGCATTACTTACGCTGCCACCACCCTCCTAGCCCTTAACCCCGGCTGTTCCCCCAACTGCGTCCAAGCCGCTCCTGGACACACCCATGTACCCTTTTCCTGCAACTCCTGCAAGTTCGAAGGCACCAAGACCAAATCCTCATCTACGAACACACAACAGATATCCGACCCCAACCACCTACAATGCATCCTGCTCAACACCCGCTCGGTCCACAGGCACGCCATCGACCTCTGGAATCTACTAGACACCATCTCTCCGGACGTCGCCTTCCTAACAGAAACATGGATGAAAGCCACATCAGCCCCAGACATCACCATTGCCATCCCGGAAGGCTATAAGATCATTCGCAAGGACCGTACCGGCCACACAGGAGGAGGCATCGCTATCGTCCATAAGAAATCCATCCGCATCTCAACCAGCTCAGACGTCAATCTCGCCAACTCTGAACACCTTCACTTCCAGATCCACATCGACCCAAAGACCACACTCAGAGGCACCCTCCTTTACAGGCCACCAGGACCCCGCGCACAATTTAGTGAAGACATCACGGACTTTATCACTCCACACGCGCTCCCCTCCAAGGATTACATCCTTTTGGGAGACCTCAACTTTCACCTTGAAAAGAACAACGATCGCAACACCACCACCCTTCTGGACAACCTCGCCAACCTCGGACTTAAACAGCTTGTCTCTACCCCCACCCACATCGCAGGTCACACACTCGACCCTATCTTCACCTCCAGCAAACATGTCTCCTTCAGCCACACCACAGCTCTCCTTTGGACTGACCACAGCTGCGTTCACTTTACCTACAACAAGCCAACATCCAACAACCACCCCCAACCGACTCTGCAAAGAAACTGGAACAAAATCACCATCGACCAGATCTCATCGCTTCTTCAAAACCCCCCAGCCCACTCCTCAAACTCCGACCAAGCAGCCACCAACCTCACCCAATGGTTATCCAACAGCGCCGACATCCTAGCACCACTGAAAAAACGACAAATTAAACTAGGCAGCAAGAAGGCCTCCTGGTTCAACGATGATCTCAAGAAATCTAAGAAACTCTGTCGCTCCCTTGAGAAGGCCTGGAAAAAAGACCCAACCACCAGCACCAAGGACGCCTTCAAAAACGCCACCCGCATACACCACCAACTGATCCGGAATGCCAAGAAAGCCGCGTTCAAAGACAGACTAGATAACAACGCCCACAACAGCAAGGAATTATTCAACATAGTCAAGGAATTTACCAACCCCTCAGCCAACTCCAACGACATCACCCCCTCTCAAGCCCTCTGCGACTCCTTAGCCTCATTCTTCCACAACAAAATTGCAGACATCCACAACAGCTTCGACAACCGACCCGAAGACCAACCCACCCAACCCCCTACAGGTCCCCCACCCCCCCTGAACATCCTCAATAACTGGAAGCCAATCTCCACTGAGGATACCATCCGTCTGATGAACTCTATCCACTCAGGATCCCCCACAGACCCTTGCCCTCACCACATCTTTAACAAAGCAGACTCCATTATAGCACCGCACCTCCGAGACGTCATCAACTGCTCCCTCAACTCCGCAACCTTCCCGGAAAGCTGGAAACATGCCGAACTCAGCGCCCTCCTGAAGAAACCCACAGCTGACCCCACCGAACTCAAAAACTACCGCCCTATCTCACTCCTTCCATTCCCGGCCAAAGTCATCGAGAAAGCGGTCAATAACCAGCTCGCCGCATTCCTCGAAACCAACAAATCCCTCGACTCCTCACAATCCGGCTTCCGAGCCAAGCACAGCACCGAAACCGCCCTCATCGCAGCAACAGACGACATTCGAACTCTACTGGACAATGGAGACACAGTCGCCCTCATCCTCCTCGACCTCTCCGCAGCCTTCGACACGGTCTGTCATAGTACCCTTTTACAACGCCTCAGAAACGTCGGAATCCAAGGAAAAGCACTGGAATGGATCACCTCGTTCCTCACCGAAGAACCCACAGAGTCCGCCTTCCACCATTCAAGTCAGAGGCCACTGAAGTCATCTGCGGCGTACCACAAGGATCTTCACTCAGCCCCACCCTCTTCAACGTATACATGAGCCCCCTCGCGGTCATCGCACGCCAACACAACCTCAACATCATCTCCTACGCCGACGATACTCAACTGATCCTATCACTCACCAAAGACCCGTACACTGCCAAAGCCAACCTGCATGAAGGAATGAAGGAAGTAGCCGAATGGATGAAGCACAGCCGTCTGAAACTGAACTCAGACAAAACAGAAGTCCTCATCCTAGGCACCTCCCCCTCCGCCTGGGATGACTCTTGGTGGCCAGAGGCCCTTGGAAAAGCACCCATCCCGACGGACCACGCACGGAACCTGGGCGTCATCCTGGATTCCTCACTCTCGATGAACAGACAAGTCAACGCCGTTTCTTCATCTTGCTTCAACATTCTTCGCATGCTCAAAAAAACATTTCGCTGGATCCCCACCGAAACTAGAAAAATAGTCACCCATGCTCTGGTCACGAGCCGACTGGACTACGGAAACACCCTCTACGCCGGTACCACCGCAAAACTCCAGAAAAAACTCCAACGCATCCAGAACGCTTCAGCCAGGCTCATATTAGACATCCCGCGTAAAGAACACATCTCTGGTCACCTGAGAGGCCTCCACTGGCTCCCCGTCAATAAAAGGATTACTTTCCGGCTCCTGACCCACGCACACAAGGCACTCTACGAAATCGGACCCGAATGCCTTAACACACGACTGTCCTTCTACACCCCCTCCCGCCAGCTACGATCCTCCAACCAAGCCCTTGCCACTGTACCTCACATCAACAAAACCACCATGGGAGGTAGATCCTTCTCCTACCTGGCAGCTAGGACCTGGAACTCACTTCCCACTCACCTTCGCCTTACTCAGAACCACCTAGCATTCAGAAAGCAACTTAAAACGTGGATATTTGACAAATAATTCCCCACCCTTCTACAAGCGCCTTGAGACCCTCTGGGTATGTAGCGCGCTATACAAATTTATTGACTTGACCTATTTGCAGGGCTTGCCTATGGACTTTGACAACTTTATGCTATCTTACACACTGTTTTTGCTCCTTTTCGGGCCTAAAGGCCTGTGCTCGAGCGAAGCCATGTTCTTTTCTGACACCATCTCGTCTCTCGTCTCTTTAGGTGAGAGGCAATATTTTAGTTATAATGTGTTATTCACTAGCAGTGAACCAGCACGGACCGGTTCTTATCAGAGGAATGTGCTCTCTCCGCGCCGGAGCCATAACAAACGCTTGGCCAGCTGCTGTTATGGACCTGGTACGAGGAGGTACAGGAATCCTATGAGAGCGGTAGGCAGGTTCTTCTAGAAGCTTCGAGAAAGGGCTATGTTCTATATTAGTGAAAGCGGGTCCAAGAGAGGGGGGGAGATGAATTGATGGTCTGTGAGACGATGGTCTGGCGGCTTTGTCGGTCTGGTGAAGCTTCGCGGTACAGATGTGCAGTCGTGTTTGTGGAGCAGAGAGTCTTGGCCTAATCAGAGAGGGACAGAGCGAGAGTTGGACCCTTCTTTGAGCTACAGATGCCTAGTAATATGGTGAGATGTTCCATGTATATCTAACTTTATCTAATTTTGCCTTTTATTTTCAGGTTCTATGTGTATGTATGGGTGATATTTAGTTATTATTTCTTTCTTGTCACCCTTATTATCATGTAATAAAGACCCTTGGAATGTGTATTTGGTCCTTGTTCTTTGTAACGGTAGGTCGGGCCCCTTTTTTACCAAGTGCTTACAGAGAGATGGGCTATTTCCCCTATAATGAGTAATTGTAGATACAGGAGGGAAATCAGCTCCTAAGCAGGAATACCAGAAATATTAGTAGGTAAACACAACATAGCGTACGCGGGATGTACTGATTCGTCACCGGAAGGTGTTGCTTGTGCAGATGCGCGTTGTTTGTCGGGAGATTTTGCTGATTCACACCAAGGTATGTTGCTCGCCTAGGTACGCATTGTTCGTCGGGAGACGTTGCTGATCCGCACCAGGGTGCGTTGCTCGCAATGGTACGCGTTGTTCGTCGGGAGACGTTGCTGATCCGCACCAGGGTGCGTTGCTCACGTAGGTACGCGTTGTTCGTCGGGAGACGTTGCTGATCCGCACCAGGGTGCGGTGCTCGCGTAGGTACGCGTTGTTCGTCAGGAGACGTTGCTGATCCGCACCAGGGTGCGGTGCTCACGTAGGTACGCGTTGTTCGTTGGGAGACGTTGCTCATTCGTCGGAAGACATTGCTATACATACCCTCGGAGCTATGATTTATATCATCTTTAGTAGTTAGTTCTATTCCTTTCTCAGGTAAGTATTCTGAAGTGTGGTGTTCTTAGGCAATCTGGGAAGGGACTCGGATGAGTAATGACTGCATAGCCAGCTGAAAAATCAGTCATTACAATAATGAAGATAACAATGTAGATAGCTCAAGAGCACGCAAATGGCTAAACCAGATAAATCTCATCCCCTTAGAATCAGCTCAGCGGGAGAACTTAGAGCTTGAGATTTCACAACAGGAGGTTAGGAAGGCGTTATCAACCTGTAAGATAGGTAAGGTTGCTGGGCCGGATGGCCTTCCTATGGAATTATATAGAAGTTTAGGAGAGACAATAATTCCATTCATGACAACTCTCTTTAACAAAATCTTGGTAGAAGGGGTTACTCCCACTTCATGGAGCAAAGGCAATATAATACTGCTCTTAAGCCAGGTAAATGTCCAACTAAATGTAGGTCATACAGACCTATTTCACTTCTAAATAATGACTACAATATATTTTCCAGAATATTGGCAGATAGGCTGGGTGCAGTAGCAGGAGGTCTACTGCATGCAGACCAAAAGGGTTTTTTGTAAGGCAGAAATCTTTTTGACCTCACCCACGATTTTATAGGTGGCATTGATTTGGCTTCTACTTTTTCACTCCCTCTGGCAACAATGACCCTGGATGCCACTAAGGCATTTGACAGGGTCAACTGGAATTACTTAGCGGCTGTGCTCGAGAAGTTTAATTTTGGGCCAAAATTGTGCCAAACCATTAGCCTTATGTATTGTGACCCTTCAGTGAG
The DNA here is from genome assembly GCF_964263255.1 of Lissotriton vulgaris. NCBI lineage: Eukaryota > Metazoa > Chordata > Amphibia > Caudata > Salamandridae > Lissotriton > Lissotriton vulgaris. The sequence continues at coordinate 497,033,329 of NC_141694.1, forward strand.
GCTTGTGGTCAATGGAAATCTAACCAGACCTTTTAAAATCAAAAGAGGAACCAGACAGGGCTGCTCCCTCTCCCCACTCTTATTCAGTATGTACATAGAACCATTTACGCACCGTCTCAGGGAAGAGACAGATATTGTACCATTTAAGAGTGGAGTTTGGGAGAGGAAGGTAGCCCTGTATGCAGGTGATATATTCATTTTGTTATCAAACCTGGAGTCATCTTTTCCTCATATCATCCGTTTAGCGCAGGATTTTGGTCAGGTCTAGGGGTATGAAATCAATGCAGACAAAACTGAAATTATGACATGGAATTTACCGGGGTGTCAACATCAGGTTAAAAATGAGATGCGATATCTGGGAGTGAAGATTGTCCAGGACATTAACAAGATTGCAGAGACTAATCTTTTAAACATCTCGAGAGAATGTCAAAAACTCAAAGTCCTTGGCACACCTTCCTTTGACCATTATGGGTAGAATTAATTTAATTAAAATGGCAATTCTACCAAAAGCCACCTTTCTCTTTAATACCATCCCTTTATACTTTGAGAAGCAGGTTATAGATAAATTCTAGCAATCTATTAACTCATTCGTGTGAGCCTATAAAGCGACAAGAATAGCGTGGGAAAAGCTGAGACGCAGGAGAGAAAAAGGAGGTCTGGCACTCCCAGATATTCAGTATTATGCTTGGGCCTTTCAGTTAACACATTCTAGAATGCTACTAAAATGCCTGGATTCATCAGAAAGGGGGAATTGTTTTTAGAAATGTTAGATCAAGTAGGGTTATCTCGTGAGGGCTTTCTTTTTAAATATGGCGACCCAAGATTTTTTAAGAAAATAAGGTTGAAGGTATTATTGAGTGCAGTTCGAATTTGGGCCAGAATTTAAAGATCGACGGGCCTAGAGTACTGCTCAAGTTTGGCTCCTTTGTGAGATAGCCCGGGGGCGCCAAGTTGTTTGAAGGATAACTTGTCAGCTCACCTTAAAACAGCTGGGTTCCTGGTATGGGGAGATTTGGTCTCTGAAGGAACACTTTTGCCCTGGGCATCATTTGATGAGAAAATGGAGGAGGGCATGTCTAGATTTAAATATTTACAACTAAAGAGTTGGTTCCAAAGTTTTAATAAACCTATAGGTATGGGCAACATTCTGGTACAGAAGCCAGTAGGAAAGAAAGAAGTGTCATTTTTCTACTGGTCCATTGAAGAGACTATTGATGGCGATTTTAGATTAGCCGAGGAATTATGGGGAGATTCTTTTCTGGATATGAACTGGGCAGAATTATGGCAAACTTCCTTTAACACCCTGTTTTCAGTTGTGAAACCAGCCTAGCTCAGAAGAAATCACTATTTTACCACACATAGGGCCTATTTTTCCCCTGGCGAGACTCACCAAAATATCTAAGGGCACCCCTGCCAGTTGCAAAAAGTGCCACATGGAAAGTGTACCAGACACACATATGTTCTGGGATTGTCCAGCTATCTCTGAATTCTGGAAGAAAGTAGAAATCACGCTTATGGGTATTCTAGGGTGCCCAGTATGCATCTCCCTCAGGCTCATCTTCTTTGGTATATCGAGTGAAATCACAGGCTCGAGCAGAAGTTTTTTATTCTATGCCATTCTGCTGGCCAGACGCAAAATATGCAAAAGATGAGCTGAGAATATACTCCCCGCGCATACAGACTGGCTCTCCTCTTTGTATAAAATCTCTAAAACTGATTTAGCCAGACTGGGAAACAGCAGGAAGAAAGTTATTTGGGATCGCCTGATAAATAGATCTCCTGGTTAAGTAGCAATTATCTATTCTGCGTAGTTAAGATTATTTAGATAATCCCTTGACCCTATGATTAAGCCTCTCGGGAAGCTCTCAGACTGTGTTAGGCTGTGTTGCGTCGTTCAGTATTGGTCTCCAATGGCAAAAAGGCTCACAGCAGCAGTCACCGGTTTTAAAATCAGAAGAGACTATAACCACCCTCTCCTCGACAACGAGAGGTCAGCAACAGGAAGGTGGTTTGTCTGCCACTGGTAGGCGGGTGACAGAGATGCGGGGTTCGCACTTCCCTGGCCTACGTATTGTAACTGAGCATCAGTGGCAGCCTACCAGTCTCCTAGTTGTCTGGGGTTAGAGGCGAATGAGGAGAAGAAAAGAAAAAAACTTACATTTGCACTGGGCTCAAGCATGTTGTCACCATTCCAGCCCGAAATTGGTACAAAGGCTACTGTATCTGGATTGTATCCAATTTTCTTGATGTATGTACTAACTTCCTTGACAATCTCCTCATATCTCTTCTGACTGTATGGTGGTTCTGTCGAGTCCATCTTGTTGACACCAACAATCAGTTGCTTCACTCCCAGAGTATAGGCCAGAAGGGCATGCTCACGAGTCTGCCCATTCTTAGAGATACCAGCTTCAAATTCCCCAACGCCAGCAGCAACAATCAGGACAGCACAGTCAGCCTAAAGAAAGAGAAAGCGATCTTAATGCATAATGAAATACATTGGGAACATCACTTCAAATCCATTCTACAGAAATACTTTTCAACTCACCTGAGACGTGCCAGTGATCATGTTCTTAATGAAATCCCTGTGCCCCGGAGCATCAATAATGGTAACATAATATTTGCTGGTCTCAAATTTCCACAGGGAGATGTCAATAGTGATACCACGCTCGCGCTCGGCTTTTAGTTTGTCCAAAACCCATGCGTATTTGAAAGATCCTTTGCCCATCTGCAAAAAGTAAAATAACGAATGAAGTTCTTAACTACACCTGTTCAGCTGCAGTCAATCGTAACTCCAAGTACTCCTTCTAAGAATGCTTCAGAGTTTAATCAAACCAGACAGTAGTATACTAGTAAAGAATACAAATCATGACTTGCTTATAGAATATGGGAACAAAATTACTTTTATCTACTACCACCCACCATTTACATTAAGAAACGTACGTGATGCAGGTGTAAAGAAAACATTTTCCCATAAGTTCCAAAGAAGTAATGTAAAGCAGAGAGGAGAAGGTAAATTTGGTACATCAGCCTCAAGGTTTATTTAGCACCTGTACTGCTGTACAGAAAGTAAACCAGCCAGTCAAAACTCATTTACCAGACGTGAACTAGTGTCAGAGATTATTCTGCCACCAGTAAATAAGGGGTGGATGAAAAAAAAAAAAAGAAATCCCTCTAACCACACTACAAAATATCATATGAAAAGACTTAAAGGAAAGCAAAATACTAAGCTAGCTCTAGTTCTCACGTGAGGGATGAGGGATTTAAACCAACACCCCCCACCCCCAACAGTTAAATTCGGATGATAATGCACAGAAAAAAATTGGACTCTTCCACTTATTAAAATCACTTTCGCGACTGGTGAAACAAGAAAACTATTTGAAGCCGAGGATAAGGCGTTTTGCATGGTGTAGCACAATTCAAATAAGAGGTCAGCACCAGGACTTATGTTGCTGCTACTCTTTTGTTCTAGGAAACACGAGGTTTCATAAATGTTAGCCTTACTTTCTGTCCTTTTTCCTTCCTTTTGGATTTATCACATCCAACTTGACTGATCGTTTTGTTGTGAAGAAAGCAGTGAGGCAGCCCATTAATGTTATAAAAAAAAAGAACTATTCCATTCTACTTGGATGGCAACTTCGAACAGTAAACAGTGAGATGAGAAAATAAAAGGCAAGCAGAGAAACACACGTACAAGTGGGGTAGCTGGACGCCATTAAGGGAGAGGCAGATAAAGCACTTTGTTTGCTGCCTCAAGATTAACCTTCACATCTCACGCCCAGCTGTCAATTTGCGGCCCTAGCATAGACCTAAACTCTATGGAATATCTGAGGTGGTGCGTATTTTGGTGCAAGGATCTATATACCCATAATCTAGAGGCTAACCTACCTGTATCCGTTCTCCTCAGGATTCAGTGGGTAAGGACTCTTACTAAACAGACAGTAAGCAGCACCTTTGAGGAAGGATGACCGGGAGAACTATGAAGAAGCCAGGAAGGAGGAAGTTAGCATAATGGCCATGCATTATAGAATGATGATACTCCGAATTGATAAACCATATACAGACAGCTCCAGAAAAACATTTTTTTGCATATAGTAAAACTACGAAAAACCCATATTCGAAGGAACATTTTTTGATTAGCAAAAATCAGTAAGTGTAACAACTATAGTTATGGTTGGGTCAGAATTTCCACGCAGAAGGCATTTTGTTTGGTGCCATTCAATGTATCCTCAGCACACAATTCAAAATCCCTCCTCCCAAAACACACTTACCCACTTTGGGTTCAGCATGGCAAACCTCGTGACTTCTCTGACATTTTACTACGCATAATTACACCAACATTGTTATGAAGTAGAATTTTACTCAAGAAGTATCTTCACTTAGAATTTTTTTTAAGACAAATATTTTTGGTGAGGACTTAAAAAGGTTAAACAGAGATATCTGGACTGTTAGTCTGCAAAAAGGTTCACAACCACCTGCAGACGCATATTTAAGTTAAAATACATTTTGAGTGAATGATGGAGCTTTTTTTCCTGCTGTCCTAAGAGAAAAATCTATTGTGACTACCATTGCAAAACAGAGGGATGAGTCAGTCCCAGTGTTCTGGAGGGAGGGAGAAAGAAGTAACTTAAGGGGGCAGAGTTAGAATGCCACAACTGCCTCCTGGATCAAGTGAGGTGGGTCCCACAAGGTACACGCTTCAGATTAAAAGAAAAAGTCAATTTTGCAATTGGCCTCACACGCCACAGGTCAGACTCAAAGTCCACTAATCCCCACCAGGGACCTACGATCCATGTTGGTCATGATTTGTATGAGTTACAGATTGTGGAGCCAGTCATAAATTGAGAATGTATGTGTTTTATCTGCATTCATTCGTAACCATAACAACACTTTAACTGTGGATTTTTTTGGATGACTGTGACATTTGGATGTGTGGAGGGCTTAAGAGCAGGCAGGGGCTACTTGGCCTCTGCTATGGGGGCTGAGTTGATTTCCCTCAGCTGCTCCGGGGCCTGTCCTTCTATGGTTCTTCAAGCGGAACCAGGTACAACCCAATCAGCACTGGATTCAGCAGTGGGAGCGATGGTGAGCAGTCAAATACTTTTCAGGGAGGTAGTGTGGGTGTAGACAAGCTCAGCACTCCGTTACCAGAAGCACAATAAAGTGGGATTAAAGTACCTTACTTTCAACACTACAGCAACCAAAAACAGTCACAATTATTGTCTGGGCACTAGGGCTCCTGCGCTTTGTAGTCTCGCCAATCTTGTCCCCCCCCCCCCCCAATTTTGGTGTTCCCTCTAATGAGAATATAAGGCGGCCTCCGACTCTAGGGGATTGAAGTGATTCTCACAGCAGCATGAGGTAATAATAATAAGAAGAATAATCCACATTTGTAAAGCGCACAATCACCCGTAAGGGTCTCTAGGCGCTGGGGGTCGTCAGGAAGATTAAGCAAGCTATTGCCCAGAGTGAGATGGTGCTGGGCTAATCTGCCACCGGTGCCGGGGATCGAAGCGTGATCCCCAGATTCTGGAGTCAGTCGTCCTAGTCGCGGCGCCACACCTCTTCCACAGGTACAGCGGCACAGCACCTCAGGTGCAGTTATAAAGGCAATGGCACAACCCATCTGAGATCAATCACTTCTCAACAGTGACACTCTATGCGTCAGCACAACTTCATGGATAGCAGTGAACTGTGCCTGAACATGAGATTCAGCTCAGTGGCACAATCCTCCTGGGGAAAGGTCTACTAGGGGGCAACTGCCACTGTCCATGATTTCACAATTCCTCATGCATAATCTGCAGCCCATATGCCTCAGGATATGCAGGTTGCTACTCAGTATTCTTTCAGTTGATGGACCCATCCTTCTTGCCTAGCAGGTTGGCTCAGGTCCGATATTCAGCTTCTTCTAGCAAGAAGAGACTCCAGGTGATGTCCCTTTACCGTAGAGAAGCTACCGGTCAGACACCAGCTCTGATTGCACAGCAGTCCTGAGTACTCTGTAAAGAACTCTCCTCCTTGGTTGAATTTAATTTGGAACAGCAAGTGCACCAGAGGCTGCCACTTTTATGCAGTTAGAGCAGACAGGGGGAATTTGTATTTTCTGCCTGAATTTCCAGAACCGATTTGAGGCAGTTCTTCTTCCATCTGTCCACACAGGCTGTTTTCCAGATACCATGTTTGTGCAGAGTGAACTTAACAGCAGTGTAGTCTAGTCTGTGGTACCCTCCACAGAGGTGCGACAAGAATAGGTACGAGCTTTCTTCTCCTTGCACATCAACAGCATAGTGATTAGGGAAAGAGGAAAGTCATGTCTCGCCAAAAGAACCCCTCTCGCCTTACCAGAGACTTCAGGATCAGACTTCATACCCACCATCTACCAAATGGCAATGCTCAAGAAACATCAAATCAGTTTGTGTATTAATCAGGAAAACTAAACAGCACCCTTCAGCAAAAGGGCCTGATAGAATTTTGATAGCGATCCGGTCTCCTCTTTCCACTTCGAGGTCCCCTACCTGCAGCTTCAGGAATGTCACCAATACATTTTTAGTGTCTGGGAAAACAAACACATCCCTATCCAAAATAAAACCTGCATGGCTTCATTACTCTGGTTCACTCATAGACATTATGCATGTACTGTACCACACAGGCTGCATAGGTATATCATACACAAAGGGTGCTAGGAGTAGGATCGGGGTTAGCTAATAGCAGACCTGCACAGCTTTAAAATAATGTTGCATAGTAATGTGAAGCAATAATAGTAAATAGTTTGGGAATGAATATGTTTTTGTATAGAAGCAAAGTACTGAAAGTACTGTAGAATAATATTTGTGTAGGTTAAAAGGTCATGACAGATGCACAGGCAGCCAGACCTAAAAATTCATGTAGAGTATTTGACTGCCCTCCTCCCATTTGTGCTGCGGTGTGAATCGAACTTGGCAAAGCGCAGCAAATCATACGTATATCTTGGCGCTCAACCAGCACAATCAAGTGTGCAGAGACTAAAAACAGAAAAGTGTTCTCAATGTTCTTGAATTCAACAAAGTCTGTGCAACGATGGAGAAGCATACAATTTTAGACATAAAATGACCAGTTATTGAAGACACTTTAATAGCATTACAATGTCATGTGTGCGCCCCTGAAAGTTTAACCTTAAGCAGCTGGATAAACAAAATTATCACAGCTCTGTAGAGGGCAAGCAATTTGTAGAAACACAACTTCTGCCAAATTGAGACATATACTCCTGGTACCCAACATGTGGGTGGAGCCAAAGCCCCCATCTAGTAATGCTCATTGTCTGGTGACAGCTACACTGTCAAGCCAGACAATAAAAAGCATTGGAAAAATCAACAGGTCTCACTTATGCAAGCGATATTATATTGGCTTGCCAATTGCATTGTATCGTAATTGCATTTATTTAGCGCTTACTACCCCTGGACAGAGAGAGTGGGGTATAATGGAGCGGGGTAGATTAGGTAAAGTGGGATAGGGTATAGTGGAATGGGATAGAGTGGGGGTAGAATTGATTGAGGTGGAATGTAGTAGATTGCAGAGGGGCAGATTGGAGTAGCACTAAGTGAAGGAAACTGAGATCACTGTAATAATGTGTATTGTATTAAAAGCAATATAACAACTGTACGATAAATAATTACAATTATAAAAATGCTAGGCAAGAAAAAACACCCATCCAACCCAGTGAGAGAAATACGAGGACGGCGATTTTTAATGTAAAAATTGGCATTATCAAATGTTCTTACAACTACTCTGATGTAAGAGGCAGTATGTAAGATCTAAAAACGTTGTTCTTCCTATTGCTTGGCAGCTCTGGGTTAAACAAAAAAATTATCATGGCTGCCAGCAATATTAGAACAATTAAGGCTTCAGATACTTTTTCTGCAACTCAGGAGAACGAGGGAGGGAGATAGATAGAAATACAGACACCAGCACGTTACCACCAGGTACTTGCCGAACTCTGGCGGGTGCATCGGTCTGTGAAGCTGGAATCACAGAGACATACGTTTTAGTTTCAAAGAAACAAGTACAGAGCACTCTCAGGGTCTTATCGCTCCATTTATTTTAAACAGATGTGTTTCGGCGAGTTTGCCTTCCTTAGTGCTTATTGTCAAATGAAGCTCGCACCATCATATCGATTTCTTTACATTTGAAAACCCCCATGAAGCACTCTCAATGAGGATTAAAAAGCGTGGCAAGGAAGAAAGGACTAATGTCATCTCAGTCTTCCTACTTTATTCTCACCCGCCAAATTTGCATTAAACATTTACTGAGAACTCCAAATTAAAATATCTGTGTCATGTTATGAAAGCGACATGATGGTGTTAACTTCGTAACTTCATTTGACAATAAGCATTGTGTAAAGCAAACTTGCCGAAACTAGTCTGCTTAAAATAAACGGAGAGATAAGACCCAGAGTGCTCCGTACCCGTTTCTTTGAAACGAAAACGTTATATATATATATATATATATATATATATATATATATATATATATATATATCCTACTGGCGGTCGCCAGTAGGTAGTTATAGTTAGGATTATTTTCAATGCAAAATCTCAACATTCTTTTGTGAATAACTTTGGCGCCGGTTGAGGAATCTGCTTGAACATTTCCTCAAATTTGCCCCGCGGCGCTCCGGTCCTTCCTTGAAAGTTTGGGGGGGGGGGATTCGTGAAGCGGGGGCCGAGATAAAAGGGGGGTCCCAAAACGTGTTTTCCCCATGTTAATTTCCATAGGGCGGTCGACCTCACTTTTAGCCCGAACGGCTGAATGGATTTCCACCAAACTTGGCAAAATTGTAGGGACTGGTAGCCCGATGTGCCTTTGCTATGTCTCAAGATATATGCTCCAGTGGTTTTTACGAAAATTAACTTTAAAAAAATATATATATTGGGCTATATATATGTTAGAGCCCAAATGTAGCCCAATGTAGCCCAAAGATGGCCACCAGAGACAAAAAAAAAACAAATGTAGCCCAAATATCAGCCAGATGTAGCCCAACTATAGCCCAATGACAGAATGTCCCAGAGTGTTCTAAAGAACAACTAGAGCGCTAACAGTCTTACTTATGACAAAAGTATGGCACACCTGAAGTCATCTTGATTGGAATAAAGTGTTAACACTTAAAACATGTAATTTGCAAAGGAACAAAATGAGGGGGTTCATTTTGCCATAGAAATGATTATTAGTGCTGAAGAAAGAAAAATTAGGGCACATTTTGAGTGACTTCTCAAATCCTCTTATATTTCATTAAAAAAATTCCGATATGCAGTCTCCCAAGATGGCCACCAAAGACAAAAGAGCCCAAATGTAGCCCAAATATCAGCCAGATGTAGCCCAACTATAGCCCAATGACAGAATGTCCCAGAGTGTTCTAAAGAACAACTAGAACGCTAACAGTCTTACTTCTGACAAAAGTATGGCACACCTGAAGTCATCTTGATTGGAATAAAGTGTTAACACTTAAAACATTTAATTTGCAAAGGAACAAAATGAGGGGTTTCATTTTGCCATAGAAATGTTATATATTACCTACTGGCGGTCGCCAGTAGGTATATATAGTTAGGATTTTTTTGAATAGGGATTTCTGAAAATTCTATGTTGAATAACTTTGGCGTTGATGGACGGAATTGGCTGAAATTGTCAGGAAAATGGCAAATTTTGTTTCTGAGCGTCCCCTGAAAGTTTGGGGGGGTTTCGTCAAGCGGGGGCCGAGAAAAAATGGGGGTCCCAAAACGTGTTTTTAACATTGAGTTTTCCATAGGGCGGTTGGACTCACTTCTAGCTGTCAAATTTTCTCCTCGAAATCATAACATGGTTCCTGCGTGTGGCCTTACGCTGTCCTCTTCAGCAGGGCGGTGCTCCCAGTCACATCAGATCAGACCTAATAACATCTGAGTCAACTAACAAAGCTGGTCACCCGCTTCCTCTCACGACCCAACCGCAGCGCGCGCCTCAAGCCTTGCAGACCAGACCGGATTATTTTACACCATTGCCCCCTTCATTTCCTCATATTTCAATTCTTTGAAGGGCCGTTGGCACATCAGAGGGATTTAATCTGGCGTATAGCTTTAAAAATATCGTAGGGAATTTGGTCATTTCAGACATACGAAAAGGATGGACTCGCCGACTCCCAAAATCAACTTCCTGAGGCACTCTGTGCTGACTTGGTTTTCTGACGTCATCGCCATTTAATGAGGACCATCTAAAATACCTTGTTTCCCTTTTACTTGTAGGCTTGTTCTAATTAGTATGGTTGCTTGTCCAAGATAAGAAAGTAAATGGACAAGTAAAAGAGAACACTTGGAACGGGCTGTTTTTAGAAGCTGACCTGGTTCTTCAATGACGAGTGTATGTGTGTGTGCGCGTATGTGTTTGTCTGTCTGTCTCTCTCCGGGTGAATAGCTGACTGTGAGCAGAACGCCTCCGTTGGATTCCTTAGCGAGTGCATGGATATATGAATGTACAATAGATAACTAATGTGCTTGTTTTCTTATCTGGTAATTTTATAAAATGTGTGTAGTGTGCTTGGTAATACGCACGCACTTATCAGCATTAGTGAATGCATGTTTTGAAATATCGTCAGCATTGGTTAATGTGTCTTCTGAAATATCGCCACCAGTCAATGCGCTTTTATGTCCGGTTTACTTTAAAAGCCAACTTCCCCGCGCACGTATACTTTAAAAGCCCTAGCCGAAATGTGCTTTTCTATCTACTTTGCTTTCAAAGCATTCCACTTTGTTTGAAAGCCTTAGCACAGTTTTTTTAATGTCATTTTGGGGTGTGGGGGAAATCTCCTACATTAATTATTAACTTGTGCATGGCTTTTCATTTATTGGGAATAAAACACATTCAGAGACATAGCCGTGCGCGAGTCAAACAAAACTGGAAATATGTCATGTGCTTGGGAATATTGCCATTTGCCCAATGTTCGTTAAATGGATGCTTTTGAAAAACGAACACTCCCGGTGTTTCTGCAGGAAGGTCGGAAACCCTTTATTTAGTGTTTGAAGTTCAAAAAATGCAGACAGCTCGGCTTGGTAGCACTTACATTCAAATGCTACTCTAAGAAGTGTTAGAAGGAAACAGACGAGGCGCTACTGTGGCAGAAGGCAGACAGAGCCATCCTCTTTAATTCCGGTTTCCCCGCCGCAGGGCATTTACCATTGTGTTGTTGAAGTCCCGTAATTTTGGCATATGGGTGAACGCCTGCTAAATGGACGACTCAAAAATGGAGGCATTCAAAATCTAACAAAAATTGCAAAGGGATTTATTTTTGGGGTAACATGGACACCGATATGATTTCATTTGTGTTTTGGTTTTACTGTGACTGTTTTAACATCGCTTTTTATTACCTTGTGCTCTCTCTGGTGTTTTTGGATGGTTAGTATTATTGCATCGTTTTTTTTTTCACCTTTTATTGCTATTTTTGTTATATTGTTCTTTACAGCCTAATTAACTATAAATGTAGCGCTATTGGGTCTGATTTTTTAAATTTGAATTATCTGTTGATGCACAGGACAAAGACAAATGCTTCTGACTAAGACTAATTCCAAACATAGACGTGCATGAGTGAATCAAAAATGGTAATATTTCCAAGCGCACTCCACACGCGACCTGGTTTTGTTTGCTTATATTCAGATAAAAGTCCAAGGAATATTAGCAGTGTGCTCCCACTTTGGATTCAAAGCCTTCCACAACAATAGCACTCTCCATAATCACAGCATTACTCAACACCACAGCATCACCCAGGGCCACCACAGCATTACTCAGGGCCAACACAGCATCACTCAGGGCCACAACAGCATCACCCAGGGCCACAAAAAAATTACTCACTGACACCACAGCATCACTAAAGGCCAAAAACAGCATCACTCGGGGCCAAAAGCTCCACCACTCAGGGTCATCACAGTACTACCCAGGGCCATAAAAAACATCACTCAGCACCAGCACAGCATCACTCAGCACCAGCACAGCATCACTCAGCACCAGCACAGCATCACTCAGCGCCACCACAGCAGCACCAAAGCATCACTCAGTACCACACAATATCACTCGCCACAAACAATGCAACACTCCCCACCACCACAGCATCACTCACCGCCACCACAGCATCACTCACCGCCACCACAGCATCACTCACCGCCACCACAGCATCACTCTGCACCACAACAGCATCACTCTGCACCACCACAGCATCACTCTGCACCACCACAGCATCACTCTGCACCACCACAGCATCACTCTGCACCACCACAGCATCACTCTGCACCACCACAGCATCACTCAGGGCCACCACAGCATCACTCAGGGCCACCACAGCATCACTCAGGGCCACCACAGCATCACTCAGGGCCACCACAGCATCACTCAGCGCCACCACAGCATCACTCTGCGCCACCACAGCATCACTCTGCGCCACCACAGCATCACTCTGCGCCACCACAGCATCACTCTGCGCCACCACAGCATCACTCTGCGCCACCACAGCATCACTCTGCGCCACCACCGCATCACTCTGCGCCACCACCGCATCACTCTGCGCCACCACCGCATCACTCTGCGCCACCACCGCATCACTCTGCGCCACCACCGCATCACTCTGCGCCACCACCGCATCACTCTGCGCCACCACCGCATCACTCACTGCCACCACCGCATCACTCACCGTCACCACAGCATCACTCACCGTCACCACAGCATCACTCTGCAACACCACAGCATCACTCACCTGCACCACCACAGCATCACTCAGGGCCAACACAGCATCACTCAGGGCCACCACAGCATCACTCAGGGCCACCACAGCATCTCTGCACCACAACAGCATCACTCAGGGGTCACCACAGCATCACTCAGGGCCACCACAGCATCAATCAGGGCCACCACAGCATCACTCAGGGCCACCACAGCATCTCTGCACCACCACAGCATCACTCAGGGGTCACCACAGCATCACTCAGGGCCACCACAGCATCACTCAGGGCCACCACAGCATCACTCAGGGACGCCACAGCATCACTCAGGGACGCCACAGCATCACTCAGGGACGCCACAGCATCACTCAGGGACGCCACAGCATCACTCAGGGACGCCACAGCATCACTCAGGAACGCCACAGCATCACTCAGGAACGCCACAGCATCACTCAGGGACGCCACAGCATCACTATGCGCTACCACAGCATCACTGAACGCCACAGAATCACTCGTCGCCACCACAACATCAATCTGTGCAACCATTCAACAACAACAACTGGTTCAAATATGTTCTTTCAATGTTTCAAGCTTTATTACAAATGTCACAATAAGATGTTAATATTTCACTTCAGTTCTTGGATTTTCGTCAGAATAAAAACACTGAACATAATCTTCACAAAAGTTATTTACAAAAGTTTAAGCTATTGCCATTATCAATTACAATAACTTATTTTAGTATTACTTATTTAAAAAAATTAAAAGCCATTGTTATTTGTAATATCAATACATCTAAGTCACGTAAATACAACACATATTGCATTACAAATGCTATAGGTGTCACATTTGCGAAATGTATAACTATTGGCATTGTAAATGACAAAGCTATTAATTTCGCACGTTTCAAAACCAACACATTAAAAAAAATTGTCATTTACAATATGAATTGCTCAAACTACCTTAATGCGAGACCTATTGCATTGCAAATACTTGTTTTACTAAGTTTCCCCACCTTACCTTTGTGTCATAGGGAAACAATTTCATTTACATGTCTTGAAATCTGTACTTTATTACACAAAACCCAGACTGAATTACAAATAAATCACTTTAGAACTAAATTTCCCAAAGTATGTGTTGGTTGCCACTCCAAGTACACAATCATTGGTCTACAATAGAGACTTTGTCCCAATCAAGAAGGATGGAAAGTTTTTACTAACGGACAACAGACCTGTACTACACCAAAAACCTGTGTGGCAAATCATTCTTCCATCAGTTATTTAACATAGAACAAGGGATGTTTAGTCTTGTGATACAGATGCCCCGCAAGTGGAATCCTAATTCATGGGCAACTATACATTTTAAGACACACTAAAGAAAAACGCCCAGTGCCGATAGCTCTGCATTATGGATTGTGGGGAAATCCACCTAAACACCACTTGTGAAGAAAACAAAAATTGTTTCTTTTGGATATATTCAATCATAAATCTTTTCAACCCATAAAATCTGGAGGGCGGGGACACTACTTCCTTACAAATAAAATGTAGAGCATGGCATTTTTCCTTAGTTTTCAAGTTCACACTAACGAGGAGGAACACACAAATGTATGTTGTTCAAAATGAGTGTGGTGTTCATGGGGATATTTAAAATATGAAGGAATTGACGTCTCAGAGAAAGGCTTCAGGAGAGCCCGATGTGACTAGAAGACAACATGCACTGATCTTCTGTTTGTATTCTTCTGCCATTCATTACTTAAAAATGCAACATGCGTATAGTTGCTTCTTTCCAGGTAGAATGGGATCTCAAGCAAGTACTTGCACATATTGGAAAGGACTTAAAACACTATCTTTGTAAGCAGCAGTCAGGTAGCTAGGTTAAACATTTAAGCAGGTTGTAGATTTACTGCATAAACCATCCAAAAGTCATCTGCCTCTTCTATTACTAGTTGTCTTTGTGTTCGGCCATAACCCTGTACTGCACTCAACTGCCCTTTGGCAACGTTTGCACTTTAGAATGATCAGAAACATACACAGATAGTATGTTACAGGCTTCTTAGCAGAACGACCCGTCAAGAGCAGCATCTTCTCTGCTTAGCCCACTCTAACTGCCAATCTAGCCACACAGTTGCTCACTACCAATCTGTGACCTTAAGTAGGGTTAAACTGAGCAAGGAAAACATTATAAAAACAGCAAATCATAACAAGACCATAGCACTGCTGAAAAATGTTCCAGTTAACATTAGTTGCAAAGCAGCTGCCCAGGCTATTCTCCGTGCAAGAACTGTACTGAGTGCCCTCTAAGGCCTAGAAATAACGTTGATTATACGGAGCTGAATTTTTTGGGGGGGTTTTACTGCATAGTGGATCCTGTACTTTATATCTTGATAGTACTATCATCATCATTAAACTTTATTACTATCTCAGAGATTCAAATAAGTACATCACAGCACAGGTTCCATTTAAAAAGCAAAAAAAGTATAATAAAATCATTAAGAAAGGATTATCAGTAGACATTGCAGCAATTCATTACACAATGAGTATAAATTCATGGATAAAAAGGCAAGAATCGGAGTAAAAACTTCCTCAGCCTAACCTACATAGCATGCAGAAAACGATAAATATCGAAGACTATCAATCTACGGGTATCCGTAGACAGCAGCCTCATGATTTCAAGATAATGGCCCGGACCAACAGCGCTACATAGTGGTATTATCCATTTTTTTCAGAAACAATAGATTCTGTTGAAGATTTACACGCAGGACATAAATCAACTACAGGAGGATACATGGAACATCTCAAGCAGAAAAGGTTAGTTGGTAGGGTCTTGTATCTAAACTGCAAAAAAAGCTTGCGGGCCAACGGAGGAGTAATTTCATCTATTCCCGTTTCAAAACATGGGACATGTTTATAAGTTTAAAAAGCTTTAGTTAGGCCTGAGGCATGTTCTATTAGTTCCAATTGTACTATTTTTTCCCAGTACATCTTTTTCAGCTTGTCTCTCGGGATACTGCTCATGAATCCTGGGCTAGACCAAAAACTGTCCATCCCCAGTTTCCATAGTAGATCACGCAAGTGGGAAAACCATCTTATAGATGCAGCCTGATGAAATCTTAAAAGATCCCTTAGGGTATCCAGCTTGTTTGTTGTCCAAAGTCTAAACCAGAATGAAATTATTTTGTAGTTTACTTTATGCTTTAGTTGTTTGTGAGCAATGTCAAAGTAAAAAGGAATCAAAGTGGAACTGTCAGGGAGATCTACAAGCGATCTTAAGAATAGATTTTCAACTGTGGACAGAGAGGCCAAAGAACAAACACCCCAAAGTTCCGCCCCATTAAGTACCCCGCCCAAAACCTTAGTATTGTAGATGTGAAGAGCGGAGGCTTTTTGCCTGGACACTGTCCTCCTGTGTATCTTACTTATGTGGACACACTGTTGAATTAGTTGGAGTTTTGCCTTTTCTGCCTGTGGGATCCAGCTAATTGAAGGAGTAAATTGAATCCCCAAGTAGCCAAAAGCTTCGACCTTCTCCAGTTTAGTGCTACCCGCCCACATTAGTCTGGTCTTTGCTACATTTTTACCTTTGTCAAAGATCATAAATTTGGTCTTGGACTCATTTAGGCTGAGGCCTCTTTCTTTACAAAACTTTAAAAAATCGTTTCAAAGTTGCTGCAAACCTTGGGGCGATTTTAAAATTAAAAGAATGTTGTCGGCAAATAACAATGCCGGGACACTACCTAACCCTATTTTTGGGGCGTCACAGCCATCTTTATATAAAAACTCTACCACTCCATTAATAAAGTAAAGAGTGTTGGAGTGAGCACACACCCTTGTCTCACTCCTCGCTTTACTGGAAAAGTTCCAGTGACTTTACTATTGGCACCCCATCTAACCTGTGCAGAATTATCTGAGTGCAATTGAATTAAAATGTTTAAAATACTTTTGGGGACGCCCATCCCTAGTAACAACTCCCATACTTTCTTTTGTGGAACAAGATCGAAAGCTGTGCGTAAAATCCACAAAAGCCACATAAAGCCTTCCGCCTTTTACAACCACTTCCTTCCAATAAATACCTGCGTACTGATTTTTAGAACGAAAACCTGCCTTAAAATCACTTAAAATCTGTGCTTCCCTTATCCAATGTTGGACCCTCCCTAAGATCTGCTTGCATAAGATTTTTTGAAGGGAGTCAGTAAGGCTGATAGGCCTATAATTCAGTGGGACAGATCTATCTCCTTTTTAAAAATTGGCACAATTTCAGCTACCTGCCAGGAAGGTGGAATAGGGGCACCAGCCAATATCAGGTTGTATATCAAATGTATATATAAACCCCATAGTACTATCAATTTGGTTTGAACTAAAATGAACATTCGAATTGTAATAATGCCTGTACTCTTAGTGTGTCACCCTTTTAATGTTACCACCCCAGGCACTTTCCAGTCGCTCGATGATGCCCGTGCTGCAATATAGCACCCACAAAAAGTTTGAAATGCTAGAAGGAAATACACTAGTAAACAAGCACTGGCAATGCCCATATATCAGGCTTATGAATGCACAGTCAAGCCAAACCTAAAAAATCCATATACCTTAATAACCATCCTTCTCCCATCTGTCCCATGCTGCCAGAGGAAGGAAAGTAAAGTAAATTATCTAGTTACCCAAGACATTTTAATAACATTAGAACGATATGGATGTACGTGCCCCTATAGGTCCAAGCTCAGGCAGCTGGATATCACAGCTGTGAGGAAGCAAGGACGTTTTTCGTAAAAGCACAGAACGTCTGCTTATTCTAAACATGTATACTTGACTCCCGATATGTGGGTGAAGCCACAGCCACTCTTCTGGTGAGTCTCGACATAACTGTCTGACCATAAAAATTGAAAAAAGTGTCATCCCTTTCAAAAGTGTCAACTGTCCAATGGCTAAACAACACATATGGAGGGAAACCTCAATTATTCAATCTGCAGGAGTCGATATTGTAATTATCTTTTTTTACCACCAAACGTAGCAGGTGCTTCGCTGCAATTTCAGTATGTTTAATCTGATGCTTCCCAATGCATCTGTACCTAAGAGCAGGTACAATAAAGACTTCCTTATGGGTACTCCAGTGGAAAAATACGCAGGTTTCAAAAGCTAAAGAGCAGTAATACGTTATACCCACGGGTGAAGGATAATAGTCGATGCTGCCCTAAAGCACATCCAAAGTTTACAATCACACAATTTGAATTTAAAAGTGGAAGCCGGGTACAGTAGATGGAAATACACATAAGTGTTCACTAAGAGAGAAAAGAAAGCAATAAATTGGACCGAAGGCTCCCACGAGGTTTGAGAGAAATATGTGGGATAAAATATAAGCAACATTTGAATGTTGATGTTTACAGCTTTTTCACGCAAGGGTAAAAACGCTAACCACAAAAAGGTAAAGGGTGTTATTTCTAGGGATAAAGGAAAAGCTCCAACAGGGGAAAAACATGCATACTTACTAAAGAGTTGGGCGACTAAGAGGGAGGGGTGGTACTAGAATTTCTATTAGATCACTATAAGAAGAAAAGGCATGTTTAAAACTTAAGTGACATTGGTTGGCATACGTATAGTGCCCTCACCTCAGCCGCCTCCTTCTCGAACTTCTCGATGGTCCTTTTGTCTATACCACCACACTTGTAGATTAGGTGGCCAGTGGTGGTGGACTTGCCAGAGTCGACATGCCCAATGACAACGATGTTGATGTGCGTCTTCTCCTTGCCCATGTTGACAGCTGCTGTATGAATTTACCTGCGATAAAACAAAGTGAGAATCAACGAGGGCGGAGACTGACTCAACCTTCCATTTTGTCGAAAGGTTCTGTCGGACCGAATAAGCCGCCATCTTCGATAGCGCCCCGGAGTTACATGGTCCGCCGCACCATCAGGTGCTGAACTTCCCCAGCATTCATTACCGTTAACTCACCACGACAACACCGAAAGACATTTCAATGGTGTTCACGCACCAGTAGGTCATGAAACGTAAGGCAAATAGCGGAAAAGGCATGACAGCTAACGGCTGGTACCCATTCCAGTGACGTTCATTTTGCACGGTCACCTCCCTTCCCCATCTTCTTCAACATCCCGTAATTGTACAGCGCCGGGAAGCACCTAAGCTTCAGGCTGAAGGAATGGGCGGGGCAAAGTAGCCGGCAAAATCCCTGCCACCAGTATCTGCGGGCATAAGAAGTAACCGATCATCCCTCCCCATAATAACCAGACTGAGCCCTGACAGGATGCCCGTCGCGCTTGCTGATCAAATATCCCATCCCTCTATTTAACAGGTCACCTCCCCTCACCTGCAAAATGTAGACCGCTTCGGTACGGGAAAGGCTGTGCGTGAGCGCCGCCTGTCTTATAAAGCCTTGCGCCGGGCGGGTCCCGCCGCTGACGTCACGCTCCGCCGAATGTTCCCGAGCAAGGGAGCGGGGGCATCTGACAGAGCCAGGAGTAGGGGACACCGGGGAGGAGCGGGAGACAACAGGTGGGGGAAACTGACAGGAGGTGTGCGACCACTGGGGTCTCAAAAGAACAAAAAAGCACCTTCTGACAATTCGTAACAAAGGCTGATCGCTGCGGGAACATACCCGTCGACATTCCGGTTCTTCGCCGTTCACGGGCGCCCTCACAAGTCTAGAAGTCTCAATCGCCATTTTGCTTATGGTACTGTAAGCGTCTAGTGAGGTGACGGAACGCCTGGGAGACGCCCACACCCACCGGACAGCCCTGGGATAACCACGATCGGTGTCAAATTCCAGCTCGTCACTAGCTGTAGAAGATTAAGTACACCACTGACAGGATGAAGACTTTTCCTCGCAAGTCAGACGGTCACTGCTACTATTTTTATTGTATGCGTTTTTATGTAGCGCGGACTTTACCTGAAGGTGTCAGAGCGCTTCACAATAGGAACAGTAATGATACATGAGGAGAAAATTACAAGTGAACTAGACCTTCCACCGATAGATGCACGACCCACATCACCTCTCCATTCTAGCCCCACTCACTTATCTCCATTATATAAACGCTAACACTTCACCATCTCAAACCGCATACTACACTCTACCCACTGCGGTGCTTAGTTTGACATTACTTTTAAGAAGAATCGTGCCTGTTACTGTACGCACAATCCTATGCTAAAAATACTAATACAATGTGTAATATTATTGGGTAATCCTTTAAGCGCTCTAATGCCTTTGAGGGAAGTTCGCGCTGTATAAAACTGCAAAAAACAACAAAGCTAGGTACAACTTCGATACATATTTCTGAAAGGGAAATGCTGGCACATTCGTTGCCTCCCAAATCACATTGTATTATTTCTGAAAGCACATTGCGATGTTCAACCAGTACAGGGGATATTATAGACTATCACAGCCCACCAAGCAACTTTCCGAGTCCTCCATTGACAGACCAACAGCGAAGGACAGACTGCATTAAAGTAACGACAAACAGAGCACCCGCCCGACAGCACCACATGCAGAATCAGAAATTCGCTTACGCATGACTGCGATTGCACACCATCGGCTCCCAACCAAGTAAGCGACGTGACGAGTTCGCCGAATCTGTCCATCGATGTCTACTACTAACTTTCACAGAACTAAAGGAGTCCTTATCTATACTGCTGAAGACTTTACTGTTTCTTTGTCCCCGCCCTCACCCGGCCTAGACCCCACCCCTTACATTTTTTCCTAGATTTACCAGGCTTATTTAAGGTCCTTCGCTCGATAAATGCTGGAAAGGGAAACGACATTTAGAGACATGGTTTCATATTGCTTATATATACACACACACACATATATATAGAGAGAGAAATATTGAACCAGATTCCGGTTAATTGCATAATGCTGCACAGCTTATAATCAACAATGGCAAATAGTATTGGGCAGTCACCCAGAATAACACTACCATTCTTCTTCTTGATTCCTGTATCATATCTTGTATACTTTACATTCTTTTCAGTTCCATTGACGTATCAACACATTTTTAGTGATATAACCCTCTGTCAGTATACATTTTAGGGGTTGCCCTTCGTCAGATGGCTAAAGTAAGCCTATGATTCTACGACGAAGACAAATAAGACATATAATCACATTTCTCTATCTCTCATTTCATTGTTAATAGGGCTCTACAAATGACTACACAACAGCAATGAAAAATTGACTTTGTACAATATATAATATTCTTTGTTGCACAGCCAACTCAATGGGAAATAAAAGCATTTCTACCGTTAACTAAATGTCAAATGCAGTCGTTTTAAACAACACTACGAAAACATCCATTATTGTAATACAACCGAAAAGCAAATACAATTATGTAATGCAATGCAGAAGAGCAAATTCAAATTCAAAGAAGAGTAACTAAATACCGTGTCTGGGATTACTTGGTTGAACCCGGATGTAAAATTGTGAAATGCCTGGTGAATACCCACATATTTCATGACAGTGTTGTCATGCACATCTAGAACCAGAGTCATGTTAAGAAAATGTAACATTTAAAAAAAAAAAATAGTCAAAGCTCTGTGATTTACCAGGTTCTATGCACCTAGGGGCCATTTTATGCATTGCGCCCCAGTGGTGCAAACAGTGTGTGTGCCAGCTTGTGCACCTTGGTGCACAGTTGTATTACAGAACGGGCAGCAGACGCATGTGCGTCCCTTTTGTAATACTGATAGCATTACATTTAGCACCAACATTATCATAAGAGGGCTTTCCTTCATTTGCATGGTGGCATGGCCCCATGCAACTGAGGGAATCTCTTTGTCTTTGCAACCATGTCTATAATATGGCAAATGCTAACAGGCCCTTAGGGTGCATACTCACAGTGCGCCATAAAAAGGTGTCACACTGTCAGTGCACCTCCTGAAGATAGCCCTCTGGAGGGTGTAGGGAGGTCCAATAGTCCTGCCTGGAACTCCTCTGCAGGTGGGTACAGTTACTCACAGCACCTGTCTGCAGGAAATTCATCTCCTTTCTTTAAAGTGCAGGCGGCATGCCTCAGGCACTGTATAAAACGGAGCTGCATTGAAGCAGCCACGCCGTATTTCACTGAATGTGCTGCCCCAGGACAGCACACGTTGGTGGCACATAATTTACAGCAACTTACGGGACCAATCTTCTGGACTTAAGATGAGTACGGGGCAAGGTCCATAGCAGCTCCAATAGGTCACCTCAGGCAGCACTAGCCAGGTGCAGAAGTGCTTTCCAGCATTGGGTGCCCTGTGTAAGTCTATCTGTATCGGTCTGGTCACAAAGATGCTGCAAACTGGGACAGGGGGGCCAATCAGACTGAACCGAAAAGCGGGTTCAGATCTCGCGATGCTCAGGGATGTGGGGACACCTTTGGTCCTCTTTTCCTCCGGCCAGGGTGGCTGCGTGCAGAGGAGTCCAGAGGCGATGTGTTTTCACTGTGGAGATAATCACGGTAGAGGAGGCCTGCACAAAGAGGCTGCAGGCGGTGTTGGAAAATCCACTGTTGACAAACCCAAGGTGGGCTTTGTCTCTGGAAGGTCTTGGGCCCACACTGGCACAGCTGGGACACTTCAACTCAGGCTAGGAGGCACAGGTGCAATGGTGCTTTCCGGTGTCAGGTTTTCGGCAGTACAGAATCCTCACAGTTCTTCTGGGTTGCCTGCAGGATGCATGGGAGCAGCTTCGCTACTCAACTGGAGCTCCTGGATTTTGGGCGAAGGGTTGGTAGTCCTCCCGGGCTTTTGGAGGTACAGCAGCTGAGGGACAAGTCATCTTTGGCGCAAAGGTCGAGGACAGCAGGCAGGCCAGCAGGGTTGGCACCAAGTCAGTTGCTGCTCTTTTCTTGCTTTTGTGGCTCTTCAATGTCCATCTTCTTTCAGGTTGGCAGGATCGGATATCCTGGTACCAGTGGTACCCTTAAATACAAGATTTAGGGGTGTTAGTGGAGTGTAGGGTAGTAGCCAATTGGCTACTTAGCCCTGGGGTCACTATGCCCCCTATATGACCACTTCCTGTGGAAAGTGGGCATAACCCTGTCCCATTGTTCCTAATTCAGCCATCACCAAGTTGCCAGTCTTTTCATTTTCGTGTCCACATCAGGTAGTTCTCCTTCAGGGTGAAACTAGCCTGAGGGTGAACACATATCTCTGACTACTAATTTTACTGCCCATCCACGCACCAAATGGGCCGTGGTCAGGGAAGTTGGCATCCTCTCATCTCTAAGAGTAGCCAGATTTGCATACCAAAGATGGTGGGCTCTTTGAAGCTCCCTGCCTTGGAGTGCTAATTTACAGGTCATCCTGCTGGAAGGGGTGTAAAACACCCTCTGCCAGAGCAGGCGTTGTTCCTGACCTCCTGAGAGCATGGGCTCTCACCCTTGGGGTTTAGAAAGCCATCTGTGGCCGCAGGCTGGTCCGTACCAGTCAGCCAGCACGCTAGTAGTTGGTAGGTTTTCAGGGGCACCTATAAGGGGACCTCTGGGTGCATGTATTAATACATCATCCCTGGAATCAGTGTGAGTGTATTAATACAAGATGTTTGATACCAAACATCTTCAGTTTCAGTGAAGCCATCTTGTAGCTTTCTGAACTCGTTTTTGACCAGTGTCCATCACATGTTCTTAAAATGGCTTTCATGGTCACTTGTACTGGCAGTAATTGGCCAGCACAGGGGAATATCTGCTTATGCAAGTATGTCCACACATGTAGTGTAGTGCACCCTGCCTTAGTGCTGCAGGCCCACTAGTAGCATTTAATTTACAGGCCCTGGGCACATGTAGTGCACTTTACTAGAGACTTACAAGTACATTTGATATCCCAATTGGGTATGACCAATGCTACCAACTACAGTACATGCACTTCAGCACTGGTTAGCAGTGGTAAAGTGCTCAGAGTCCTAAGGCCCAAAAAAATGAATTCAGAAAATAGGGAAGAGGAAGGCAAAACGTCTGGGGGTGACCCTGCAGAAAGGGCCATTTTCAACATGACTCCTCTCCAGCCTTAAGGCAGAGGAGACTAATCAATACCTCGATGGACATCCGTGCTTAAGCGATAAAACGTAGACAATGGCCCTCCTCTGCAAGGGCCCTTGTCAGTTCTATGCCTCTCTGAACTCAGTTGGATCCCATTGTCTATTCTTCTTGAGCCACTGAACTGACCCACTGGGAACCTTTTTCCTCATCTGAGGCCCTTATCTGTGCATCACTGAGCCTTAACTAGCTCACAAATGCTTCCCAGTAGGCAGACAGTACGTCCATGGCCAACAAAGTGATGTAGCAAATTCCACCCCTTGGATTCAACTTCTATCTCCAACCCAAGGAACATTCTGCCCATTAGGACAGTAACCAACTGAGGCCACTGACAGCTGTCAGTGTCAGGAGCCAGGCCCGAGCCATCCACGGGTAGGTGAGGCCCCAAAACTGGGATATTGGGTAGGCCTCTCTTCCAGCCTTTGAGGCTTGCAAGGAGTTTCCTATGGCTCTTAAGAGTTCTCTGACTTCTGAGCTGTCTCAGAGTGAGGGGCAGTAGCCCTGAGTGTTTTGTAATCTACTTCCACTCTACCTCCCACCATTTCAAGGGTGGTGTCCTTACACTGTAAGTAAAAAGCTTTATTGTTAGATTAATTCAAATCGTTACAATATGAAATACAGTGACAAATAGAGTTCGTTAAAATAATAAAAATAAGAACTTCCCCAGGCTCATGAATCAGCGAACCTGCTATAAAATTGAATCCTGTTTTATGCAAGTAGAGAAGAGGCGCCATAACATGTAAGAGTCATTTTTGACAGCTCTAATTCAGGGAATTAGGATTAAAACTGTTCGGGTGGAAAAAAGTGTGTTGTGCAATGGGAAGACCTGTGCAAATGTAACTGTGAGTAAGACAGAGATTCAAGTCCAATGCAGTGTTTATAGGGCAAGGTGCTTTACCCCAGTCCCTGGTGAAGAACAGAGGTCACTGCTGCATGGCTGTGCAGACTGGTAAAGCACTTTCTTTAAGGCCTGGTCTACTCCCTGTAGGTATTTTACTGTTCAGGAGATAGCTCAAGGATCCGCTGAGTTTAAACATGCTATTCTTGTTTGCCTGCAAGAGCGGACCCCAGCCTGGTTCCAGAAGGATGTGAGCCAGCAGCGGCACAAATTTAAAGTAGACTTGCAGAGGCAGAAAGTGTGTGGATCGCGTCTTCCTTTTGTTGGCCACTCAGCTTTAAGCATGGGCGGAAAATCGGTTCCGCTCGCGGATTTTGGGTAAATTCGCAATCTGCGAGATTCGCGAATTTCCCGCAAAATCCGCAAATTCGCACGCAGCGGATTTTTTTTTCTTGGTGATACAATTTTGCGGCGTGCGGCGTTCACTTTCCGTCATTCAGCGTGTGCCGAGTTGTTTTTCTCGATATTTTGCGAGTGCTGCGCCATTTTGGATCTTGCTGCGGGATCCCGCGGGAGTTTGGCGACCGCGATTACGTCATCGCGGCTTGCCACCTTGCACAGCGAGAGTTTGTTAACGCGAGTACGCCGTGATCACGTATCGCGGGAGTTCGCAATTGCGAACACGTAGATGCGGCGGGCAGCAACAATCTCGCACTCGCGAAACTACAAAATTTGCAATTCTGCACAAGAAATCCACCAGCAAGCAGCATAAACCTTCTGGAAATGATGATTTTTATCAGAATAACTCCTCAGGTTGACATTTGCCTGCACTTTTTTTTGCAAGGAGTCCATTTTTTTGGGGGGGGGGGAGGAAGTGCCCCACAGTCTCCAACTTCCTGTTCCTGTCCAGCAGGCTCCTCCCCGTGCTTTCTTCATGTGCTGGTCACTTTCATTCGGATTCTTCACCTGGAAGGATTACTTTTTGTGGATGCTGCTGGATATTTGGATTTGAGGCCTTTTTGACTTTCTTTGGATCACTTTTGGATTAGAAATTTCACAAGTAAGTTTGTTTGGGGCATTACAGTTGCTGCAACTACAATTTTGGAATTTTCGATTTTTGGGCTCTTGTTGGGGCCTTTTACCCAGAGGTACTCAGTGGTGGGTG
The DNA here is from genome assembly GCF_964263255.1 of Lissotriton vulgaris. NCBI lineage: Eukaryota > Metazoa > Chordata > Amphibia > Caudata > Salamandridae > Lissotriton > Lissotriton vulgaris. Next base: position 497,059,044 of record NC_141694.1, read on the forward strand.
GACTGAGTCTTTCTGTGGGGTCTCTTTAATAAAAACATCATGGAGGGCCTGGATGGCTTGGGATTGTGCTGATTTTTCTGTGATTTTCGTTTTTTTGGGCTGTTGGTGTGGCCTTTTGCCCAGGGGTAGTGAGTGGTGCATGGGCCTAGTCTTTCTGTGGGGTGTCTTGAATTTAAACATCATGGAGGGCCTGGATGGCTTGGGATTGTGCTGATTTTTCTGTGATTTTCGTTTTTTTGGGCTGTTGTGGCCTTTTCACCAGGGGTATTGAGTGGTGCATGGGCCTAGTCTTTCTGTGGGGTGTCTTGAATTTAAACATCATGGAGGGCCTGGATGGCATGGGATTGTGCTGATTTTTCTGTGTTTTTCGATTTTTTGGGGTGTTCATGGGGACAGGCCATGTGGGTGGGGGCCATTTTGAGTGCTGCTACAGGCAGGCCATGGCCATGTGCTGGGAGGCAGGGGGCCATTTTGAATGCAGGCAGTGTTCTTATGTCTGCAACCATTTTGCCTAGCTTTCAACCTTTATGCCCAGGGGTAGTGAGTGGTGCATGGGCCTAGTCTTTCTGTGGGGTGTCTTGAATTTAAACATCATGGAGGGCCTGGATGGCTTGGGATTGTGCTGATTTTTCTGTGTTTTTCGATTTTTTGGGGTGTTCATGGGGACGGCCATGTGGGTGGGGGCCATTTTGAGTGCTGCTACAGGCAGGCCCTGGCCATGTGCTGGGAGGCAGGGGGCCATTTTGAATGCAGGCAGTGTTCTTAGGTCTGCAACCATTTTGCCTAGCTTTCAACCTTTATGCCCAGGGGTAGTGAGTGGTGCATGGGCTTAGTCTTTCTGTGGGGTGTCTTGAATTTAAACATCATGGAGGGCCTGGATGGCTTGGGATTGTGCTGATTTTTCTGTGTTTTTCGATTTTTTGGGGTGTTCATGGGGACAGGCCATGTGGTTGTGGGCCATTTTGAGTGCTGCTACAGGCAGGCCCCGGCCATGTGCTGGGAGGCAGGGGGCCATTTTGAATGCAGTCAGTGTTCTTAGGTCTGCAACCATTTTGCCTAGCTTTCAACCTTTATGCCCAGGGGTAGTGAGTGGTGCATGGGCCTAGTCTTTCTGTGGGGTGTCTTGACTTTAAACATCATGGATGGCTTGGGATTGTGCTAATTTTTCTGTGATTTTCGTTTTTTTGGGCTGTTGTTGTGGCCTTTTCACCAGGGGTAGTGAGTGGTGCATGGGCCTAGTCTTTCTGTGGGGTGTCTTGAATTTAAACATCATGGATGGGATGGGATTGTGCTGATTTTTCTGTGTTTTTCGATTTTTTGGGGTGTATAACTGAACTGATGTTCCTCTGTCTTCCATTGCTTTTAGGTGCACAAGACTCAAGAGAACCACCAGTGCCAGGAAGAAATCCTGCAGCGGTGTGTGTGTGCAGCATAACGTCACGCGACGTCACGTCTGGCCACAGACAACTCTGCAACTCGTGCAACTGCGGCCTGCTGTTCTGACCTCTGAAGAAGATGGCCCCCAAAAAAGTTCCCCGTAGCTCCTCTAGCAAGAAAGTTGCCAGTAAGGAGCAGAAGAAGCAAGTTACCAAGGAGACTGGTGTGCCGCCCGCCACATTTTTTGGGAGTAAAAAAAAAAGTACGCCTGCAGCAGCAGCGGGATCTGCTGGGGACCAAGCTGGGAGCAGCACCCCCGCTCCATTGGGCTCAGTGCCACCACCACCACCACGCCAACTGAGGTCCAAGCCCTTGAGTGCTGCAGAGGCACTTAGTCTAGTTGTTCAATCACCATCGACCAGTGATGTTGGCTCATCGCAAGAAAGTAGCAGCAATGTCCCTCAATCAACACAGGTTGTTGTAACTCATCTGACGAGTGTTGAACAACCACAGCCGCAACAACAACCACATGTGCAAGTACAAGCCCAAGTACTTGTGGAAGGAGAGGCAGCGCAAGGAGATGCGCAAGCAGAGGTGCATGGAGGGTCACAAGTGCCCACAATAGTTGTTCCTCCAGAAGTAGGGGCACATCAGGAAATCGACAATAAAGCCGAGGTATCATTTGAGGAAGCCACTCCTCTTGATCATTCATTGTCTTCCTCATCCCTAGCAAGGAAAAGATCAAGGGTGGTGTCTACATCTTCTTCAAGCACACCTCCTTCTGATGATATGGATCAAAATTGGGAACCAGCACCACCGCCGTCTGAGAGTGAGGCACACCATGATCTGACAAAGGTAGTTAAGCGTAAAAGGAAGCTCGTCCAACGTCTCATAGTTATGGAGTGTGATGAGGCTCAACAAGAAGTGGCGGATACTGCTGCTGATGAAGACTCTCACGACGACGACCCAGTCATCATAAAGGTCACTGCAGCCCCAGCGGGCATGCAGCAAACAGGCATTTTGACCCTAGCCCGAGAAGCTGCTGAGCGTGATGATGTTGTCGACGAGGAGGCAATGGAAGAAACACCACAATCATTGGAGTTAACTAGTACACCAACACGTACCGCTTCCATATTCCTTCCTCGCCAGAAGGGACCTCCATCCACTTCGACCTCAATTAGTGGTGGTGAAAGTGCAAAACGTACTAAAGTTCGGCAATCCACATCCTCCACTTCATCTGACATTAGCAGCAGGACCACCACCACCAGTATCGCCCCCTCCTCCGGCCCCTAAAGACATTTCAAGTCCGCAGTTTGGGACTTCTTTAGTGTTTGCCCAAAAAAGGAAAACTTCGCCATTTGTAGCATTTGTAAGCTTGCAGTTAGTCGTGGTAAGTTTGTTACCAACTATGGTACTGGAGGCCAGAGAGGTCATATTAAGAGACAGCACGCTGTCCAATGGTTTGCGCACCTAAACGAGATCAAGGAAGCCCGAATTGCAAGTCAAGAAAACGTTGATGTTTCATCTGATGATGACAAGGAGGAAGAAGACGTGTCAAACACTTCACTTACACCCAGTACCCCTGTCAGCAGCACACCCCATGTGAGCCACACTAAGAGTGTGGGAGAGAGTGAGACACCAATGCGAAAAAGTTCAGCGAGCGTAACTGGGTCGAAGAAGTCATCATCATCATCCCGTAAATGCTTGGTCCAGGGTAACATTAGAACCATGTTGTTTACAGAAGCGCCATATGAACGCAACCACCCACTGACGCGTCTGTATAACACTAAGCTGGCTAAAATGCTAGCTCTGGACCTTCTCCCTTTTTCTTTTGTAGAAGGGATTGGTTTTCTAGAATTAGTTGCAGCTCTCTGCCCTAAATGGAAGGTTCCTAGCCGGTTCTATTTTGCCAGAGTTGCGGTTCCAGCACTACATGAAGATGTGCTGGAGGTGATTGGGGCAGCTTTGCAGAAGAATGCTGTTCACACTATACATCTGACAGCAGACATGTGGACCAGTGGCGCAGGCGCTGATTACATGTGCATCACTGCACACTGGGTCTCTTTTTCAGGGGTTAAAGCAAAGCTAAACGCAGGTGTTGACCCGGACAAAGTTTTTAAAGCTGCTCGGAAACATGCAACACTAGCCATGTTTGGCTTGGAGAAACGTCACACAGCAGAAACCCTTTTGAATGAGTTTAACACAAAGGTCTTTCACTGGCTGTCCCCCGAAAAACGCCAGAGTGGTTATGTTTCCACGGATAATGGCGCCAATGTAGTTAAGGCCATTGAGCTGGGTCAATATTTCAGAGTGCCGTGTTTGGCGCACTGTATAAACCTGGTTGTTAAAAAATTCTTGAGTGATGAAGATAGTCCAGCGTGCGAGTTAGTGGCCACCTGCCGAAGAATGTGCAACCATTTCAGCCATTCTTTTAAGGCCCGGAAGCATCTGAGGAGCCTGCATCATGAACGTCGAATGCCAGTGAAAGCACTCATCCAGGAGGTGGCAACACGTTGGAACTCAACCTTCTACATGCTTGAGCGTCTGTATGAGCAGTATACGGTACTCGATCACTATTTCTTAACACTGGGTACAGCTCAGAATGACCTGAGGCTAGATGCGGCGCAATGGAACCTAGTTAAAAGCCTGACAGACATGCTTCGTCCTTTTGAGGTCTTCACGCGTGCAGTCAGCAAGGAGGACTGTAATTTGGGAAAAGCTATCCCATTGTTGCGCATGCTGGAGCACCAAGTGGAGGCGGTGTCTTCTATGTTTCAAAAAGATGAAAAAATGCAAGACCCTTTTGTTTTGGAGGAGAAATTATTAGAGCGCCTACGTGGTGATGAACGTCTTAAAATGATCCAGGCAGCATTACATTTGTGCTACTATTCTGGATCCACGCTACAAAAAGGCGCTGGCAGGCCAAGCATTCTTTCCTTTTGCTGATGAAGATGTTACAAAGTACAAACGTTGGCTAGCCTTGTCAGCCAAGAGGTTTGAAAGAGAACGGCAGCAAATTGAAGGAAAAGGCAGTACATCAGCATCAGCAGGCCATCCCCAGTCAAAAGAATCCACTTCTGCGGCTGTGGCACAAGTGACCTCTCAGCCGTTAAAGACACCGGCAACCGGATCTTCTGCACCAGACACAACAGTAACATTGGATGCAGAAGAGGATTAGCTAACTCGGCTTGGGTTTGGTTCTCAAAAGGCCACAGCAAAAAGTAAGCAAAGTGGAGGAACCTTGGAGGACCTTGAGTCGATGGTGCAGGACTATCTGAATGACTCAACAGAGGTCTATGTTAATGCTGACCCATTGGCGTATTGGCATGGGAAAAAAGAATTGTGGGCACAGCTCTCCAACCTGGCTATAAACTACTTGTCTTGCCCACTCGCAAGTGTGTCTTCTGAACGTGTTTTCAGTGCTGCTGGTGGCATTGTAACTTCCAAACGGAGCTGCCTCTCGCCCAAAAATGTGGAGAGGTTAACAATGATCAAGATGAATCAGCACCTCATACCACCAGATTACAAAGTACGAGAAAGCACGCCGGCTGAAGACGAGGAGGACAGCAACGTAGATGAGGGAATTTCTTCTCTGTTAGGTGACACTGACCTCATCCTGCCTGAATTCGCAGAGTATGATGACGAAGCCTTATTCTTATTCCCTGACGCTGAGCCCTGAAAATGAGACAATGAATCAATAACTTTATTTTTCGTCCTTATTAACTTTTATTCCTGTGTGTCTGTCTTTCTTTGTTTTGCACAGTTAATATAATTCAAACTTTGATCACCTAATCACAAAAACACGCCCATCAGCAGAACTGTCTTCACTTGTTTGCTTATTGATTTGAAGGTGCCGCAGTCTGCATTCCTCAGGTTCACAAGTTCACAAGAACATGCTCCTCTATCCTCCTCCTCCAGACTCCTATTTCCCTCAAAGCAGAGGGCAGGATTACGCCCAATGAAGAAAGACTCTGCACTTGTGGGGGTGTTCTACTTCTTTGCGGGTGAGTTGACGGCTCTGGGGCCATTGCTGGGAAGCTCTAATACCGGATAAAAGTGGTTTGGACCAAATCGGAGGCAAACATTTTTTTGCGTTTTTGCTGACATGCTTGCCTTTGAGGTGCTCTTTGGGGGGTTCCGGGTGTTTGTGGGTGAGTTTTGGGGTCTGGGAGCACTGCTGGGACAGTCTAATCTTGATTGCATTTGCTTTTCAGGAAATCCGTGGTGGAAAACGGGAGTTATGACCTAGCTGCACAGCGCGTTTGGACCGAAGGCCGATAACTATTGTAAGTATGAGATTTTCCTTTTTGGCTGTTTGGGGGTGTTGTGCTTTTTTGCAGGTGGGTTGGCGGGTCTTGGGGCGTTCCTGGGAAGGTCTAATACCGGATAGAAGTGGTTTGGACAAAATCCATGCAGAATTTTTTTTGTTGCTATTTCTGACATTTTGTTCAATGTAGCGTTTTCCGGGGCCTGTTTGGGGGGCTTCCTGGTGTTTGTGGGTGGGTTTCGGGGTCTGGGAGCACTGCTGGCTATGGATACTTTAGATTGCAAGAGGTTTGAAGCAAATCCATGGTGGCAGAGGGGAGTTAGGGCCTAGCTGCAGAGCTCGCGCGGAGTTATTTTGGAAATTGCCAAGAAAATGACTAAGTCCCCATTTCTGTACTTTTGCTTTTTGGCTGCTTGGGGGTCTTCTACTAGTTTTCGCCTGGGTTGACGGCTCTGGGGCCATTGCTGGGAAGCTCTAATACCGGATAAAAGTGGTTTGGACCAAATCGGAGGCAAATTTTTTTTGCGTTTTTGCTGACATGCTTGCCTTTGAGGTGCTCTTTGGGGGGGTTCCGGGTGTTTGTGGGTGAGTTTTGGGGTCTGGGAGCACTGCTGGGACAGTCTAATCTTGATTGCATTTGCTTTTCAGGAAATCCGTGGTGGAAAACGGGAGCTATGACCTAGCTGCACAGCGCGTTTGGACCGAAGGGCGATAAATATTGTAAGTATGAGATTTTCCTTTTTGGCTGTTTGGGGGTGTTGTGCTTTTTTGCGGGTGGGTTGGCGGGTCTTGGGGCATTCCTGGGAAGGTCTAATACCGGATAGAAGTGGTTTGGACAAAATCCATAAGAAAAAGCCTTTTGGCACTTTTTGTAACTTAGGGTTCGTTAGGGTTAGCCCTAGCAGCAGGATTGCATGTTTCGGGGTGTTCTAGATTTTTGCAACTGAGTTCTGGGGTCTTAGAGCACTCGTGGGAATGTGTAATTTTGATTGCAAGTGATTTGAAGAAAATTCATGGTGGGAAAGGGGGGATTTGGCATAGTTAAAGAAAGCCTTTGCCACTATTCTTAACTTAGGGCTCGTTAGGGTTAGCAGTATTTGTATTGCATGTGTCTGGGTGGGGGGGTTTGCGAGTCTTGGAGCGATGCTGGGTATGGATACTTTTGCTTGCTTGCAAGTGGTTTGAATACAATCCACGGTGGGTAAGGGGGTATTTGGGCCTACTTTTACTTTCAAAGTACGTTTTGTCACCAGTTTTCTACTAGGCCTCGTATTTTTGCGATCTGATTGGGGGTCTTCTACATTTTTGCTACTGGCTTTAGTAAGGGTCTGGGTGGGAGCACTGCTGGGAAGGTCTAATTTTGTTCTAAACACAGTTTACAGTACACCTAGCTTGATGGGAAAGATCTGCTAAATTAATTTGCCCATACTTATTTATCCTTCAAAAGGAGACTCAGACAGAGTACGCACTTTCAAAAATATTGTACTGTCTAATGTCTATTAGGAAACTCAAAGTGTGACTTTTTGCACTACACAGCGTGTAGTACAAAAAGTGTTCTAATATCACTTCCTGTTTTTCTAATGGTGTTCTAATATCACTTCCTGTTTTTCTGTCAATAATTACAGGCCGGGTTTCAGTCTGTGCAATGGGAAAAAAAGGATGGAGTCAGGCTTCACATTAGCGAGCCGCAATTCAGCATCCGCCAGGCAGGCAGTGGACAGCGTGTCTTCTGGTCACCAACATTGATGGACGAAGAGTCAGCTGGAATGGAGGAGTGCCGCTAATAAGATGAATTGTTTGATGCGTGCAACTTACTTACCAAATTCAACAGGACAACTACAACAACATACAGATAAAGTATCCATTGTTTTCTTCTATGAGTGAGACAGCATTTCTTGGATCTCTCTCTGCTTCTAAATTGATCCCTACAGCCATTCTATAGGTTTTACTTCGGCTATTTTTGAAACCTAATTTAATGTAGCCCTGTACTGTCGCCTTCTGTCATTCACGGTTGTCGAAAGTACTACTTACTTTTCAGTAACAATGCATGCAGTAGTGCATGCACTTCCTTTATGTCACGTAAAAAATTTATGGTTAGCTTTGTACCAAAAGATTTCTTTATGTTCAATTATTGTTTGTCCATGCTGTGCTTTTTTTTTTCTCTCAACAAAACCTACCCAAAAAGAAACCCCCATTCCCATCCATTTTCCAAACCCTAACCCTCTTCCCCCGGGCTGTGTGGTTTTGATTGATGTGTGACTAAATGACATCAATAATTCCACACACTTGCTGGTGAGGATAAGGTCATAGTAACAGGCTGGTGAAGGAATCCGAGGATATATTCTAGACTTACTCAGCTTCAGTACTATTTCTCGTAGTAGTAGCCAATGTCAAAGAAATTCAATGCAAGTACTAGTTATACTTTCAATACTTTACCATTTGTTAGGCTACATTGTGGCACTGTTCTAGTGTACTGTCACCTGCTATATTCTCTATCGTACCGTTGTAATGCTACAGTAAGGACAAGCCAGGTTTCATTTTCTTTTTTTCCATAGGCATGCAACTGCCACTGTGTCACACCACTAGTACCACCTCAATGAGGACATTTCATCCGCCCAGGATTGCCAACCTTAATCGCCATTTCCCGTGGAGCCAGCCCTGGGCCTAGCCCTACATTCAAACACAAATTACAGGTAAGATAAGCATTTGGTGGGAGGTAGTATTATAATGGATTATTAGGAGAGACGAGAGATTGACGTAGTACTACTAAAGTCCTAGCACTCTTGAATTCACTTACTCTGTGAGAGGCACTTAATGTTGAAAACATTTAGCCATTTACACTTAAAGGAAGAAAATGAGACAGACTTAAGTTTCAGGAACACAAACTTTCTGTTAAACCCCCACCCACCAGACTCAAAAGCAGTAAAAAACCGGTATGCTCAGATAAAGTTTCAAAAATTATATTTTTGTAGCCCTAACAAAATAATCTCCCGCAAGACCCTCCCTAACCCCAACGATTGTCCTACAAAAGTCCCCAAAACAACCCAACTCCCAATTCCCACCCCCTAAAAGTCTCTAAAAAAGGGGCAAGGGACACTACGGCAGGCTGCTGTTCACTTTTGCGGCCAGGGCATCATACTCCTTGCGGAGGGTGGCATGGTCGGAGCGGAGGCCCTCCACCAAGGTCTTATACGTTAGGACCTCCTGCTCCAGGTAGGACACTCTGAGGCATAAGCGATGCTGGCGTGCCTTGCGACTCCTGTGGGGGGCAGTTGCTGTCTTTGCTGCTCGGCGGTGGCGGTTGGCTTTGGTAGCCCGGCTCCGTACCACTGGAGCACTGCGCTGGCTGGCAGCCTGTGGGGGCCCGGAGGAGGATGCAGCTGTACCAGTGGATGTTGTACCGGTAGACTGGGTGTCCTCCTCCTCCAGGGCCACCAGCCGCCGATATTCGGCGACAGTGGCTTCCAGCCTCCGTTGCCGGGCCATTCGAGCCAGCTCCTTCCTTGATGGTCTGTTTGATTTGGAAGGAGCAACTATATGAAGAAAGAAAGACATAGTCTGTAACCAATGCTCCTTAAGATTAACACAAAATGATTGAGCAGAAAGTTGTGTCACAGTACAAGTAGTAAATTGAAAGCACAGTACATAACTATTGAGGACAGTATCTATCTAACCTTCCACTTCTTCATCCTTGCTCTAACATTAGTGGGAGTTTAAGGAACAAATTCTACGAGCACTATGGACTTCCATTACAGTCGACTATGACAGTATACCAGTCTTATTCTTCTTCTTCTCTCTTGTTTAGGAAAATTGGTTCGTTATCTTACGCAAGCCGGCATAATGCCACCGCAGTGAACTTGCACCCGAGAAAAACAGACGCACACCATGATGATTGAGACAGACTTGCGTTACTGTACCGGTCCAGTACATGCAGGTGGTGAAGCTCTTACTTTTCTATTACGGGTGGCACTGAGAATACTCTGTTAAAAGGGCTACTGCTTAATTAATTTAGCTTTCACCCTACAGTGCAAATGAGTACTAGAAAAGGAAAATGAAGAAGCAAAATAATCTGATTATCTATCACTTCACATGGGATGTATTGGATTACATATGGGATGACTTTAGGTGCTTTGCTTATTATTGAGTGAACAGTGATACACCCACACATGAATGACTTACTACTACTAAACTAAAGTTATTAGGAGAGGTAGGGAGTGTCCATCGAAAGAACCGGATATATGCTGTGCTTTCAGTTGCAATACAAACTACTGCTACTATTCATGGTAATATTTGGACAAAATTACAACTTCTTTTCCTTGCCTTTCATACACTGGAACGGACGTGCGGGTGCGGTGTTACATGCTCTTCAAAGTAACACTTAGTTCATCCATTGACCGTCTACTCTCTCTAGATACACATATGATATCTAAGCCTATATGCTATCTAAGAGTCAGATAGTACCATGATCCAGTCATCCATCCATTCAAAGTTTATGCACACATACAGTTTCTGTTTCACCCACCCATCCTTGCTTCATCATTCACCCAGCCATGCACCATACCATATTCTTTCCTTCCCAGCCACCTCGGGGACTAAGCAAACACATATCATTCTTCTTTGCCAGTCATCATTAAATTTCTCGTCCTTCCACACTTACTTATACCCTTCTTTCGCTTTTCGTTCATCCCATCCATCAAGTTCATCTCAGATCTGATTGGGATTCTTCTCGCCAAAAACTACACAGCTAAGTCGAAGTACATTTAGAGGATGCTACTACCTGGTTGATTTATAATACACCCGTGCAGATAGCGGGCGCAGGCTCCTTGCACTTGCTGGTGCGCCCCCTCCCCCTCTCAGAACCCCAGATAGCACACTTTGCAGTCTTCAATCTCAATAAGTAAGGAATATAAAGCTTACCTCTGCCCGCCACCACTGTGTGAACCCTCACAGGCACATTGGTGTCGTCCGGCACTTGCACCGCATCCTCCCCAGAAGTGTTCCCCTCATCCACCACCACCACCTCCGCGCTGGCCCCGCCACCAGATGTTCCACCTACAAAGTACACTCAAGAATGTTAGAATACACCACTCACTACTATATAATATTTGGTCTAGGAATAAAGAAATGTTACAAAAACAGCAAACAATGTAATAATTTGTGGCTGTCTACTCTAAAGTAAAAATGTCCCTTTTTCCAGGGAAGGCTGTTGTCTTGCTGCACTTTTTGGCACAACTGATGAATGCTTGCTTTTTATTTTTAACACGCACCACTTTTTCTCCTAACAGACAGAAGCTTGACTTCTAAGAACACGAGCAAGATCAAGTTCAAACCAGGTGAGAGCTCGGCTCGACCATAAGAAATGTGTCCAATTAATCCTCAGCACTAAGCACTTTTCCATTTTCAGTTAAACGTTTAGTTTTATGACAAACTTGATTTTAATAAATGTGTTTACTTTTAATAAAGCTTTTAAACTTAAATAGACTCTGTGGTTTTTGGTCCTCCAGAATAGAGTGGCTGAGCTAAAGGTTTTGGAATTTTTGCAAGCAGGAGTCCGTGCCTCTGACACTTCTTGACTCTGACTCCGTACTCTTGTCCTGCGTTGGATAATCTAATCATCATTGGGGATCAATCATCGGTGACATTGGGAGCTAAATGACTCAGCCACACTATCTAGTCAGTAAGGAGATTGGGGCTTCAACTACAAAGTCTGTTATCACTGAGGTATGTGGAAAGTCTAACAGCGCCTATTATAATTGATAAGCTAAGCAATGCATTATTTAGTGTCCATAGTTATGTTTGTGCAGATTTGTCCCTGCAACAGTAGTAGAATGGATTGTCCTCCTATCCAAACCAAAAGTAAAGTAGTATCTTATTCTTTCTTGGTGGTCATTCACCTTTTTATTGTTGGCAATTGTCAAAGCATAAACATTTAGAAGACTTGAAAACACAGTATGGACAATCCCAGAGAACTGCACTCAGTGCATAGAGCTATTGCTGACTAGAATGGGAGTCCAATGGAATTGCCAAATGTGCAATCTTAGTTAGCTACACAGACAGGCTAATAAGAATAATCTAGTAAAACCACAGGGAGTCATAGTCGAGGCAGGATAAGAATTTAGATCCAGTCTACAAGAAGATCAAAGACGATTTAGAAAAAATCGAATGAGGAACGCTAGGTAAAAATAGGAACTCTATATTAAAATTAAAACTTACCGGGGCCAGCAAAGGAGCCCTCGCCTGCCCGATCCTGGCCTGCATCCTGGCAAACAGCAGCCTCCTCCTCCTGTGTCCTCTTGCCCCTGGGGGGAGCTGATGTACAACATGAAAGAGAGAAAGACCAGAAAACATGGATGATATTTGTCAACCAAATCAAACATTTCAAAAGAACATTAACAAAATATTTTGGCGAAATAGCAAATAGACAACTATTCCACGGGATATATTGACCGATCTCATGTGGTCTACTACGTTATTAGTATTGCTTGATTTGCGGACCGTCGACTTGGATAGTTCTTATGTAACTCACTAAACAAAGTACTAAAAAGGTTTGCCTAGGACTGGCAGGCAGCAGTCCGCAGCATGCGAAGTGACAAAGTCCATCGTGATTGCAGATCAGCGACAACACTAAAGTTTCCTACTGCATTAACCAGTCATTAAAATACTCAAACTATCAATCCACCACCACTATTTCTTCTTATCGCCATGTGTACAAATGAAGGACTGGACTTGAGTCTGTAGGGGCAGATTTAGAAGCCCCTTGCAGCTCTTTTGCTCCATTGTTGCGTGACTTTTGTGACGCAGCGGCAAAACAAAAGAGGCGCCATGGTGCGGCGTATATTAACAACGTGACGCATATGGGAGATGCATCACGTTGTAAAGCCCTGCGCCATCAGGGGGCGTTCCGGCGCAGGAACGCATCCTAAAAGTGGCTGAAGGAAATCTACAAGATTTTAATCAGTCACTTTGAGGACTATGATGCGTGACTCAAACCCTGCGCCTGCTTGAAGCAGACTTACGGCTTGACGCAGCATTGGGGAGATAGGGCACCCCAGAGCATTGCTGGAGCTGCGCCATCGTTGCAACGTAACTCCAGCAATGCGCCGCCTTTACGGCACAGATGCGTAACGCTTTGGTGACGTTTTGGGCCCATGGTGCGCCGTATTGTAAATACGGCGCACCATGGGTGGTGGTGGCGTGGCGCACAATTACTGGCGCATCCCTGCTACTTTGCCGGGATGCGCCAGTAATTAAAAATCTGACCCTTAGTGTCTAGCATTACGCAGTTCTTTAAACTACACTCATGCATAATTTCATAGGCCAATGAAATGAACACAAAATCGAAAACAAATAAGCATAGTAGCAGCGCTACTGAGAAGGAGAGCAGTGCACCTGAAATGCACAGAAGATTTTGAAATATAATTTACCTACAATGTAATCAGCAGCATTATTGCTCTTGGTAAAAAACAAAAATTTGCAAGATAACAACACACAGAGCAGGAGAAAACATAGTAAAGAAATAGCTACTACTGCTCACCAAGCCCGGGGATCTCAAGGCCGAGCAGGTCGAGCAGATCGCGTTCCCGGTCCAGGAGATCCGTCCAACGGTGGGTGGCCTGGTTGTAGGTGCGCCGGACCCGAGAGTGTTGGTACATGGCCCAGCACACCTTCTCCCACCGCTTCCGGCGCTCCTGGATCCCGTACCCGCTAGCGATCCTGCCGCCTGCCATGATGGTCCTGGGGAGGTGGCGCTGAACATAATAAACTAGTGCGGCCACCTCCTCCGAGCTGAAGATCTCCCGGGGTGCGACCTGCTCCCCCCTCAAACACCCGCACGGGAGCCGGGCACGGGGTGCGGGACCCTTCCCCTTCTCGGGATGCTTCCCGGCTCCCTTTACCATGGTCTGGGCAGAAAGGAAGCTAAATAATAAAGAAAATAGAATAGGGAAGAGAAGAAAAGAAAAGAGTTTAAAAAAGTAGTTTAAAAATTAACCAAAAGTAGCAGAAAACACAAAAATATAGAGCTAGAAAAATAGAGGGATAGATAATAAGTAAAATAGATAGAAAAAAACTTCAAACAAGCAAAGGATGACAGAGATTCAGAGAGGATAGAAGAAGCATGCCCAGAACCATAGCAATGAATGAGAAACAAGATGGCCGCACCCGTTCACGACCGCGTGGGTAAGTTCGCGTGAGATTTTCTTCGCGAACACATGCAAAATTATACTAGCGAGCCACACACTTTGCGAGATTACACATCGTGCCCGGAAACGGAAATACGTCATGCAAACAAGATGGCCGCGCCCGTGAACGACCGTGAGGGTAACTTCGCGCCGTTGCGCTACAAGCGGCTCGCTAAAACGCACAAAACCTTGCGAACTAACACGCTGCAAAAAACAAATCGCATATTCGCACGAATTCGCGGCTTCCGAATTCGATCTCGTGCACGTTCGCGCCCCGCGAATCCCGCGAAATTGCAGAAAAACGAGTTTTGCAAAAGTGAAAGCACTCAGCAGGTGCAAAAGTTCAAACTCATCATTAGTAACCATTCCCTGTAGTGCTTCCTGACTGGGGCCCCTCCAGAGTTCAGCTGCTAGTTGCAACAATTGTATGACCCTGCTCTGACCCTCACAGCAGGCTCATAGAATGGCTACAAGTAGGCCACAAAGGTCCTGGAAAAAAAAATTGCACTGCAACAGAAAGCAAATTACAAATAAGGAAGCAGGTGCCAGACTGGAATTTTAAAACAGCGACACATTAATAAATCAATCCCAAATTAATTCATGTCAGTTGAAGCAGGGCAGGTGTGCTTGCTTTCCCCCCCCAAAATCTACAGTGATGATGAACCAGAGGGTGGCATTGATGTACCAGAGGGTGGCATGGGTGAAACAGAGGGTGGCAGTGGTGAAACAGAGGGTGCTGGGAACCTGTGATGATGAACCAGACGTAGAAACAACATAGTCGCGACCTTTGCGAGCCGGCAAGTAAGTTCGCAATTGCGAACTGGTACAAAACCCTCGCGAACTGGCAGAAACCCCTGCAAACACACAAAAAAAAATAATCCGCAAATTCGCGAGAATTGGCAGATTTTGCGGATTGCGAGTTCGCAAATACGCAAATTAGCGAACGCCAGACTCGCAAAATTCGCCCATGCTTACTCAGCTTGCAGGGAACTGCTCATGCTGCCATTAGCCAGGGTGCTGCAAGCGCATTGGTAGGGAGGACGCCAAGGCAATGATTCAAGAAGGTTCTGTTGTTTCTGCTGCTGATGGCAGTCCCCCAAGTATGGTTGTGGTTTGAGCTGTATGTAACTATTTAGACCCACTATGCATGGGCGCTGCTTTCCAGAGAAGCCTGATCCTCTAGGGATGAAATTTGTTTCAACATTTTGCTGGTTGTCCTTCAAAACGACTCAATGGTGGGCATAACAGACCACAGCTGAACTAGCCTGAGCAGCTGATCAATGAAATCTTCGAGATATTTTCCGGCTGCTGAACAGGGGTTATTGATTTCCAGGCAGATGTTGGGGTTTATGGTGTCCCTTTCGGCTGACTGGATCCTATAGCATATGTTGATGAATGCTTTGCTTCTGGCTATCATTTGTTTGGCTAGACCGAGTTCTAGCATGACCTGGCCGGCAGAAGTGTATCTGTGTAGTTGGAAAATATCTCTGTAGATTTTAATGACCGTATTGTCCAGAGTAATTGAGTCCATCCCTAGGACAGCTTTCCTTCCATATGCCATAGTTGGAACAATCTTTGCCCTAGCTACTTCCAAAATGGGGCTGAATGATAGCCCATTCAGGTTCCTGAAACATACGCTGGGGTCCGCTGCCAGAGCGACCCCTTTCCTCTTTATTTCCTCCCTTTATGGTTTGAAGTTTCCTTTTTCGTCGAGTGTTAGTCCAATGTATTTGCATTCAGTGAATTCTTCGACCTTTGTGGAATCGAGGAACCAGATGATTTTACCGCCTGTTCTTCATGATTTTGCTTTTCTTGGTATTGATTGTCAGACCCTTTTTGAGACGAGTAGTCATGGGTGGCGTTCAGAAGGTGCTGCATCCCCACCGTGGTACGGCTGAACAAAACCAAGTCATCAACATACAGCAAGTTTGAGAGAGGAATAGTGCTGAGTTTCAGGCATGAGAATTAACCAATGGCAGGGCCGGGGAGAGGTCTGCCAGAAATAGATTAAAAAGCATCAAGGCCAAGACACACCCCAGCTTAAGCCCCTGGGATGTTAAGACAGCTCTAGAAAGATTAGCCCAGTTGCCCCGTTTTATTTTGAACCAAGTGTCCGTATATAGGTTTCCAAATGCTCTTAAAAGCGTTGGCGGTGCACCCTAGTTCTTTACCTTGCTCCAGAGTAAGTTTCGTGAAACACAAACAAAGGCAGCTTTGTAATCTATGAAACGTAGATAAATTGATTGCTTGGCTGATTTTGAGACTTCAAGCAACAGGATCAGTGTCATAATGTTTGTCAGAGTTCCAGTTTTTTATTTGTGACCCCTGTCTGATTGATCGAGATGATTGAAGTGACGTTAGCCCAATCAAGGAGTTGTTCTAGTAAAACACCCACATAGTATTTTGCCTTGTTATTGATAAGGGCTACTAATCTGTAGTATTCAAGTTTTTACATGTTGCCGCCCTTACAGATTAGTAAAATGATAGACTCTTTCCAGGAGGCTGGGATTGTAGCACCCGACAGAGTCTGGAAGAAAAGAGTGGCCACATGTCCGGCCCACTTTTCTGAGTTGGACTTATAGATGACCTGGGGAATTCCATTTGGGCCTGAAGCACCTGTAAGTCTGCCTTTAGTTATCTGTCTGTTAACCATATCCTCATCTAGAGTTTTTTCCTCCTCCTAGGTGATGGCCGAAGGGTTGGGGAACCATGCTCACCTCCTGAGGCTACCCCTGGGCAGCCAGATGTATCAACTGCATTTGTGGAGTTGTTAAAGTGAACGATGAGAAAGGAGGCCCAGGCTTGTTTGGATAGGTTTGATCTTGGGTGTGACGGTGCTTTGTATTTCAGAGTGTTAACAGATCGACAGAAGGCATTTGCGTTGTGGTGCTTTACATCCCAGATGAGCTTGGCCCAGAAGCTGTCTGCAATTTTCCTCTTTTTGGACCAGACAGCCCTTTTTAGGTCCATTTTCTTGCGCCTGAGATCAGATGTCAATGTTTAAAATAGAGGGAACTGTCTTACTGCTCTCAGGGCTCTGTTGACCTCCCTTTTTAGAATCTTTATATTTCTGCTTGCACACTTGTCCCGGCTTTGTACTGGGGGACCGGTTAGTGTTTTAGCGGTATGGGGGTTGACTTTTGATGGTGTATTGTTGGGAGAAGGATTTTGTAAATGTTTCCCACATTTGTATTGGAGAGTTCCTATCACTGTGAGCCTACTAAAAGTGGTTTTCAGCTTCCTGTTCTAGATCGTCTATGTTGGTTGTTGACCATTTTACCCTCCTTAGGGCATGGGTGTAGGTTGATCTCTGAGGCTCTGCAGAGGGTGTATTCACAGGCACCACACAGGCAAGTTCCACCTCCTTGGGCAGGTAGTCACTCTCCGATCTTCCCCCCATTTTGAAGGATTGTACTTCTTGTAATAACAGCAGAGAGCCGAAAGTGTAATCAATCAGGGAATTGCTGCAGCTGGAGTGGAAAGACATGGTAAGTGGAGAATCATCTTGCAAATAACCGTCAGGGACGGTACACCCAGATGTTCCAGTTTGGCAAGCAGAGATCAGCCCTTTGGTCCTCCCTAGCTCAGTGTCTGCCTGTGTTGGTATGTCCCATTGGCGTACTTGTGCCTGAATGATCTCACTAATTGGTGAAAATGTGCCTGACGATCTCACTAATTGGTGAAGAGCCTAGTAGATAAGTGTTAAAGCCGCCTGTGAATATGATCAGGGAGTGTGAAGGGGATGCCGTTAGGCTAAGGAGGCTGTCACACAGCTTCGTCAGCATGTCTTCGAGATCTTTACGGTTTGGCGGTGTGTATAGATTTTTTTTTAAAAAACCTTTATTATTCTTAATAATGCGATACACAGCCTGCAGCCTACAACCCAGGGTCCGGCAGCGAACTTTAGCAGCAGGGCCGCACTTGTAGATTTGTACACAGCCAAATAGCCGACAGCCCGGAGGTCCGGCGGCACACTCAACCAAAGATCATATTTGTGCAATCCAGAGTGTCTTACATTCCTATATCATCCTGTCCGTCCAACCCCAGGTGTATTTAGGTTACCATCTTCTCACTCTGCGAGTCTCTGAAGTCCACCCAGCCAGCCTGTGTGTTCCTGTGATCATTAAGAAAACTCCTTATCTATACCTACCACCAACTGCCTCCCCCTGCTACGTTACCATCCACCAGACCTGTATCAGTTCCTACTCTAAACTACGTTCTGCCATGTGTACCTGTCAACCTGAAGCGGCCCATTACCCAGTGTCGGTCTCGACCCATTGTATGTGAGGTTGGTCTACCACAGATCCGTTCTACCAACGTTATTAGGTCCTGTGTTCCCTTGCCAGTTCTATGTCGATTTCGTCACCGTCTAGTCAGGTCAATCGCGTCTCCCTTCAAGTATGCTCCCTTCCCTACTCTCTATGTGCGCATGAACCATGTGGGCGTTACATTCTGCCCAACTATCAGGAAGGCCAGATGAATCCACAGGAGTCGACGCTTAGTCCCAACGCCCCTCTGCCTCAGAAATCACCCGACACAACAATGTCAAGGTAACCGCTAAAACAGAAGGGAAAGGGGAAGTGGATAAAATAACAAAAGAGAAGAGAGGCTGCCCTCGAGAGTTGGAGAACACTCTTCGTATTGGTCTTCGGGGTCTTCTGTTTTGACCTGTAAGGAAACCCTATTTAATTTCAAGCAGCTATATTACATGCACATCATTTATTACACTAGCAAAACGCTTACCCTTAAACCACAGGCAATTGCTTCTCTCTTATTAATTTTCAACTGAACTCGGGTTTCAATTAACCTATGCAAAACACAGTATCATTAGCTATCGAGAATATTTTACGGAAAAAGTTTAGTGTGACTCTATGATAGATTTTATGATAAATGTACCTGGCAGAGTTGGGGTGCGTTCTGTAACTAAGTCCATTTAAAGTAGCATTCCGTAGCTTGACAACAAAATATAAATATAGTGTTCCAGGAAATACACGATACCCTAGCTATGAGTAAACTATAGAAGAAAGAAAACAGCTTCCGGCATATCAGTTCAGTCACTTGATAACGCCTTGACTTGAAGACGCCAAACGCGACAATAGCAGTTCATTTCGGTTTAGAATGAGGCTTGAAGAATCTTACTTCAGGTCCCTCGTTGCGCATGCGAATGTAGAACCTTTTCGGATGAAAACTGAAGATTTCTCTGGAAAACTCGGAACTCCGGAACTTCACTCTGGCTTCGAGGACGATTTCAGTTGAAGTGAGCAGTTCGTTATCAGAACGCGCGACTCACCAGCTGCACTGGTTGGGAGCGAGAAACACTAGACCGGCAACTTTTCATTCTGCCGCGTCACGTTCCTTTAACCATGTTTACGCTGCTATTTTGGAGTTCAATTAGACACCGCTTAAGGAAAATTATTGGAACCACATGACGTCTTTTCCAGCGTGAGTGTTTACATTCCGTCTGACCTCTTGACATGATTTTTGGGGTTTTCCCACTATTTTGACTAGTGGCTAGGCAAGACCTGACACCAACGAATCGTTCTAGTCTGGGGGTTCCTGACCCTCGTCTTTGTCAGCCTGTGCATTTTCCTCTGCGTCTGTTGCTCTCAGATGAGCCTGGTATAGTCCCCAAAAATTCTTTGGGCGACTCGTGGAAGGGAGCAACTCACTGTAGCATTCTGACTGTGTACAGCTGTACAGCATGTCATGTGCCCATCTTTTCGTGGTTGGCAGTGGCCCTCTCATCCAGCACATTGCGACGACTCGTCTAGCCATCAGCATACCCATATCCGCCAGTCGTCTCACCGCTACTGGCAGGCCCCTGGAGAGACCTATAAGTGCTAGGGCGGGATCGGCTAGCAGCTCCATATCCAAAATCGAGCTCATTTCAGTGAAAATACCGTCCCAGAATTTGCGGATTCCCGGGCACCACCTCGACAGGTGCATGAAGTCTGCGATCGGTTCGCGGCATCGTTCACATTCAGCCGATTGTCTAAGGCTGTAACGGTGCAGCCTCTCCGGGGTGTAATATACTCGTTGGAGGTATTTAAAATGAATTAGTCTGTGTCTGCCATTGAGAGACAGTTTCCTGATACTCGAACAACAGTATTTCCATATTCCATCATCTATTGTAATTTGCAGGTCTCTCTGCCATGCTATTCTAGCTTTCGAGTGTAGTTGTTCCCTGTGTGCACTATTCATTCTATAGAGATTTGTGACTAGTTTGTGGGGGGGAAGAAGTTTCTATAACATAAGTGAGTTCCGGTACCTCCGGCAGCTCCGCTAAGTCCGGGCCCAAAAGGTCCAATAACGCGCTGTGTATTCTATGATATTGAAATCGAAGGAGCAGCGGGTCCTCTCCGGGCACCGACATTATCTGCTCCCATGTCTTCGCTGTGCCATTCAAGAACAAGTCCCCTGCAGTGGTGATGCCCAACGTACGCAACGCCCGAACCACTCCCTTCTCCACCATAGGTGCCAACCATAACGTCCATTCAATAGACATAAGAGGGGAGTACAATAATACTATGTCTTGCGCCTGTAGTAGCGCATGCCATGCTTGGTTAGTGGACGTGATCAAGTCCAATATGCCTATTCTGTGGTCCGCCGGTTTAAAAACCGTGGCAGGAAGCGGAGTCGAATCAGCAAAAAGACGTTCCATGCGCACATGTGGTATTTTCTCGTTTCCATGAATCCACGTGTGTAAGTGGGCCGCTTGTGCCACTCTATAGTACCGTTCCATGTCTGGAGCGTTCAGGCCCCCCAGCTCGTTCGGGAGCGTAAGTAAAGTCCATTTCACCCTGGGCTGCTTGCCCCCCCAGGCGAGTCTAATCAGTAGCTGCGTCAGGTTTTTGAAGAAGGTCTTCGACAATACTAGCGGTATGTTGTTAAATAGAAATAAGAATCTGGGTAGTACCACCATTTTCATAATGGCTATACGACCCAGCAATCTATTACACAAGACAGAGGACCCTAGTTATTTAGGATCATGAAAATGATAGACATATACTGGATAGTATATATGACCTCTGTCCAGCCGGACAGGAATTTATTAGTTAAATATTTTGCAGTGGTTCAAGTATTTCAACATTTATACAAAAGTGGGCACAGCCTGTGACCCACAGGAGACAAGACAAAACAAGTGACAGCAATTTATGTAAAAGCGCACAAGGCGGTCTGTACTATTGTTCAGTATAACAGACTAGGATTCATTCTAAGCAGACCATTATTAAAGGCATTTTGTGATTCCACAACAACATATGGTGCTTTTAAGGTCGACGACGTTTCGATGCAATTCAGAAATACATGCATCATCATCAGGACAAAAACTATTTAGTCATGTTTGTCTTGAGACTATTTACATTATTACATAGCCTCTGGTGGAGCTGAGCCGAAATGCGGTGGAAAGGTAAGGGAGCGCGAGGGAATTACAGTGCATTATTAACCGGCCATCACGGGAATTAACCATGGAATAGGAAGTGTTGGTTCTTAGGTAGGGAGCGCAGCTTTATGGAGCTTCCACATGGGAAAAATTTTTGGTATCTTGCTCGATGGCAGGACGGATGGGGTTCTGGCGGGGATCGCAATGACAGCGGCAGTTAGCACCATGCCTCCACGTCGTCTTCCAGCTTAATAAACGCTACACCGTAGTTCTCGAGTAAGAGAATCTCCGGGTCGGTATGGAGCATTACCCCAAGATACCTGATTGGGTCTGTAGACCATTGCAGCGGATATTCCATGTCGAATTGTTCTGTCATTTGTGTCAGCGGGAATGCCACTGATTTAGACCAATTAATCCTGAGGCCTGAAAGGGCACCAAATCTTACCACCTCTCTCAGTACCGAGGGCAGGTTCGTCTCTGGGTCGCGGACATACAGCAAAGTGTCATCCGCGTATGTCGATATGACAATTTTGTATGTCGTGAAGCTTACCCCTTCGTGACTATGATACTCCCTGAGGGCGCATGCCAACGGCTCAGCCACTAGAGCATAGAGTAATGGTGAAAGCGGGCAGCCCTGTCTAGTGCCCCTGCTTATCTCGAAAGAGTCCGAGACTCGATCGCCTATGCGAAGTCTAGCCGTGGGTTGGTAATATAGCACCCCCACCATCTGCAAGAACGGCTCGTCCAGTCTTAGCTTTCGGAGGACACGCGACATAAAGGGCCACTCCACTGAGTCAAAGGCCTTTTCCATGTCCAGGAAAATGGCTATGGCCTTGGCATCTTGCCTGACATGCTGCATAGTTCCCAACACAGTTCTAATATTATAGGTGAGGTTCCAGTCGGGAATAAACCCCGCTTGTTCCGGTGCCACCAACTCTGAGGCTAGCAATGCCAGACGAATCGCCAGAACCTTGGCATACAGCTTAGCGTCAACGTTCAGTAAGGACAACGGCCTGTAGGAGCCGCATGCATTTAGGGGTTTGCCTGGTTTAAGAATGATCACTATCAATGCTTCTCTCATCGATCGCGCCATACTGCCCTTGACACAGACATCGTCGAATAGTGTGGATAAGTGAGGTACAAGCTTGTCTTTAAATGCTTTGTAAAAGCCCACCGTGAGTCCATCCGCCCCGGGGTCACTGTCTGAACGCATATCCGCTAACGCCTCCAATATCTCGTCCTTGTGTATGGGCATCATCAGGAATTCCCGTTGTGCATTCGTTAGGAAAGGCATCTGTATATGGCCTAGGTAGTCGTCTATGTCATCCTCGATATTCTCAGATCTAGAAGTGTAAAGTCCTGAGTAGTAACTCCTGAACTCATCAATTATCTCAGCTTCTTCCTTGAGTGTTTCCCCGGTTGCAGTTTCCAGCTCCGATATGACCTGGGAGCGTCTATTATTTTTCAGTATACTGGCTAGAAGGGAGCCAGGGCGTTCTCCCTCACCGTACGTTCGAGCCCTCGCATACTTTCCCATGTGCTGAACTTCTCTATCTGCTTCTTCATTGTATTCTGCTATAAGAGTCTTAATTTCTTCAGCCACGTTGGTATCTGGGGCTCGCAGCTGTCGTTTTTCTAGCAAGGCAAGCTGCTTCTCTAAGTCCAGCAAGCTCTGGCATATTGACTTTAGAACACTCGAGTGCTTTGACATAGCTATGCCCCGGATGTATACTTTAAACGCTTCCCATACGGTTTGGAAGCTCTCAACCAATCCTACATTGATTTCAAAGAACTTATCAATCTCTTCGGCTAGCTCACCCCTAAAGTGTTCGTCTAGTAAGGAGTACGGGGGGAAAGCGCCACGTAAAGGGCAGAATTCTTTTCGTTGGTGTCTCCAGTACCAGTAGAAGCGGCGAGTGGATCGAGAGGGTGCGAGACAGCACGTCGCAGGCCTCAATGTATCTTGTGACTGAGGAGGATGCCAACCAGTAGTCAATTCTGGTGTGTATATCGTGATAAGCCGAGAAATGTGTGTACCCCCCCTCGTTATGTGCCTGCTTCTCCACACATCCACTAGATCTAGAGTTATAAGCTCTGCCTGAACTTTTAATGCAGCTGCCGGGGGCCTTCGCAGAGGGCCTGCAGACCTGTCTAGCTCCGGGTCCATCACCAGGTTTAAGTTTCCCCCCCAAAGCATTTGTGCGGTGGTATATGCTCAGCAGTACTGGGCAAGGGTGTCATAAAAGTCTGGGGAGTCATAGTTCGGACCGTAAACGTTAACCACTATGAGTTCATATCCTTACCTGGCACATCTCAATATTAGATATCGGCCCTCCGGGTCCGCCCTCAATAAAGACAATGTTAATTCCGATTTGGGGTTCACCCATGTCAATACTCCCCTGGAGTGTGTGGTGAACCCTGCTACCGTGATGTTACCCATCAGCCCCCTACTTAGAAGCATTTTACTAGTGAGTGGGAGGTGCGTTTCCTGTATGAGTGCCAAATCAACGTTGTGTCGCTGCAAATAATTCAAGACCTTTCTAAGTTTACGGTAATCATTCAGACCTCTCACATTCCAAGTTAATGCTCTAAGTGTCCCAACCTCTCCCTCTATAGTTACACTGTTTGTACTAGTCATCTTGACATTGGGGTAGTCCGGTAAATGTCAGCAGAAATCTCAGGGCTAGCGTAGTCCGCATGTACAGGCAAAACATACAATTTTGTTCTCATATTCTCCCACTCCCCTCCACCCCCCTCCCACAGCAGACCCCACCCAACCTAGTCTTGCAGATTCCCATCCCACCCGCCCCACCCCAAATCCAAACCCCTCAACACAATAACTAGGGCTTCAACAGTGCATTGCGCGTGGGGACCAAGGTCGCCTAGCGGCCAGTTACCCTCAATGTTCACAAATCTCTTTGTCAGGCCCCTGACCTCCCTCCACCATGCACAGACTTGAGTCTGAACAGAGCTACATGCGTTTCTATATTCTTGTCCGATAAGATCTTCCCTCTCCCCCCTCCGCTGTCTCTGGACGCCCCCTCATACCCTCTCAGGTCGAAGTGGGGCCTCGTGGTCAGCTTCAATTTATACACAGATGCTAGACAAATGCATGCTCTATCGCCACCTCCCTCTGCCCCTTCCTATATTCATCTGCAAATCAACTGCTGTCCTTGGGGAGGTCCGAGCAGTCGACCACCGTCTTTCAGCTGGGCATAATATACTAGCGGCCGGTGTTCATACAGCTTCAGTCCAGTCTATTATCAAGTTCAGGAAGTCCGGTCAGTCCTGGTCGTCCAGGCAACTGTTGTCTTCGCCATCTTCCGGTGCTCCCTCGTTGCCATTTCTCTGCTCCCTTGCCCATAGTTTCATCGCTTGCTGCAGTTCTTTTGGGTCCGTAAATATGTGCGAGTGCCCCTGTCTATTGACTCGCAGTTTGGCAGGGTACGGCATCGCATAATCGAGGCCCAACTCTCTGAGGCGCTTTTTGTGTGGGATGAAGTGTTTACGCGCCTCTTGTACTTTTGCAGTAAAGTCTGGGTATAGTGATATTGCCGACCCTTCATATTGGAGTGTTGTTTAGCTAGCCTTAGGGCAGTGTCCTTGTCTCGGTAGTTTAGTAGTTTAGCGATAATGGGGCGGGAGGGCGCTCCCGGGCTCCGACGCAGGCCCAGGGTTCGGTGTGCCCGCCCCACCACAAACATCGCCGAGAACACTCCCTCCCCAAGGAGGGTGGTGAGAAGCTTCTCCACAAATGTCTCCATTGTGCCAGTTTGCGTGTTCTCCGGTAGGCCCGTTATGCGAAGGTTACAGCGTCGCGATCGTGCTTCTAAATCCTCAGTCTTGTCTTGTAAGTTCTGCATCAGCCTCTCCACCTTCTTGTGCACCACATCTAACTCCGTCTGCGCCTCCTCCGCTTCCATCATCCTCCTCTCAGCCATGTCGTGTTTCTCTGCATGTTTGTCCAGGCGTTCAGCCATGCGGTCCATCCTGTACGTCATGGCGTCCATCTTGGCGCCTAGCACAGAGATACTGGTCTGAAGGCTTTGTTCCATGGAGAGCAGCATGTTCTTGATATCTCAACCAGCCGCCTGGTCCTCTTCCGGCCGCGTGATTTCCCTCTGCTCCGTAGTTGGGCTTTGCAGCTGCAATCTCCTCTGCGCGAAGGGAAGTTTACTTTGCGGTTTGTCCCCTTTGCCCATCACGAGGGTTTGCCCGCCACCCGGCGGCAGATGCACGCGTATTTTGGCTCACCAGGGGACCTTCGTCCAGTGTTCGGGCGACCCACCTCAGTCTAGGCCACCACACCGATCCCGAGCGGAAGCCTGCAATTATCACCGCCAGCCCGGCTTATGGCTAGCAGTGGCCACTCCCGTGATCTAGTGCCTCCTCGCCTCTCCACCAATGCTGTCAAGCACTCACAGTTTCCGCCGAAGACTCCAGGCCCTATCGCTGTGGCCACCTCGGAGAGGGGACGCCCTCAGTGTCTTTGTGGTTATGTCTCTGTGGTCCTCTAGGCGTGTCGTATCTCCTCTTGAGGCTTCAGGCCTCCAACTGCTCCGCCACCAGCACCGTTACTGAGATGGGCCTAACTTCCGCAAACGGCACTCGGGACCTCCAGGGCTCAGGCGGTGATAGTATTCTCCCCTTCCAAGTCCCGGAGCCCTCTCCTCACCTTCCGACTTCTCCGGGTAGATCTCAATGTGGGCTGCAGTTGTCCTCTCGGTCCTCCGAGGCGGCCGCTCACTCTATGGCCGCACGTCTGCTCACGTCGCCCGGGTCAGTTTGCAACTGGGGACCGCGGGTTCTCGGCCTACCAGCGCGCCCAAATTCACCACTCCGCGTTCAGGCCACGGGCCATTCTGCCTCCTCAATTTTGGGGTCACTGGCACCTCAGCTGTTTCTGCCGTCCTGTGAAGGAGAGGGGTACGTGTATCCATGCTCTGTTTAAGGATATTGTAGGATATTTAGCTGTGCGCGGCGGAGCTCCGGCCTCAAGCGACCATCTTGGTTGCTGGCAAGCTCCGCCCCCCGTGTATAGATTTACTAATGTTATTAAGAAGCCTATGGTTGATGCACACCCTTTTTTTGTTGCTAAGTGCAGTATTTGGATGTTGGTAGAGTCTGTTTGCTTTTTTATGCTGACCTTAATTGAAGTGGACAGATAAATTGCAAGACTCCCTTTGCTTCGTCCATATTTTGATTTTTTAGTCATAGAAGTTGCATAATGTGAGTATCATGGGATAGAGGTTGGTTTGTGGACCCAGGTCTCCTGTAGGGCAACCACGAGAAGGTTTGAAGGTAGGATACAAGGTCATGGTCTTTGAATTTGCTGTCTCGACCGTGAATGTTCAAAGAGCAGAGTTGGATAGTTGGTGTTACTAGTTCCAAGACATCTCGTTGGCTTTCACTGGTTACCTTGCTGGTTGTGGCTTATTAAGTGCTCTTGCAATCCACTCCCACTCGCAGGTCGTCTGCCCTTTCCTGTGCAGGCTCATGAGGTAATGTCTGGCTCCAAGGCACTCGCTATTCTCTTACTCGATGGACATGCCCCTAGGTCATTTTTCAGCACAGAGAATGGTATTGGCTTTGGCAGGCTGTTTGCTGTTCCTGGCATGCTGCTTCCTTTCCTTCTAAGTGGATGTGGGTAGCCTGGTTCTAGATATTTGCCATGATTATACCATGGCTAGGAAGTGGTTACTTTCCCATTGTACCTTGTCTCCCAAGTCCGTTGTGCTCCTGATGACCATTGTAGAGTCTCTCTGTTGCCCATGGTTTATGTTTAGAAATTTGAAGTATTCGATGTCGGCTAAGGTTGCCCGGGCTAGGTCTGAAATCTGTGTCGGCAGCGTTATAATGTTACCTGGATTGAGAATATAATTGTTTCCTATAGAACAGTAAAGTGGGTGGAACAAGGTTATGCTGTGTTCTTTTGTTTCTGGGATCTCTTGGGTGGGCTCCTGGGCACTAGCTGGAGATTAGTATAGACAGTGAGACCATTGTACTTTTGTGGCACAAGTGGTCCCACTGGTTTGGTTTGAATAGTTCTCTTCAGAATCAGGCTGTAGTTGTTAGGGCTTCCGAGGTGGATGTCAGCTGTCATTATTTCAGAGAGGAGGAATTCACCGGTCATCTCATCCTCGATATCTTTAGCTAGGTTTGCTGGCAATGTTTTAGGGGTAGGTGGAGACCCATTTATCGAATTATGAGCCTTTATGGTGACTCTAAACATTGTGATTGGAGGAAATTGCCCGTAATTCTTTTCGTTTGCATGTTCTTTAGATGGGTGTCCTTACACTGATAAATCAACCCAAAGTCTGTACCCTGAGGCTGAGCAGGAGACAGGGTTGAGCCTTCCCTCAACCTGCCCCTCCACCTGGACTCCTGTACCGTTTGCTTGGGAGTGGAACCCCCAGAAAACTGAACTGTCAAGGCACCCTTGGTAGCCACCCCTCTCAGTTCTCTTGACACTGGGGCAACTCGTTCCCCAGAATACAGTCTATGGGCATCTGTGGACTAACTATGCACCTCCTCTGGGTCACCACCCCCGCCATTTCAGGGATACCAGGGCCATAGGGCAGACGTCCTGCCCATGGGACTGAGTTACCCCACACACCTGGCTGGTGTACTGCTCCGGGGTAACTAGCTTTTCCACTACCATGGTCTGGGTAGCCCAGTGACTGGGACCCCATTCACTTTCATCTGGTGGAAATAACACCTAACCTCAGGGATCTCCAACTCACCCTATGAGTGTATCTCCCAACTGAGGGAGATCATGGCATGACCTGCTCCTGGGGACTACTTACCTCTAAGGAGATTTTGGCCACTCCAGTAGAGGTCCCACCAGTGAGTGATTTCTTTAGACAAACAGAGTCCCCCTGCTTGTGTCTTAACTGGGAGGACCCAAAACAGTGGGGCTGGAAGTGGGTGTCCTGGGCCACCAACCACTAGAACCATCCCCTGTTTCTCAGATGGGGCATGGGAACTCTTTCCTCCCCATTACTATGGGATTAGTGTGGGTCATCTTTAACCTTCCCCTTCCCCTGTTGTTGTGTAACCTGAACCACCCTTCTTGAGGTTCCACCTAGGTACCTTCTTGGACACACTGGTACTGGGCGAGAGGCCTGCCTCCTCAGCAAGCTTCCTGGGGTCAGTCAGCTTACTGTCAACTAGGTGCTGGCGCAACTATGTAAAACAGATTCTGAGCATGTGCTCTCTCACGATTAAATTGTACAACCCAACATTACTATTAACTTTCTGCAACACGCCCAACCATTCAGTGCCTTGCTGGAGTAGTCCACAAAATCTACCCAGGATTGGCTGGGGAGCTTCTTGCTTTCCCTGAACCTTTGGCAGGTCTTCTCAGGGGTCAGCCCAAATTTGGCAAGTGAAGTAGCTTTCATGGAGGTATTCTTGGTTTGGTCCCCAACCTCTAGTGTCAGAAGTGTGTCACTCCCCACAGTAGGCATGTGTTTCTACAGATTCCCCCCTCTCCCCAGTGTTCCTCAGGTACCTTGTGAACCCTTAGTGCAACCTCATAGGCAGAAAAATATTTTTCCAAGTAATCTCCCACCACATAAGTGGGTAACAAATCCTTGGGTATGGAAACCCCATTCTCTCTTTCAGGTACTGTGAGTATGCTGCTGGAATTGACCTGTCTGCTTTGATATCAAGCTCCTTAAGACTCAGTTCATGAGCCAGTCAAGATTTTCCTTTCCCCAAAGGCGATTTTATTCTCCTGCCTCCTTTCTCAATCTAACCATCTGCAGCTTAAATTCTCTCTCTTCCCTCCTCTCCGCCAGTTCCTCTGGGAACAGGCCATGGGAAGAAACACTGCTCCCTGCTCTGGCAGGAAGCTCAAATTCTGGGATCACACCCTCCTCCTCCACTGCAGGTGACTCCTTAATTCATAGGAACCGTATGACATAGTGCCACCAACTTTCTAGGCTAGGTACTTATTTAATGGGTATCTTGAATAGTTCTTGCATGTGCCCAAGGCTCCTTTACACTTTAAGCGGAGACGTCTGTGGTGTTAGGAATTAATCCTGGTTAGCTTAATAGGAAAACCTATTTTTGTCTATAGGTTGTTCAAGCTTGAATCTTTATAAAAGGATCACCCTACTATAGTATTGTCCTTTCTTTTTATTCCAGTCATTGAATATGGCGGTAGCAGCAATTATTCCTATTAATTGCAGACATGCTTTAACAGCATTAGTACAACAACAAGTGCTCCCTCTTACAGGGATAGATGTTACCTTCATGGTTGAGGCCCACGAAGTGTACAAAACTGAGGTATTCTATTCGTGGGTCACTTTTTCTGCCACAAATTCCAATACACAAACATTTCACAACAACAATCCAGCAGCAATACCAGCCCAATATAGGCCTTATGAAGTATTAGAAATACCATTAACAGATCATGAACATCAACATTTGTTATAAGGTATCCTCCCACATGCACTAAACAGTGTAAGACTGGGTCCCCTCAGCAATGAGGGGGCAACATGGCGAGTCCTAGCCAGCTATACATCTTACCCAACATTAGCACCACTAAGTGCTGCAAACTTCCTTGCTCTTTACACCGATCTAGTTAGACTTAACAGATGCTAAACACAGATTGTTATGCGAACACTAAAAGCAATCCCAGTGAGGGCTGTTCAAGCTGTGCAGCCACAGTTAGCTGTATCTGCAATTAGTCCAGTAACCATAAATGCAATTATGGGTAAAATCCCCGCCAGAAGGGTGGAAAATCAGTTTTGGATTACACAAAATACAAACCAGCTTGAAGCAGTGTTTCCCTACATCCGACCCCAAGACAACCATAAAACTCTCACAAAGTGCCTACCACTTAGTATGGTTTCCCCAGTAAGTAACTGTGCCACCTGGGGCACAGTCTTTTCTGCCATTTATACCATAACACACAGTACTACTTCAATTGCTGTTTTGCCGAAAGTGCTAAAACAAATTCAAAATGAATGCTGGGTTGGCCCTTCATTTAGGGATGAAATTAGCAATTATGCCACAGTCGCCTCAATTATGTTAAGTATTATTAAAGGGGAGGCAGTAGCATTGGTAGTATGCCAGCGTCTCACACAGATTCCCACTGTGGGCCAAGAGCGCAAACTACCAAAAATTAATAATGAAACCTATACATCAATAGGTTGAGTTAATTTAGAAGCCAAACCAAACAAGCCACAGCTGAAGGGTAAATCTGAAAAAGATAACACCAAACAGACATCTCAGCCTTCTACAAAACTCTGGGCCGAACAGAAAAATAAAGAAAAAACAAAAACACAGGGTGGATCTCCTCAACTGGAGTTCACTGAAAAACTGTATAATTTTTGTAACTGTAATTCAATTAAACAGCCCGATAGACATGTACTTCTTGTCACATTTAGGATGAACCTGACAAGCGCTTAGAGAGAAGGGGACAATCGGAAGGCAAACAAGAGGAGTATGTGTAACTGAGAAAGGACTAAATGTTTGTCTGACATCATCATAAAAACGGAAGAGTATCTTCCACAACAAAAACCCCAATTCAAAAAGAAGAGGCAGGTATTTCCCCTAAATATGCCACACATATCGCAAACGCTACTTCTGAACAAGACGTGGGCATTGACACTACTAGACAGCACAGCAGAGGTAATGATAGTTCACCAGAATCTTCAAGAGTCTCTGGCTGCAAGTGCAACGAATTAATGTATTCGAGTTCAAACACCAGATCAGCAGGTTAGCCCACCCAACAGAGTGTATGATTTGGAAATCTAAATTTAGGATGACATACTGCGTACTATTAAAGTCATTTTCTGGGAAAATGTAACCAGCCCTTATGATATTCTCTTGGCGGAAGTGGATTGGCCACCTGAATTTGTTAGCAAAGTCCCACAAGGGGAAGATATAATAGTACCATCCTTCTCCGTTCTTATTCCTGAAGTTGTCAAACAAGCGTATGCCACAGAGTGGGCTCTTGCAGAAGCCCTGGCATTATACTGCAGTCATGTAAGCTGTGATAAAAACCCACCTTATCATATTCTACCTATAAGGTCCAGCCCGCAAGTGCAACCACAATACCCAATTAAGCATGAAGCTAAATGCCCAGTTGGAGAAATTCGAACACAAAAATATTATCAAGGCGTAACTGAGCCTTGTATCTCTCCAATGAAAATTCCTTTGTTTCCGGTAGCGAAACCAGATCATTCCTATCTCCCAGTCCTATACAACAGGCCTTTAAACAGTCGTTCATGCTCCTTTGCGATTCAAAATTCAAACAGCGCAGCACTATTGAACATAGTGCACAAAAAATACAAACCCACTGTGAGCATATCAATGGTCCAGAAAACATTCTGCTGACTACCTCGGGGGGGATAAAAACAGCCGAGGTCTGTTTCTGCCTGAGTAACATAAGTGTTACATGAAATTGACTCAGAAGCATTGTCCTATGGTGATGACATATATCTCACGGATGATGACAAACATTTATCTAGGCAGAGTAGCTGGCATAGTTTTGGGATTTGCTGAACATGGCTACAAGGTATACTTCCAAACAACAACAATTGCTCAGTGTCCTATTTTTGGGATACCAGTTGTCAAATGAAGGCAAAAGCATTGAACATTATTTCTTGGAGAAATGTGCCCTCTTACAACCACAAAACATCATAAAACAGCTATAATCACTTTTAGGCTTTCTGAATTATGGTACATCGTACATACCAGACTATGCATAATAGGTGAAACTGTTTTATGATTGAAACCATCCTGACTTTTCCAGTACACACCGGACATCAGAACATACACAGATTCTGAGAGCACTGCAAACTGATATGCTTGCATCCAGACACTTACACACTCGTGTCAACACAACAAACTTGGTGATCTACATAATTGTGGGATCCACTGGCTACACAGATGTCACTTTTAATGAAGGTAATACTGTACCAATTGCTTATAAATCGTATTTATATTCAAATGCTGAAATTCATTTTGCATCGACCGAAAAATTAGTGACTGCAGTTCAAACAGCTGTTCTAATGGAAAGACCATTGGCTCAGGACAAATGCATAATTGTGGTTACTCCCATTCCAGCCTTCAAAGGCTGTAACAAAGGCCAGCATTCCTAATGCGAAAGCCTTACATCCAAGATGGATTCAGTAGGCCACACCCTTAACAGCTTTTGATCTAGACTATGTATTTTACTGCACTTTACAAACGCAAGAATTTCTCCAATATAAATAAGATTACCCCGTACCCAGTGACATTTTTCCTCTTGATCAGTCTATATTGTATATACTAATGGTACAGCTCAGCTCACTGTTTGAACTTCACAGAAATATTCCGGCACAGGTGCAGCAGTACAAAGTGTCATGAGGAATGAAGAATTCTACCCTCAAAATACATTTACACAATACCAAGGGATTGTACAGCTGAGCTGGCTGAACTCAAAGCTTTATTTCTGGCACTAAAGAATACCATTCCCGAATACTCCACACTGATTGTGTTTGATTCGTAATACAATGTCCAGTCTTTTATTGAGCACTTATATTATTAGTGCTTGAATGTATTCAGAGATTTTGAAGGAAATGTAATCAAGCATAAATTGCTTTGGGGAAGGTCGGCACGTTTTAAAGAATGCTTGTCATGGGCTCATCTAATTCAAACATTGAGTCACCAGCATGTTGAAATACACATTGCAGGGAATTCACTGGCTGATTAAGCCACAAAGGCAGCAGTTTAGACTGCTATAGTAGCTGCAATTACTCAATCATACAGGAGGGTGGATGGTGAAATCATGGATACTGTTAATGCTTCATGCAGTGGCATCCCATTACCTAAAAAAAAATTCCTGCTAAATACTCCTATCTATTGAGTGCCCAAAACATATCTTATGCTCGGATTCCTAGAGTGGGGAATCGGGTGATGCCAAACCAAGACCGCAGGCTAGAATTAATCATAGCTGCTCAGGAGGAATTAGAGGCAGCCCATGCAGGTGTGGCGGCTACAGATTCCTTACTACAATAAACGCCATGTGCTTATCTGTGTGTTTTGTCAGCAAATTCAGAGTTCCACCACAGCTCTCCCCCACAGACACATCTCTCAGGGTCAGATGTATCAAGGCTTTTGCGACTCGCAAAGGCCGAAATTCGTAGTACATACATACCGTTTTGCGAATTCTAAATAGCGATTCGCAAAAAATCGCTATTTAGGATTCGCAAAATGGTATCTTGATACATCTGCCCCTCAGTCTCAAACAAACCTCTAAATTGTGTCTATCTGGCTCACTTCAGACCTCTAAATTCAGAAGGTTTGGTTAAATGTATTTTATTGGCAGTTGATTCATGTTCTTGATTTCTATGGGTGTGGTCACAATGATCCGCTGACATTGAAACTGTTAAAAATATTTGCAAGTCTTTATCGGGACATATGCAGTCGCTGCATTCCACTCGGACCAGGGCATAGTGTTTGCCTTACTGGGATATCATGGAAACATCCGCCATCATCCTAAGGGAAATTTGGTAGTGGAAAGGAAAAACCATTTAAAGCAGCCCTTAACAGGTAGAGTATTAAGTGCATGTCCTAGTTGGGTCCATCACTTGTATGGAGTCCAGAGAGCTTTAAATAATCTGCTTAGAAGTTCCTTGGGTAGCTAGACTCCCTACCAGGTCCTGCTTGTCCTTCAGATGTACATTCCAGATTTCTATAATCCTGGCTCAGTGGCGGCAGATACGCCTGTTGACATCAATGAACATTTTGCGGTCTTTCAGGAACTACAAGACTTCTGAGATGAGCGCTCAAATGAAATTACTAAATGTTCTGCCACTGAAGAAATGAAGGTGCAACCAGTAACCCCTGGCTTGATTCCTAAACTTGGGGATCTAGTTTGAGAGAAGATTACTGACAAGCAGGAGTTTGGCTGATCATACAGATCACCAGTGGCAGACCTGGGCATTCAAGGTACCAGAACTTTGATTTTGCAACCGCTTGCTGGTTATAAAAACCAGCGGTTTGTTTCCATAGATCTCATCAAACCACAACATGTGACTGGTCCTACACAATAGGCCACAAGTAATACTGGAATCCTGTCTCCGTACACTACCATGTAGAAAATTCCTCTACAGGCATTAAATAATACAGAAATTGCTACTCCATGGCTAGGGACATTTAGATGCTGAAGTTTTACTACTTCCTGTTACTACTACTACAAACACAGAATGTACACCATCTGTGAGTTTACAGTCTGACGTAGTTGTTTATTATCAACCACTTTGTCTACCAGTTCTACTTTACCACGTAAGTTTCTTGTTTTTGAAGACTGCTTCTGGCTACTTTTCCGACATTGAAGATTTTTCTTCAGATTCGTCACACACTTTTCTGGCTGAAAAAATATTACCTGATTCTATGTCCTATATTTGAACTTCAATTTCAATACCTTTCCTATTCCTTTGGATTGGATTTGTCACAGTTTTCTTTTTGCTACTAACTTGACATGATCTCCCAGAACGCTCTGTTGTGGAACTGGTAGCTGAGGTATACTAAAGCTTCATTCTTCTTCACAAAAAGTGTGACGAGACCTATCCCTTGTGAACATTTCTGCATTTCTTGTCCCTGATTGAATTGTTTGGGATAATGTCCCATTGGATATTTTTTGTACTACAGAAAGATTACAGAGTCCTTATATGTTTAAAGCGCTGGTAGATGACAATCACTCCTAGTAGGATTTCTGATGACTGATGTGACCACTATCAAAAGCATGCTTTCTGACCTAAAATCTTGTACAGTATTCAAAATTGAAACTTTATATTTAAATTCTGCTTAATGTGGGGAAATGTTTTGTTATCATGACTATGCACACCATTATTTATACGGAGCTCGTACTCCATGTGCAGTTTTCAATAGCATACAATACTCAATCAATCAGTGACACTTATAGAGCGCGCTACATACCCGTAGGGTCTCAAGGCGCTGGGGGGGGGGGTGGGGGGGGGGGGGGGGGTGCCGCTACTGCTCGAACAGCCAGGTCTTCAGCTTCTTCCTGAAGGAGAGGTGGTCTTGGGTCAGGCGCAGGTCGGTCGGGAGGGAGTTCCAGGTCTTGGCGGCCAGGTAGGAGAAGGACCTTCCTCCTGTAGTCGCTCTTCGGATGCGGGGGACGGCGGCGAGGGCGTGGTTGGCTGATCGGAGGTGGCGTTTGGGAGCGTAGAAGTTGATCCGGCTGTTGAGGTAGCTCGGGCCTTGGTCGTGTAGGGCTTTGTGTGCGTGGGTGAGGAGGCGGAAGGTGATTCTTTTGTTGACGGGGAGCCAGTGAAGGTCTCTCAGATGTCCGGTGATGTGGCTGGTTCGTGGGATGTCGTGGATGAGTCTGGCTGAGGCGTTCTGGATCCGCTGGAGTCTCTTCTGGAGCTTGGCGGTGGTACCGGCGTAGAGGGCGTTGCCGTAGTCCAGTCGGCTGGTGACGAGGGCCTGGGTGACGGTCTTCCTGGTCTCGGTGGGGATCCACCGGAAGATCTTCCGTAGCATGCGTAGGATGTTGAAGCACGCCGAGGAGACGTTGTTGACTTGCCTGGTCATGGAGAGGGAGGAGTCCAGGATGAATCCCAGGTTGCGTGCATGGTCTGTCGGTTTGGGTGCGGTGCCCAGGGCGGGAGGCCACCAGGAGTCGTCCCAGGCGGAGGGGGAAGAGCCCAGGATGAGGACCTCCGTCTTGTCAGAGTTCAGTTTCAGGCGGCTGGTCGTCATCCACTCGGCTACCTCTTTCATCCCTTCGTGCAGGTTGGCTCTGGCGAAGGCGGGGTCGTTGGTCAGGGAGAGGATCAGCTGGGTGTCGTCGGCGTAGGAGATTATGCTGAGGTTATACTAACATTGTCCAACACCACCAGTGGGTAGTTAAAAAACACACTTAAAAAAGTTTGCATGGTTTTCTGGTAACAACTCTTTAGAACCAGTTTCTTATTATTTTAAGCTTACCACTTCCCCAGCGGAAACAAATATGCTGATCCAAACAAAATGAATATATTCTAATTCCTTTATTTTCCAACTGACCATACACGGCTATGAATTTTGGAAAGATAATATTGAGTTACAGTCAATTTGGAGAACCTGAAACTGGCAAGTACAGGGCAGTGGTGCTTTGTTGAGAGTTTGTTTAATCCCTAGATAGATGATTGTTCTGAACAAGACAGTGCAGCAAAATAACTGCTTGAGTTTGGCTAAAATTAAAGACGTGAACACACCTAACACTCCTTCTTTTGCACGTTTTGCCAATTGGTAACATTTTGCAAAGTGTACAGAAGCCCAGCTCAATATTATGATACAGAATGGTATATTTAATTATTCACTTTCAGGTTCAGACTGGGATTAGTGTGGCCAGTAGACACTAATGGCTGTGGATGCTTGTTTTTTTAAATTTGTATTTTATTTTACGGAGTATTATATAGCTTGAACTTGACCCGAAGGTATCGGGTATCAGAGCACTTTACATAGGACCAGTTGCATTACATGAGGACACATTCATTTTTGTTAGGCACGGGGAGATTAAGTGATTTGCCCAGAATCACAGGATGTTCAGCGTTGTTGCCGAGACTCAAACCCAGTTCCCCAGATTCAAAGATGACTGCCCCTGCTGTTAGGCCAACTCCTCTCCTCAACAGGTTTTCGAGCTACCAGACCAGACCCCCGATAAGTGCAGACACAACATTCAGAAGTGGTAACTACCTACAGTGTGGGAAAGTTATTCCAGCAATGATTACGACATTACACTTTATCTACAAGTAAGGAACACCTGTCTCTCCTTTCTGATACATGGATTTACAAGATTTCCTGCTGGGTCCTAGGTCACCACATTCTAAACATTTCATATACGGCATAAACAATGAACTTTGAAAAGTTTCTCAGCAGGAAGAAGCTAAACTGCTGAGAGAACTTGACAGGGCAAATTTGGAAAAAGCACTGACTGTTGCGGATAATGGCATGACTACATTGTCAACTCAAATTTATTCTTTGAATAATATTGTATTGTCTGCATTCAATATAATACAGAATGGCATGTCTCTCCTCCAGCATGGACAAAGTCAGCTCAGATCAATTATGCATAGGAGTTGGACTTTGCAGGTTTTCAAATGAAACAAATTGCCATGGAAATATCTAAATGCAACCGAGTTGTTTTTGGCTTATAATTTAACACGCACACAAAGACTAACGACAAATAAAGACGCGACACACAATGTTAAACAAAGAACATTTAGAAAAATTTCCCTTCACAGTAGCTGAAACACCATCAGCTGTATGGTTGATCCATGAGTTTATTTCTTTACCTACATCAACATTTAATTTTACATCTTGTTTGAAACACTTTCTAGTAGGGAGATATAAAGCTTTAGAAGAGAGTTTTTTTTTTACACAAGACCTGGTTTCTGCCTTTCAATTACAGGTGTCTGAGTTTGGAAACAAGTCTTTCTAAGCGGAAAGAACTATAAAACTTGTTTTAGCCATTCATCAGTCGAGGTGACACTTCATGCTGCTTGCCAGTGCATCCATGGCCAATTTGGCATGTTATTTGGAAGGTGTCCCAGCTGCCTTAATTGTGCCAGTGTTATGATTGCTTTCAAATGGAAGTTATTTGATCCTGAATGGCCACAGTCGTCGTGGTATGAAACCGAGAGTGCCATTGTGGTGGCAGTTTCCAGGGTCATGACCTCTTGTAATAGTGTGTTATTTCCACCAACACACATGTCTAAGGACGTTTTCCTGTGGCTTTCTATTCTTATTTATTACATAAACTCAGATAAGTTAAGCTGACTAAAAGCATTATTGTTTCAAAAGGACATGGCATTAACATCTGCGTGTCAAACAAAGCAGCATTCCAGCAGAGTGGCAGTCCTTCAGCAGCACAGAGGTCCTTTCTGGAAGAGGCTCCACAGGTCCAGAAATGTACTGAAGAGGTGGTGTCTGAAATCCAATACTTATACCTGGTGGTGCCTTTGAAGTGGGGGCAACTCCAAAGACATGTCTTTGAAGTGCACAGAGGCCGTACCCTTTCTGCCCTGGCTCGAGACTCACTACAGGGGGATATGCAGTCCTTTGTGTGGGGACAGCCTACAACATATTGAGGTAGAAGTTAGGCTGGGTCTACCTACTCCCTCTCATCCTGTTAGGATGGCCCATAAGCCACATCTAAGCTCCCATTGAGTGTGGCTGTGGGAATACACAAAGCCCAGCCGTTATCCATCCCAGACATGCGATCAGAGCCAGGCACCAAATGGCTAAAGTAAGAAAATTCCAATTTGTTAAAATTTGCACTTTCAGAATTGCAATTTAAAATCTGACTTCACCATAAGTTTTGATTTTAAATTGCAATTACTGAGGTGCCGGGTTTTTAGGAACCCGGTGGTGCCAGGGGATAACACCCGAAGACCTCTGAGTTCTCCCTGTTCCGGACCACAGAAACCAAGAGTCTTCTAGGTGAAGTCAGAGATCGAGTTTTATTGGCTGCAACCAAGTAACATGTGTCCTAGAAGTACGACAGCACGGGCCGTAAGTTCTCAGGAGACTGTTCGTTTTTACAGAACCAGCCTTCTCCTTTTATATACGATATTACACTTCAGGCAAGAATTCTTGAGTTTATGATATGGTCATAGACATATTTACACAATAAAGCAAAGAG
This sequence comes from Lissotriton vulgaris, assembly GCF_964263255.1. Classification (NCBI taxonomy): domain Eukaryota; kingdom Metazoa; phylum Chordata; class Amphibia; order Caudata; family Salamandridae; genus Lissotriton; species Lissotriton vulgaris. Next base: position 497,097,899 of record NC_141694.1, read on the forward strand.
CGAAGTCATGACGGCCAACCCATATTTTAGATGTCCAGTTTGTGATAGATGACCCAGCCCAGCCCGGAATTACAATCAGATATCGATGAAACCCCAATAGAACAGGGCACCTCCTAGTCATAACACTGGCCATAAACAAGGAACCTGGACAGGTGTATGTGTGTAGAAAACATGGTCTGTATGTGGTGAATGGTTTATGGCATGTTGTGCTTTGATGATATCTTACTCGGCTACTGGGCAAGGAGCTGCTCAAACAGGTTTGGCTGGAGGCGGTAGAGTCAGTTCGGCCAGATCATGGGGAAGTCAGCTAAGGTGGACGTGTCCTTTCAGATCAAGCTCGACCTTAATCAATTGACTTATATGAGGGCAAGGCATAAGATGGATGCCGTTCACAAAATGGAGTCCGAGGGTTTGGAACGGAAACCACGATTTGAGAGTATTGGCATCGCTCAATCACGACGCAAATGCACAGGGATAATGTCCTAATCATTACCGGTCTGCCGATACCAAATTCGTCATGGTACGATGATATTTTGTGACCCGAGTGTTGGACCTCGGTACCATATTACAGCAAGGTCCGGAATTTCAGAACCACAGACCCTCCTTTTTCCCTCAAATTAGGCAATAACTCATGCTAATCTGAGTCCAAATCTGTATTGATGAATTCATGGAGATGTTGCTGTAGCATCATTCTGTTGCTCAATTCGTCCCTCGACACAGACTTCCTTGCACATGAAGTAGCACAGAGGCCACATATTGCAGGAGCGCACTGCACAAACAGGCAGAACATAAACAGAATGGCTAAGATCATCCCAATGAAGATCAGAGTTTTCCATCCCCAGGCAGATATCAGTTCCCAGAACCACCCGAGCAAGGACCAATCCCCTTTTTCCAAGTGAAGGGAATCAGAGATTGTGTGTAGTTTGGAGATGGCTTTGTACACCGTCGGAGCATTATCAGGGATGAAAATGCAGCAACTGGATTGGATCACTCTACATACACCACCACGGTCTGCGAGTATGACATCTAGGGCAACCCGATTTTGAAGGGTCATAAGTCGGTCCGATTGAAGCTCGGCAGTCAGGTTACTAAGGGCACCGGCCGTCTCAGTCACGGCGGATTCAACTACCCTTGTTAACTGGCGAATGTTCCTGCTGTTCACCATAGGCCCCCAAAACGGCAGAAAACCCTTTGCGAAGTCCCCAAACTCTTGACCCGCAGTGTCGTCTTGACTCACGACACCCCTAACTGTCCTTGTCCGATGGTAATCTGCCCCGGCCGTATAGATGGGTGGCAGCAGAAACGAGATAAAACATGTGCCCGAAAAGTCAGGGGGCAACCAAGTCTATGCTTTGTCATGGCAGATGAAGTATGTACCCTTAGCCGCTAAGAATGGAGGGGAAGTTCGGGATGCAAACACGTACGTTTCTGTGCATACGCTCTTCCCCAACTGTGCTTTGGGATCCCTACCAATACCTTGCAGACATAGGTGACCTCGGTGGGGTACTACCCAAACTGGGGAGGATTTCTTCGATTTCTGGCTCTCACTTAAGGAAATCCCATATTTGGTGATGTTCCACCTACTGTACGGGGCAAACTCATCTTTGGGAATCGTTCGATATGTGTCATTATCCCTGCTCATATTCCTCACTCCTGCCACTAGTGCCTTGTTGCTGGAACTGCTCCCTGTGGGACGCGGGGATATGGTTCTATGGCAAACAGGAACATTGTCTGAAAAGCCCACAAAGAACCATAGTAACTGAATGGCAGGACAAAGTAAGGGATACCCTTATCTGTCGTGTGTGGCATAAGTCCACATATCCAACAGTTCAATGTGTTCATTATAGACTGGTGCTGGTGTAGGAGCTGGATGAATGAGTTATTTACAAATTCTAGTCTTCTGGCGGACTCGTGTTCAGGCAGAGGGTGAAAGGAGTGTGTGGAACAGTAGGAGGAGGTGTGGGCTGAGTGTTATTTACAAGGGTAACTTGGAACGTGGATAGAGTAAAGCTAATCAAGAACATCGTTATGCTGCACAACAGTAGAATACATATTATCAAGAATCTCTTTTTGGCCATCACGGTGCATATTCGCTTTTTAAAGTTCGTGGGTCTAGCAGGTCTCTCTACCCTCGGGAGCTCCATCCTCTAGTTGCTGCCCGCGGTGGGAGTTTGATTCTGCCAAGAAGTGCGCTCTGTCCAGTCCGGGGTAATTCCCTCAGACTGGCCAGAACCGTTGACCTAGGCGTCCCCAGCTGCACTCCTCAGACTTCAACCGCGGCCCTAGCAGCAGAACCGGATGGCGGTTCGAAAATCAAAAATGAGCAAGTTCCCTGGGCGAGAGAGCTGTAAAATCAAAAATAGTTCTTAGGGGAAAGAGAGTCACATAAGTTCACTTTTTATTAGTCCCTTTTTCTCGACCTCAGATTATATTGTTGCTTCCCAGGTACGGTGTGGTCTTTAAACAATGTTTCAGGTTCTGTAGTGTCCAACTGCATTGACGGTGGCACAAATCCTTGCAAAATACGATCACTCTCCTTTTCTGTACCAGTTCCTTTCAGTCGTGCATCGCTGAAGAGTGTAAAGTGAGGTACAGTTTCAGTCTCAGAGTCAGCTATTCCGTCCTGGACCCATCGGTCATATGGAAGAGGCAGAGGGACCCGCTTACAATGGGTCCCGTGGATCCAGTTCTTCTTTCCTTCCACCCGAACGGCTGATCTTGTGGAAAGAAGGACGAGGTACGGTCCGGTCCACCTGGGCTGCTCGTTGTTCGTGCGTTGAAAATTCCGCACCAAAACCCAGGTGCCAGGTTCGATGGAGTGACCTGGATCGTCAGAGGCTGGCGGAGAGGAACTGTGAACCTGTTGATATAAAACACGTAATTTAGTTGTCAGTTCGTGCAAGTAGTCAAGCAGTACAGGGTGCTCTATCTCACTGAGCCTCCTTGGCCTCGGTACCCCCCATATATTTGCTGGGCGCCCGAACACGATTTCGTGTGGGCTAAGTCCCAGTCTAGAATGGACAATCATTCTGGTAGATAGGAGTGCTAAAGGCAAGGCGTCAGGCCACATTTAAGACCTGTGCTGGCTTGGATCTTGGCTAGTTTGAGCTTTAGGGTGCCGTTATAGCACTCTACTAGACCTGCTGATTGGGGGTGGTTTGCAGCGTGAAATTTCTGGTGGATGCCTAGACATTCGCACACTCTCTTCATCACCCGTCCCACAAATTCACTTCCATTGTCACTCCAGACCATTCTAGGCATCCCAAACCTAGGGAAGAATTCCTTGACAAGGGCTTTGGCAGTTGACAAGGCAGTGTTGTCCTTGAGGGGGTACGCTTCCACCCACCTGGAGAAAGCGCAAACAACAACAAGCACGTATTTCAGATTGTTGCACCTCTCCATGTGGATGAAGTCGAGCTGCAATACCTCGAACGGGTACGTTGGAGGCGCAAAATGACCCGCTGGAGTTGGGGTTCCTCTACCGGGATTGTACTTCAAACACACCATACAGTTCCTGACCAAATTCTCTGCGCATTTCGGGATACCACTATTCTGCCATACTGGGGCCAACAGTTTACAGATTCCTTTCGCACTGATGTGTGCCATTCCATGGGCCATTGTCACCACTGCAAGTACATATGCGTCGGGTAACAGCCATCGTTGGTGCTCTGACAATTCGACCCAACAACCATTCGCATCCAATCTTCCCTTGCTTTCTCTCCATTCATTCACCTCTTCTCCGGTGGCATCAGCTTGTATGGACTTACACTTTCTATAGAGTCCTCACACATACCCACATCAGGGATCCATCTAGCAGGACCTACAACATACATCCGACTCATTGTGTTCCTTGCAGTCTATTTCGCGACCTCGTCGGCAAATACATTCCCACGACCAACATCATCTTGAATCTTTCTATGTGCACTGCACTTTACAATCGCAACTTGTAGGGGCAAGGTCAGTGATTCGAGAAGCTCGTTAACTAATTGACCATGTTGGATTTTTGCACCATGTGACGTCAGGAACCCACGTTCACGCCACAATCGTCCGAAACTATGGGCTACGCCAAAGGCGTATTGGCTATCAGTATACACATTCACTTGCTTTCCTTTTGCCAACACACATGCTCTTGTAAGTGCTATAAGCTCTGCTGCTTGCGCGGAATTCTGGGGGATGCGTGCGGTCTCTACAATAGTGTGCAATGTTGTTACAGCATATGCTGCAGTCGTATCACCATTTGGCAACTTGAAGCATGAACCATCAACCCATAAATTATCATTACATTCAGGAAGGGGTGTGTCCTGCAAGTCTACTCTCCCTTTTGTCTCTTCTTCTGTCCTAAAGCAGCAATCGTGTTTTCAACCTCATCTGTCTCTGCCGGAATAGGTAATAACGTGGCGGGGTTAAGTGTATCACACCTCTTTATGTGTATGTGGCTGGCTAACAGTGTCAGCTCATAGCTGGACAGTCGAGCACTAGTTAAATGCTGTGTCTTCGTTCTGTTTAGTAAAATGTCGACTGCATGTGGGACCATAACGATCAGAGTATTATTCATGACTAACCCAGCAGACTGTCGAATACAGACTGCTGCAGTGGCCCTCAAGCAACCTGGTAATGCCTTAGCTACAGGATCTAGAGTCGCGGAGAAATACGCGCATGGGCGCTGTTTATCTCCAAAGTATTGTGTCAAGACTGATAATGCGCAACCTTCCTTCTCATGGACATATAATGTAAAAGGCTTACTGTAGTCGGGGTTGCCCAACACAGGAGCCGAACACAATGCTTCGCGCAACTCATGGAAACTTGTCTGACAATCTTCAGACCAAGGCATAGGATTGGGTGTGTCTTTGCAGAGTAGTGTCAGCAAAGGTTTGGCCAATAGGGAGAAATTCGGTATCCATTGTCTACAGTACGATGTAATACCCAAGAAAGCCCGAACTTCTCTCTGCGTCCTTGGGGCACTTAATCTTGCGATTACCTCTATTCTTTCTGGGGTCAGTCTCCTTCCCTCCTTCGATAAGATGTGACCTAGGTAGGTCACTTCTTGTCGGCAAAATTGTAATTTTGGAAGGGAGACTTTATGCTTCATGTCACATAAATGACGCAACAACGACAGTGTGGCTTGCTTGCAAATTTCTTCAGTATCTGCAGCGATCAGTAGATCGTCTACATACTGAATCAGAGTCGCACCATCAGATAGAACAATCGTATCGAGTTGTGTTTTCAGAGCCTGACTGAATATGGATGGACTCTCACAGTAGCCCTGAGGAGCGCGTTTGAAGCGGAAGCTTCGTCCTCCTAAATTGAAGCCAAAAATGTCTCTGCTCTCCTCGGCGATCGGGATGCTGAAGAAGGCGTTCTTCAGGTCAATCACCGAAAACCAAGTGGCTGAAGCTGGAACCATTGTCAATAGGGCAGTAATGTCGGGGACGACTGGAAACTGCGGTACGACGATCTTATTTACTTCTCTAAGATCAATCACGAATCTGTATACAGGAGGCTGTGAAGGATCAGTACGCTTTAAGACAGGCAAGATAGGACTGTTACAAATGTTGCCTGTTGTTTCCTCAATGACATCTTTCTCAATCAAATCGTAAATGATCGCTAACAACGCCTTTTCACATTCGCTAGAGATCTTGTATTGGGGAATACGTGGCAACCTAACATTGGCTTTCAACGTTATGACATACGGTGCTATCTCTAAACAACCTACATCATTAGAACCAGTAGCCCAAAGTATATCCGGGAGGGATGACAATTCAGTCGGAATATCTTCCTTTGACAAATACATTGGGGTAATCACTTTCTTACCAAGGGTAAGTTGTACTCCCGAAGGAGAACAGTACAAAGTCGCATATAATCTCTTTAACAAATCCAAACCTAACAAATGTTCGCCACAACCTGTTGTAAGGATGAGGGGTGCTTCTAATTCGCATGGGCCAACAGAAAGGGCCATAGGACTAGAGATCGGGTTTCTTTTTTTTAAATTAAATTTATACTTTATTGCACCTTCAATGTAAGCACACAGCACTCATCGCCGACCCGAGGGCCCAATGGTGTGATGCGGTTTTCGAAAGGGACCACGAAGACCACCCTCCCTGTACAACCATCCCGGGGATTCACGCGCCCAACTTCCCAACCAGCAGTAGCAAGGGACCAGACAACCACCACCGGGAAGAGAACAGTCAACCATGTAACATGTCAGCCTCTGCCGCCTCCACCCCACCCTCCTGCAGCTCATCCAACTCCTCCCCTTCAGGGTCTGACTCACCGCCCCCCCTGGCGCACTGATATTTCCTATATAACCCCCAGAAATTCTTAGGGCGACTCTTTGGGGGAAGCAGTTCATTATACACCTCAGACTGTGTGCAGCAATACAGCAAATCCGTCTTCCAGCGCTTTTTAGTGGGAACTGGCCCCCTCATCCAGCACAACGCAACCAGGCGCTTGGCCGTCAGCAGAGCAATATCAGCCAAGCGTCGCACCGCTACTGGCAACGGTTTGGAAAAACCCAGCAGCGCTAGGGCCGGGCACGGCAGAACCTCCGTTCCCAACATCGTACTAACTTCCGAGAATACGTCCCGCCAAAACTTGTGAATACTAGGGCAGGCCCAGGACATGTGCAAGAAATCAGCCGCGGGAGAGTGGCAACGCTCAAACTCCGCCGACTCCCGCAACCCATACCTGTGCAATCTTTCCGGTGTATAGTAGACCCGCTGTAAATACTTAAAGTGTATCAGACGATGTCTACTATTAAGTGAGATCTTCCTGGTATTCGTACAGCAGTATTGCCACATCTCATCCGAGATCGTCAACTGGAGGTCAGACTGCCAGGCCAATCTAGCCTTGGATAGCGGGTGCTGCCGGTGCCGGTCCCCCAGTTTCTTAAGGTTTGTTACCAACTTACTGGACGATGGGTTCTTAATAACATATGTGAGCTCCGGTACTTCCTGCGGCTCTGCCATTTCCGGGCCCAGCAACTCCTGCAACGCCCTACGGACCCGATGATATTGAAAGCTGTGTAGCAGTGTCGTCCCGGAGTGGGATTGGAGGACCTGTTGCGATGTTTTCACCGTGCCGTTCAAAAAGAGGTCTCCCATCTTTTCTATGCCCAAGTCCTGTAGCGCCTTCAGGACTCCCTTCTCTGTCAGCGAGGCCAACCACACCGCCCATTCCACTCGCATCAGGGGAGAGTACAACAGTGCACTATCTCGGGAGCGGACTAGCTCATGCCAGGCGTGGTTCGTGACTGCGATAGAATCCAAATTACCAACCCTGCGATCAACAGGGCAGCATATCGTAGCCGGGAGAGGGGTGGGGTCCGCGAAGAGGCGCTCCAGCTTCACGTGTGGGATGCCAGGGTCCCCATGAATCCAAGTGTGGAGATGAGCCCCCTGTGCTATCCTGTAGTACCGTTCTAGATCAGGAGCCCCCAGGCCCCCCCGTTCATAGGGGAGCATTAAAGTTTGCCATCGAACCCTCTGCTGTTTGCCCCCCCCATGCTAGCCTGATAAGGGTCTGCGTGAGCTGACGGAAAAAAGCCTTCGAGAGCACGACAGGTATGTTAGCGAAGAGAAAGAGGAACCTGGGAAGAACCACCATCTTCATAATTGCTATCCTACCCATCAGAGACAGTGGGAGCCTGCACCACACCTCCACATCATCCACAAGTTTAGAGTACGCAACGCCATAGTTCTCACGTACCAGGATCTCAGGATCAGTGTGAATGCGGATCTCTAAATAACGAATAGAGTCCGTGGTCCATTGTAACGGGTATTCCGAGTCAAATGGGAGGGTTACCGGGGTCAGAGGGAGCGCCACAGACTTGTTCCAATTGACCCGGAGGCCTGAAAGGGCTCCGAACCTCACTACTTCCCGCAAGACAGACGACAGATTCACCTCTGGCTCTCAGACATATAACAGAGTATCGTCGGCATACGTCGATATGCCAATCTGATATGTAGTGAAGTTGATCCCTTCGAACCCATGGTATTCCCTAATAGCGCAGGCTAGAGGTTCCGCCACCAAAGCATACAGAAGCGGGGAGAGGGGGCAGCCCTGCCGAGTGCCCCTGCTGATCTCAATCGGGGCAGTGACCGAGTTCCCTATCTTCAGCCGCGCAGTCGGCTTGTAATATAGGGCCCCTAGCATCTGAAGGAAAGGCTCGCCGAGCCCATACTTACGCAAGACCCTGAGCATAAACGGCCACCCCACCGAATCAAAGGCTTTTTCCATGTCCAGGAAAATAGCCACAGCCTTGTTCTCCTGCCGGACATGTTGAATGGTGCCTAGAACCGTACGAATATTTTAAGTCAAGTTCCGAGCGGGGACAAACCCCGCCTGTTCCGGGGCAACCAGATCCGGGACAAGTAGAGCCAACCGGGCCGCCAGAACTTTAGCATATAATTTGGCGTCTACGTTAATCAGTGAGAGCGGCCTATACGAGCCACACTCGTTGGGGGGTTTTCCCGGCTTCGGGATGGTAATGAGAAGCGCCTCCCTCATAGATTTCGACATACTGCCCTGTTGACAAATGCCGTCAAAGAGGAGCATCAAGTAGGGTACCAATTTGTCTTGAAAAGCCTTATAGAAGGCCACCGTAAGGCCATCCGACCCCGGGGCGCTGCCTGACCTCATCCCCTCCAGGGCCTCCGTAATCTCCTCTTTCTGGAACGGCGCCATCAGGAAATCTCGTTGCCAATCAGCTAAAAAAGGCATCTGGATGTAACTCAGATAGTCATCCATCTCCCCCTCTAGGTGGCCTGATTTCGAAGTATACAGAGCGGCATAATAAGCGTGGAATTCCGCCAGTATATCCTGTTCCCCGGTCACCACCTCGCCACTAGCTGTCAACAATTCCTCAACCACCAGGGGCAGTCTGCTATTTCGCATCAGTTTAGCCAGCAGGGAGCCAGGGCGGTCTCGTTCCCCATACGTGCGTGCTGTGGCATACTTTCCCATATGTTGTATCTCCCTATCCGCCTCGTCATGAAACTCCGATAGCAGGGACTTAAGCCTCTCGGTTATGATCCCATCTCCCACGCCCCCCGCTTGACGTTCCAAGTCAGACAGTTGAGTCTCCAAATATTTCAAACGCTGCCTGATAGCTTTAAGCACCCCTGAGTGCTTGGCCATCGTCATCCCGCGTATATACACTTTGAAAACATCCCAGAGCACCTGGACACTATCCACAGACCCTACATTAGTCGAAAAATAAGTGTCTATATCCTCAGCTAGTTCCCCTCTGAAGGCCTCATCTAGCAGTGAATATGGGGGGAACCTCCATGTGAACGAGGGTATCCTTCTAGGCGGGGCCTCTAATAGCAAAAGCAGCGGTGAGTGGTCAGATAACGTGAGAGGCAATACTGCACACCCTCTCACTGAATTAAGGAGGGAGTGGGAGACAAACCAATAATCAATCCTCGTGTGTATATTATGATAGGCTGAGTAATGAGTGAACCCACCCTTCCCCGGATGGCTATGACGCCACACATCCAGCAGATCAAGTTTCACCAGCTCCGCCTGCATAATTAACGCCGAGGCCGCCGGGGACCTGGGGGCACCAGCCGACCTATCCAGCTCCGGGTTCAACACGAAATTGAAATCTCCCCCCCACAGCAACCTGGAACCTTCATACTGTCTGCAGAGGTCCGCCAATGAGGTGTAAAAAGCGGGTGTGTCGTAATTGGGGCCATACACATTCACCACCAACAAGTCGTGGCCTTTCCCCACACAGCGAGTAATAGCATACCGACCCTCCGGGTCCACAACAACCTTCTGCAATGTCAATTGAGATTTGGGATTCGCCCACGTAAGCACACCCCTCGCATGTGTAGTGAAACCTGCAGCAACACAAGCACTCCCCAGTCCCCTTGTCAGCAACATAGGACTAGACAGAGGCAGGTGGGTTTCCTGGAGCAGGGCAAGATCAAACCGGTGCCGTTGCAAATAAGCTAGGACCTTCCTGAGTTTACGGAAATCATTCAGCCCCCTCACATTCCAAGATAGTAGTCTAAGAGAGTTGGGGCCACTCTCCGGCCCTAGAGTCTCAACATCCACCATTGCAGTGCAGGGAACAAATCAGCGTCGCACAGGTGGCACAGTAAACACAATCCGGTAGTAGGCCACACTAAACCCTCCCCCAACAAACCCCAAAAGACAAATGGAACATGATCAACAAAAGCAGCGTAGAGCAACCACCCACCCACCCACAGCCGACCAACCCCAACCCGGTCAGACAGGACCCACCACCCCCCACCATCTCCCTACCCCAAGAAAAAACACTACAGACCCAAGGGGCCCTCAGGAGAGCCAAAAGAAGGCCGAAAGCGCAGGGGCAGAGGTTCCCGGCTAGACAACAGTACAATCGGGTCAAGGACCTCAAACCTCAGTGGCTCCAACACCCTGCCCCCCAGTACTATTCAGCACCCTCACCAGCTCAGGAAACACACTATCAAGGAACTAGTCTCCCGAGCGCGGGAGAGCCCTCCCCCAAGCTACCAGCAAAGATTAAGGCGTGCAGCCGCTATACCCCCGGTGCAGTCCACCAGTATCTTGATCGCAACACACAGTTTTGATTAATTAGATGCACAGCACCTGCAGCAGAGTCAAGCACACAGAAGGGCCAAGACGACCCAGCGAAGAGTCTGCATATTCGGTTACCCTTGGCCGTCCATAGTAGCCGCCTCATCCGAGTCCTCACGTTGGCTCCTCGGGCTGTTGCGTTGTTCCTTGGCCCACTCCTTCAGAGATTTTTTCAACTCCGCAGGGTCAGTGAAAAAGTGTGAGTGTCCCTGCTTGTTGATTCGCAGTCTCGCAGGGTACAACATGGCGTAGTCCAGCCCCAGATCTCTTATCTGTTTCTTATACGGGGCGAAGCGCTTCCTCTCTTCCTGCACTCTCGCCGTGAAGTCCGGATAGAGGGAGATATTCATGCCCTCGAATTGCAAATTTCCTTTCTCCCTCGCCAGTCGGAGCGCCAGATCTCTGTCCCTATAGTTCAAGAGCTTCGCAATAATCGGCCGCGGTGGTAGACCTGGTTGCGGTTTCGGCCCCAGAGTGCGATGAGCCCTCTCGACAATGAACATAGGGGAGAAGACCTCCTCCCCCAACAGTGTCCGGAGCAGCTTCTCCACAAACAACTCCATTTTGCCAGTGTTGGTAGTTTCCGCCACTCCAGTGATGCGAACATTGGAGTGCCGTGAGCGTGCCTCCAAGTCCTCCGTCTTGTCTTGAATGACTTGGAGGAGGCGTCCGAACTGCTTACGGTCTTTATCCCATTCCGTTTGGGCTTCCTCCGCTTCCGTTAGCCGCCGTTCTGCCATATCCAGCCGTTCAGCATGCTTATCCACCCTCTCAGTCATGCGGTCCATCCTAAATGACAGCGCGTCGATTTTAGTGCCAATCGCTGCCATGCTGTCCTGTAGGCCCTTTTCCATGGCGCCCAGCATTTCACGGATGTCTGCGCACAATGTGCTGTCTGATGCCGAAGGCCGCGGCAAGGCATCCGGGGCAGGCCCTTCAGCACCTTTCGCTTTCTGCTGATCAAACGACAGTTTGGGTTGGTTCTTGTCGCCTTTCCCCATAGCGTTCCTGGTTGTCATTCAGCAAGGCGCTCAACCGCCAGTAATATATCGCCAGCGAGTTTTGGTGGGGCAGTGAGGAGGCACTGGGGGAGCAAGCTCCGTAGGACGAGTTGTTGCGCAGCAAGAAATGCGTCCAAGATGGCGGCTAGTCGCCCCGCAATACGAGTAGGCCCAAAAGCCAGACAGGGACACCACCAAGCACTCCTACTGTACCGGATCACACCAACGTCGAACAGTTGGGCCACCACACTCCAAAACACTTCCAATTCCGCAGCTCCACAGCGGTCCCAAAGACGTGGAAGGTTCGGGCAACGGCCGATGGCACCCTCCCCAGGGAGGTGGCGGTCCGCCCGTGGTTTCCTTCAGCGTTCAATGGTACCTCAAAGCGCCAGCACTTCAGCTCCCACCAGGTGCACAAACGAGGGTCAGGCCACCACGGCTGCTCTCGGGAACACGGCTTAATATCGCGTAGCAGAGCCAGCTGTGTAGTCGCAGAAGAGGCAGACCGGCACCACTCTAGTGTCGCGGGCCGCAAACAGCGTGACGCAGCTCGGGCGGCTTCCCAGGATAGACCGTGGACTACGGCCTGGTCCGCCACTTCGCCCTCCTCCGAACAGCAAAACGACACCACACCGGATTTCGACCGGGGAAAGGCCCTCCACCAGGTCGGGGCAGAGACAGAGAGTCCACCACAGATTTCAGAGCCAGCCAGGTGCCGAAAGGATAATTTTGTCGAATTTTAAAGGGGCTCAGGCGAGGAGCTCAGCGCTCACACGTCTTTCATGGACGCCGGCAAGCTCCGCCCCCATCTAGGGATCGGGTTTCTAACAGGGGCGCCAGAGAAACCTACTGAAATATTCATTTCGCCAGACAAAGGTGCGCCAGGAAGTTTTGAGTGCATAATAGAACTTTTCGTAGCACCAGTATCCAGCAGAAATGGCTCTGACACTCCTGATGTAATCACCTCGACATAAGGTCCATTCTGATTTACTGGAACTGAAACAACTCCCTCTCTTTGTCCATGGCTGTCCTAGCAATTATTACCCTCATTCTCGTTTTCTGCGTAATAGTCATCAGCATAGTACTGAGCTGATCTAGAAGACTCATTATTTTGTTGATCAAAGCTATTCATGGAATTTTGAGGCGGGAAAGAAGTGTTATTCTGGGGGAAATTTCCACGACCCCTACCCCTAGGAGTCTGTTGAACACCTCTACCTCGTGCACCAGAAGCTCCAGAAACACCATTCAGACGTTGTGCCAGAGCTGGACAATTATTCTTGAAATGACCCTCTTCTTTGCAATAGGCACACTGATTCGGGCCGTATGGTAAACGCTGATGGGAAAACTCGTTTCTTGCGCATTTCTCGAATACTGCTGTGGTTGTTGATAATTGGGCTGACTAGGTGTGCGAGGCGGATAGGCTTGCTGGAGAAGAGCTTTGGTCTTTAAATCTTTAGTCTTTTTGTCTGCCTTATCTAGCTCGTCCTTGCGCCTATTTTCGTAGTACTGGGCTGTGGCTAAAATCTGTGCTGACGTGGAAACAGCCCAAGCACTCTCTGAATCTTTCAATTTATTACACAGTTCGGGAAGCAAATTATGTACGAATTTGTCTACGAACAATCTTTGGCCACCCTCGGTAGCCATATTCTGACCACTATGATCGACGAAAGTCTCTTCAAATCTCGTGAAAAAGTCACATTCTCATCTTTCTTCTGCTTGCACGCAGATAACTTATCCCAATTGACACGCAATTCAGGCATTAAGGTCTTCATGTACGTGATAATTCTACCAGGAAGTTCAGCTATTAAAGGCTCAGGTTTAGAACCACCAATTTGTCTCGCATCCGTAGCAGCAATATTAGCCCAAGAGTCACCTAGTTCTTGATCATGATCTGTATGGCGGATCTTACTCCATAAAGGCTGTGGAACGACGTTCCCAAACAGCATGTCTATATCTGCTAAATTCATTATACATGAGCTGGCAGTCTGTGATAACTCCTTATAATACCCTGCGGGATTTTTACGTGGATCGGGTAATGTCTGCTTGAGTGCTAGTACTTCAGATCTTTTCCAGGGGACATGTACCCATACACGCTGGAAATGCGGTGGAACAGGTGGATGCGCATTCGCATCACCTTCCCTCCAAACTGGAGGAACCGCTCTCATGGGGTACTGTTGTGCCTTTTTCCTACCTGACAAATCATCCTCATACAGTGATCTAGACACATTTCCCTTACTCCTATAGGATAATAACAGATCTATTGCTTTTTCAACGTCGGCACCTACAATGATGCCTTCATAGAATTTGAAACGCATACGAAATAGTTCCTGCATTTTGCGTTTGGGATCATTTGTTTCCAAATCTTCGCAAAGATACACACACATCTCTTGGAATACGTATCTCTAAGTGGGTGCATCCCATTGTCGGAAGACTTCCATAACAGACTGAACATCATATCTAACAGTGTCAGTAACCCATTTGCGTGCTAACTCGTTCAGCACTTCTCTTTCCTCATAATCAGGCAGTTGACTACGCAACTGTCTACGTCCTGTTTTGGGGGTCGTTTTAGGCGACCCAAAGAAAGGTGAGAACAGACCAGTGACAGTACTTGCCACTCTCTGTCGAACGGAAGGAGAAGCTTGCGGAGAAGCAGATGCGCCAGAAAAGACAGGCTGATGTAAAGAGGAAGTCGAAGCAACAGCAGAGGAAGTCGAGGCAGTGGCAGAAGTAGTATCAGGATAAATAGTTGGAGCAGTAGGCAAGGTTGTAGAAGAAGTAAACGGAGTATGTAGCAAAGGCGGCGGCCTTCGAGAAGGCTGCGCCAGAGAAGTAGGAACCAGCTGAAGAGGAGCTGGTGCTTGTGCAAGAGTTGCTTTTCGTGCGCCAGGGCGCGGTATAACGAAACGCTTCGGGGGTCCAACGATACTCGATGTATATGGGGGTGGTGAGTTCAATAAATGGGACATTAATGGATCTTTCTCGGATGTTCCCTTTGAATCTTGTCCTTCATGGGGCAACATCGGGTAACATTTATCTACTGCTAGTTTCTTGCTTCTGAGCATTTGTTCGTTTTCCTGCTCTTCCTCATTATCCCTGTATGCGATGGCGGCTTGCACCATCGACATACCTCTTTTATTCTTCTTAGCTAATTTTATTTCTTTCTGTTTGGCTTCTTTGCGCCATAAGCGAAAAGAGTCAAACATCGCCGGCCGGGCTTTCTTCTTAAACAGTTTGACCTCGAGGTTATCTAAAACTTCTGAGTCAAAACTACCATATTGGAGCCATTTTAAAACACCATCCTTGCGGGTGTATTTTATCCATACCTCATTATACGTGATAGGGCCTACTCCGTGCTTTATATATAACTCATATGTTGGAGTTCCAATCGGAGGAACCGGACACGAATCCTCTAATCGGGAGTCCTTACTACAACCAAGACAAAACAAGTTTCCAAGTCTGCTAAGACCAGGCATCTTTGCTCACTAGTCTAGCTTCAAACTTCAAGGGATTATCTAACTAAGATTTGTTCGTGAATACACGAATCCCTCGGTTTTGGCGCCTGCAAGTTCCAAACAAAGTGTACCTCAAGGATACCAAAGACTAAGAACCAAACTAAGGACTAGGAGACGCTCCACTTATACTTAACTGAAGTATTGAAGATCGGTGACGTCACTAGAAGACTCGTCTATCGTTTCGCTCTACCAAGGATCACTGGGTCCAAAACAGGGCGATAGTCAGGGCAGCAGTCCTTCGTAGCCGTCGGGACGCGGGGAACCTCGCAGCAAAGACCTTCGGAACCACGTCGACATACAGGGGTCGCTGAAGTGGCTGGCCGTCCTCTGGAATTTTCACACGAAGCTCCTCACGAACATCTGGCTTGGACCGTCACCGCTTGATACCGCCCCGAGTTGGGCGCCAACTGAGGTGCCGGGTTTTTAGGAACCCGGTGGTGCCAGGGATTAACACCCGAAGACCTCTGAGTTCTCCCTGTTCCGGACCACAGAAACCAAGAGTCTTCTAGGTGAAGTCAGAGATCGAGTTTTATTGGCTGCAACCAAGTAACATGTGTCCTAGAAGTACGACAGCACAGGCCGTAAGTTCTCAGGAGACTGTTCGTTTTTACAGAACCAGCCTTCTCCTTTTATATACGATATTACACTTCAGGCAAGAATTCTTGAGTTTATGATATGGTCATAGACATATTTACACAATAAAGCAAAGAGCGAAGTCATGACGGCCAACCCATATTTTAGATGTCCAGTTTGTGATATATGACCCAGCCCAGCCCGGAATTACAATCAGATATCGATGAAACCCCAATAGAACAGGGCACCTCCTAGTCATAAAACTGGCCATAAACAAGGAACCTGGACAGGTGTATGTGTGTAGAAAACATGGTCTGTATGTGGTGAATGGTTTATGGCATGACGTGCTTTGATGATATCTTACTCGGCTACTGGGCAAGGAGCTGCTCAAACAGGTTTGGCTGGAGGCGGTAGAGTCAGTTCGGCCAGGTCATGGGGAAGTCAGCTAAGGTGGACGTGTCCTTTCAGATCAAGCTCGACCTTAATCAATTGACTTATATGAGGGCAAGGCCTAAGATGGATGCCGTTCACAAAATGGAGTCCGAGGGTTTGGAACGGAAACCACGATTTGAGGGTATTGGCATCGCTCAATCACGACGCAAATGCACAGGGATAATGTCCTAATCATTACCGGTCTGCCGATACCAAATTCGTCATGGTACGATGATATTTTGTGACACGAGTGTTGGACCTCGGTACCATATTACAGCAAGGTCCGGAATTTCAGAACCACATTACAGAGACACCAAATTTGAATCAGTTATATCCTTCAGTTTGGAAATTACTCATGTAAATTCTAATAAGGTAATCACAATGTTATCCTATGGGAGATATAGGGCTTTCAGTAGTAAATAATGATTTTGAGAGTTTTTCACAACCAGGACATATAAAACTTAGTACATGGCCTGCCTTTTAGATACATTGCACACTGCCCTCTGGGTTATCTAGGGTCTACCTTATGGGTGATGTATATGTATAAAAGGGGAAGGTTTGGGCATGGCAAAAGGTTTATTTTGCCAGGTCTCTATGGCAGTGTAAACTGCACACACAGGCTCCGCAATGGCAGGCGTGAGAGATGCTTAAGCGGCTACTTAAGTGGGTGGCACAATCAGTGTTGCAGGCCCTCTAGAAGTATTTAACTTACAGGCCATGGGCACATGAAGTGCACTTTACTAGGGACTTACAATTACATTAAACATGTCAATTGGGTAGAGCCAATGCTACCATGTTTAGAGGAGAGAGCATATGCGCCTTAGCACTGATTAGCAGTGGTAAAATGACTCCTGAGGCAAGCAAAAAATAATTTCAGCAAAAAGGGGAGGAGGAAGACAACATGTTTGGGTGAACCTCAAAGTGCGCCCTTTGAGCTCTCCAATTAGACAAGGGTTTACTGCTGCTCGCAAGTTAAGAATACCCTTTTCAGGGGGGTGTGGCCAGCAGCATGGCCGGGTAAGACGTGAGCCTGCTAGCTCCGGCTACCAACAAAGATCCGACTGAAATAACGGCGGCCTCGAGTCCCGATTTTTGAATAATCTACGATATTTGGGGGCCCCTGCTCCTTCTTGATACTTGTGAGCGCGGCCCGGAGGAGTGAGTGTCCCGTTCTTGGGAGAAGGCAGGGAGCGGTCCGGAGGCCTGGTGAGCGACCTAAAATTGCGCCGGCTCCATCTTGAAGGTAGCCGCGGCACCGCTGGAAGCCCCGCGGTTTGCTAAGTGCGCTGTGTCCTGAGCGGCGCTTCCGGTCTGCCAGAACGAGGCGGCGGGGATGCCCACGACCCCGGCAGAGCGCAGGGCTGCTCCCAAGGATCAGGTGTGAGCCGAGGGGGGAGGGGAAGACGGCAGAGGCTCCGGGGCCCGACCGCGGCCTGCTGTGCTCCGACACCCGGCATAAGGAGAGAAGGACTGGAGGCTGGTGCAGGCGGGCCGCCCCGATGTGCAGGGCGCTTGGCGAGAGGAGTGGGGCGGCTGAGGGGGCCCCGGACGCTGCAGTACAGCCATCCCGGGACGCCATGTGGTGAGAGGGGGAGATCCGGGAGGTACGGCGGCCAGGACCGGAGGGAGGCCAACTTTGCACTGGGTGGACGGGTGTTTGGAAGCAGGCCCCTTCCTTCCACCCCTCCCACCTGCTCATCTGTCCCTGGGGCGAGAACACATCAGAATTAAGGCTCCCCGAACTGCTGCCGGTACTGCTGGGCGGAGATTTACAAGTAGAAGGCCCACGCTGTGCCCATGGTGATGCAGGCCAGATGGAGGAGGAGGGCCGGTCCTGAGGAGAGCGGCCTCAATGGATAAAGCCCTGGTGGAGGTGGGTCGGCGCTTGGACCTGCTGAAGGACGACCATCTCGTCTGCAGCTGCTGAGGAGTTCCGGGGGACTGCGGAGCCCCGGGACATTGTGTGCGTTTGGAGCTGCCAGTGGAGCAACGAAGCGGAGGTGAGAGGGCCGGAGTGATTGTCTGGAGAAGGGACTAGCTTTGAGGACTAAGACGCCCCCCTCTGGAAAGGTAGCGTGGCTGACGGAGGAGAGGGAGGCCCAGTGGACTGAGATTGGAAGGGGCTGGGGTGAGCTGCACAGATCTGTGATCCGAACTGCAAGACCCCTTGGGCGTGGAAGCGGTGAGGGGGTCGGTGCCTCCCGCACTGGCCCGGAGGTGGCGAGTACCTTTGCGCCATCCGTGGTGCCTGGGCTGGAACTGGTTCTGAGTGGCGACGACTGGGGGCCCGGGCCGGGGGGGCCCTACAAGCAGAGGTCTGGGGCAAGTGGTGCGAGCCAAGTGAAAAGAATCCGGTCCCTGTGGGGGTGAGACAGACACGCAGAACAAGATGGGTAAGAAGAACCTGGACCCCAAGCCCCACAAACAGGGTACTCTGGACCGGTATGCTGTGGCCCCTCCTCTGGCGGATGATGATTCAACTGGAGCGCGATCGGACATGGCCCTCCAGATGAGTGCCATACAGGCGTCTCGTGAGGCCCTCGAAAACAAAATTGGAGAGGTGGGCACGGAGGTGACGTTCCTGCGGCAGGATCTCCGAAATTTAGCCGAAAGAGTGACGGCCTCGCAGACCAGAATAGGGGAAGCGGAATACAACATACTTGACTTGAAGAAGGGCCTGGTGGACCTACAGGCCTCACATAAACAAACAACTTCTGTGGAAAGTGGAGGGTGCGGAAAACAGGGCGAGATGCAAGATGCAACAACCTCCGCTTCATGGGCTTTAAGGAAGGACTTGAGGGAGCAAACATGGCGGAGTTCCTTCACTCCTGACTACTCCTCATTCCCAAAAGACAAATTCTCCACTTGTTTCGTCTTTGACAGGGCACATAGAGCGTTACTGGCAAGACCTCCGGCCAGGGCACAGCCACGGCCAGTCATTGCCCATTTCTTGAATTTTTTGGATAGGGACATGATCCTCCGGGAGGCTAGGAAGCTTGGGGACATCAGTACGAAAATGCCCACATAATGATTTTTCCGGATTACAGCCAGGAGGTACTGAAGCAGTGGCGCTCCTTTGACTCGGTTAAGGCTAAGCGGAGAGACCTCCGAATACAATACATGTTGTTATTCCCTGCAAAGCTAAAGGTGATGTACAAGGAGAAAACCTATTTTTTTCAGTCTCCGGAGGAGGCTTGTCAATGGAGGAGCGTCCTCCATTCATGATGATGGGACAGTACCAGTCAGCCAAGTGTGGCCTACGTGGCCAGGAGCACGCAAGTTGAACACCCCCCTTCTATTTGTTTGTCTTGACTGTATTGGACTGATTTTCTTTCTCGTTTTTTCTTTATTTACATGCTTGTGATTATGCCTTCTAACGATTCTCTTTTAGAGGTGTAGAGAGGCTCATTAATAGTTGGGGCTGAGGTGGGGTGGGCGACAGACCTTCACCTGGACAGCTATATCTGTCTTTAGGATGGCGATGGGTCTGGAAGGGAGAGAAGGGCGGGGAGGAGGGAGTTCATTGGGTGAATCTGAAGGGGTGTTGGGGAGGGGGGACCATTGGGTTGTAGGATGGGGGGTTCATGGTTCTTGTTACCTTTTTTAAGCATGTCGCAGACAGAATTGTTCAGTACACCTGTACACCCTACACCCCGGGCCGGCCAGTGCATGTCCTGACTAAGTTCGATGTCCCCTGAAGTGGCGGGTGACCTCCGGATAAAGGCGCAGGTCACTGGAACTGTCAAAATCCTTACGTGGAATGTGAACGGCTTGGGCACTAAGATAAAACAGGGATTCGTTATGGCCTTTGTTAAGAGGGCGGCCCCAGACATACTCCTACTCCAGAAAACACATTTACATGGTACGCAGTGTGGATTTTTAGCCAGAGATGCGTATAAGGTACTGGCCCAAGCGGGGTACACATCGGGCTCAAGAGGGGTAGCCATTCTGGGTAGGAAGTCCCCCCGTTTAACAGTCGCAAAAACATGAACTGATCTGCAAGGTACATACGTTGGGTTAACAGGGACATGGAGACGCCAGAAGATCACGATTCTGTCATTAAACGCACCTCCTAAGCTACAGGCTAGAACCCTCACAGGGGTAGTTGACATCATTCTGAACACGCCAGACACTTTACACGTGGTGGGAGGCGATTTTAATGATGTTGTACACCCCCCTCTGGACAGGTCTGGGGACCAGGCAGACTCCTCCGTACAGTCCCTTCTGGCGAGGTTTATTGACACGGTGGGGCTGACGGATGCCTGGAGATGGCTCCATCCGGATGCTAGGACTTACTCTTATTTTTCTGGGGCCCATAAGGTATATTCTAGGCTGGATTATGTCTTCTTGCCCCGTTGTGCGCTTGATGTTACTAGCCGGGCAGAACCCCTGGCACGAGGCATCTCGGACCACTCGCCGGTGTTGGTGACAGTGGGGACGAGACTTGGGACGAAGGTAGGAGCTGGCGACTGGCGGCATGGGTTCTCCAGAATAAGGACTTGTCGCGGGGATTTAGGGCAGGTGTGAAGGTGTACCTAGCGGACAATCTGGGCTCAGTGCAGTCTAGAGTGACGTTATGGGAAGCTCTAAAGGCAGTCATGTGAGATAAAGTGCAGAATAGGCTAGCGGAAGAAAAGAGGAGAGTGCAGGGTGACCTGCATGACCTTGAGGCTCACATTTTGGAGCTCGAACAGCGAAATGTAACGGATGGGGCGACACACTCACTACGACAAGTGCTGGATGCTCAGCAGCAATACAAGGCCCTGACACATGACTAGGCCAAGACGCAGGCGCAGACGACCTTGCACAGACTGTACGATGTGGGGGACAAATCTGGGAAAATGTTGGCATGGCTGAGTCGTAGGGAGCAAGAGGCGAGGTGGGTCGACCAGGTGTTGGATACTAAGGGCCGAACCAGAAGAACGGATGAACAGAAAGCGCAGACATTCGCAGCCTATTACGAGAAGTTCTATGAGGCTAGGGATCTAGGCTTGACGGACGAGATAGATCAGTACTTGGATATGGTCGAGACCCCCAGTTTAGCTGTGGAGGCTCAAGAAAGCCTGGAGGAAGAGATTACAGTAGCCGAGGTTAGGGAGGCAATAGCTAAACTCCGCCCGGGGAAGTCTCCTGGTCCAAATGGGTTCCCTGCAGAATTTCTGTAAAAAACGGCGGACCTACTTACTACTCAAATACTGGCTTTGTTCAAGGGAGCGATGCAGAAGGGAACATTACCCCCGGATCTCCGTATGGCCACAATAATACCTATCTATAAGCAGGGCAAGCCGCCAGGGGAGTGTGCGTCTTATCGCCCCATATCCCTGGTGAATGTGGAGGTAAAACTCCTGGCGACGATTCTGGCGTTGAGATTGAGAAAGGTGATAACAGATCTGATACACCTGGACCAGACGGGCTTCCTGCCGGACAGTGCGACTAGGCACAACTTGAGGAGGACCCATAACTGGCTGATGGAAGTGTGTGATCGTGGGGAGCCCCATGTATTTCTATCCCTTGACGCTGAAAAGGCGTTTGATGCTGTACACTGGCCCTTTTTGGATGGAGTGTTGCTAAAGTTTGGATTTGGCCCGAAGTTTCGGAAGTGGGTTAACCTTCTCTATACTGACCCACAAGCGAGGGTCAAGGTTAATGGAGTGTTATCAAGGGACTTCCCTATAAGGAGAGGGACCCGTCAGGGGTGCCCTCTGTCACCGCTATTGTTCGCCCTCACCATGGAAGTGGTGGCGTGTGAAATACGGCAAGACAGAGGGATAACGTGATTTAGAATTGACCGAAGGGATGAATACGAAGAGAAAATATCGCTATACGCGGATGACATCCTTTTATACATCACTAATCCGGAGGTCTCGGTACCGCGTTTGTTCACTTTATTGGGCCGGTATGGTTCACGCTCAGGCTATACTATAAACTGGCACAAGTCGGTCCTGTACAGCCCCAGGCGAGAGAGCATGGGGTCTGCTCTACCCGCAGCGCTACAGGTAACGACTGAGGGGTTTACATACTTAGGGATCTATATGACGAAGGACCGCTCTATTTCGTATAAGAAAAATATCCAACAAGACCTCGCAAACTTTGGGGAGGACGCGCTCAGATGGAAGACCCCCCCCTCACAATACTAGGCCGGGTGGCAAGGTATAAGATGATTACCCTGCAGCGGTTTTTATATGCATTGCAGAATGAGGATTTCCCCCTTCCCCGACAGGTTTATAAAGAGATAAATGACGGGCTTGGGGCATTGCTTTGGTTGGGGAAACAACCTAGGATAGCCCTAGAGACCCTACAGAGGAACCAATATGATGGTGGGATTTCCCTACCTAACATTGAGGCATATTATTGGGCGGAACATCTGGCGCCGATAAACGACTGGCTTCATGCCTCAGCAGATCACCCCACATATAGATTGGAGAGGGGAAAACTCGAGCATCGCACATTTCTGCACTACATATATGGAGGTAGGGGAAAAGAAACACTACTATCCGTGACATGGGTGACTGTAGAGCTGTGGGAAAGGGCGACAAGAAGGATTGGTTGAACGCACAAACCGTCGAGACAAACCCCGATATGGCATTGTACGTGGCTACGAGAGCTACATAAGTTGAAAGGGTTTAAAAGGTGTGATGACATTGGTATTTCAGTTCTGGGTGACCTACAGAAACAGGGCGCTCTGAAGTCCTTTCAGGTGTTGAGGGCGGAATATGGATTGCACAACACGCAGTTTCTGAAATATGCGCAAGTACGCGACGCCTGGCAGGCGGAGGGGGCGCTCTCAGGCCCCTTGCCGGAGTACGCTCCACTAGAGGGTCATCTGCTGCAGGACCAGGTCCTGGCTAAACTAGTTTCCTTGACTTACAAAACTTTGTTTAACAATATGCCGGACGGACTGGTGAAATTGAAAGGTACGTGGGAATCAAATCTGGGGGAGATGGACACTCTTGACTGGGAGACTGCCCTGATGCATCCTAGGAAAGTGGCAATAAAATCCCAGGTCCGACTCATCCAATTTAAAATTCTCCATAAAGTTTATTATGATAGATATCGCTTGCATCAGATGGGACGAGCCAGCGACTCTAATTGTCTAAGGTGTGGAAATGCAGAGGGAAACTTTTAGCATACTATCTGGGAATGTAGGGTCATCCAGAACTACTTGGTCAAGATAATGGGGGAGCTTGGTGAAATACTTGAAACGGCCTTAGCAATGGAGCCTAAATTGGTTCTATTCGGGATAACAAATGAAGTGGATTTGACCCGACCCCACTTAATTTTCTAACACTGGCCTTAGTGGTGGCTAAGAGGGATGTGGATCGGGCCTGGGGAGCTCCAAACGCCCGAGACTAGACGATTGGAGGAGGGGAATGGATATCTACATGGCAGCCAAAAGGCTTACATACAAAGCTAGAGGTTGCCCGAAGAAGTTTAATAGAGTGTGGGGGAAATGGAGACGGTATTGTGGTTTGGATGAGGGCTTTGAAAGGGTGAGAATTGTCCTGCTTGTAGCCCTGGTGCTCGGGGGAGGGAGTCAGCTGATGTTACATATTGCATAAGTAGATGGCACGTTACTGTATACAGGCGAAGCGATCTGTTTTGTGCAACTCTGGAGAAGGTGGGTGGGGGAGGGCAGGGTATGGTGGACAATCTTATGTGACATGCTTGTTACATTTCTATGGTTTAAAAATGCAAATAAAAAGAATTTAAAAAAAAGAATACCCTTTTTAATTATAAACTTAAGTTAATACAGTTTAAATATCTGCATAAATATTTCTACACACCTGCCAGTGATTCACAATTTCCAAGACATGCCACAAGTGAATACCGCAACCGCATATGCAGCCTTATGAAAGTCAACTTCATTCATATGTTTTGGCACTGCCCAGGCTTATATTCCTTCTGCCGTGATATTTTCAAATCAATTTCTGATATACTTAACATTCAAATTGCCCCTTCCACCTAGGTTGCCCTGCTGGGCGATACTTCAGTGCTGCCAGCTTCCACCCGGTGCTTTGCCTCCATCTTGTTCATACTTGCTAAGAGATGTTTTGCCACGGTTTGGATGCAGAAGAGATTGCCGCTAGTTTTGCGCTGCTTACAAGATGCTACATTTTGCTAGGGCATATTAGAACCATACACAAGATGGCCCCTCTCCTCACACCCAATGGACATCTGGGTACCATTCCAATCCAACTTATGCTGTGACACCAGGCACTCTCCCTCTACTTCAAAAACTGGGAGTGCCCCCCTCAAATTGCCCTGACCCGCACCATGGCACTACATCTTGTTTCTGTTTATTTATTTATTTATTTTACTTTATTTATAGAGTTTCGTATAGCGCGAACTTGATCCTGAGGGATATCAGAGCACTTTACAATTTGAGGGAAAGGAAGGTAACAGTTCGGTACATAAGTCAAATGGGAATATAAAACAAACAATGAATCAAATAGGGCTCACACAACAGACCGGCTACACATCCTGGGGTCAGCAAAGAATGGGCTAGTAACTGATACATAGCGACATAGGAGGGGAGCAAATGAGTCAACAAGAGAGAAGAAGAGAAAAGGCAAAATATATATATATATATATATATATATATATATATATATATATATATATATATATATACTAGCAGCCCGTCCCGACGTTGTCCGGGGATGAATTGCTGTCGGCCAGTAGTATATTGTTTTGTAGGATTTCGTTTTGATAGCATTTCTTATCTGTGACAGGCCTGTGAAACGCTCCGATTCACAGTGCACTGCTGATGCACTTAAGAGTGCGCGTTCAGTAGTGTGTGAACTGGAGTTTCCCTACTTTATTTTTCCTTGCAATATTATATAGCGTGAACTCGACAGCATGGCATGAGCACAATCTGAATTACAGAAGAACACATTAATTTGTGGTAGGCACGGGGAGACAAAGCGATTTGCCTGGAATCCCAGGATGTTGAGCTGATGCCGAGATTCGAACGTAGCTCCCCAGCTCTAAAGTTCGCAATTTTAGAACTTGTGGCGGGAGGTGTGTCTAAAAGTGTATGTCGGTGCTGGCCATCAATGAGAGAGACCTGTGCATTTTTCAAATGGGTGGTGAAAAAAATATGAGTATCTTGCTGGAGATGTGGGCCGCCGTGCCACCAATATACTTACCGGGGGAGGGTGAACACCCATTATTCCGCAACTTTCTTTCCGCATACCATCACTCCGCATACTTTCATTATGAAAGTACCATGACTCCGCAATGCCATTATATATATTACATTTTATATGCTTTTACCACGCATACATTTACAACAAAATTTGTTGTAAATGCACGAATGGTAAAAGCATGTTTTTTTTTTTTAAATGTTTGGATAAGGTAAGTATGGGTATAGGGTTTATGTGTTTTGGGGTACTGAGGTATATGTTTTTGGGTGTTTGGGTATTTTAAGGGCTCAGATATAGTTTTGGGTTATGGAGTACAGGGGTAGTTTTAGGGTTTCGGGATAGGTTTGGGTTTTGGGTGCAGGGGTATTTTTAGGGTTCAGGGCTAGGTTTGGGTTTTGGGGTACAGGGGTATTGTTAGGGTTCAGGGCTAGGTTTGGGTTTTGGGGTACAGGGGTATTTTAAGGGTTCAGGGCTAGGTTTGAGTTTTGGGGTACAGGGGTATTTTTAGGGTTCAGGGCCAGGTTTTGGTTTTGGGGTACAGGGGTATTTTAGGGTTAGGGTTTTGGGGTATAGGGGTATTTTAGGGTTAGGGTTTTGGGGTACAGGGGTATTTTTAGGTTTCAGGGCTAGGTTTGGGTTTGGGGTACAGGGTATTTTTAGGGTTCAGGGGTAGGTTTGGGTTTTGGGGTACAGGGGTATTTTTAGGGTTCAGGGGTAGGTTTGGGTTTTTAGGTACATGGGTATTTATAGGGTTCAGGGCTAGGGCTAGGTTTGGGTTTTGGGGTACAGGGGTATTTTTAGGGTTTAGGGATAGGTTTAGGTTTTGGGGTACAGGGTATATTTATAGGGTTAAGATGGGTTAGTGTTTAAGGGTGATGGGGTATTTTAAGGAGTACGGGTGGGTTATGATTATGGGGTGCAGGGGTATTTAAAGGGAGCAGGGTGGGATTACCTTTTAAATGTATATGGTGGGCTTCGGCATAGCCTATGTCCTTCTGCTGCAACTGCCCTTTCCAACGCTGTATTGGGTGTTGTGATTGGTGCTGTGGTTCCTGAGATTACCATCCTCAAAGGTTTGGGCTCTCTCTTTATTATATTAGTATAGATATATATATATATATATATATATATATATACACACACACACACAAGATTAGCATCCAACTCTCGGAGCAGACAATCGCACTTCTTATTAAGGTAAAAACGTGTTCATGAGGAATCTTTTTGCTTCCAATAATTTCCAGTGGAAGAGAGTTCCAGATTTTCAGTGTAGAGCAGGAGAAAGCTGGTTGGTATGTTCTCTTTTTGCGAAAGATCTGAGGTTTCAGGAGGAGAGAGTTAGCACTACTAGACGGTCTTTGATCTCCACTTCTATTACCGCTGTGAACTGTACTATTTCGCTTTCGGACTATCTATGTATCTTTGATATATGCACTGCTCCTGCTGTAACAACAGCACATGTCTACTGCTAAGCTGTAAAAAAACAAATAAAGGGGCATATTTATGAGATGCTTGCACCAGCGTTGACCCACATATTATGACACAATGGCAGTGCAAGCAATAAGTCATTTATAAAACGGCTCATTTACAAAAATGCATTGTTTTCCAAGTATTGCATGAGACAAAATATGTGCTGAGAGCAGCTGAGCCACATAAAACTCAATATATATACAATGTAGGTGTAACCCCACAAAATCCTATGAAACTGTAACGCAGTGGTATTTATGGGTTTACCAATGCATCCCGTATCTTTGGGAATCACAATGCAATGCCGGAAATGCTTCAGAACTGCTGCATATTGGCAAACCAGGTGTAGGAAATGACTCAGTGGCTGTAGTATATAAATCCCAACATACCAGAACACTCTGGCAAGAACAACTACCCCATTGAGGCTGTCATACTGCAACTGGAAGTAGCTAGGAGATCACCACCACATAGGCAGCGAAGGAGGAGGATCATGTTTTCTGCCAGCGCATATCCCTCAGGGAGGAGGAGGTCATACAGTTCTACAGACTCAAAAGGGAGCCCACCATGGAAATGCAGGAGAAGATAGCGCCAAGTCTCCAGCCACTAACTGAAAGGCCCACCAAAATCCCACCACATATAAAACCTATGACTGTGCTCCACAAGCTGGCATCAGGTTTCTTCCAAGTCACAACAACCAGATTGGCAGGAATCTCAAAGGGAGCATTTTCTGCCTTCCTCACCTCTGTTTTGGATACCATATTTATACTCACAGCCCAGTACCTCTCTTCCCCAAAACTCCACAACAATAACTGGCTACCAAGCAAGCATTCTACTCCATAGCTGGATTTCCTCGTACTCTTGGTGCAATTGATTGCACACATGTGCAATTGGTGCCCCCTGCTGCAACACCCCATCTGTACAGAAACCACAAACGCACATACGCCAGGCCTTAGTGAATCATGAGGGAATGTTCACAAATGTGCTGGCTAAATATCCTGGAAGTGCACATGATGCCACAGTATCATCAAGGAGTGGTTTCGGAATGGCAGATATGGAAATGGTCTTCTCATTGGTAACGAAACCGCAAATATACTTAACGCCAACTAAGAAGTTGTAATGCATGACATAATAGCCATCTCTTTGTTTGTGTATGGATCTCGTGTCATATGCACATAGTGGGAATAAAGAACTCCAATATGTAGCCAATGATAATCCAATTTGAAATTTCCTCACTAATTCTGCAGTGGAAGTAGGGAAAACTCAAGTATGAGAAGCAGTGTGTCAACTCACACTGTGTGAGTGGACTGAATAATTATTTTGGCACTGGTTACCAAATCAACACAATAATCATGTAGTTCACAAGTAACTTCAGTATGAGTAGAAAGTGGACATATTACCTAAGTGTGAGATGTGTGTATATGAAGTGGTGTATCTAGGTTTTGCAATTTGTGAAAGTTCCACATAAATAATGGGTGTTGAAAAAATCATGTGTTCCTAAGTAAAAGTGTCACACATGGCATTAAACGGTATGTTGACCAAAGTTTCAAGAGCAATCAAGGAAGAAGTAGGAGAAATTCCATTTATGACATGCACTGTAAGTGTAGTTTCAATTCATCTGTAAATGTCTAATCTAGGCACATATGTGATTATAAAAGTACAAAGTACACATATGTCTCAGCCAGTCTTAGAGTCTAGGTCCAAACATACACATAGTTATCCACCCACATTGACATACTTCATTATTGTGATAGATGACAAGTTTGGTGGCTCAAGTTGCCAAAATTTCCGGCATCTCAGTCCATCAATGTAAAACTGACACAGTCAATTCATATGTAAATACCATATCATTACCTGCAACAGGGTATGATATTATTGTGTACTCAAGACCCCAAACTCAACACTCTCTTGCTACATCAATAATGTATTAATCAAGGCATATACGTACTAAATCCCCTACAAGGTAAATTTATATACATACATGTGAAATCTGAAAGTATTGTGTTACCTTTATGTACATCAGTCTGTCCATTTCAAAATGACCTACATTGCCATAACTATCTGTCAAACAATCTAAGTTCAGCACAACACCTTGTCATACAAAAAGCATTAGCTGTTGTTACTGAATGTACCAAGCAAGTACCCATGCTAAATTAAATGAACAAACCAAAGGCTGTGCAAATGTCATGTAGGCACTATAGGTGTCAAAAGGACAAATATATGTGCGAGTGTTAAACATAGGGCTGAATATATACCAGAGATTATGATCATACATTTGTAACTTTGCACATATAGTGAGTGTAAATAACATTAAAGCAGTTAAGAACATTCCAAAGTACTTATCATATTAAACTACTGCCTAAACATGACAGTCAGCATGTAGAGGTGTCCTATGTCCCAGAGCATGAATAATATGAGCAATGACACATAGAACTTTAAGACACATGTGTAAAGCAATGGTCAACAATATCTAACAGATGTCTGTTAAAAGTGAAAGAAATGTGTATGAGTTTGCCAGCATACATAACAAACATGCTCAGCTACTTTGAAGTAACAAAGTGCAAATTAATTTACTGTTGTATTTTTATACTTTTTCAGGTGACCAGGGATATGGGTTGCAGCTATAGGTCATGACTCCATTCAAAAATCCTCAGATGGAGGCCAAAAAACGATTTAAACCTGCACTCACCAAGACAAGGACCGTAGTTGAGCGGCGCTTCGGGGTCATAAATTCCAGATTCTGATGCCAGGGGGAAGACAATTTTACTAACCCCGTATGGTGTGTAAAATTATTCTCGTATGTGCAATATTGCACAATATCTCTTTACAAAACAAATGTCCAGTGGAACTATGTTCGACAAAATCTAGAGGAAGTTTAAGAGGATAATGAAGATATCCAGCACACAATGGCAGGTTGGCAGGGACGTAACCGAATCGTGGGAATTGTTTTACTTAATCATTATCAACTGATTGTAATACTGACAGACATTCTGTCGAATTATCAACCAATCAACATTTTTAGGAACTCTTTCATTGTGTTGTGTATGTGTGAATGTTTTGTGAACATCTAGTCACTCACATCTACTCCACTATATGTAAGCCTCAACATGTGAAAATCATATTGTCTGAGCTCTAGATCAACATGGGGCCATAGGTTCAAATAATGAGAAATAAACAGAGCAAGGCAATGTGATGCAGTGTACTGCATGAAAAGGACAGGGCAGGATTGCCACATACCTAGAGAGTAATGCACCATTCCTGTCCTCACTCACTTAGCAGTGCACAACAGCACATCAAGCTGTCCCTGAGTCAAACTTCTCATTATAGTATGCCTCACATATGGACAAATGCAAAAACAACAATTGATGGACCGAATGCAGAACAATGTCTATACATTCACCCCAGTACAGAGATCAGGGCCTAAATCCATCGTTTTTTTGCACTCCACACCACCCCAGTTCAGACATAGTCATATGCAAATCAGCCTTGACCCTGTGCCTCATGGGAACAGTCCGGCCAGGTCTTCCCTGGACCGGAATCAAGCATCCTAGGACCGGTTTCCGGCTATCAGTCGTCTTCAGCCAGGATAGCTTGACTCCAGTGGTGTGGAGAGCACGGGACTCACGTCTGAGCATACCCTTCCCACTTGGGATGACAAATGCAAAAACAACAATTGATGGACAGAATGCAGAACAATGTCATACATTCACCCCAGTACAGAGATCTGGGCCTAAATCCATCGTTCTTTTGCACTCTACACACCCCAGTTCAGACATGCCCATATACAATTCAGCCTTGACCCTGTGCCTCATGGGAACAGTCCAGCCCGAACTGCCAAGCCATGTCTTCCCTGGACCGGAATCAAGCATCCTAGGGCCGGTTTCTGGCTATCAGCCGTCTTCAGCTAGGATAGCTTGACTCCAGTGGTGTGGCGAGCACGGGACTCACGTCTGAGCATACCCTTCCCACAAATGCAAAAACAACAATTGATGGACAGAATGCAGAACAATGTCATACATTCACCCCAGTACAGAGATCGGGCACAGGGTCAAGGCTGATTTGCATATGGCCATGTCTGAACTGGGGTGGCGTGGAGTGCAAAAAAACGATGGATTTAGGCCCAGATCTCTGTACTAGGGTGAATGTATGACATTGTTCTTCTTTCTGTCCATCAATTGTTGTTTTTGCATTTGTCACCCCGAGTGGGATGGGTATGCTCAGACGTGAGTCCCATGCTCTCTACACCACTGGAGTCAAGCTATCCTGGCTGAAGACGGCTGATAGCCAGAAACCGGTCGTAGGATGCTTGATTCCGGTCCAGGAAAGACATGGCTTGGCAGTTCGGGCTGGAGTGTTCCCATGAGGCACAGGGTCAAGGCTGATTTGCATATGGCTATGTCTGAACTGGGGTGGTGTGGAGTGCAAAAAAACGATGGATTTAGGCCCAGATCTCTGTACTGGGGTGAATGTATGACATTGTTCTGCATTCTGTCCATCAATTGTTGTTTTTTCACATATGGACAAGCATGCAGAATGCCAACACTTTGCAGGAGCAAATGTTGCAGCAGATTCCATCACAAATGGTTGACAGTTGTCATGGACAAAGGCCTAGTGTTGGGTGTAGATGTTAAAATACCATTTATAAAGAATGCATTCATGCATGCGTGGGATTTACAAAACACCATGAGCCACCTTTCCTGGGCAGATTGATATAAATACCACATCTGGTCACAGTTGACAAAATACACATTTAACATGCTTTGCACAGCAACGCAAGGAAGCTCAAAGACCTGTAACGAAACACAATAAACTGATGCAGTTGCAATGTGTGGTATTAACCAGAGAAGTAGGACAAGGGAGAAGTATATCAACCATCACATCACATCGCATCAGGAATACAGAGATGGTTAGTGTGTGAAGCATCCTTGTCAAACGTCATGCACCAGTGTATGTGTACATGCACAATCTCATTGAACATGGTGCAGTGGAGGTGTTGGGTATGAGATTTCCTCTGCATGGTAAGGGTACCCCTACCATGGTAAGAGTACCCCTGGTATATGTGTGTGTGCCATGTTATAGGCTTGTGTCATGGATTTCAGTCTGCTTGGACCAGGAGAGCTACACAAAGACCACACAAAGATCAACCAGTAGATGTATGGTACTGCCTTTACCAGGAGTAGGACAGAGCTAAAGCGGGGGTGGAAGCATGCTGTGTAGTGAACAGCAGTAATGAATATGACTATTCAACCCTGATACACTGTAGTGAGGCCTACTGAGTTACTCACCTCTTCAAAAGTTATGTTGCTGTGTGTTACACTCACCCCTGCCCAACATCAGGTTGATCATGAAATGTGAGCATGATAAATCCATGTGCAAGACATACATAGTAAATAGGTTGAAATGTAGAACAGTGTGCACATTGTCAATGTGTGTGTGCTGGCAGTGTATATTCAATGTGACACATTCTAGTACTGTTCAAAGGGAGTGTAGAACTAAACAGTTTGCGGAGACTGATTGTGTGTGTGCTGCATGTCAGTATGCTAGTGATGGCAAAATAGATTAAATATTGGTCACCGAATGCCCTGTGACTGTACATTGAGGGGCGTAATTTGAGATTTGTCACACAAGGCAACGCAGCAAGTCACCTCACTGCACTGCTATGCGTGAAAGGGCAGGACTGTGCTGTATTTAAAAGAATGCAACATATCCTTGCCGTTTCCCCCGCGCTGGTGCCATTTTGGCTGCCTAGTGCAAAAGCAGGCACCCTAGCAACATGTGCAAAGGTGCTTGTGTTGCATGCAGGATTGTTTTTGTATATGAGGGGCACCTTCCTGCAAAAAACAAATCCTGAGAGACATATTCCTCTATGTATATTGTAGCAGAATGCAGAACACATTGAAAGAGGAAGTAACAAGGAATATTAAGGAGTATCTTTCTGGTGTATTCCCAGGTTTATTAGGTCTGGTAAGTCTGGGAATGCGTCTAAAACCATGGGAGTTGCACAGGAACACCCATGCAATGACCATGGAATGCCTCCCTAGAGGAGAGTAAGGCAAAACTGCAATTTGTGATGCATTGCTTTACTCGAAATTGAGGAAGCCACTCAGGGCTACACAAGGTGGCCTTGCGTGGCTTCACAGTTCTCATGCTTGAGTTGTGTTACAGAAGAACCATATTGTGTGGTCAAAGCACCATGCTACTGGTGTCATACACACACCCCTGAGTGCAGAAGTGACCCTACATTACATGGAGGGCCTTGGCTAACGTTGTGAGTAAGACATGGCTGCCTGGTACAATATGAGGATTATTGGAATTACACCCAATGGAGTTTGAGAGTCCAGAAAAAGCTGCAAGCTGTATGGGGCATAGACTGGAGTATGGAATAGCCAGCCTATCTATGTGCTTCCCTAAGTGTGTGTTGCATCCATGACACATAAGAAAGTAGGGGTCTCTTCTTATCACAGGAAGAGAGAGATTGGATTGATTAGAGAATAAAAAAGAGTGGGACAATGGCCTCAGGATCAAACTTTTCATGCACATATGACTGTGGAGGACATCCAGGTGTGTACCCTGGTAACACATGTGAAAATTGATGTGTGAGGACTCAGCTCTTGATTCCAGCCTTGCAGTGCTGCCGTGCTTCCTGTGGTTCCCCTGGCTGGGTAATAATGACTGCACATGCATCCCCTGAACCCAGACTGACTCCAAGGGCAATCTGCCAGGTCACCTGTCATTAAGTCTGAGGGACATGCCTTTCAAAATCGATGCACATGTCGCAAACGTCCTGGACAGACCCAGAAATGGACGCAATGGTGTGGCTGGCAGCATACTGCGAAGTGTGAAAGTTATTTTCTCTTTCTCTTACAATCTGTTAGTTTGTACTGGTTGTTGGTGGTGTTTGGACAGTGTCTGGTGGATTTGTGCAGTTTTTGGTCTAGTAAGTGTCTTATCTGTCCGTGTTTTGGCTCAGTTGTGTACTTTGTCTTTGTATTGTTGTTAATTTAGGGATTTTGTATATTAGGTGTAGGCATTGGTTTAGGGGGTGTTTGTTCGGGGTTTAGTAGGTTAGGGAGGTATAGGGTCATGCCGGGATAGTGTAGGGTAAGAATTATACTGAGGGAGAGGTCGGTGGCCTTATATGGTTCATTATGCATTACCTGCCCCACATGATGGGCCTCTGGGGTTAGGGTCAGCCAGGGCAACTGCCCCAAGGACAGGAAGGATCGCTGGGAGCGGGTGCCAATTCAAAAGCCAAATTATTACATCACGTAGGACAGTGTCAGCAGGGTAGCAATTACAAACAAACAATTTTTCCCATGATAGATGCTGGGAATATGGTAGCAACGTGACAAACTTTATCCACATCATGAATTTGACCTGCCTTAACCTCTCTAGTAATTGCACATGCTTCTCCTTCCAATGGTCTAACTGTCCCTGGGTCGCACCTATCGCCTCTTTTTCACGCTCTGCCAGTTGCTTCTCTAATACAGTAAGGTCTTTCTCCAACTGTACTCTGAAGCCCGCCTGCGTGCCCAAGCAATGACCCCCTGACCACTACACTGTGGGCATCCCACTCCACCAACCGCGACGAGGCGGTGCCTGCGTTGTTGTCAAAATATTGAACCACATTCGCAGCCAGAGAATCCCGGAATGGCGCATCCAGTAGTACATCCGGCTGTAACCGCCACATGGGAATTGGCGGGGCCTCATCCTCCCAACAGATCTCAACTTTATGAGGATTATGGTCTGAGTGTGTCCGCGGGGGCGTGGCTTTGACGCCGATCGGGATGGCGGCGTGAGCTTGCAGCTCCGCGCCTGATCCCGCTATTTCTCCTGAAAACCACACCATCGACGCTCCCTGAGGGGCGGTTTCCCCGTACGAAGTATTGAAGAAGCATTGGAGAGCAGCTGGGGGCCAGCAGGAGACCGAACATAGAGCTGAGACCCGATTCCGGAGGCGCCGAGCCGAGAGTGAAGAAAATGGCGGCGCAAGGGAGCGGCAGAAACTGCTCGCGGGGCGAGACGGATCAGAACTGAACCGGATAGCAAACATCTGCCAACGGGGCGCGAAGAGTCGGGGCCCAACTAAACGGGACCTCAGAGAGGAACTAGAGGTGTGTGGGGCTCCCATCGGCCTGGTACACGGCAGACGCAGCCCCCCCCCCCGCTCCCTGACATGGCGACCGTGTGAGGATCGGCCCGCCCTCGGCCTACGACCCCGGTCTCCGGTGGCTGCCGGGACCATCGTGGGAGCTTGCTGCTGAGTGGAAGCGTTGAGACGTTCGAGCAAGGTCGGTGAGCAGAGGGCGGAGCTCCCGTGACGGAGGGCGCCAGGCCTGGTGAAGTACCTAAGGCGACCATATGACGACGCACGAGGCAGACAAGATGGCCGCTGCTGGTGGAGCTCCCACCGTGGAACATGGTCGAGAAGACACGACCGCGCTAGCCCGGGATGGCGGGCTCATGCTCCCCCGGAAGTAACAGAGCAGGAGCGGAGGCTGAACCAGCGACTGGACAACATATTGGAAGCAATAACGGCGACTAAGGAGTCTTTGCACCAGGACATAGCACAGGTCGCCACAGGGCTGGGTCTCTTGAGGGCGGACCATCCTAAGCTCTCGGACAGAGAAGAAAATGAACAACTACTTCAGGAGCTGAAACCGGCGGTAGTGACCGCGGAACACAAGTTGACTGATATCCTCAGACGCCTAGCCACACTGGAGAGACGAGCAGAGGATGCCGAAAGTCGTATACGAAGGAACAACGTGAGGGTAGTAGGCCTTCCGGAGAAAATTGAAGGGGATGATGCGGTGGCCTATATGGAGAACTGGTTCAAAACGGTAGTGGCGCTGGAGGGCCTCTCTCCTTTCTTTTCCCTGGAGCGGGCACATAGGGTACCAGCTCGCCCACCTATGCAAGGCCAGCCGCCCAGGCCGATGGTGGTGAAACTCCTACATTACAAGGATCGGGACCTGTTGATACAGAGGGCACGCTCAGTGGGCCCCTTTCAGGTGAACAATAGCCGGGTCACGGTGTTCCCGGATTACACACAGGAGGTCCAAAAGAACAGAGCGTCCTTCCTGACTGTGAAAAAAGAGCTGAGGGAGGAAGGGGTTCAATACTCCTTGCTTTTTCCAGCCAAATTACGAGTGATCCTAGATGGGAACACTCAATTCTTTCAGACCCCGGATGAAGCATGGTCGTGGCTTGAGTTATATCGCGCCGGCACGGACCGCAATGGCAAAAGTCAGCGGGAGAGACATAAACCGATCCAGATCAGAAAATCACAGCGTATACGCAAACGAAACAAACTCAAGAGAGCAATGCGGGATGTTCAGATGGCGGCGGACAGGAAAGGGGCGTTAGCTGCAACAGCGAGTATTACGAGGTCGCAACAAGAGAAGGCAGAGGTGGGGTCGGAATCTGACGAATATGGAGGTAAATCTGGAGAAGAAGTATCGGAGGCTGAGAGCTCGAGGGGTGCAGCGGTCACCCCGCAGACATCAGATGGACTCTTTAATGAGTGACAATTGAGAGGGCTGAACAATTCCGTTGCTTCTACTGGGGCATGCTCTCCTGGTGTTTGGCGGGCTGGCAGGTATGGTGCTGCAAATGCAGTGTGGGATCAAGGGCGCGGGGTGGGGGCTCTGCCTGCCCTGGGTCGGCGCTAACTCACCCTCTTGCGGCCCTTAAGGCCTTCTGTGGTGGTGACCACAGATTAGTCTAATGTGTGCTGTGTTACAGGTTTGGAACAGGGCTGAAGCTGGGTTATTAGGTCCTGTCCTGGGAGTGGGGTTTGGGGTGTTTTTTCAGTAGTTTTGAGGGGGGGATGCAACTGCAATGATGTGGGCAATAACTGGTTGCCATTGAAACGGTACGGAGATGACTACTATGGGGACGTTACCTAATTTGAAATGCTTAACATGGAATGTCCGGGGACTTCGAACAATGGTGAGACGCCACAAGGTACATGCTTATCTGGTGAGGCGTGGCGTCCAGATAGCAATGTTACAAGGAACTCATCTAACTAAGCAAGAATGCACTGCACTGCAGAAGAGATGGCGTGGTCAGGTGTTTGGCACCACGTATTCGGCGTTTGCTAGAGGGGTGCTGATATGGATAAGAGCGGGGATACCGTTCCAGGCTACGAACCAGCTGGTGGATCCTGAGGGCAGATATGTGGTGGTGGAGGGGAGGTTATATGGTAGTGATGTGGTTTTATGTAGTGTATAAACCCCTAATGTCGATCAGGCCCATTTTTTCGATGGTCTGACGAGTTCACTGGCCTATTTCCTGGCGGGCCCCATCATCCTAGGAGGTGACTTCAATTCAATCACTAATGTGACACTTGATAGGTCGCACCCACAGTTGGCCGACTCCCCAGTGGGCCTATAAAGCTATCGGAGATTAGAGTGGCCATTAAACAGATGGCAAGAAATAAAACGCCTGGGGTAGATGGCCTGCCGATTGAATTCTACCTGAAATATATTGATATTTTAGCGCCCAGACTATTGGTGGTGTACTCTGAAGCCAGAATGTTGGGGTACTTGCCCAAATCGATGAGGGAGGCGCTAGTGGTGCCACTACTGAAACCCGGCAGAGAGGCATCTGATGTGACGTCTTATCGGCCTCTGTCTATGCTAACCGTGGACTATAAGATCTTGAGCCGTATTCTAGCCACCAGACTGCTACCACATATGACCAGACTAGTGCATGGGGACCAAGCAGGGTTTATTCCTACTAGGATCACGTCAATGAACATACGCCGACTGATCCGGATATTGGACAGTGCTGGGGACACAGATCAGGAACCTGCAGTTTTATCGGTTGATATTGAGAAAGCTTTTGATAGCCTTGAGTGGACATACCTGGACGAAGTGTTGGTGAAGTTTGGTATAGGAGAGGGGTTTGGGAGATGGACAAGAGTGCTGTATTCATCGGCCAGAGCGAGGGTACGCCTAGGATCGATTATATCTTCAGATTATCCAGTGCGTAGAGGGACGAGGCAAGGGTGCTCGTTGTCCCCTCTGCTGTTCGCACTGGCGATGGAACCACTGGCGGCGCAGGCAAGGTCGGGGCCATGTACCGGGGATCAAGCAGGGTGAGGAGTCGCCTTACATATCACTGTATGCGGACGATCTGTTATTGTACCTAGCGGATGTAGAGCGGGCCCTGGAGGGAGCAGTGGGCATGTTATCCAGATTTGGCCAGTTATCAGGCCTTAAGGTGAACTGGACTAAGACTTGTATTTTTCCGCTGCGGGCAGGCGCGCCGTGTCCCCCTCGCGCGCTGGGGGTGGTCTGGGAGCCATCTTGCTTCACTTATCTAGGTGTCCGCATCTACCATGAGGCCGCAAGTCTGTTGGAGGGTAATATAGGGCGTTGCGTGCGCGCATTGAGAGGTTGCATATCTTTTTGGGCCTCCCTCCCTCTCTCTGTGTTGGGCCGAGAGGCACTATCCAAAATGGTGGCGCTCCCAAGGTTGCTCTATTACTTCCGCACCCTGCCGATATGGATCCCTCAGCGGGTCTTTAAAGAACTGAGGATGATGGTAACTAACTTCCTTTGGGGTCACGGACGACGCAGGGTAGCATTGAACACTTTGATTAGACCCAAGCTTGAGGGGGGGATGGCAGTCCCCGACTTTGAATTATATTATTTAGCAGCACAACTTCAAATACTCACGCAACACATCGCCAGAGAGTTTAGAGGACCAGAGCACGAACAAGGGACTGGTATTCAACGCCATGTCTTGTCCTACATAGTTATGCAACAGAAACTAGATATAAGGGACCTTACAATGGAGGAAAAAACTATCAGGCTGTGTTGGCAAAGAAGTCTGAAGAGAGCGAAGAGAGCCCGGCCGTATGCACCATAGATACCATTGGGAATGCTGACCGCTCTGCCGCATGGGGGTGACTGGTCCCCGCTATCAGAATGGGAGGAGTTAGGCTTACAGATGGTGGGGGACTAATACATAGATGGAACGTTGGTCCCCTTTCAGACGTTGCAGGAACAGTTTGGCCTGCCAGACGGGAATTTTCTTCTGCATGCGGCAGTGGTTGCGGCGATGCAAAAGCACTGGAAGGGAAGGCTAATTGAACCGAAAACGACCATGGCCTGCCACTATGTGGTGATGGCCGTGGGTACTTTTAAAGCGGTGACCTGCCTCCATAATAGGATGTTAAATGAGGGACTGGAACCACTACGGGCGCTAAAGGCGAAATGGGAGGACAGTATAGGTAAGCCCATCCCGGACACAGTGTGGGGCTATATTTTGAAACGGACATAGAAAGGGACCAGGAATGCACGTTTCCATCAGGTACACTTTTTTGTCCTACACAGGGCCTACCTGACCCCGGAAAGGATTAAACAGTACATTCGGGTACACGACGCAATGTGCCCGAGGTGCCTGGCGCCTGTGGTTGACCTGGATCACCTGCTGTGGGGCTGTCCGAACTTGGGGACTTATTGGCCGGAAGTGGGGGAAATCCTGAACGTGGTTACTGACAGGGAGGTCGACTTTGACATGGCGGCGTGCTTATTGCTTTGGTTCCCTCACACAAAGAACACAAAAACCACAAGCAAATTCATTGATCTAAGGCTCATGCTGGCTCAAAGAGAGATTACCTGGCATTGGAAGTCCAAGGAGGGTCCATCCGTGAGGAGATGGATGAATGAGCTGCTGAAATGGTCCGGGTGTGAAAGTGTGCTCAGAATGAGACAGGCTGCCAGGACTGACAATGATAAAAGCTTGGAGATGGCGAGAGCATGGGAGATGATAGCTCAAGCGTTGCGTGACGACATGGTAGAAGATGAAGAGTAGAGACATTGAACACTTAGGGCTCCGTGAGGCTTGAAAGAACAAAGGCAATACCCGATTTGTAGCGTGCTCCATTATCAGTATAGAATAACTATGCCCACATCAGCAGCAGTTGGGGGGGGGGGGGGGAGGGAGGAAGGGATGGTTTGGGAAGGGTTGTTAGGCACCGAGGCAATGTTATGGAAGATACTTGTAGTTGAAACCTAGGGCTGGGTACACGGCAGTGTGTCCCTGAGAGGGGTTAAGCAGGTTGCCGGGGGCAACAATAGAAATACCCTGGACGGACACCATAGACGTCCACTGACAGGAATGAGCAGGACCAGGTGTTACAACTCCGACGTCATCCACATAGGACGCCGGAGCATGCTGGCTGGGGGGGTGGTGGGAGTTTAGGGGGGTAAAATGCAGATACTAAATGATGTTATTAACCAGACACCCCTATGGGGTGACCATGTGACACCTTTGCTGTGCATACGACTCGATGCGCCGCCCGGCCTCCGGGTTGTGGGCTAATTGGCTGTGTACGAATTCACTATTATTTTATCTATGCTTTGTGATATCATAAGTGTACTGGTTGACCTATTTTGTGAACTGGTTTCTAATTCTGCAATAAAAACAAATTTAAAAAAAAAATGGTCTGAGTGTGTCCGCCCCATATAAGTTGTTCTTAAAATGACCGGTAAAAGATCAGTGGATACCATGAATCGGTTGAAACGCACATGGAGTCTGTGTGCCCCCGAGTAATAAGAATATACCTTGTTCTGCAGGTTATGGTGTTGCCATGCGTTCGACAAGCGCCAATGTGCCGCCCAACGATTTAATGCCCTCACAGCGGCGTGTGTGGACGTGCCTGGCAGGGGAGGGAAAGACCTATCTAACGATGTGACAAGTACACTATTGTAATCACCCCCCAATATCAATGTAATGTCATGCCATCCTATTAATTTAAGGGAGACCAAATCCAGGAAAACAGCTTGCTCTGTGTTTGGCGCATAGAGCGTAGCCAGTATTATTTGCCTACCATCTAAAACACCCTTAACTATGACGTAACTGCCTTCTGTGTGAATACGGGAATCTAGTACCTGAAAAGGGGTTCCGGGCCTTACCCATACCAACACTCTTCGCGCAAATGCAGAGTAACCTGTTGCATACAGTTGACCCCTCCAGCGCCTACGCAGCCTTAGCAGTTCTGACTCGTGTAAGTGTGTTTCCTGTAGTAGTGCTATCTGGACGCTGTGGTGCTTTAAATATGAATAAATAAGGTATCGGCGCGAAGGAGTATGAATCCCCCTAACGTTCCAGGTCATTATCGTGATGGGGCCATGCCATCAGTTGTTTAGGTGCGTACACAATCTTGCCAGCCCCAGTCATGGAAGGGGAGATTGAGGTGAACAACCTGCCAGTCCCAAAAAGCGGTCCTAGACACTCGATCTCAATACTTCCATCACAACCCAGCCCACGTAGTATGCCATGACAAGTCAAAAGAAACACATTAAAATCAACAACAATGAATAATAAAATAAACATTCCTTGCAAGCCATCGTACTACTGACATTTGCACCAAAAAAAAATAGATTACCAAAAGGATGAGTATGCAACAGGCAATCGTCGAAACCATGTGTGAAAGCAGCAAACTGCCTAAGTCAGTGGGGGTGCACTATGCCCACTTATCTGAATATGACAAGACAGGAAAAGAGCACCTCGGGGCTTCCCTGTCTCCGACCAGTCATGGAGGTTGTTGCCCTAAAGCTATCAACTAACGGAAATTCCACACTAAGACGGTCTATAAAGAATTGAATGAAAAGTCTCGGGAGTACTATATGATATGCTTGGAATATCATGGACTTAAATAACAAGAACATCAGGATAATACTTAACAATCACGATAATGAGCAAGATTCAATATAAACGTTTCATGTCTAATAATGCATGACAATACACAGCATACAAATATATACTTGCCTGCATGGGCATGATACACATACAAGTCCAAACAGCTGGAGGCGGTAGCGTTCATCAGACAATGTTATCAGCCGCCTGCGGAGTGACATCCGGCAGCTCGTACGAGTTCTGCATGGCGAGAGGATCATCCGACAAGTCATCAGTTTCTGCTTCGCTGACTCAATCTTGTAACTGGTGACAGACACAGTGTCTATAATCTGCGTTCCACTGATGTTTGCTATTGCCTGTAGTGAGCCCAGTTGACCCTGTAGTACCTGTTCCGAATCCTGGCTTATCTTCTGGGAGGGCGCTGGGTTTCTCTTCCTCCTCCCCTAGGGGTGGTGGCGGCGAGGCACTTCGCCGTCCGGCTTGCTGCATTCCTGGTTGTCGCAGACATTGTTCCCGATGGAGAGTATCTGTCAAGCCAATCCTCAGCTTCTTCGGAAGTGGAGAAAAAATTTGTTTTACCATTCGCCACTACTCAGACGCACTGGAAATAATAAAGAATATTTAAAATCGTTTTGCATGAGGCACCTCTTCACTGCCATATACGAGAACCTCTGCTTTTGCAAGTGGAAGGTATAGTCCGGGAAAAACATCACTTTATGATTCTCCACTTGGACGTTGTGTAGTTTCCTAGTCTCCTGCAATCGAGTCTCTATCCCTATAATTCAACAGCCGGATCAGTAGAGGTCTGGGGTTAGTTCCTATCAGCAGAGGACGAACTGGCACTCAGTGAGCTCTTTCCACAACAAAATGCTGGGAGAGAGTACCCTCTGGCAGGAGGTCGAGCAGCCAGGATTCCACGAATGCAACAGGGTTTCTCCCTTCTGTTCTTCCGGTAAGCCCACCACTCGCACGTTATTGCGGCGGGCCCGCCCTTCCGCATCTTCTGCCCTGTCTTCGAGGAAATCCACTCTATTGAGGAGTTGTTGGATATACTTTTCTACTTCTGCCACACGGAGTGCCACCTCTGTCACTGTGACTTTGAGCGCATCCATACGGTCCATCAGTTTGCGATGATCGGCATGTAGCAGCGTTATATCTATGACCGCCTTATCAATTTTCTGATTCTGTTCCAGCCATCTTACCCGTCTGGGCGCCCGTTTGGGGCAGTTGGGCAGATGAGTCAGGCACGTCTGTGGTGGGCCGTCTGCCCCACAACATCGATCTGAGGGTGACGTCACTCTTGAACAGGTACCTCACCGTCCGATATCCAGTTCATTAAATGTTTCAGAGAGCGGTCCTCTCACCACTGCACGAAGATCCCTCCCACAGAAGACATGTGTGACAGCCACTCCAAGGACCCTAAGTCCATAGCACCTCTCTGAAGCCAGACAGAAAGGAGAAGTCCGCTCTCCGACAGTACCAGATCTTGGTTATGGAGTCCTTACTAACAGCAGGATCTATTTCATAACTATACAGCTGAGGCCAGAGTGCGAGCGCTCCTCCAGTTCCTGGATAGGCACAGGTCCGTCGAGCAGGCAGGTATATGAGGGTTACTCTTTTGTAGCTGTCCCAGTGGCCCCATGGGCGTCTCCAGGTATGCAGCCAGTTCAAGGACATAGGGGGGAAAAAAGTCAAAGGGATAGGGACAGGTGGATACAGCATATGGTAGAACAAACAATCATAATATCTGGATACATTTTGGGGTAGGATCAAATTGATACATTAAGCTAGAGAAGCAGTCTCAATACCCGGGGGTTTGTAAAGTGCCGGGTGGGTATCATAAGGAGAGATGACCCCGGGATAATGCCGTAAAAATAGGCGAAGCCAGGTTACGGAGCATTAGGAGAGGAATTTGCCCATTAGGAAAGTTTTGGCCTCTTTTTTGAAGTGAGCTAGAGACGGTATTCTTCTGATGGCGGGTGGGAGTGAGTTCCATTTTCTTGGAGCAGCCCCAGAGAAGGCACGATTATACGTTCTTTTTTTCCTGAAGCGTGCAGGTTAGAGCAAAAGGTCTGTGGCGGACTGGAAGTTTCTGGCTCCTCCAGATATCACGAGTTTCTGGGAGCGAAAAGCAGGGGACTTGGAGTAAAGGGCCTTGTGTGTGATGCAAGCCAGCTTGAATTGGGTTCTGGCCTCAAG
Organism: Lissotriton vulgaris; assembly: GCF_964263255.1. Taxonomy (NCBI): domain Eukaryota; kingdom Metazoa; phylum Chordata; class Amphibia; order Caudata; family Salamandridae; genus Lissotriton; species Lissotriton vulgaris. The sequence goes on from NC_141694.1 coordinate 497,141,462, forward strand.
AGGAAGCCAGTTCAGAGCTTTGAGGTGGGGTGAGATATGGTCGTACATCTTGGAACACGTTAGAAGTCTAGCAGCGGCGTTGAGGTAGGCTTTCAAGGGAGAGAGCTCTTGGGTAGGCTTGCGAGAGTGGAGCAACCATATTCTAGCCTAGAGATGACTAGAGCCTGATGCTATAGCGAAGGGGAAAGAGGGCCAAAATCATCCCGATTTACAAAAAAGGGCACCCATCTAACTATAAACCCATTAGCCTCATAGACACAGCCTAAAAAAGTAAACAGATTTTGACAAAGATACAAACTTGGATGGAGTATAATAACATACAATCCCACCTACAAGGTGGATTCTGGGCACACACTAGCACTTTAGTTCAGGTGTTCCGTTTCATATTGATAATATGGAAAACAGTTTTGCTTAATAAGGGGCATCTCCATGTAGGGTCTGTGGACTTAAAGTCCACCTTTGACTTAACTCCCCAAGAAAATCTGTGGGTTGCACAAAGGGAACTGGGGATGCTATTAGAATTATTACACCTTATAATTTGCTTGCACAAAGGCAATTTTGCACATGTGAGGTGGGGTGGGGAGCAAACTGACTGGCTGAATAGACATCTCAAGAGGGGTCTGTCAGGGCTGCATCCTAGCCCCAATCCTGTTTACATTATACTTGAATGGGGTAATAAACACACTTTTTGACTGCAGAGGTGACAAATTCCTGCACTCCTCTTTGCCGACAATGCATTGTTAATTTCAAAAAGGCTATGGGCCTGCAAAATATCTTAAACCAGTTCTCAGATGCCTGTGATACTTTTGGCCTGGAAATGAATGGCATAAAAACTACATTTATGACTTTTGGGCCACACAGGTCATTCAAGGAGAAATTGAGGCTCGGATCTAGGATCATGGAGCAGGTCAAAGCTTTTGACTATTTGGGCCTTAGGTTGATCAGTAATTTATCATGGTCCTCTCAGGTATTAAAAAGCCAAATGGCTCTGCAACATGTAGAGTCTGCAATTGTTAAAAAACTGAATAGATCAGATTTCCGTCCAGTTTCTCCTGCACTTGACATGTATCATACTAGATGCCTTGGTGGAGCCCTCTATGGGGTAGAGTTATGGGGGTTTGGATCAGACTAAGGGTCTGGAGAAAATTGAGAACAAGTTTATCAAATCGCTATTGATTCTGTCACAGAGTACACCTCTCGTCCCGGTGCGACAAGATTTAGGAATGAAAAACAGAATCCATCTTGCCGCCCTTAACCCTTTCTATGCTGATGACGGAACCGCTCCGTCATCAGCTGCGGTGGCGCTGTGCTGATGACAAAGCGGTTCCGTCATGGCCCGGCCACCGCGACGGCGCGGATTTTGCGGCGCGTTCTATTGAGCGGGCGGAGCCATGACGGAACCGCTCCGTCATGAGCACAGCCCAACCGCGGCTGATGACGGAGCGGTTCTGTCACCAGCATGCGGCTGCCGCGCGGCCGCCCCGCCCCCTTAGCGCTGCGGCGGAATAGCCGCCGCAGCGATGCGGTTAAACCCCTAATCTTTTTGGGTAGACTTTGGACTGGCAAGACCTGTATCCCTATTAAACAAGCAGTCACTCATGTACAATCATTGGACAACGCGGAACAAATTCCTTGGTTCAAGAATGTTAAGATGTGGCTGTATAAAATAGACTTTAGAGAAGTTTGGGATGCTCCTGAGATCTTGACTAAAGAAACGGTACCAAAACTAAAGACAAGATCCTGGGACTACATCCTGGGTAACCTTATGCTCACTTTTGCACACAGCACTTTAACTGATCGGTTTATGGATTTGAATCATATATGGGTCAGATAGAACCACCACTTCCAAGGTCTATATTTTAAAATTTTAGATATGGGATTTTACCGGTTGTTTTAGCAAAAAGCAAGTGGAAACAATGCACTTCTACATCAATATGCCCTGTTTGTAAACTTGGTACTGAATCTGTGGATCATTTTTTTGTTGCCCTGCCTAAGTGAAAACTAGAAAGAGATGGATAAACCCAGTCTCTCTGCTACTGTCTATCACACGGTTACACACTCTATACATATAATAGAATCTGAAAACACGAAGTGGGTTGTGTTCTCAGTATCAACATATCTCTTGTATGCCTGACCCATTAGAAGCAAAATGTTAGCAATAATCCAATGATATGTCGCCTCTAGGAATGTACTTTTTATGCTGATTAGTCAATGAAAAATCTAGACTGTTGGTAAAGATTCTTGAACTCCCAAAGGATAATTCTCTTATGTATGACAAAACTCCTTAGATGTATGTATTATGTTTTAATGATCTTAACCGTTAATATCTAATACATATGAGATTTTAGATAGGCGCTATTGATTTTACATATTTATCAAAACAACAAGTGGTCCTGAGCATACGAGAATAAGGAAACCAATTGATATATATAGATCACAATGGAGCTCTATATAGTTCAAGATTCCTTGACCAGCCGGCCAAGGAATATTTATTGATTCAATAAGTTTGTGATCTCAAAAATACAACAAATAACCCAAGGAATAAGGGTTAAATTGGGGCACAGTCCTGTGCCATGCAAGGGGGAGAAAGGTAAGAAAGTAAAGGCAAGTGAAGAAATTTTATCAGGCAAACAGTGTGAGCTTGCAGGTCACTGGTATGAGTTATACATTAGCAGTGTATCCTGGAGTCATTCATACAACCAATAGTATCAAGGAAGTACATGTATGAACTACTCTAAGGTCGACGTTTCGATCCCCAGCTCGGGTATCACGGGATCATCATCAGGACAAGAAAAATAGTTTTGCCTGAACACAGTTATTTAACACACCGAGTTAGTGGCTTGCAGTGGAATTAGCTTCAGATGAGAAAGTTCTTTTGGGATCACCCACGTTATTCTTAATGGGTGAACCGTTCCCTAGGATGCGGTTATGAATTCTGTATGGGCGCTGGAATTGATGAAGCCCAATCTTTAGGGTTTGCAAGGTGATGTAACACCGAAATAACGGGTCTTGCAATTGGTCACTCTGGGACATCTGGTCCTATGCCTTTATCTTGCATAGTCTGGTGAAGGCTATAGGTGATTTGCAGTAGTCCGTTTCAGATACTGAGACTGCAATGTAGTATATGAAGCACAATTCTTTGGTTAACCGGATGCCTTCAGGGCAGGATCGCCGTCCTCCAGCGTCTTAGATTAGCGCTGAGTCAGGAAGTGCGGCCAGACGAATAACTGGTCCGCGGTGGGAGCAAACAGTTCTCCGAAGGCGCCGGTCACTGGAGCTGCTCGCAATGGTTCCATAACACATAACAGACATAAGCACTTTCTTACATAAAAAAGAACAAAGATGGGTGTATAAACTTCAGACTGATGTAACAGGTCTGAATGAGGACATCCCATGGATGTCACTATAGGATTCAGATAAATTGTCCATTGCAAAAGGCACTGTAGACCTTGCCTCTTTGGGCAATAAAGTTGCAAAATATCAAGATCATTTTTCCCATTCACACTGTATTTACTGGTACCCATTCGATAAGATCATAAAAAAATATATAATCAATATATGAGCGCTACGAGGCCTCCGGGTAGATAGCGCTATACAAGTGTAATTTAATAATAATAATAATAATAATAATAATACATACACAAGACAGCAAATGGTTTTTCCATTGAGATTAAGGTCCACTGGTTTCCTCAAGATGTAATAAAACCCATAGGCAAGCATAGTACATCAAGCAATAATGGCATCTCGTCTGCCGAGTTTAATACACACATCTCAGTGTCCAATTAATTATCATCATTTCTTGGAACTGGCACTCGTATATACATCGTTTCAAAATGTCTATGATAAAACAGGGCGCCGTATGCTTAAATCTGCTAACGCATCATATGGCGAATCAGAACGGTCGGATTGAATCTCGGGCGAGAGGTCCCGAGTAAACAAACTACATTTCCCATCATTCATGGGAGTTCCGGCGCACGCGACACGGCGTGTCACGTGGTTCCCTGCCGGCCAATCAAAAGGAGTTTAAATACTCCGCTTCCTGTCCGGTCCGGTACCTCCCACTGTCAGCCTAGAGGAAGGCGAGGAGTACCGACGGACAGGTAAGCGGGTGGGGGACTAAGAAATTACACAACCAAACGCGCTGCATTGACCGTTTCTTTTCCGAGGGATTTCGGACATATGAGGGAGACACCTTCAGAATTTCGCATTCTTTTGCTCCTTCCGCATTCTTTTGCTCGCCGAGATACCCGACAAACTACACACGGGTACTTTGTTCGATCCTCTCTATATTCTAGCGACCGAGCATATATACCCTCATCTGAGCTTGAGATGTAATATCAAGGTTCAAGGAGCCAAATTGCCATACTATTCACTTTCCCTATTGTAAACAACAGTAAAACAAATAGGTTGGGAAAAGTATATGTGCTCTTATTGAGCTCCAAGAGAGCTCTTCCTCTTTCATTATTATTTTTTCCTTCCACATTTAATAGAGCGGTGCTCCATTTGTTCCTGAGCTGTTGCCAGGTGAGGTGGAGAGTTCATTCCCCAGATTGTGGGTGAGTGTATGCAATCTGTTTTCATACCAGGACTTTCTTTGCCTGATTTCAGTTTGATTGTTAAACAACCATTGACCAACAATTCTTGGCAGAATATGTAACATCACGAGAAATTCTCTGTAAATGTGAAGCTATCTTAATTGACTCTGTGTTCTTTGTTTGTGTGTATGTTTGTCTGTCCCTTGGTGACCAATTGGATCATTTCGACTGGCGATTTCAGGTGATATGATTTTTGATCACTTAACACACATTTATCAGCAGTAGCACTTTATTGTTAAGGTCCTGATGAAGCAGACAGGTATCTTGTGAACCTCCAAAACTGCAGAAACATGTCGACCTAGATAAGACCTAAGTAGTTATTTGTTAACACTACTTTGCACTGTTTTTTAACCTTGGGTGTGGGTAGGATCCTATTAAAAATTTCATTTCCACTCCCACAACTCAATATTAACTCACTCAATCACATGCCACATATAGCATTTTTGCACTGCTAACTTTTTTTGCCCTCTGATACCAACACATAGTTTGCATTTATACATCACTAACTCCTTCAAATACGATTAGGCCACAATCTACCTAATCCGTAGTGGATTCGATTCCACTTCCTTCGGGTGAAGGATCCCAAATGATGTAGGGCGGTACAGGATGGGTATCTGATGGGAACACATTTTTCACCATGAATACCTCGGATTCAGGGATTGTATCCTATCAATAACACAGAGCTGTCTAGATAGCTTCAGCATGTTTCCTCTGACCCGTTGTTATATATGGTTTTTTCATAGTTTACAGGGATCATAACAATGCAAGGTCAATAAACATTTCCCTTACACGCCTCCCCTTTGTATTAATAGTCCGAAAGGGAGCCTCTTAAACTGAAACACACTTTCCATGGTCAAAAATGCTGTTAGTTTACGCGAATCAGGGTATAGAGCTTTTTGATGATGCACTGATCTAAGATCAAGTTTGATTTTAAAATTTTTTTTAAAAGGGGCGTGGCTTGCAGCATGGCAGGCTGAGACGTGCTTCTGCGGAGCTCCTGATGAGCTGATTCTGAATCCGGCGTTACACACAGTCCTGTCACCCCAACCTTGAGGAAACCGGTCTACAAGGGATCGTGACCCTATAGCAGTACAAAACCTGAAGTGGTTCGCCGAACCGGCAGATATCTCTGACCCGACAAAACCCGATCGCGAGTCCCGACTTCACCAAGATGGCGGCCACCAGAGTCGGACTGGAGCGAGGGTGGTAGCGCCTTGTCCCTTACTTCCCTATTTACACTGCCCATAGGCTGGAGATTGTGAGTGGCACAGCGGTACATATACGAGCCCGGCACTGACCGTGAGGCAACCCATGTGAGGAGCTCGAGTGCCCGGCAGCACCCGTGACCTACACCAAGATGGCGGTGATGCGGTGCAAGCGTTGAGTGTGCTGGGGGCCTGATCCCGGACTCTGTCTCGCCGGCGGTTCGAGTGTGACGAGGCGCGGACATGGAGAGGTGAGACCTGGAGGGGCGCCTGTTTGGCAGCGCCGGAGCTTGGGGATAGTCCGAGCCCAATAGCAAGCACCTGATCCTGACCGAAGCCCCTGGACACTTGCCACATCGGGCTGGGGGAGGCCTGCGACCCCTCTTCTGTTGGGGCCCGCCCCACAACCTGCTCTTGACTGCCGGTGGGGCCGGGCGTGCACAGCGGACCCCACCTGTTCACGCTGAAACAGCGGTCGGCGGAGGAGAGGGACAAGCAGGGTCCCGGGGCCCTTGCGGGGGTCGTGGAGATCAAACGGGCCCACGCCTGGAGACTCAGATACTGGAGATTGGCGAAGACCTGGGGAATGAGGCCTAAGTGCACCAGGCGGCGGCCAAGCGCAGGGGACATCAGTAGAGCGGGGTGCCTGGCTGCCCCCCTCTTATCTGACGCGCTGCGCCTGCACGGGAGGAGAGGCCGTGAGCGGAGGGAAAGATGTGGAAGTCATAGAGGACAACATCAGGCCTTCACAGTGACTCCCTCAGGGGTACCCCCCTCCACCTCAGAAGACGCCATCGGAAGACCGCGGTAAGAAAACACACGGGGTGACGCGAGAGACCCAGAAGCGCAGGGAAGAAGTGGGGCACCCTCTGGGGAGCTGAGCTCTTGCTTGACGAATCTAAGCCCCAAACACCGGAGCCGGGACGGGAAGAGTAGGGGACTGGGTGCCGTCGTCCCACTACCCATATACCGTTAAAAGGGCTCGAGAGGGCAGACGTGCCAGCAACGCATCCCGTCACGGGCGACGACTACCCATCTGGTGTGGAGCACGAGAGAGACCCATAAAGAGGTAGGGGGCCCTGAAAGAGGACGAGATGGGGAAAAGAGATCAGATACCCAAGCCGGCGCGGCAGGAGACTATCGACAACTATGCCATGCCCCGACCACAGAGGGAGGCGGCCCAGGTCAATAATTGCTCGAGGTCGGACACTGCAATGCTGCTGGAGGCGATACAAGCGTCCAGAACGGACATACAAGACTCTAGGACGGCCTTGGAGGTCAAAATAGGCGAAGTGGGCTCGGAGGTGCTGCTCCTGTGACAGGATTTCCGAAAACTAACAGAGAGGGTGACCACAGCGGAGACCCGGATCAGTGAGGCGGAAGACTCCCTCAGCACTCTACGGAAGGACATGGCGGAGCTTCAAGCGTCGCACCGACAGCTGCTCTGGAAGGTGGATAATGCAGAAAACAGAGCGCGACGCAACAATCTTCGCTTCGTGGGATTCAGAGAAGGCATCGAGGGGGCGGACATGGTGACTTATCTACACTCTTGGCTGACGAAGACATTCCCACAGGCACAATTCTCGAATTGTTTCATTATTGAGCGGGCACACAGAGCGCTGCTGGCGAAACCTCCAGAGGGAGCTAGGCCGCGACCAGTCAGCGCACGTTTGTTGAACTTTGCGGACAGAGACCTCATACTTAGAGAAGCCCGGAAGCTGGGAGAGATACGGCTAGAAAACACAAACATAATGATCTTCCCGGATTATAGCCAGGAGATCCAGAAACAGAGACGCTCTTATGACACAGTAAAAGCTAAGTTGAGAGATCTGCACATAACGTATATGCTGCTCTTCCCAGAGAAATTGAAAGTTATATTTCAGGCCAAGACACATTTCTTTAACCATCCGGAGGAGGCCTTGCACTGGATTGAGGAACGCCCAATACTCAACGGGGCTTCAGACGAAGGTCGCAGGATAAGGGAAGACATGGCAGCCGCTAACCTTTGGAGCAGCCCCTCTAAGACGCAAAGGTCCAAAAAGCCACGAACAAGGAGACGTACACAAACCACGCCGTACCCAGGAACCGACATCTCAGGAAGGAGCAGGCGGAACTCAACGTCCTCAGCTGGGAAAGCAGTGGCGCCCGGATCTAGATTTACCTGCCTGGCCAATCCAGAGGGTACGGAGGAGGGAGACGTCTCAGACGGCCGAGCTTCGGAGGAGGAGGATGCAGAAGACCGTTCCATACATCCCCTTGAGACTGCTATCCGGGAGTTGGAGAAAGAAACGCCTGGCCAGATGGAGGATCTGGGCAACGGGACACAAGACTCGCATTCCTGAGGGGGGACAGGACTGGTACCAGTGAAAGCAGCTCACCCAGGGGGGCACGCAAGTTAAAAACCACCCCTCTTTTTTCCTCTTCTTGTTTGTTATTTCTTTCACACAGTGTTCTTTCTAGTTTGAGCGAGGGTGGGATCCAAGGGAGGGCGACAGGCCTACTCCTCCAGCAGTCTTAGTGTTGTGGAAACTGAGACTAAAGGGGGGAGGGTAGGGTGAGGGGTGAGGGGGGCAGTTATGGATGTTTCCAGTTAAGGGGGGTTGAGAGACAGGAGTCCGACTGAGAGATGGACAAGGGACAGGGGAGGGGGGAGTTGGGAATGGAATTGAAAGAGGGGGACAATCATGTTACAGTGGCTGCGCACTTCTGCACTCCAGGAGACACCTTCACACACAGACGACCGACTACACTATGAGACACACACTCCAAGATGGCGGGTGATCAAGTGGGACAGACCCGAGACCGATGGGGATACAGCATCCTGACGTGGAATGTTAATGGACTTGGCAGCAAGATAAAGAGGGGATTAGTGAATTCATACATTAAAAGGCTGCACCATGACATAATACTATTGCAGGCAACCCATCTTAAAGGTACTAACTGTGCCTTTCTGGCTAGGGGTCAATACAAGGTCTTGGCACACTCAGGATACACCACGGACTCGAGAGGGGTGGCAATTCTAATTAAAAAGACTAGGCCGTTCACCGTAGCCCAAACATGCACAGACCCGCAAGGGACGTACGTAGGAGTTATGGGGACTTGGAACAGACGCATGTACACAATACTGTCCGTATATGCTCCTCCAAAACTGCAGGCCACCACGTTCAAGAAAGTGGCGGAGATACTCTTAGACACAGTTGACACTACACAGATCCTTGGGGGAGACTTTAACGATGATATGGATATAGGACTAGACCGGACGGGAATGATGTCCAGAGATCGGACCCGGACCCCTCTGTCCGTAATGTTGGACAATGTGGGGCTCATAGATGTCTGGAGATGGATTTATGCAGATCAGAGGTCTTACTCCTTCTTCTCCGGGGCACACAAAGTATTTTCAAGACTGGACTATGTGTTTATGTCTCGGTAACACCTGACAGTAGATGACACGGCGGAATATCAGGCGAGGGGGATCTCCGATCACTCCCCATTGTTAGCAAAGGTAGGAATGGGGAGACATACGAAGGGAGGATCCTGGAGACTGATGGCATGGGATCTACAGAATACAAATGTCCTCAGGGGTCTAAGAGCCGATGTAAAGGTCTATATTGCCAAGAATGAAGGGATGGTCCCTTCCGGGGTGACGTTCTGGGAGGCACTAAAGACGGTGATGCGAGACAGGGTACAATGCAGGCTGTAAGAGGACAGAAGGAAGCTCCACGCTGAAACGGTTGCATTGGAGGCTGCTATTTTAGACTTGGAAAGGGTCTATCAGACATCAAAAGAGGATAGAGTACTTAGGAAGCTAACGGACCAGCAGAAGCAGTACAGGGAGCTGGTGACGGGGGAGGCCAGAACCCAGGCCTTGGCCACCCTACACCGCCTCAATGATGTGGGGGATAAATTATTATTATTATTACATTTCTTATATAGCGCCAGAATCGACCCTCGAAGGGGTATCTCCGCGCTTGCCTTGGGAACCCGTCCTGGTTTTTCCCTATGAGATAGCCCCTACAGGGCATCCCCAAGGTGAAAGCCAGGCATCCCGCCGCGGGGGGGCCGTTGTGGAGATTAAGCAAGCTTAATGCCCAGAGTTGCAGAGTGTGAACCCATGATTAGGTCAGGCACCGAAGCGAGAATTATCGAGTCCGTGGACATTTGAGCTCAACACCCTGCCGCGTCGGGAATCGAACCCTGGTCCCGGGTCTGACCTCTGCTTCAGGGTCTGCTTGCTCTAACCAGTGAGCCACACTTCTCCACTCCACTAAATCAGGCAAACTATTGGCGTGGCTCAGTAAGAAGGAACGTGCAGCCAGATGGGTGGAGCAAATCAGGGATCCGGAGGGATTGCTAGTTGGATCTGATGCTCAGATCGCGGAAATATTTGCTGATCACTACGAATGCTTCGACAGGGCCAGAGACCTAGGGACAATCGAGGAGGCATTACACTATTTAGAGTGCATAGACCTACCGGCCCTGACCCCTGAGGCTCAGCAAGCCTTGGAGTCTGACATTACCGTAGAGGACATATCGGGAGCCATAGCCAGACTGCGACCGGGTAAAACACTGGGCCCGAATGGGTTCCCCGCAGAATTTTTTAAGTGCACAGCGGATCTCCTGACGCGCCATCTTAAGGGACTCTTCGATGGGGCTCTACGAGTCGGGAGACTCCCCCCAGACCTATGTGCGGCAACGATAATCCCAATACATGAAGAAGGGAAGCCGCAGGCAGACTGCGCTTCGTACCGCCCCATCTCCCTTCTGAACACGGAGGCGAAACTTCTGGCAACGATCCTGGCGTTGCGGCTACGCACAGTCATATCGGACCTGGTGCACCTAGACCAAATGGGTTTCCTTCCGGAGAGAGCCACCAGGTTAAATCTCCGTCGCACCCACAACTGGTTACAAGAAGTACAAGGGAGGGAGGACCCGCACTAGTTCCTTTCCCTGGACGCCGAGAAGGCCTTCGACGCACTTCACTGGCCGTTCCTTGAGGGCGTATTGCAAAAATTCAGATTCGGCCCCAAATATCGACAATGGATCCGACTGCTGTACACTGAACCTAGTGCCAGAGTAAGAGTAAACGGGGTAATGTCAAGGGAGTTCTAGATTCGAAGGGGGCCCCCACAGGGATGCCCATTATATCCCCTTCTCTTTGCGCTTACGATAGAAGTGCTCCCCGCTAAGATCTGACAGAATATAGCCATTAAGGGTTTTAAAAGGGGAGAGAGGGACTCGGAAGAAGAAAAAATATCGCTCTATGCGGACGATATTCTCCTGTATATCACTCACCCAGAGAAGACAATACCGGAAATGTTCCGGGAGCTGGAACAGTATGGACAGCACGCGGGCTACCAGATTAACTGGCACAAATCGATTCTTTACGACCCTAAGGGACAGGAAACTTGGCCGGACCTTCCGGGACGATTGCGGACGACCGTAGAGGGCTTTAAATACCTCGGGGTGTATGTCACCCTGGACAGACAGCTGTCATACCGACAGAACCTGCAGCAAATTTTAGTGAATTTCTCACGCTCTTAGGGCGGGCCGCGATGTTCAAGGTTATCACACTGCCCAAGTTCCTGTACGCCCTACAGAACGAGTATTACCCACTTCCCTCAAAAGTGTTCCAGACAATACATGCCGAGCTGAGGTCTTTCCTCTGGCTGGGTAAACAAACCAGAGTGTCGCTGAATACCCTTCAGAGGCATCAGTACAGCGGCGGGATTTCACTCCCGAGCCTAGAAGCATACTACTGGGCGGAGCACTTAGTTCTGATTAATGATTGGACACTCGCGCAGGCAGATCATCCAACTTAAGCCCTTGAAAGGCACAGGATGTCCCACATGCCGTTGATGTACTATCTCTACGGGGGTGCCAGACAAGGGCAGATTCTCCCGGCTACGGGAATCACATTGCAACTCTGGAATAAAGCTATGAAACGTACTGGGTGGGGGATGAAACCCACAAGACAGACGCCGATATGGCATTGTGCATGGCTATCAGAACTAAACAAATTAAAGGGCTTCCAGAGGTGGGACGATCTGGGTATCTCCACCTAGGGGGACATAGTGGCCAGGGGAGTGCTGAAACCATTTACGGCTCTGGGCTCGGACTTTGGACTGCACCGTACACAGTACTTTAAATATGCGCAGCTGCGACATGCTTGGCGAGCCCAAGATATCCAGGCAGACGAATTGCCGGAGTATGCACCTCTAGAGGGACGCCTCCTACAGGAGCGCATACCGGAAAAGGCAGTCTCACTCACCTACAAAACACTGACAAATAATATGCTGGGTGACCTAGCTAGGCTCAGACGGACGTGGGAGACCGAGGTGGGGGAAATGGAGGATATAGATTGGGACATTGTACCGATGCATCCCAGGGAGGTATCAATTAAATCCCTACTGCGCCTCATCCAGTTTAATGTGCTCCACAGGACTTGCTATGACAGAGCACGGCTTCACAAAATGGGGAGGACGGAGAACACGACGTGCCTCAAATGCAGGGACATGGAGGGGGACTTTTATCACACCATATGGTCCTGCAGTAAGATACAGGAATATCGGAGTAATGTCTTTGAGGGGTTGAGTGAGGTGCTGGAAATTCAAATCCAACCGGAGCCCAGATTGGCCCTCCTTGGTATGACCAATGATGTGGACCTAGCGCGCCTCTTACTAACCTTTCTGGTACTGGCGCTAGTGGTGGCCAAAAGAGACATAGCCAAGTATTGGGGAGCGCCACAACCGCTAAGACTGGATGAGTGGAGGACAGGTCTAGATCTCTATATAGCTGCTGAGAGGGTCACTTACAAAGCAAGGGGATGCCCGAAGAAGTTCCGTAAGGTCTGGGGAAGGTGGAGACAATATCATGGTCTGGACGGGGGGCTATAACTGGTGCCTAAAAAGTGGCCAATTAAACGGCCCTATGAATACACCGCGGGACCTCAGCGGTCCCAACCGTATAGATAATCACAAAGGGGCAAGATCGGAATGGAATATTTAATGAAGGTACTGTGGGGAGGGTGGAGGATGGGAGGAACGGAGATGTGTACTGCTGATGACATGATTGTACTGTTAAGTTATGATAAAATGCAAATAAAAATGTTTTTTAAAGAAAAGTTTGCTAAAAAAAAAAAAAATCGCTTGATCCATTAAGAGCACCATTTCAGAAATGTTAGGAAGGGGATAATTGTCTACAACAATATTCTGATTAAGGGACCTGAGGTCAACACAGAAGCGAAGTTTTCCATCTTTCTTCCTGGTGACCACCACCGGAGAAAGCAATTCAGAGACTTTCACCGTTTCAATAATATCTTGCCTCTGGCCGCCAGTTTTTGGAAAAACTGTTTGTACAACCAAGTATCTGTCGCGGCGAAGTATCTCCCTGGGAGGGGAGAACTTGGTGGCGGAGTTTCAATCCTGCAATTTCAAGGATTTGAGACTAGGGAAACTGAACCCAGAGATTTTTCAGAGGTTGAACGACTTTTGGGGTGCTTTTTCGATAGACCTTTTTGCCTCAAGATTAGACCACCAATTCCCAAGTTTTTTCAGTTGGAGACCGGATCCCTGGGCAGTGTCCACGGACGCCTTCCTCCAGGATTGGAAACAGGAGAAGGGATGGCCCTCATTTGCGATGATCACAAGGGTGACAGCCCAGATCAGAAGGCAGAGAGCGGAAGTGGTACTTCTCACCTCTTTTGGAGATCTCAAGTCTGGTTTCCGGTTCTTGTGGAACTTTCCTGGGATTCTCCAATCCTACTCCCCCTCTTTCCGAGTCTTCTTCTGGATCCCAACGGGGCTCGCATCCTCTGGTTCTGGGGAATTCATTGTGACTCATGGCGTGGAGGATTACCGGGGATGGTGGGAAGTCTCTGGACTTTCGGCAAAGGCTTAGGATCTCATGTCTAAGGCTTGGGTGGACAGCACAATCAAACGATACAAATCTGATTGGGGCAGATGGGCTCGCTGGTGTGTGCAACGGGGTCTCAATCCCATGGACACAGATGTAGTTCACATCCTAATTCTTTGGGCTCAACTGGCCTTTAGCGGTTTGGTTTACAGGTCTATAAACACCTTTCGGTCTGCCATCTCGGCAGGCCACCTGCCAATAAATAATTCTGCAGTCGGAGTGCACCCTCTTGTGTGTAAACTTCTCTGAGATGTTAGACAATCCCTACCTCCGGAACCTCGTTACTCAGCGTTATGGGACGTGAACCAAGTTCTTAACTTGTTCTTATCTTGGCAACCTAATCGGTTTTTAGCACGTAAAGAGCTGTCAGCTAAACTGGCTATGTTGCTCTGTCTTATTTACTGCCGAAGCGTCTCTGATGTGAGAGCTTTGGACGTCACATCCAGAATGTTCAATCCTATTGGAGTGACTTTTACCCTTCAAAGAAGGACTAAGTGCCACACAAGAGTAATCTCATATCCGTACTCCAAATTCTCCGAAGTTGTGTGTGGTTCGTTGCCTGAAGGCATATGAAGAGATGACAAAGGAGTACCGTCCTCCTGGAGAACGCCAACTCCTTATTGCATCACACAAACCTTTTAAGGCAGTGTATTCCCCCACCATAGCCAGATGGGTCAAATGGGTAATGCAAGAGGCATGTATAAGCCTCAGAGACTTTGGAGCTCGCTCAGCTCGAGGAGCTATGACCTTGAAAACATTTGGCTTGAGTGCCAGTTTGGAGGATATCCTCAACATGGCTGATTGGTCTTCCGATTCTACCTTTAAAAGGTTCTACTTCAAGCCAGTGCCGGACATGGCTCACCTTGTGGTGAGCAAGCTTTAAACTAGCATAATCCTCGCCTCCAGTCCTGCCATAGAATGAAACATTTCCTAGCTATAGTAACAGAAAGTTTCAATTCTTTTAGGGACTCGGAGGCAAGGATTATCCCACCCTAGCGCTCTGGTTGAAGAGTTACCACTCCGTATTGGCGTAAGTAGCTCATTTTGAATGTCACGCTTGTCTGAGAGAATGTCAGTATTTGACAGTTCTCATCAGGCCGTGTACGTCCCTGAGTGCTCGATGCCGGCCGGTGAACCGGCTACAGTGTGTTTTGAGAGGAGAGTGAAAAAACCTGGCAGGGATTCCATGGGTATAGGTGCAGGCAACGGGATGGTATCTCCACTATTAAACCTTAAATCTTATAGTTAGAAATAATATACATACATAGCTACATGAAATATTCATTTTACACTTGGACTTATCATGTACTAGCAATATAAACCACCAAATCACCAATGCGTTGTATGCGGAGAATAGAAAACCAGACAAGGAATCCAGACACCTCGTTAATTTCTCCATATGGAGCCTAATACATTGAAGTTCGAGGGTGAATTAGTGTACTTACATTTGTTAATAAATTAAATGAGTGTCGGCGGGACTGGGGCGGAAAGCACTGGGCAGGACAGGTCTCCCTGCCCTTCAATCGCAGTGCCCGCTGTCGAGGCAGAATGCGGGGCCTCCACACTCACCGCAAGTTCAGTCATTGTGGTTGTTTGGGTTACCGGGGCCAGTGTGGGAAAGGGGGAAGGAAGCATTGCTGCCTCAGCCCCTCCTGCACCCACCCCGGCCAGCTATGAGTCAACGTTTGCGCGTCTGTTAAGTAGGCCGGAGCACCCATGCAGTTTTGAAACATTAAACAATTGTGTGTGTGACTAAGGGGCTTGTGAGCGGGACTCTGGGGTCTGTCAGCTTGTGCCATGAGCACCACGGCCGGGTCACGTCCATGAGAGTGAGGGCTGTTGCCCACTACTGTTGATGTGACCTTATGACCAAAGCTGCCAACTTTGGGGCTCGGGCGTCGGCTCAACATCCAGTGGTTCTGAGGAAATCAATTAATCTCCCTGTTCGCATCGCATTCCCCACGCCCAAAAAGCCTTGTGTAATGTAACCCAATGCTCATTTAAAGCCCTATGATGCCTTTGGGCCAAGTTCGCGCTATATAAAACTGCAAAGTGAAGAAAAAAAAATACATTCTTGAAGGTTTGCCAAATACGATGAAACTCTCACGTGGGTTCAACAAGCGGGGCAGATAAAAGAACTATTGTAGTCTTCCGCAAAAAGAGTCCACATACAAAACTGTCTAGATTTTTTTTCAGGCGTTCCCGCAGTCCAAGCAGCTCTGCCTCGAAGCGGCCTGGGATGCGTTTCGCCAGCACACTTGAGGAGGAAGTAATTGTCTGGGGATTGATTCAATGTCCAGACAGACAAGAGCCCAGTCTGACACCCAGACACCGTTCTAGTGCTAATGCCAAACCCTGTCTGGGTGCGAAGTGGAATGTTTTCAAACCTTCACCGCCCATTGCGCAGCAGCTGCTCAATGTTGCATTGTTGCTTACCTCTTTATTTGGGACTGGCTCACTACATTTCTTCAACATCCATCCCTCATTCAAGTGAACTGCTTCTTCAGCAGAGATAATAGCGCTTCAGAATGATAACAGAAGGAAATGTTGCAAAAATACTTGCGTAATAAGTTCTCTTCATTCGCTATGTGCTGTGATCCTACGCAGGTCCCATGTTATGTGCAGCACCTTATACTCTTCCTGTTATTTTTCGATAGCCAATACCAATCTGCTATCAGGGATATGTATTTTTGTGTGGCAAATTATGGGTAAATCACTAAATCTTCAAGTGCCTCTAAAAAATGTTCCTGTGTCCTTATATAATGTAACTGGTGCTCATGTAAAGTGTTCAGGTCGAGTTCACGCTATATAAATGGAACTACAAAAAAAAGTATGGTCAAATCGCGATCGTTTCGAAAGCCAAGAGGTCATACTGCTATTCAGCTGCCGTTCTTCACACAGTTTGTTTACGTAGTCATTTACATGCCCAAGGTGCAGGGCTTTCATAAAGTCTGCAGGGCAGGCAGGCGCTTAGATGTTTTCAAAACTGTCACAGCCATGGTTTACAGTGAACAGACAACACAGAACTGGAAATGCGCTAGGCTAACATGCATGAATGAGGCTGCGTAAAGGCCTGATGAGAAGCGCAGGAATAGAGAGCAATACAATTGGTATAGTGCAAGGGCGTTGTCACAGTCAACGTTCATGGCTGGTATTATGCGTGACTGGAAGGCTCTGTACCTGCCGGCATTGCAAAGGGGCCATGGCTGGAATTAACGAGTGCTGGTCGTCTGCTTGACTGGCACAGTGCAATGTTGTCTTTATTGCCACAAGTGTGCAAGGATAGCAGAGAGGGCTTAGAGCTGCACGAGCATTGGTGCACAAGGCCAAATTTGCACACAAATGTCACTAGGGCTGATGTGAGGCAGCTTGAAGGACTGTCTGTGCAATGCTGTCTATACAAAGCTACCTGTTGGCTCTCTGCCTAAGGCGATCTCTTTACATTTATCAATATATAACCACAATAGATAGTCCAGTGAAAAGCAAATAAGGAATAAAACGAAGAAACCCTCATTCCGGTGTGTATATTACTCGGTTAGTATGTGGTGTTTGTTTACATAAAGGACGCAAAGTCCTCAGTCACCCTAGCATGGCACGCTTCATCATAAGGCTGGCTCCTCACTAATACTACGCACAGGAGATGTGCACTCCGTATGCGTGCACATCTCCTGTCTCTGGAGGCTGGTAGCGTGCGCAGCGCGTGCTTTCAGTTTCCCTTCCTCCGTCAGCTCTACGGAGCCATCTTGTTATTAAACTTTCAGCGCAAGTTTTTTTTTCAAAGACCATACACAGTGACTCCCTCGCAAAGCTGGTTTATGGATCTGTCTTTCACACAACGTCAAGTGGGTTATTTTTAAAGTGGCCCTGTTATATTAAGTATATACAGATTTTAATTTAAAAATACTTCTTTTCTCTACAGTGGATATGGCGCTGGAGAAGAGGTCAGAGGCTGCGTGGGTCTCAAAGATTAGAATATGGGCCGGCAAGGATGGCCGTTGCATTATCTAGTTTATGATTATCCATTTGTACATGGCTCTGTCTGTCTGTGTGTGTGCATGTGGGTGGCTCTGTCTGTGTGCGTGTGGGTGTCTCTGTGTGCGCATGGGTGTCTCTGTCTGTGTGCGCGTGGGTGGCTCTGTCTGTGTGCGCCTGGGTGGCTCTGTCTGTCTGTGTGCGCGTGGGTGGCTCTGTCTGTCTGTGTGTGCATGGGTAGCTCTGTCTGTCTGTGTGTGCGTGGGTGGCTCGGTCTGTCTGTGTGTGGGTGGGTGGGTGGCTCTGTCTGTCTGTCTGTGAGTGCGTGGGTGGCTCTGTCTGTCTGTGTGTGCATGGGTGGCTCTGTGTGTGTGTCGGTGGCTCTATGTGAATGACTGTGTGGGCGGCTCTGTATGTGTGTGTGTGTGGCTTTGTGTGGGTGGCTCTGTGTGGGTGCAAATGCAATAGGTCTCGCATTTGCAAGCGATTAAGCTATTGGCATTGTAAATGACAATGTCATTTATTTATGTTTTCAAAACAAAAACATAAATAAAAATAATGTCATGAGCAATGCCAATGGCTCTAACTTTAACAATGCCGAGACCATTGCATTGTAAATGCTTGTTTTTTTTTATTCACGATGTTTGCGGCCGCCATTTTTTCATGGAGCTCGGGCAGGCGGGTCGCGAGTACATCGTGTGCGTTTTAATGTTTGATGTTTAATGTTTGCAGCAGGTCCTGCAATCGGATTGCTTGCTGCCTCTGACTGCATCGGGTCAATGTGTAATCTATCCGGGCGGAGTGATGCGGCCTCCGGGGAGGTGTCGGAGGCCCGCAGGTCGACCACATGCAAATTTCATTTGGGAACCAGCGCCGCTCTTTCAATAAGCTGTCGCTGCGGCCGACCCTTCTCTGCGTTACATATGTAAAAGCCTCATCGAAGCTGACATGTCAAATTCAGACCATTTGTGCAAAATCCGCCCTTAATAATACCATTTCATTTCCCTCAAATGAGACTTGAATGCATGCAAAATGGAAAAGGATATTTAAGGTCTCACATTAGGCAGATGTCTTGCCGGAGGCCGATTCAATATGGGCCTTCTGAAGTGTGTAACATGCGTGCTCCGTTCCCCGCTCAGAATATGTCACCTGTCCCCCTCCCTAATAGTTAAGGCGAGGTGATAAATTGAAAAAAAACAACCATGGTGGAATTTCTTTTTCCTTCTATTCTGCGTAGAGTTAACACTCTCGCCCCCACACCCTATTTGCATGTTTTCCTGGTTAAGCTAGCAAGCCAGCTGACAAAGCAGCATATGTTTTAAAAGTGCTTTGAGGTGCAGTGCGACAGATGTGGGTGCTAGATTAATTTTATAATGCTACTCCCAAACCCTTTCGACTCGTTTGCACTGCACATTCTGGGTGACTTGGTTATTTATGTTAATACGCCCATCGCACCAAACCCCTCTCTTTTGCAGATGTATGTGGGAGTGAGTCAACGAAGAGCAATGCGAATGGCCTGCCCAGACTCACAACATCGGGGAGAAGAGCCGTGACTTGAACTCAAAGCCTTGTAGTTTGACTCGAGCCCCCGCTCGCTGTCTGCTCCGCCCGCAGTGTCTGCGTCTTCCTCATCCTCGTGGCTGGCGAGAGCCCTTTGGTTCCTTTGGTGAGAACTGTACCTGTTCCCGATGCAAGGACTGCCTCCAAGGGGCAAAGCCCTCAATTTGCACCTCCCTACGTGATTACTCCATAGTGGCAATGCCGCGGGGGTACGAGGGAGAGCAATGCCATCAACCTGCACTACCCCTCCATCCTCAGTACAGCAGAACTGTACACGTTTTATAGCGACTGCCCACAGTGGCACTACCCTGCACCTGCCTTGTACAGGGGTGGAGAATGTTCTAGAATGCCAGTGGTTCCACGTGCCCTTCTGCCAGACGTGGATTCAGCCTTCAAGTGGCTGTAATACGTCAGCACTCCCACACTGTGTTCTTTGGCAACTAGATGCCACCAGAGTTCCATAGCAGAGACCTCGACTGCTGCTGGGTTGATAGCTCCAGTGCTCTCACACTTGAACCCTGTGCCCACCCCGCCCCTGCAGCTCTGACAGTCTCTCCAAGTTTGCCCGGTGGGAACTTGCTAGAAAGCTCTCCGCCAGAGTAGCCAGAGGGAAACCAGACACAGGCTGTTGCCACGGTCATTATCCACCCAAGGGGTGAGGATTCAACCGGTGGGAGCATGAGCGGCTCCCCTGGCTGTACTCACCCATGTGGTGGTGCGCCGCAGAACAACAGCGCTAGGGAGCGCCCGCAGGGAGGACTAAACCACGAGGAGGCCAGTGGATTGCCCAAATCTTCCCTCCAACTTCCCACTTTGCCCCTTCAGAAACAGATCCCCCCTAATCGCCATATATCAAGGGTTTTAGTAGGGAATATTGCTGGTCTGATGACCAAGATAGATGACCCGGAGTGGGATTCATTCACCAGTAAATTTGAGATCTGCATGTTCCAGGAAACATAGGCGAGAGGGGAGGTCTCAAAGCCGGGTTTTGCCACTTTCAATATACCCACACTATCTGGGGGTAAAGGGAGACCATCTGGAGGCCTAAGTACATGGGTAGGTGTTCACTTAGGTTGTACGGCTAAGCAGACAGACACAGGTTCTAAAGATATATTGTGTGTCACACTCCAGTTTCCATCCAAGACTTCTGTAGCTCTCATTAATGTCTATTCCAGACCCTCACCCTTAGGTAAATAGTCAGCCACATTGGAAGTATTAAATGCTCCACTGCTGTCAGTTACATAATAATACTAGGAGGGGATTTTAACTGTCATTTCGAGCATCTGGAGGGAATTCTTCCGGATAGCCTTTTTGACTAAGATACATTTTGGGCAATCCCGGAGAGAAGATGCCCTCCGGTCAAAAAATGGTCCCTCCTGACAATCCAGATGAATTCTCTGGTTCTTATGCACTCGTTAAGAGCATGCAATGGTAGAACATTGTCCGATACATCCAGTTGTTATACATTTTATAGAAAAGATCATGGCTCCTTATTAGATTACATCATAATTGACTCAAAATCCTGGAACAGGCTCATTGATTTTAAAATTGTCCCAAGGCTGGATAGTGACCATTATCCACTAGTTTTGGAAATCAAATCATTTAATCAAGGGAAAGTGCTACCCCTGGTTGATTTTAGCGATACAAAATTGACCTTTTCTAATTGCAGGACAAGAGTGAGATGGTCCCATTTCTGTCACTTAGAAGACAAATTGAGCACCTTGTATGAAGCTCTAATTTCTGTTCTTGTGGCGGCATCTAATTCAATTGCCTCAAATGGGGGAAGGTCCCGATATGGAGATGGTGGCAAAAAAACACTCCAAATTAGGAGAAGTAGCATTGTCTTTCTTTTTTTTCCAAAAAAACAAAATCGACCACGAATGAAGACCCCCAGGCATGGTTTAACGATCAGTGCCGCAAGGTAAAAAGATCCTTGGTTACTTCAATTAAGACCAACGATCGCCTAAATATCAAAACAGCAAGGAAGACATACAAGGTGGCAATTTACGAAGCTAAAAAGGGGTGGGAAATGGAGAGGTGGGATGCATTGAGAACCGCCCTCGGGGACAGGGCTATGAGGACCTTTTGGGGAGTTGTCAACTCTGACAGCTCTGGACCCAAGACATCGGTAGACCCGAATTTGGATGAGGAGGTCTGGCGGGAAAACTTCCAATCCCTCTATTCGAATGAAATCATGCTGTCAGATGTGTCACCAGTGGGAGGTCATCCAGGGGATGTTTCCCCTTTGTTTCTAGAGTCTATTGATCTCCCCCATGACAGCAGCCCCAGCATAAGTATAAGCATAGACGAAATTAGGGGAGCCCTTATGCAAATAGCACCAGGTAAAGCTCCAGGCCTGGACAAGATCCCGGAGGATTTATTCTGCAGCGAGCCAGTTGTCTGGGCCCAATACTTTTGGGTTTTATTCAATGCTATTTTGCAGGGCATGGGGATCCCGTCCAGCTGGCTTGGTGCAGAAATAAAAAGGCTCTCCACTCCTGCCAACCAATTACAGGCCTATCAGCCTGATTGATATTTCTCAAAAAATCTTTGTGCACATTCTGCTGCTCAGGCTACAAAACTGGATGGAAGAACAGGTGATTCTGTCCCCTTTGCAGGCCGGATTCAGGGAAAAATTATCCACCCTGGATCAAGTACTCAGATTACAGCTGTTGTACTGGAAAACCATGTGTCTGGAGGGCGGTAGTCTTTTTCTAGTATTTGTGATCCTGAGGTCTGCTTTTGATTTGGTCCCAAGGGAAAAACTGTGGTCAGTCCTACATGAGTTGGGGGCTCCAGAATATTTAACCCATCTCATTAAACGGCTACATGTGGACAATTTTGTGCAAATTAGGTTTGGCAAGGATGGCGAGTTAACTGCCCCCATTCCGATCAAGCGTGGTGTCCGACAGGGCTGTGTCCTTGCTCCCACTCTTTTTAGTTTATATATTAATTGTTTAATAGATTCGCTACTGGTCGAAAAAGGCTTAGATGCACCTAAGTTAGCCTCTCGACTGATTCTGGCAATGATGTTTGCAGATGATACGTTATTAGTATCTAAATCGCCCATGGGCTTATAGAGGATCCTTAATAAATTTGAAGTTTTTTGCAGAGAAAGCGGCTTAGAAATTAATCTGCAGAAAACCAAATTTATGGCGTTCAATAGCTCCAAGAGCACATGTCCTAATCCCCTTTTGTATGGCAAACCTCTCGAAAGAGTTTCCTCTTTCGTTTATCTGGGGATCACCATTACAGATAAAATGGATTGGGGGGGAACACATTAAAAAATCATCTCTAAAACTGTCTCAATCTTCAGGTGGGATTATGAAGGTTTTCTGCAAGTCCACTTAGAAACCAATTAGCCCAGTCATTGAAATTTACAAGGTGCAAGCTCGGGGAGGGGCCTTATACGGGGCTGAACTATGGGGCCACTCTGGCCCCGTGAATTTACCACAGGTTGAGAACAACTTCTTACGACACTTGTTGAATCTCCCAAAGAGCACCCCGTTAACCCCACTCCGATTAGATTTGGGGCTTATGGCAATCTCAGATTTATTAAATCTCAAGCCCTTAATGTATTGGCGCCGTCTGTGGGTAACCCCAGAACTCTCTTTCTATAGAGAGGAACTTCTGGAAGTAATGAATCTGCGGGGGGCTGCTAATTTGCTGTGTTTAGCTTTTATGAAACAAACACTCACCACTATGGGGCTACGGGAACTCTGGGTGGATCCTGAGCTTGCCTACTCCTCAATCTCTAGAAAACAATTGGAGACTCTTTTTGAGGAGCATATACTGGCACAGCTTCATAGCTGTTCCCGAATAGGCAAGTTGACAGCATTCCTAGAGATAAAAGATAGGCCTCTACTTGAGCCGGCCTTGGATGTTATCAAACCTGCTGCCGCCAGAAAACTTTACCTTCAGTTTAGGTATGGGGTGTTGCCACTTTGCTGTTTTACCCACAAATGGAAGGGTTTGCAAGTTTCAAATTGTCCGGCAGGCGATTGCCCTGTTGAGACAGTATTACATGTGTTCTTCAGCTGACCTGGCCACCACAAAGCAAGAAAACGTTGGCTGGTGCAGATTTACAGGAACCTTGGAACTAGACACTGTTCGGAGGCGTTTAGGATCCTCAAGTTT
Organism: Lissotriton vulgaris; assembly: GCF_964263255.1. Classification (NCBI taxonomy): domain Eukaryota; kingdom Metazoa; phylum Chordata; class Amphibia; order Caudata; family Salamandridae; genus Lissotriton; species Lissotriton vulgaris. The sequence continues at coordinate 497,164,842 of NC_141694.1, forward strand.
GATACAAGTATCCCTATTGTTTTTCAGTCGCAGGTTTTTTATTTTCTATGTGGTGCTCGCGTAAGCATTATCTAAAATCTTCCCAACAGGCGATAGATGCCCCTATAACAGAAATGTAATTAGTCCACTCTCCCATGGATTTTAATGATGGTCATAAATTTATAGCCTTGCTATGCTGATTTAACAAAAACGTGTTTACTCACTGTTTAAGGAACTACGAATCAATTAGTTTACTTCCACAATTTTTGTAAAAATGTTATGTGTAGAAGTAACCTCTAGCAGGGTATAATCCCAATATGGAGACTATGTTAATATTTTTAAGATAGGATGTGGTTATCTTTTTATGAACTTTTTAAAATTGATGTATTTATTTATTTATTATCGGTACTATGCACTTTCCATAGATGAATTCTTGTTTACAGTCCAGTCCATTCCCCTACGATACGATCTGTTGTCCCTTATTACCAGGTTCATTAATTTTTGTATTTATATTCTTTTCAAATTTTGTACATATTGATAGTCATTTTTATCCATACTTACTTAGAAATATGTATTTGTATTATGAGGTTATTTTATATTTTCATTTTTACTACTTCTTTTCTCCTCTTTTTACCACTGTATGTATCTTGATTGTACTTTTGAGGTCAAATTGACCGAAATAAAGTTTATGATGATGATGATGAAACTTTCTGTTACGATAGCTAGGAATATTTTCTGTCTTGGGCTTCAGGCAGAGCAGGGAGGAGTCTCCGCACTGGTGCAAGTACTTCTTGCTCCAAAGCCCAATGCTAGTTCGACTGGCAGGAATCATCTGGAGGCCAGTTCAGAGCGGGCCCAATGCACAATGCTAGATTTGGTCTTAAACGTAGATAGGTTTATGCCTGAAAATCCCTTATTTACTCCTGTTAGGAATTTAAAATTTCCAATGTTAGATTTGATAGTAAATATATGTTTATGTTTAAAATTCCTTAGTTACACTGATAGAAATTCCCAGCAGGACGTACATTGATTTACTACTGTGAATTACTCTGCCTCAACTGCAGAGAAATCTACAATAGTAAACCCCATGCCAGGACTGAGAAGTGGGAAATACAAGATCTGGTCAGTCTTGTAAATTTGTGAGTGCCCGCAACCCATACATTTGTATTCATTCTGCAATACCATCTTTCCTACATGGATGTGGGGTGAAATGCATTTCTCTTCTAGGATAGGAAGGTGAATAGATCACTCCAAATTTGGTAGAAGTGTGGAGGAAGAGCTCTCGCCACATCAATAGGGAATGTTTTCCCTGTGGAAGAGTAAAAGAGGCAAAATAATAAAATATACATTTGTGCAGTGTACGTAACTCTATGATATGTAAATGTTCGCATTGGCGAATAGTGGCCTGTGGGTTATGTCACAAGACAATCCCAGTAAGATGCCTGAAAACCTGCTCCTGCTGCAGTTTTCCAGGTATACTTCTTGCAATGTTTAGGAACTAGAAAAACTAAAGGTACATTTATGTACTTTTATTTCTTTTTGTCAGTCGGGCGCAGAGAGTCTTGGCAGCTACATAATTTCACACTGGGAAAAGATGCAGAAAACTAGCACTGTCAAAGCTGGATTTCAGTGTCTCCAATAATCAGTCACAAAGTCAGGAATTTTGAGAACCAAGCAATATTGTGCCAACTGTCACAGCAAGGTAAAAGGCAGGAACTATGCGAGGATTTTTAGGTCTCATGTCAAAATAGAAGTTTGGCAAGTGGAGTGCTCTCAAATAACCAAGCAAGTATAGGCAAAGCCAACTGATCTAGCAGGTGCGATGGTTATGTTTTTATGGCATACATATGGTACAAAAATCAAAAAGCAAAAAGTAAACATGCTGGGACCTTTGCATGGTTGCCTTATGCTTGTAAAAAATGTTTCACTAAAAAAAACATGGAGTGGCTGTCTTACTAGTGATGTTTTAAAATAATAAGCCTTTCCTTTTACTATACATTTTATTATTATTTGTGACGGATAAAATAATAAATCACTACCTAACCAAGTACTAAAATTGCAGACAGCTACAATGTTACAGTTACACCTCAACACTTTCTAACACCAACATTAAAAAGGAGATAGAAAATAAATCACCATCTAACCGGGAACCCAAATGACAGCGAAAATAAATAGATATTCTTTAAAGTCAATATATAAAAAAATAAAAATAATGTAAGGGCACTTTGAATCAGCTTTACAACTGAAGGGATAGGAACTGTTTTTGAGGCAGACGTGAACAAAGTGTACTGATTTATGCAGTCATTTAAGGTGAAGTGAGTTAATAGGTAAAGGCTAACCCATTACCTCAGACTGTATGCTGTTGTTAACAGAGGCAACATGTGAGATGGCAATGTAACAGATTAATGATTGAAGTCCACAGACCAAAAGCACCATTATATAAATTCTATGTAATAAAAAAAACAATAGTCTTGCAAGAGATCAAAAGTGATCTTAAATGCCAGACCTAAAAATGTAAGTTTACTACAATATTCAGTAATTTGGGACCACGTCTAACTAGCTCATTGAGAGCTCATCCTGCATTATCGAAGCACTGACTCTGGCTAAAGGATTTCTTTGGCCTACCACAAAAATATAAATCTGAAATTACATTTTGTTAAGAAAAATGCAAATTGACAAAAGTAGAGCTCACAGCCTCAGTTTATAGTTTGATTCTCTCTGAATGTATCTGCTACTTGTATGCATGTCATCATGTACTGGAAAAGAAACCCCATTTGTAAAGCTAGAGTTTGTCACCTGTCATACCCCAAAGGCATATTTCAACCTCATTTAAGCATGATTGTCATCATTTTGGATATTTCGTGAATGATAATGGACGCCATAGGCTGTGCGGCCATTAAAACTGAATGGCCCACTCAGTTGGTGCGTTAGCGATGTAGTGCTGTTAGCACTCTAGTGTACGCACGTTGCACGCATCACTACATCCTCAGGCCAAGCGTGGCCTGCGGGGTTGAATAAATGGGGGGCGCGCGCTCGAGCACGTCACTTCCGACTGGCACTGGGTGTGAGGCTCACTGGTTGCTGCTGCGCGCTACCACCCCTGCGCAAGCGAATAGGCCGCAGGGAAGGCCCTACGCCTCACCCCACAACATTGGCGACGAGTGGAGGGAGCCCAACCCTCGCCTGTACGCCTCGACCCTGCCGGAGCGGTCTGCTCGCCTCCGCGGTGCCTACCGAGTTTGACATGGCGACTCCACTTGCCTCACGGGAGCCGGCGCGCTCCTCCCTGCCGGGGCCCCGCCTGCTGCGCGGTGCTGATCCGCCACGTGGGCTGCTCGGTGTGAGGAGTTTTCCTCCTACGTGCTGACTGTTTCGGCCTGCTGTGGCCTGGCAACGCCTGGACGAGACACTGCTGTCGCTGCTCGCCCGGAGACGTGGGCCCAGGGGCGACCCCTGCTCTTCCCCGCTCGCCGACCACGTGGCGCGTGGTGTTGGCGGTGAACGCTGATTTGCCGCCATGGGGGATGCGGATGCCGCAGCACCTGTTATCAACATTCCTTTCCAACACGCTGCGGCTGGGGTGCTACCCCCATTCAGTGAGGCGAGCGATCCATCCACGGCCTCGCCTCGATGGAAAATCTGGTTGGAGAGGCTAGAGAACTATTTCGTGGTCACGAGGGAGACGGATGACGCGGTGAAAAGATCCCTACTACTCCACTATGCAGGGGACGAGGTATTCAGACTTTTCAAACACCTCCCCAACCCGAACGCAGCGACCACCTATGCTGCTGCAGTCACCGCACTCAACAACCATTTTGACCCCCAGTTAAATGTCGACTTTGAGGTCTTCAAGTTGGGACAAGCCTGCCAACGGGAAGGGGAATCTATGGATCAGTTCCACACCAGAGTGAGGGAGCTCGCCAGCTCTACCGATGAGGACCAGCCAAGGGCCATACGGCGCCAGTTGATCCAAGGTTGCCGCGATAAAACACTCAGGGGCCACATCCTGCGGAAACCGGGGATCTCCCTGGAAGACATTCTCATTTTAGCTAGAGCCCACAAACTCTCAGATGCCAGAGCGACGGCCATGGAGCAGGCCCTACACAAGACTCCCGCCTAAACTGAATCCATCAAAGTTGAACGCGGCGACGCAGTACAGCCTCGAACACGTGGCCAGGCGCACAAAGGATATCGCAGGGACCCGCCTCCAGCACGCTGCGGATACTGCGGCCATGAACCTCATGCGGCTAAAGACTGCCCGGCTCAGGGGCAAACCTGTGGAAACTGTGGAATCCCCAACCATTTTGCGTCTGTCTGCCGGAGAAAGAACCAACCCAGACACTCCAAGAAGCCGTGGACGCCTTCCAAGACCGTCCGCCAGCTATCACTGCAAGACTCGCCACCAGAGAGGTCGGGAAAACACCTACGACGACTCGGACTCGGAGGACGAGGAGGCGTATGTGATCTCATTTGCCAGGGAACTGAAACAGAGGCGACGGCCACAACCAACATGTGTGGTAAAAATGGGGGAGAATGAGGTAAAAGCCATCATCGACACGGGCGCTACTGTCAACGTTATGGGACTGCAACAGTTTAATAAGCTTCGCCCCCGCCCTGAGGTCCTGCGCTCCAAGACCAGAATCTTCGCCTATGGGGCAGACACCCCACTACCCCTAAAAGGAAAAATTGTGATACCCATTCGGGCAGATGAGGCAGAAATATCAGCAACGATACACATCATTGACCGGGAGGCCGATACCTTGCTAAGCAGCCATACTGCTGAGGACTTAAAACGGATTGCATTCGCCAACCGGATCAGAACCCATCAAGTGGACGAGTTGCTTGAGCGATTCCCTGAATTGTTCAAAGGGCTAGGCTGCATCAAGTGCGACCCCATCAAACTCCACATCGACAAGTCTGTTGCTTCCAAAGCATTACGTCACTGGCGGATCCCGTTCCACCTGCGGCCACTGGTGGAAAAAGAACTAGAAAAGCTTGAGAACCTGGGAGTTATCGAGAAGGTAACGGGGCCCACCCTGTGGGTTTCCCCCATGGTCATAGTGGAGAAACCCAAACAGCCGGGCGAGATCCGCCTATGCATTGATATGCGGTTGCCGAATGCCGCCATCAAAAGAGAAAGACACTTGACGCCCACTATGGACGACATAGTGGCAGACGTAAACGGCTCGAGATGGTTCTCAAAAATCGATCTCAACGCAGGTTACCATCAACTACCCCTCGCGGAGGAGAGCCGCTTCATCACAACGTTCAGCACTCACCTGGGCCTTCGACGATATAAGCGCCTCAATTTTGGAATATCGTCAGCAGCGGAGGTATTTCAAAATACCATCAGAGAACTGCTATCAGGCTTGCCGGGGGTGATTAATGTTAGCGATGATATTTTGATCCATTCTGCCACCGCGTCTGACCACTATAAACATCTGCGGGATGTCCTGAAAAGACTGAGCACACATGGAGCAACCCTCCACAGGGACAAGTGTCAATTCTTTCAATCGTCAATCGAATTTTTTGGCTATGTCTTTAACCAAGAGGGTGTTCAAATCGACCCAAGGAAATCAAAATCCATCAAGGATGCTCCCGCACCGAAATCACCAACAGAGGTGAGGAGTTTCCTTGGGATGGCCACGTATTGTGGCCGATTCATTCCAGGCCTAGCAACGCTCAGTGAACCCCTACGAGCACTAACGAAAACGGACGCCAAGTGGCAATGGGGCCCGAGGGAACAAGAAGCCTTCCGGGGGATAAAGGATGCTCTCCTTGAGCATGCAACATTATCCTACTTTGACCCCGCCAGACGGACTGAGGTGATTGTCGATGCCAGCCCGGTGGGCCTCGGGGTGGTCCTGACCCAAGAACACAAGCCTGGCCAATGGACGGCTTTAGCTTTTGCCAGCAAGGCGCTGACCCCGACTGAAACCAGATACGCTCAAATTGAGCGGAAAGCCCTGGCAATCAAGTGGGCGTGTAGTCATTTCCATTTGTATCTACAGGGCCACTCGTTTGTCATGGTGACGGATCACCAGCCATTAGTGCCTCTCTTCAAGGGCACTGCCCCACACCCACCACCACGAATTGAGAGGTGGGTGATCCAGCTGCAAGCCTATAGTATGGAAGTGGTATACAGACCGGGAGCCAAGAATCCGGCTGACTACCTGTCGCGCCACCCGCTGCCCCCTGAGCCAGTACCCGTGGACGACGACTGCGAAGAATACGCCCGGTGGATAGCACTCGCCTCCTGCCCCCAATGCATGACCATCGAAGAGATCAAGGAAGCAGCAGTGGACGACAACCCATACATGAGATCACTGAAAGCTGTACAGGAAGGATCCTGGGCCAACTACCTACATCCTCCCGACACATGGACAGCCTCAGACAAAGAGGCTCTCACGAAATTCTGGCACGTCCGCCACGACCTCAGCGCCACGGAAGAGGGTGTGCTGCTGAGAGGAACACGATTGGTAATACCACAGCGCCTTAGATTCCGGGCCACTCAGCTCGCTCATGGCGGACACCAGGGCTCCACGAAGATGAAGGCACGCATGCGTGAGAAGGTGTGGTTTCCTGAACTAGAAGCAATGGTAGAGGACTATGTGAAAAACTGCATGTCCTGCCAACTAACAAGCGATCCCGAGAGGCCAGCCCCAATAATCACTGAGGAGGCATGCACAACCCCCTGGACCAAGATCAGCCTGGACTTTGGGAGCTTCCCGGGGGAAGGACACACCCTGGTGGCTATTGACTCGTATTCCAAGTATCCCCTAGTGGAAAGGGTGCCCTCCACCGCCTTCACACATGTGGGGCCGGCGCTGGAAAAACTATTCGCCATGTTTGGTTACCCGGAGGAGATAAAAAGTGACAATGGGCCACCTTTCCAGGGAGCTGAATTCGCCACTTTCCTGAAAGCCAGAGGCATCTCCCACCGACGCATCACACCTCAATGGCCACAAGCCAATGGGGAGGCAGAAAGATTTATGCGGACTCTCAACAAGATGTTCCGAATAGCGGTGGTAGAAGAAGCTGATCCCGAACAAAGGTTACATGAGTTCCTAAGGGAATATCGAGGAACTCCCCACTGCACTACTCAGAAGAGCCCGTGGTCTCTAATGTTCCAGGGCCGACGCCGAGACCTCCTCCCTACGGCCCCGGAGCTGGTGCCAAGCCCGAATAACATGGATGAGATCCAGGAACGTCGGCACCAGAATAACCAGCGGGTGAGCCGACGGCGTAGAGCGGCACCACGTCGACTATACCAAGGGAATCGGGTGATTATAAGGAGCAGACACCCCGGAGGAAAGTTCCAGACCTTCTACGAGCCAGGACCATGGACGGTAACAGCCACGAAAGGGACCATGGTGACCGCTAGAAGAGAAGGAGAAGAAGTGTCAAGGAACACTTCGTGGTTCAAAGCGGTCCCCCCTGGGCCGAGTACGGACATAGGCGATGCAGGTAGAGCCGAGGAGTCACCCCGGCCCCGGGCCACGACACCCGAGGAAGACCAAAACCCAACAGCGGACCATCAAAGGTCAGCGCCAGAGTCTGCGGGTGGAACACCGACGATACAGACACCCATCCGGAATCCATCACGCCACAGAGAACAAGAGCCAGATAAAACCCCAAGGTACAATCTGAGACCCAATCCACCCCCAAGCCAGCGACTAAAAGACTATGCCTGTCAGCTGAGACCCTGAAGTCATCATCCAAGGGACACGCAAGTACAGAGCATTGTCTTAGAAAATGTTGAATTGTAATAGACGCTTATAGATGGGACATTGGCAAAACATTCATGACGTTGGATAGTGATGTAGTGCTGTTAGCACTCTAGCGTACGCACGTTGCACGCATCCCTACATCCGCAGGCCAGGCGTGGCCTGCAGGGTTGAATAAATGGGGGGCGCGCGCTCGAGCACGTCACTTCCGACTGGCACTGGGTGTGAGGCTCACTGGTTGCTGCTGCGCGCTACCACCCCTGCGCAAGCGAATAGGCCGCAGGGAAGGCCCTACACGCCTCACCCCACAACAAGCACCACAGGCTCAGAGCAGCAGCACGTCTTTCATGGTCTCCCTCTGACATGGCGTACTAGGGATTCAGAGGGATTGGAATCAGGAAAGGAGCTCCCCCTGACCCCCCCCAAGAAGAGGAAGAACAGCTGTAGTGTCCCACGGATGGAAAGAGCAACCGTTCAAGAAGACCTCCCTGATTTCGAACGTAGGAGCCCAGAATGCCGCCGGTCAGACGCCATTGAAAGCCCCGCTCCAGGAGGAGAGTGGCTTTCGCAGGTGCTTGCAGGGGGTGCAGGCTTGGGGAGGGAGCCACAAGCGGCTGTTAAAACCGTCATAGAGTACAGAGCTCAGAGTTTGAGATGGCATGCCTCTTGTTTGTTTACATTTTTGTTTCACCGATTTTCACGGGTGAAGGGCAGGTGAACTCGTGCACAAACTGAACAACGCCTGAAACGTTACACTAAACTACACTAAGTTGCACAGATTCCCCAACTAGACACAATAACCCCTCACCACCAAATTGAGTACTAGGTACCTACCTGCCCTGTTATCTCTTTTTATACAGAGGGAACCAGCGAGCGTCACCCAGCACGACTAAGGGGCTGCTTTCAGGTTGAACTTGTCCTGGTAGTCCGTGTTGGGGGGTCATTGGAGGATTCCGAAGCACTGGCCTGGCTGGGGGAAAAAGCAGGCCTCTGCAGTCTGTATTTTGCACACCGGAGCCCGATCAACATAGATACAATTAGCGCATCGTGACCCACAGTGCCTGCTGCCCCGGGGAGCCAGGAAGTGGCGAGTTGGTGCGCGGCCACCCCCTTCGATTTGTGGCTTTCTGTTAATTTGTCATTGTTCTAGTCTGACTGAATATCCTGAAATCCATAGCAGTCTGCTGGAAGTGAGGTGTTTGCTGGTCTTGAGACAGGAATTGTTGCTCCATCCTCGAATCCTATAGTTGTTAATATTGCTGTATTGTAGCAGAAGGGCACTTTATTTGATCTTGATGGAAAAACCCAGGGTGTGGGTGAGAGAGCACGAGTCAAGTCAAGTCAAAAAGTCAAAAAGTTTTTATTTGTATTGGTACTCGACAGAGGACCACAAATGTTACATTTTACAGAAATAAAAGAAAATTTCAACATTAATCAGTATAAAGGTAAAAAAGATTTAAAAAATTTGTAAAAATTGTAGCAAACAAATTCATTCGGTGGCTGTTTACACAACTCTAAAAGTTTGCTCACTCTTGTAATTCTGCAGGTGCAATAAATAGGGTCAAGGTATCTTGTACGTGCTGTAGTTACCTTTAAGCTAGGACATACAAATAACAAGTGCTCAATGTTTTGGTCACCCCCTTCACAAAGTGGACATAGTGGCGATCCTCCTGGTAGCCATCTTACTGTGTAGGTTAATACGGGTAGGATGCCCAATCTTAACATAGTAATCGTCCTCCTTGCACCATGAGTCAAAGAAAACCCGATATATGGCTGGATGTATTGGTATTCCAGTGAGTCTACAAAAGATTTATATGTTGATAATTTTTTACAGTGTTCGTAGTCTAGCTCATAGCTCAGTTTTGGAGTAAAACATTTTAAGAAAAGTTTCATTTGGGCTGCTGACCAGGTGAGCAAAATGTCTGGACTAATTTTTGCCATTTTGAGTACAGCTGTCATGTTCTTTAGAAAAGTTTGCTTTTTGGCTTCAATGTCAAAAGTTTCTTTTTTCAGTAGGTTTCTTAAGGTGCCCTCCTTTGCGTGAAGAAGATTGTAGGTCCACCTAATTACATTAGCCACAGCTGTAGCGTAAGAACTTGTGATGGAGAATTCTAGTCTCAGTGCTTGAACTGGTATAGAATCTGAGACCTTCATGATTCTTTTTAGGATTTTTCCTTCTTTGCGATCCATGTAGATCCACTGCTTTATTGGAATATACTGCGTTGCATAAGATAGCACAGGGGGGATTTTTACTCTATATATTTTTAACAGTGAGGAAAAATGCCTGTTCCCAGTAGAACAATAGAGTCTTGAGAGGGCCTCAGCATGTAATTCAGATTTCCTTATTAAATTTTCTATCTGTTTTGTATTTGATAAGTTCTTGGAGAGAATCCTGCCAAGGTAGGGATATTCGTCAACTACTTCTATCTTTTCTCCTCCGAGGCTCCAGCTGTATTTAGCACTTGGTTTCCTCCCCGAAAAGGCTACAATTTTTGTTTTCTTTAAATTTGGGATTAAGAAGTTTTCTTTTGAGTATTTGTACAAGATATCCAGTGATTTTTGTAAACCAAAGGGAGTAAGATCTAGCATCACTATGTCGTCAGCATAGAGTAGTGCATGTATGCTATGCTTAGCGATTTTAGGAGGTAAACTTGAGCCCTGCTGTAACTGATTGGGCAAGTCGCTTAGATATAAGGAAAATAATATCGGGGCTAGAAGGCACCCTTGTTTTAGCCCGTTAGCTGTATTAATCATTTTCGTTAAGCCTTTCCCCCCCCCCATTTGTACTTGACACCAAGTGCTGGTGTGAAGATTTACTATGATTTGCAGCAATTGTTCTGGAATTCCAAGTCCCCTGATTTTGTTCCATAGGGTTGGTCGATCAACACGGTCGAACGCAGTCGAATAGTCTATAAATGCTGCGTATACAACCTGAGATTTTTCTGTTACATATTTGTCTAGTATTGTCTGAATGATAGCAATATTATCTGTAACGGAATGTTTCGATCTAATACCTCTGCGGCAAAGATTTTACCTACGGCATCCATCAGTGCTATTTGACGGTAGTTCCCTGCGATGATCCTGCTCCCCTTTTTATGTATGGGGATGATGATGCTCCCCTGCCAAGATTTTGGTACTTGTCCGGTTTTGAAAATATGGTTAAAAAGGGTTGATAGCAACTGACTCCACTCCTTTGGGTTTGCTTGAAAAATCTTAATAGGTATTTGATCGGGGCCAGAGGCACCTGTGTTTCTTGCTTTTCGGATGTTCCATTCTACTGAGGTTGCTGTGATTTTGGATGTTGGTGAATTATCTTTTTCCTTGTTATTGTCCGGACTTTTTCCATCTGGTTTAATCGGGTTTGCTTTGTATAGATCAGTCAAGTAAATTTCCCAATCCTTCGGTGGAACCGGTATGGTTTGGAGTTTCTTTTTTGTTCCTGTTATTTTAGCTATAAGGGACCAATATTTGCGTTGATTATATTCTTTTGCAGCTATTTGAATGTCAACCCAATTACGATCTTGCATTACTTTTTTATTTCTTTGTTTCTCTCTTCTCAGTTGATTTTTTTTAGTTTATTAATTTCTTTCTTAATAGACGGAGAAAAGTTCACGTATTGGGCACGTATAAGTTTGTTGAGCTTTTTCTTAGTTATAGAGTTTTGGGTATTATTTTTATTTTGGTTTTTCCACTTGTTATTTCCTGCTGTATCATGATGTAGCTTATTTAATAGAAATTTTTTAAGTTCCTTAATTATGTATTCAAAATTTTCTATTGGATCTTCCGAAATTGTTTTCGCTAGGAGTTGAGTGTGCTCAATCAATGTAGAAATTTTGTCCAGGGTTGTTGAGCTCCAGAAAATTCGTCTCTGTTCACTTTTTATCAAAACAGAGCTTCTATGGAAAATGATCTGACTGTCAGGTGTTGGTTTAGGCATCCAATCGGTAGTTAGATTCATCAAAGCGTGGTCACTCTCGAGACTAAACTTTGCGTGCAAATGCGTAACAGTTTCCAGCAAATCCATGCTGCAGATGATGTAATCTATGATAGAAAAGGTTCCGTTACCCCGTCTGGTGTATGATGCCGGGATGTCTCCTTCTACGTTGCCATTCAAGATTACTCCATTTAGATTAGGTAATACAGATAGTAGTCGTTTGCCTCTTTTATCGGTTTGTATGCCTTTAGGGAAATGTGGAGTTGTAAATTCTACAGATTCCTCATTGTATAATTTTACCCATTTGCCGATTTCAGAATTAGAGATTTTTCCATTTAGATCGCCTGCAATTATGTATGGCAAATGGAGTTGATCTTCTACTATCTGCATAATGGTTTCCATGATATCGGAAAATATGATATCTTGTTTCTTGCCAGGAGGGGCATATACATTGAAGAGCAGGATTGCCTTTTTGGGTGCTGTATTATGTATTTTTAAGGAAACCTTAATGCACTGTAGGTTGTCTGATTTGGTCTCAACAACTTCCTGGGCCCACAAGTATTCTTCCCTCAATAGAATGGCCAAACCACCTTTTGCGTGACCCCGGTTGGTGGCTTTTGCTGGAATGTCATGAACATAGTAACTTTTCTGAGAGAAGGATTCAGTTGCCCAGGATTCTTGCAGGATCAGGATATCAGGCTGATTACTCGTGGCTTCAGACATTTTATTCTTAGTTTTTCCTGCCATGTTCCACGATGTGATTTTTAATCCATTGTTAAACAGGTTGTCGTAGGCATGTAGAGACTTCATTACTGTTCAAAGTCTCCGAGACCCAAGACCAGGACTTTGTGCAATCGTTGGATTCCTTTTCTTTTGAATCATGATGCCATACTGCCCTTTCACCATTATCCACCTGTATTTTTAGAGTGTCTTTCCCAGGATACTTAACTCCTGAGTACATGACTCCTAGTTCTTCTATTACATCAGAGTTTCTAAGGAGATTTTTTTTTGAGAGTTAGAGATTAGTCGTATTTGGTCATTGTACCATAAAGGGATTTTGTTTTCCTTTGGTTCCACTCTTTCGATGACGTCGTATCCATGTTTATGCAGTGTCTCCTTTTCATTGAGTATGATCCCTGGAAGAACAGATGACCAGAATGTTACCGTTACTATTTTATTATCTTTTTTCGGAAAAGTTACTAAATCTATTTCATTACTGTTCAATGATTTCAGAGGCCTTATGTGGTGTATGAGATTGATGACCCTTCCTCTATTAAGTGGAACTGTATCCGTTGGAAAAAGTTCTTCAAATTGTATTGTTTTGGAATGTGACACTTCTCCATTTTGTTGGTATTTGTCAACGTTTTCACTTTCACCTGTGTTTCGGTATGCTGTTTTTTCGGAGAGCTTGCATGGAAGATATACTTTTGCTCTCGGGTCCAATGGTTGCATTTTCTCTTCATTATTTCTATAACAGGTTTCCACTTTTTCAAAAGATTGAGGCTTTATGGTTTCAACTGCTTGTACTTCTTGTGATTTATTGGTAGTTATAGATTTTTGAAATTTTAACTTGCGGTTTTTCTTTTTGTGGATCCGTCTTAAAGGTTTTTTCCTCCTTCTTTTTCCTCCTACTTGTTCGGTTTCCGTTTTTTTGTTGATTATTTCACCTTTTTCAATTTCTGATATATTATTAAAGCTGGTTTCTTGGGTGTCTTGAACAGGATCATTTTTGTGTGTATCTGTTTTGATTGGTTTTGAAAAATTGGATATTGTTTTACGTTTTGAGGTTTTTCCTTAAATAGTTTTTTTAAAGAGTATATTATTGTTTCATTTTGGGTTTCCAACTTTCCCTTTTTTCGTTTTGGTATATCTGATGTCTGAGTACCAAAGTCACGTTTTGTTTGCTCCTTTTCATTATTATAATTGCTTGTGTTATTCTTTTGCAGTCGATTGTTGTTACGTATCAATTGTTTTTTCTCTATTTCAGGGAGATCTTTTTTCTTTTTTTCTTCCACTAGGTGCTTTAGTATTCCAATTTGGACATCCAAAGTTTGGTCCGAATTTCTAATATATTTCCTAAAAAGGAAAGGACCGATTCCAATATTTCTTGTAGCGAAAAAAGGGCCTTTGACATTGGTGTGACAGTGTTAACAGAAATATTGTTTTTTAATGAAAAGGGATCCAAAGAGGAATCGAGTGTAAGAGCTTGTTCAGGTGTTTTTTTCAGAGGACTATTGGTTGACTTGAGTTCTGAATGATTTTCAGTTATCTTTGATGTATTAGCACAAAGTTCTTCTAATTGGTCTGAACTCCCGAAGCTTTTTATAGGTGTGGAGGATTTAAGATGAATCGCCTCGTGATCCAGGGATTGTAGATCTTGTGAGGAATTAGTAGGTTTTGTTATAGGGTCAGATACCAGATTGCTCAAATTTAGAGTTGGTTGAGGTTTCATTGCGGTGCATGTTTCTGCCCCTGTGTGTGACGGTGGATTGGGGATATTTTCTGTTTCCAGTAATTTCATGTCTAGATCCTCTCTAGATGTTAGGGCAGAAAAATATTCACTGATTGCCGGGGTAATAATTATGCGGCCTTGTTTTATTGCTTTGTCTGAGGATTTCCGTACTGCGTCCTCTGTGCCCATACGTTTCATGAATATTGTACGTGATCGTAGTTTTTTAAATCCCATTTCCTTTTCCTTTTGTCGGCCTGTTTGAGTTTTAGTGGGGCTGGTTTCTCTGACGTTTAGTTTTGTTGTTACTATGGAGCTTCAGGACGTTCCTCTATCGGCCCACACTTCGCTTGCGATATCTATATTGAGCTCTTACAATATTTTATTCTTTTATGGTGGGGTCCTTTAGGGCAATGTTACACTGTAACTTTACGTTTCGGGCGCAGATGTTAATAGGGTGGCCCGTCCCGTCCTTGTACGTCCTCGGACGGCCACAGACGGCCCGCCCTTTGCCCGGGGTTCGCCCGGCGTCCCGCGAGACAGAGCTACTGCTGTTTTTGTACTAGGAAGTGCGGCCGTGGGCGGGGCAGGCAGGGGGCGCTGACCAGGTGACGTCAGGTCTCGCAGGGACTCCTGGAACAGTGAGTCCCTGCCGCGCAACACCCCTGCAGCCTCTCCACGCCACGGCAGCTGTTCCGAGGATTTCTTCTCTGGCAGGTCAGAGTTCTTGTGACACGCAGCGGCTCCCACGCAGCGGGAGCGGCAAGTTGTGGAGGTATTTGCCGATGAAGTAGCTGGCGAAGCAGGCAGGCAAGCTACGATTCTCCAAGCGATCAGGCATTCAGCAGGGTTATCTCCGAGATGAAAGAGCAAGCGCCTTATCAGGGGTCAGCCGGCCGTGGGCGGGGCAGGCAGGGGGCGCTGACCAGGTGACGTCAGGTCTCGCAGGGACTCCTGGAACAGTGAGTCCCTGCCGCGCAACACCCCTGCAGCCTCTCCACGCCGCGGCAGCTGTTCCGAGGATTTCTTCTCTGGCAGATCAGAGTTCTTGTGACACGCAGCGGCTCCCGCGCAGCGGGAGCGGCAAGTTGTGGAGGTATTTGCCGATGAAGTAGCTGGCGAAGCAGGCAGGCAAG
Source organism: Lissotriton vulgaris (assembly GCF_964263255.1). Lineage (NCBI taxonomy): Eukaryota > Metazoa > Chordata > Amphibia > Caudata > Salamandridae > Lissotriton > Lissotriton vulgaris. The sequence continues at coordinate 497,180,067 of NC_141694.1, forward strand.
CTACGATTCTCCAAGCGATCAGGCACTCAGCAGGGCTAAGATATTAATCCAACTAGGCAGGACGTGAAATAACGTTGTCTGTCACATAAGGGCTTGTCCAGGCATGTAGATTTAAAATATGGAACCATATACAAAAGAAAATCCGGAAAGATGAAGAAAATGTCCGGATGTTAAAGGATGTGGAATCAAAGCATCCTGGTTCGGGTTTATAATGAAACACCAGGGGAGATAGTAGTAAGAACGGAAGCATCTGCAAGTACCAAGCGCAGGGCTCTCCCAGACGGATGTAGTAGCCAAATATGCTCAATCAGAACGAAGGAATCATGGTCTTTTAGCTATATGTAAATGTCCAAGTGGTGAGTAGCAAGGTTATTGGAGGTGCAGTTCAGTGCTCACTGTGCTCACTTACAAGTATGTGAGCTTATATGACGAGCGTCCCTAGAAGAGGAGTCCAATATGCTGCAGCCAAGCCTCACTGCAGCAAGAAGCGTGATAGATCAAGTCTGTGTAGTAGCGGAATCAAAAAGACGGGAGACGGGACACGAGTCAAACTTTTGCCATGGGGAAAAAGAACAGGTTGGGCCTACCCCTATGTCACCGCAGGTGACACCCCGTAGAATGACTATAGAAGGGTTTCTGACTCGCTCAGTTAGTGTAGTATCTAAGGAAATTGATCTAATGGAAAGGAGACTCTACCTGTCTAGGGAAGGCCCGGTTCGTTTCTCCCCCTCCTCCGACCCCACCAGGGTACAGGAGGATCCCTCCACTTCATCAGGCTCTACTATCTTATCCACAAGCCATCCATCATCCAGAAGGGGAATAAGTTAGAATCTCTGCTTCTGAATTCCACAAATAAGAGGGGAACTGTCTCAGCTATAGGGTCTGTAGACGAGGGGTCTAGCCCCAGCCCAAAGCCTATCCTAAAGAACAATGAGAAGAAGAAAGGGCGAGTGGTTAGGAAAGGACTTTCAGTTGCTCATGTGGGCACTCAAACATGACTGCATTGGTTGGAACAAGGCCTCCAACCTAACTTCTCCGACATTATGGATCAGTTTAAAGGGTTTATAACTGGAGTAGCGGGCACTCTCTCTTCTCGAGTGGAGAATGTGGAGATGGTCATTCGTCAGTTAGGGGACACAACAACCAAACTTCTTTCTGTTTTTACCCCTCATAATGCTCATAAGGTTTCTGGGGGGAAAGAGGGGTAGCAGGATTGACTAATGAGAGGGGGTAGGGGGTGGATCCTCTCTATTGGGCAAATGAGAGGCAGGCACCTAGGAGGCCAGACAACATTCCCTCCTTTTTAGCTTTACCTCCTCTTCCTTGTTTGGCTCCCTTGAGAACAAAAAATCACACCGGCTACCAGGGTCAGAGCAAGGCAAGTTCTCTGGCCTCACACCCGAATTCTGTCTCAAGCAAGGTAACAATCCAGCTCCCTCCTGCAGTAGCTTCCTATGTAGCGGTCCTGGCCATTGCCCCCCTTTAAAAAAAACAACAGTGGAGACCTATCCAAAGTTGCATTGGCTTTTTAAGCAGGTTAGGATTGATCATTTGTGTGCAAGAGGTATGATTATGGTGAGCAGATTGGGTTGGCTAGGTCACTCACCTAAATCTCTTGCAGGTGACTGTGTGGTCATTAGCTTCTCCAACAATTGGTGGGCGGGAGTGCTTTTGGACCAGTTCTGGAGGGGGAAAGGGTATGATACAGAGACTCCTCTACTCCCTTTGGGCTATTTCTATAAGCCATAGTTCTGTCCCCAGGAAGGGGGTGTACAAATCCCAAGGGTTACGAGCCTTGGTACCCAGTAGGTCTCCCTCCCTTTTTGTGACTCTCCTATCACATTAGGTAATAGTATTGATCCCCTGGCCGATTTAGAGTCCTTGGACTGACAGGAGCCCATAGAGCTTGTCCCTCTGTGCTCAACTCCCCAGGCTTTCTCCAGTGTCACTTCTGCTGTTTATAACTCAGTAAGGGCTATGAGCTGGAACATCACCAGAATTAGAGGAGAGCTGGAAAATCAGGTGTGACTTTATCTCTTCAATGCAAATGATATTATCGGTCTCTAGGGGACATGGCACAAGGAAGGGTTGCTGGTTTTGGAAGGAGTTTTGCCATTTATTTCTTTTGCCTTGCCCTCTGTTCATAACCGGGCTAAAGGGGGCATGGCTACTTTTATTAGAACTACCCCCACTGTAAAATAGAAACCCCACACACCAGCTGTTCTAGATATTCTATTGACATTTCCTCATCACCTAAGGGTGCTTGTTGTTAACATTTATCACCCACCTAGGTGGGACCAGCTAGGTGTTCATGAGCTTAATCAGTTTTTATCAACACGTCCACTCAGCATTCAGGCTTTAAGTTAATTCTCCTAATGGGCGATTTTAACTTACACCTGTGTGGAGACTGTTTTTTATATGGGGATACCTCAGAAGATGAGGATGTGGTGAATGGCTATCAGATCCACCTGCAGCATTCGCCCACTGGGGATAGGTTAACTTTGGCTGTTTGTAGATCATTCTCTTGTCAACATTCTGAATTGACAGGAGGCTGGCTATACTATGCATATCCCAACCTTTAAGGGACACGAACTCCTTCATCTACTATTGACTATATATTAGTTGCTTCTTGCTTTTTAACTTCTCTGTTTGAGTTTAAAACCGTCATGCATACGCTGAGTGATCATAATCCTCTTTTGGCAAATTTCAACTGAACAGTGCCAAGGATAGGACTGTACAGTGGCGTAACGAAAAGTGAGGGGGCCCCCCTGCAAAGCACAGTGAGGGGGCCCCCCCAGCAGCACAGCCCACCACCTACCACTTTGCCCCACCAACAAAAATAAGCTGTCACCTAAAGCCGAATTTTCAGCACTTATCGATGCATACTACGAAAAGCAAATATAAATAGAATGCACTTTCATTGTTTTCTAGGGCTGCCTGAATGATGAGATCCATGACTGATAATTAAAGGGAACAAAGACAGAGAAGTCACATTACAAATGAATACATACTTTTTTATTTATAACCCTATTTAGTGCCAAGACGAGGTCTTTCCAGGCTCTTTAAACACATAGCTGGCATTTTTCTTTTGGTAAGCCTACTTTATATTCCTTTTCATGAAATGCATTCTCACACTACAGTAGTAAATGTCAATTTCAAATGCAAGGAATATTCAGAGTGGGGGCACAGGGGGTACTGGAACAAGAAAAAAACTAAGCATCGGTAAGCAGTTTACAAAGGTATGTTGAATGTGCACCTCACATAGAGCATACAGCTGACTGTTGTGGTGCACTGTAGCACCCAACAACAATTTTCAATAATATACACCACATGCAGACATGTACTAGCGCTCACTGGGTTGAGCTTATATAGCACATAGCTCAGAAATACCATACTGTCTGGCTAATTTAGAGATGACCCTAACAACACTTAATTATTAACTCAATATACATTAAAATCGAATATTTCCTGCAACCCAAGAAATTCTTATCGATTTGGGACCTGAAACTGTCCGAACTGTCACACTTGTAAGAGTGTGAATGTTAGTACTTGTGCTGTCACTATCACTGGCTGAAGTTGGCATGGGCAATGTGTGGTGCAATATGCAGTGTCCTCCTGTTGATAGCCCTGGCATTTATTTTTCTGCAAATTAAGCACTGCTCCAAACCTGGTAGTGGGCAAAGCACTGGGTCAACACCGTGCCCTTCTCTGGGGTGGTTAAAATAACTCCCAGCAGCACCGACACTGGTATCCTAGAAGTAGGCATAACAGGTAGCCAATTCCCTAGATCCGCCATCTTAAGAAGGCACAGAAGGCAGAGCTTCCTTCATCATGATACACATGCTTGCACTGGCTGCCAATGTGAGGCTTCCCTGTTCTCCTCGCGGGTAGCCCCCCTAGTGGTAAGGAACCAACAGGGATTCGCATACGGAGTGGCCTAGATACCTGGTGAGAGAAACCACCAGGGGAGTTCAGGTTATGGGCTGATCCAACTAATCTGAAGGCAGGGTGTTTGGAAGACCTTTTAGGGTTTTGTGGGAGCGTTTGTTTTTCTATGTGACCCCTGACCATATCCGAAGCTATGGGTGATCGCCCCAATGTGTTTGTCCCTGTGGGAGTGCCCTGTACCTCCCTTAATACATGAGTATTTAGCACTTTGCTTTGGCATCCATGGTAGGGGAGAAGGGGAGGGGCACGGGTGCAGTGGCAGGGTTCTTCAGTTCCTGGATAGCTAAAACTCCAAGTTCTAGTTTCGTTGTACGGAGGAACTGTACAAGGGAGGACTTGCACTGCACACACCCCACCTCCTCCTCATTCACCACCAAAGTATCTAGTTCCTAGGCATGTGGCGACAGTGCGTTACACCCTGATCTAAGGCCATCATTGTAAGAGGTGAAGGTGAGGCTGCAGAGACTACTGAGGGAATGGAGGACTTAAGGGGGTGAAAAAATGTTTAAAGTGAGTGGGGATAAAGGGTTTAAGGAGATAGGGATTTAAAGGGGTAGAAAGAATAGGCGTGCAGGGGCTCAGGAGGAAAAAGCTACGGATGGCTTAATTCCCAAATCCGCCCACCCACCCACCCACTGAGGCTCCTCGCCACCACGGACCACTCCTGCCTCGGCTCGGACAGACTCACCTGAAGCCTGGCCTACAGCTTCAGTGGCAGGCGCAAGTGGGCAGAGGAAGAGGACAAAGGCAGGGGCTAGTAATAATTAAATTATGGCTGGGGGCGCCGCACGGTGACGACCTTTCTCAGTAGTCTGGCTGGGTCCTGGGATGCCTCACCTCACTCGTCACGCACACTTTTAATTGTGCTGCTGCGCAATGCACATGACTGTTTGGCATTAGTCACCAGCCCCACCCTATGTCCCACCCTGAAGACGTGCAGACAACAAGACATCTGTATAGCTGTCAAGGTTTCAGATTGCCGTGTGTGACCTTTTCATAATTTCAGTGTAATTATGAGTGACATTCAACAACTATGAGTGACACTTTCTCGCAAGCAAAATCAAGCAATGAAGGCAAGGGAAACAAATATCAGAACCCACGCGCTCCTAATAAAGTAAATTAAATGAGTGGCACAACTTTGTAGACAGACTAGTGACTGCTGAGTTTGGTGTGCCCTCGATCACTGTATGACTCGGAGCACTGCACGCATCAGGTCTTGGCCCCGTGAGCAGAAGGCCTCAAACTGTCCAGCATTTATTGCACTGCCCCTTTTGGCTGCAGGCCTTACTTTTTATGTATAATAGACTACACGTTAATTCTTTGTGTAGCAGTGGGCACCATAGAGTGTGCAGCTGTGAGATGCTGTTTGCGTGAAGGTGGCTTGCATCTGTGTGCCCAGTGTAGCTGTGCACTATGCTGTATGGATGCAGTAGGCTAGCATCTGTGTGCACAGTGTAGCTACATGCGGCTGGATGTCTGTGTGCAGCAAGCTTCAGACCGCATACAGTGCGCCTAGGCCCCAAACTCGGTGCAGCACCCCTCAGATTTATCATCCAGCCCCATGGCTCTGACTCTGTATGCACAAGACGCCTGTCTCTGATTGTTCGCTTCAGTTTAAGGCGTTTGCTTCTCAGCAGGTCTCTGGCTTTCTAGCGAAACAGGCCTCGTGGTGCTTAAGTTTAGCATTGTGAGGTTCAGTCTCCAAGTACACGTTTATTTTACTTTGCCATTTTCTATAGTGCGAACAAGACCCTATGGGCTATCAGAGCGCTTTATAATTACCCCTATGCACACATTTATTTCAAATTAAATTTAGCTGTATTTCCATATATCTGACGCCAGCAGCCTTAGTACTTTTAATCTGTTCGAAAAGCACCTAGCTGCCAATAAATACAGGTAATCCCATCCCCTCTCTCAGTATTGCTGAAATAAAACACTATATTTTCAGCAGTGAGCGAGGCGAACAAACCTGAGACCTGCAATTGACCGCTGATCACTCTTTTCTTAAGTGTTTCTCTACTATTAACTTTTTAAGGACATTGCAGATGTCCCAATAAGTGTAAATCAACCCTATTACACTGAAATAAATTAACACACGTTACCTTATTGTCTTGAAGCCTAGGAGATAGATAATTGTCTTTCACACGGGAACAGACATGGCATGAATCGGGTAGTAGAACCAACTTGTTCAGGGGATTGAGGAATGAAGATTACTGGCCTCTCTATGGCGAGGACGATCTCTTGGCAAATTAATTTTCCGTGGCACGAGAGGGGCATGGGGGAGTGTGGCTGCTTGATTTTAATTGCAGCTCTTCTGATAGCTGAACATGATGCGGCGGGACAGTGCAAGCAGGCAGCTCTGCTGCGAGCGCCATGCTTTTGCGCAAATAGCTCTAGCCAGCCTCCCACAAACGGAAGCAGGATGTGACGTCTGCCGCGCCAGGAATCAATCACCTTTTCTGACGAAATACTCTGGCCCTGGCGCGCACCATTTAATTCAAGAGGAGGGCGCGCACCATTTAATTTATGAAAGAGGCTCTTGAATTAAATCAAGCAGCCACCCGCCCAAGCTGAGTGGCCCCCTCGCCCCCCCCCCCCCCGAAGCACGGGGCCCCCCGCCAAGCGTGGGCTGCGAGGCCTGTGTTACGCCCCTGGGACGGTAGCCCTGTATCAAGAACCTGTTGTCCCTGTTGCTCAAAGGCGCAGGCTTAAGTGGGCCATGGTGGTTATTGAGGATTTCTTAAGGACCATGATTTTGGCTTGTAGGTCAGATTTTAGTATTTGCCTAGATGAAGAAGCCCCTGTTTCAACAAATTTGAAGAAATGTGACAACATAGCTTGGAATATAAAGACTGCCCTGGTCGTTCCATCTGCAATTCACTCTGCACCACCTTGTAGGTAGTTTGATAGGGTTTGTACTAGGGCTCTAAGAGACCTAATGTTTGCATTGCATAAAACGCCCTGGGACAGGGGGGAAATCAGGCAGGCAAGACTGTGCTAATGGGTGGCGTGGAGTAATAAGAAGACATTCCTTAAGTTAGAACTATGGGAGAGATTAATGGAAGCCTGTGCCATGAGAGATTCTGCTAAGTTTTGGTGGATTGTGAACCACCCCATTTTTGCCATGGATCATGTCTGAACCCAGGCCTTGATCATTCCCTCATAGGAGTCGCGAGAGCACTTTGAGGCTATCTATCACATAGTGATTCTCCACTATGTGGGGGTGGGGGAGAAAGCCGGGCCTAAGCTTTCATTAGATGGAGGTTAAGAAAGCCATTCGACCCATTCAAGAGAAGAAGGCATTCTAGAGACTTGTTCAATTCTGAAGTGGATCTATGAGCCCCCCTGCTCACTTAGCACTCTTTAACGCTGCTGCTAGAGGGACGATGCCTACTAACTGGAAAAGCTCCATCATAGTACCAGTTTTCAGGACTGATCCTGCCTGCTATCATCCCACAGTGAAGTTAAGAGCGAAGTGGACAGCAAAGTTAAGGTCCTTGGAAGGGTTTTGTTGGACCTCTTTGCATCGTGGGCTAGGGTGGGGAACAGTCTCACAGAAATTCAGTACATGTTTAGGCCCAGCCGAAGGACAGTGGATCAGCCCCTTAGACTTATGCTGTTGACAATTAAGTGTACTAGAGCCAGGGAAGGTTCGATCCACTTGCCCTTCATGGACCTTAGTTCTGCCTAGATCGTGTCAATAGAGCTAAGTTGTGGGCTGTACTTGGAGCCGTGGGAGTCAAGACGGCCTTGCTTTCATTCCTGCAAGGCCTCCATGAGAACCTTTCCGCCACGGTTGGATTTAGATCGGAGGGGGGTGCACTTCATCCCTGGAATTGAAGAGAGTGGTGCACTGAGGTGTATTTTGCCCCTCTTTCTCCTCACTGTGTTTATGAATGGTTTGGAGGCAGCATTGTTGGTACAAGATCTAGATGTCCCATTAGTAGGGGCTCGCCTTTTGCCAGTTCTTTTATATGCGGACAATACTATCCTCATGTCTGTATGTAGGGTATATTGAAGGACTGGACCTTTCCACAAACCATCTCAAATCACATGTGATTGTGGTGGGACCTAAGAATACCAGGTCAAAAAGCTTCGTGTCAAAGGGTCATTCCATCTCTAGGGTACAGCACTTTCCTTACCTATAGATTCTTTCAGACTCCAGGTTTTCTTGGCAACCACTGATGAAGAAAAATTTGCTGAAACTTAATCGGTCACTGCGGGCCTTGCCCTTTTAGCTAGACGCTTGGGCCACTGGCCAGTATTGGCTGTGAGATTTGGGGTTATGTATCGTGTCTCCAGCTACAGGTGATTGAAAACTCTTTCCTTAGGGGCCTCCTTAAATTTCCTTCAAGCATCCCCTCAGAAACGTTGCATGAGGAAGTAGGTATGGGTTATGTAACAGACTGGATTGTCCATCGTCCCCTGATCTTCTGGCTATCAGATTGGTTGAAAGAAGATCTCTTGCTTAATAGGCTCCTAACACACGATTGTATGGCGTTGAGAGGAGCATTGACTATTTCTTGGTTAGCCTATATCAAGCTTGCTTTTAAGTCTTTGGGTCGGCCGGAGCTGTTTTCTAGTCCTGAAAGAATAGTCAAGAGGGACATTCCCTGGTTAAAACATGCTTTTTCGATACGTAGGCTTCAGAAGGGGGAGCCATAACCCTTTCCTTCCGACAACTCATTATGGTCAATGTCTTCATATCACAGGAGGCTCCTGACTTACTTCAGGTATAGCAAAATCTATCAGCTTTAGTTACCTAGAGGTGCTTGCTGTACAGTCTCGGACTTCCCTCCTTGCTCCTGCGATCAAGTGCCCCTCCCTGATACTTTCCACATTGTTATGATATGTCCCAGGTTTCATTGGCTGCGACATAATTTATTCTGGCATCTTCAGTTGAATCAGAATTTTATTCAAGGCTTACATCTTTTTACTTTCTCCAGATGTTAAAAACACCCCTTTAAAAAAATTATTTAGCCCATTTTTATCAGGGGTTGTTAATGGCTGCTGAAAATGAATTATAGACGGCTGGTTTTAATAGGACAGTTGTTCTTTCAATTGATGAGATGATTATTTGTATTCTATGCATTTAATCTTTAAGGGGATTGTATGTATATCTTGTACTGAATGTTGGGAGATTTGGGATACAGATTTTTTACATTGCATGATGTATTTTCTATGTACTTTTATGATTTTGAAAGAAAATCGAATAAAGTTATAACTAACTAACTAACTAACTAACTAAAGAATGACTGCCCGCCATGGTGGGAAATGATGTCATTAGCTGCCTGCCTACTAAAACAAGCATTTACAATGCAACGGTCTCGCCTTTGCAAAAGTTAGAGCTATTGGCCTTGTCATTTACAATGCTAATAGCTTAATCTCTCGCAAATGCGAGACCATTTGCAATGCAATAGGTTGCGTATTTACGTAAGTTTGAGCTATTGACATTGCAAATAACAATGCGTTTTATTTATGTTTCAAAAACCAAAACATAAATAAAAGGTCTCTCACACTGCGGTCTCACTCACACTGCGGTCTCTCCCTAGAACACACATATGCTGTCTCTCACACTGCTGTGTCTCTCGCACACACTGCAGGCACACTCACCATCCGACATTGCAGGAGGACCCTAGCAACACATATTTATTCTTACCTTTGCTTGTACACTCTGTTCATGCTGTTTGTTTGTTCTATTCCTGCAACAATTCTCTCATGTAACGTAACTGGTTCTATTGTACAGTGCTCTGACACCTTCGGGTAAAGTCCGCGCTTTATAAAAATGCATTAAATTCTCACCAGCCACATTTCAAGGAGGTGTGGTGGGAGGGTAAGGGTGAGATTTATTGCTCACCCCTATCTGTTAATGTAAGGGTGTGCGTGGAGGACCGCGGCACCGGCTGACAAGAAAGGACCCGTCAGTGCGCACATGGCTGCCTCCTTTCGCTTTCGCCTCCTGATGATTGCAGTTCATATAAGGTGCTGAAGGGGGTCAGAGGAAAGATCAGAGGAAACATCTGATTCCAATTAGTACACAGTTCCATCACGACGGAAGGATGCGTGCGCTCGAAAGTTGAAGCGCAGGTGAAAAGCCACGTGGCCTAGAAGCCGTTGTAGGTTATTTAGGACGCCAGTTAAAGCCATTAAATACCATGAACAGCCTGGTGTTCGGTGGCTAATATAAAGGGGCAGTTTCCCTCTTTTGCAGGTGTCATCAGTCTGCATGGTGCTTTAGGCCGGTTGTTGCTAAGAGCTGTAAACTCTTCTGAGAGGTGAGAATGACGAGCAATTTCAAGAAGTGTTTGACTCACTGAGCTATCTCATTGGATACCCGAGGAAAAGTCATGCTAACGGGTTATGTTATATGTGAAGTGGGCACAGTTAACCGGCCCCATTTCATGATGGTGAATTTCAATCAGTTCTGGATTTCCAACTAAGTCACTTCACTTTTACCATTCTATGTACTGGCGCATTTGCTTCTGATATTTGAGGCAGCTCCTCTGGAGGCAGCTGAACAGAATCTTTAATGTACTCTGATCTGTGCTGCTGCTGCCCGAACCCTCTCCGCTGCCTTCTGGGATCATTCTGCAGAAGCAGGGCATAGGCTTGGGCAGCACTCTCTGACTCTGTCTGCCGTTCTGCTTACCGGCCTCCTCTGTCATGGGTGGCAGACTGATTCCGTACCAGTCTCTCCGTATCACAATACCCACGACAGTGGGGCTGTGAAACGAGGAGCGTTTGAAATCACATCCACAAAACGACCTCCTCTTCTTTTCTTTGTAGTTTTAAATAGAGCGAACTCGAACCAAAGGCATCAAAACGTTTTATATGTGCACCAGTTGCATTACAGACGGACACATTCATTTTTAGGCCCGGGATCATTAAGAGGTTCGCCCAGGATCACAGGATGAGTGAGTCTCTTGCCAGACTCAACCTGGTTCCCCAGCTTCAAAGTCGCCCGCTCTAGCCTGCATGTGTGAAGTTCACGGACGCATCATTCTCATCAATCCATTTCAGATTGGCATGTTTAAACCAGCGGGCCCAAAAAAAGAGCCCCTGAGGAGAGGGCCAATGCAGCTGCGCCACACAGTGTGAGCAGCAGAGAGCCAGGGGCATACCAGGCGCGTCTGTGGCGAAACGGGTCAGGGGGTTTTATGCCCGAGAAATGTGGGGCGCGGGCAATAACTGTTGCACCCAGGGGAACAATGGAGCCAAGCCCCTAGCTTCCCTTAGTGCAAGGGTGAGGCGAACTCTCACACACCATGCAGCCAGCACACAACCCGCTGCGCAGCCTGTGCGGGGCCACATACGGACTCCGTGGTGACGGGCACCCTGAGTCCTTAAACGAGGGCCCCTCACAGGCCCCTTCAGTCCCCCAGAATCAGAGCCGGTTGTGCTGCAACCCCTGATCCTCCCTCCCGGGTAATAATCCCTACTCAGGGCCACTGGGGCCCTCAGGGTCTCTCGGGAAGGGGAAATCCCGGTGCCACGGGGCCCCTCGCCCTTCCTGAGGCAGTGTGAGCTTTCTTTGCCATTTTAGCAGAAGCCATTCGAGCTCAGAAGTGTTCTGCCACCGAACTTATGTGCTCCTAGAGGGGAAAGCTTACCCACTCCCCCTAAAATAAGGACAGGCCGGTTTAGCTGTGCATGAGGCGAAAGAACAGGATGAACAATGAAATGCTGACCCAGTGAAATGCGCCCCTGAAATCCTTCGGCCTTGGCCCCCCCGGAGTGGTGTGGGGTGTCCAAGTTGTCCCGGAGCAGGCACTGATCTCAGGCCGAAAACGATGAGCAGCAAAGGAAATACAGATGCATGAAATGCATTGCCCATCATTTTTGACTCGTTGGACGAAATGAACTCGCACAATTTTTGAAAAGTCAACCTCCTCCACAGCATATTCGGATAGCAATTGCTGGCAAGCCTGGTCCTTCTTAGAGAATATCCCTGGGCACGTTTTCAGCAGCAGTTCAGTAAACTCGCGGAGACCCATCGCTGTGTTTGTCTCTCTGCTGTGTTTAGGATGGGCCTCCTCTTTAAATCTGCGCTGATGATTACCCTTTCATACAAAGCGGTTACATTACTAGCGCCTAATCAGCCCAGTTCCCAAGCGCCGCGCCCCCCTGGAACTGAAAATCTTCGAGTCTTCGGCAATTAAGGCCTTTAAAGCTCGACCTATTCTCGCCTCTGGCAGTAACGCCAGCTCTTAAAGTGGCCCGGGGCTGTTTTTAGATAATTAAAGAGGCTTTCATAACAGGAGCGGGCAGCAGGAGCCTTCCGCGCAGGACACTGTGAGCAAGCGGCTGGCGCCTCACGGGCCTGTGGTGGTGACAGAGAGCGGGCGCTCGGTGCTTTACGAGATTGGGAGGGAGAAGTGGCAACGGGGTAGTGAGTGTGGGCTTCGGGGCCTTGCGGGCATCGCAAGCACCCTGTAAATAAAAGAAACAATATCAAAACGAAACATGCAACTTTTATAATAAATAAAATATATACGCTTATTTGTAGTCCTCTCGCTCTGTGCTCTGGATATAAAGTCCACTTTAAACAAGTCGGCCTGGAGCGCGCCTTGGAAGAGACGCAGGAGGGCAGGAGCGTGACGCCGTGAGCGTGCACGTTGGCATTCCCTGCGGCTGGCGCGTTCACAGCCCGGTGTCTGCTCTGTACCGCTTGGGGAGGCAACAAGGCTCGCTAGCGGCAGCGCTTTGCGCTGCAACGCCAGGCGAGCCCTAAAAAGAAAGTGAGGACATGAAAAGTACGAAAGAACGTATATATTGATGTTTTAAACACACACACGTACGTGTACATGGAGGACGTGGACTTAAACTAAGTGAAAGCGATGTGGGAGCGGCTGCCGAGATTCCCACCTGCCGGGGATGTGAGTTATGTCTCCCCTGGAGATGGTTTGCCCTTCTGTTGCCAGCGGCGGATGTCAGCTGGGTTTGTTGTGGTTTCTGAACGCACCATAAGCAGAGCTGCCAACTAGTTTGTAAGTTGGCTCTCGCCAGTTCCCCACACCTGAGGTGTAATGTTTGTCTTACCCGGACTTATATCACTTGCTCTGAAGTGAAATGTAAATCCCCACATTGTTAGCAGAGGTCAAGCTTTGGGAACCCCCCCTGAGCGGCAGGTGTGGGGGTGGTTGGCAGTATGCGGGGATCGTGAGGGTGTGTGGTAGGGTGCGAGTGGAGGCAGGGAGTCTACGGTACAGCAGGCTTCTTGGCACAGTCTATCTCGATGGTGGAGCAGGTTGTGAAAAGACTTTGTGGGAAGGGGGGGCAGTGCATACAATGAGGATGGCGCAGGGCCCTGTGTGACTTTACAACTTGTACATTTGCACAAAAAATTCCTGTTAGTATCTTTTATGTAACTCATGTAATCCTAAATCCTTATATATCACAACTGGTTCTTTTGTAAAGCGCTCTGACACTTTCGGGTAATCTTCGTGCTATAGAAAATCGCATTAAATAAATAAATAACCTCCTGGGAAGTTGCGGTCCCGTTTTACCTCCCGGGGCAGGTCGTGCAGTCTGGCGGGTCTAAGCTCGGGAGAGGATCCATGCAGTGCCGGCCGGACCCCGCTTCACTCCCACGGGCTCTCTCTTCCACCTGTTGCCCCGCAGCCGGACCCCACGGGACGCATCACACGGGTCACGGGGAGGGAGGAGAGTTCAGCTAAGAACGTCAAAAGTGTTCAGCAGTCGCGCTCCGAGTGACACGGCTCAGCCTCGGTGTTTCCTCAATTCAGAAGTGTAACTCAGTCTCCTGCGAGTGAAGCCTGCAGTCTTTCCTCGCCCGCGGTGCTGCAGTGTGGCCCGTCAAAGCGGCCTCTGATTCTCCAACAGTTCCCCTACTTCCACTGTTGTCTCCTCTAATAGATTTGGGGATCACAAAAGCGGGCTCAAAAGCCAAATATTTCTCTACATGTCTATTTAATTTCCTTGTATTCTTTTTATTTTACGTTGTTTACGTGAACTTTGTTTCTGCTTGCCCAGCAACTGCCTAACCTTAGCTAATTTATGAATCAATGCTAACAGGAAAAAGACGAAAGCAGATCTGATCCTAGGAAATTCGATAATACATTTAAAAGCGTTCAGCGAATTTCAAAGGGGATGGAATTATTTTTCCGCTGAAGCATCTCCTGGCCTATGTGGAAGGCGTACCTTTCGCCAGCTTAGGCATAACCTAAACGGTAAGAGGAAAATCTCACCAGCTATATCTAAGGCAGTTTACCATTCACAGTACCCCAGGGGTACTGCACAAATTTTACTTACGTGTCTTGTACTGTCAGAGCGGAAGTGACGTTTCTTTGTCAGATGATGATGCCGGTGGTCAGGCAGTATGGCTGAGTTCGGTCACTCAGGGCTGGTTGCTGCGGTGCTTCTGTACAGCGCCTTGACCCTAACAGCGATATGTATATGGGCAAAGAAGATGTGGTCACACCAGAAAGAGAGGAACCACGAGAGCTACGGAGGCAGCCTGCCGTGCCTCTCTACACCGGGCCCGTGCTGCGTTTTCAATACTGGTGAGTGCTGACGGTGTGAGCCCGTGAGTAGGTTGGGGGGGGGGGAGGGGCGGGTGTGTGTGTGTGTGTGTGCGTGAGTGTGCGTGTGGGTGCGCGTGTGTGCGTGCGAGCGACTGAGAGTGGCATGGCTGACTTTCTGGAGATGTGCACGGCTCTGGGGGGCTGGGCATGCGCGTCCACGATGTGCAATCGGCGCTCTTGCCAAGGTCTATCTCCCTTGACAAGCAACTCAGCAGCAATAGGTCTCGAGCGAGACCTAAAAACTAAAAAGGAAGAATATTTGGCTGAGAGTGAGCAGGTGATTGTCTACATACCATCTCACAGAACCATATAATAACTCTGCCATCTCCTCCTGCTTCAAAGCCCAGTATATCCATACACCTAACAATTTAGAATATGCCCTGAGATATGCCAGAGTTGTTCGCAACAATACGTGCCCATCTATGCCCCCATAGCTGCCAACATGTAATGCAGAACTAAGGTTCAGAGGAAGTCCCACCAACAATGGGGAAAAAATGCACAAATCCCACACCAACCAACCGCGAGTAGTAGCAGAGATGATCAACATTTTAATCTACCTATTCAGTCTTCTGCACAGCTACGTGAATTAATCTAAAGGGTTTTTCTCCAGTAGCATGTGTCCCTGAGAAGCCACGTTCTCTGAGCTAGGTTAACACTCTAGTTCTTTATTAGAACTCGGATCTTCACACCAATTATGGACCAATCAAAATGCACCAATTTGGTAGTGTATAGTTGTCCGCTTTACAATAGTAACTACAGCTCAAAAATCAAGCATTCTGATTGACTGGCCTGATCCCAAATTTCTATCTTTGGTACCAGCTTCTCCTACTTAAAAGCTTTCCCTTCTTTACTTTCTGAAATAGAAAACCAGCACGAAATTTAAATATTTTAGATCTACATTCTTTTTTATTTAATTTAAATATTGTTAATTAACAATATCGATGTTAACTTGTTACTTGTCGTCGCTATTAATTCATATATCGTAACGTTAGGTCTTGAAATGAATGCAGTTTGACTTTCTGATTTTTAGCAGAGTCATGAAGTGCAACTATGGAGCTGTGTTGTTCTTTGTCTGTGCGGATCAGAGAAGGAGACTGATGGACTGAACGGTTGTTCCTGTGGAAGGATAACACACAGAAAAGGATTTAGAATGACTAAGCCCACTTTGCTGAGTTAGTGCATGTTTCTGAAACAATAGCATTCAATTGCGGATTTCCAGTATTGCGCAATATTGCATGGCCTATAAAAAGGCTATTCAAATCTTCATATAAAATCAAGCATATGTGGTTTTATCCGAGCTAAAGCACTGGGCAGCTATATGGAACAAAACTGTTTACTATCATATTCTTATAAAAAAATTATATTGAATACGTTCCCCTTCTGGAAAAATACAGGCTGCAGGCCACTACTGCTTCAGTACTTTCACTTTTTGATGATAATACCAATGCTTCCTACCTTAGTGTATTTAAATATCTTGCATGAAAACCCCACCAGAATATTTTAGAAATACACATTTTCTGTCTTTAACCACGTGACCACATTTTTCCAGCACTGGACAATGTACACTGATTTCCTGTAGCCAGGAACCACAGATCCAATCCTCGTTGCAAGAAAGGGTTATATAAAGTCAAGACGAGTATTAATTATGGTATTATTAATTTTTATATTAACTTTATATTTATAACTTTATACAATGGCTATTTATTTTGGCTGCCCTTTGGGTACCCAGGTAGACAGTGATTTTCTTTTCTATTTTTAAATGTTGTTACAATGCGTTTAGGTTTCATTGTAACATTGTACTTCCATTCAGTACCAATGCAGCTGCCTGCAATTTGTGTTTTAGTTAGGTGGTGATTTATTAAAGTCTCATTCACAAATAATAATAAAATGTGTAGCACAACTGAAAGGCCCATTATTTTAAAACATCACTATTAAAACAGCCAGAGCATGTTTTTTTTAAAATGCAACGTTTTTATTGCAATCGTATGGTAGCCATGTACAGGTGCCAGCATGTTTACTTGTTTTAATTTCATTTTTGTACAATATGTCTGCAATAAAAACATAACCATTACACCTTCTTGCCAAAACTAGAAATATATATGTTTGGTTATTTGAGAGCACTCCACCTGCTACATTTCTATTTTGACTTGAGGCCTGAAAATGATCACAAAGTTCCTGCCTTCACCTTGCTGTTACAGTTGGCACATTATGGCGCAGTTCTCAAAATTACCTAGATGATAGCAGTACACTCAGGTAGGTTTGACATTTGAATAACAGTAAATATCCAACTTTCATGGAATCACAAAGAATTCCAGCAGTACTCCTGAAATGCTGTGACTAGCCGGTGTTAAAATACTGCTATAAATGAAGTGCAGTGCGCGTAGAACAACCCTGGATCCCAGCACATGCTACATTAATGAAACTTACTGGTCTCCAAGCTCCTTTCTCTACTCTCTTTCCTTCCTGTCTCCGTTTCTCTACCCATCTCTCCTCTCATCTCCTTCATCCACTTAATGCTCTCTTCTCTATCCCTTCCCTCGGTAGTTCTCTTCCCCTTCTTCTGTTTCACACTCATCCTCATCTTCATCCTCCCTTCTCTCCTTATTTCTGGTTAATTTGTTCCTACTTTTACCATGCACACTTTGCTCATCCTTACCTCCTTTGCCTTTGTCACTCAACCTTATTTCCTACTTCCGTTTTGTCAGCTTTTCCTGCTTTCCTCCCTGCCGTTCTTTCACCTTCTGCTTTTCTTTCATCCCTTTCCTCTCTTCTTTATTGTTCCCTTTTCCTTTGCTCCCTCTGTAATCCTACCCCCTGAAAAATAAACCCAGCCCAGCCTCTCGCATGTACCCTCTGTAAAGAAAAGCCAGAACAGACAATCTAATAAATTCAGCACATTTCCACTATCTTTTCCTTTATTTTCTTCTACGTGAAAATGTGTGCAAACCCTAGGAAGCATTGGAATTTTTTTAGAAGTGGCTCTGGACTTTTTGCTAATGATTGGGCACTTCAAATACCTTGGATAACCCACTCCAAAAATAGAACCTACTTGTAACTGCAGATGTAAAACGTTTTCTTGCCTGTTAGGTAGAAGAACTACTGACTTAGTGATTGATTATTGGAGACACTTGTCTCCAGTTCGGAAGAGTGCTAGTTTACTGCATCTTACCCCAGTATGAAATTATGAAGTTACTCAGCCTCTCGGCCCTAATGAGAAGAAAAAAAAAACAAGAATATACTTTTGTTTTCCAAGTTCTTGGCAGGCGCAGGTTTCCAGGTGTACTATTGGGAATGTCATGTGACATATCCCACAGGCTCCAATTCCCCTGTGCAAAAGTTTCCATACCATAGAGTTAAGGACCCATACCATGGAGCTAAAGTCACTGAGCAAATAAATATTTTTCTTTTGCAGATTTACTCCCTCACGGGCAAAACATTCCCCTGCGGAGAGAGCTCTTCCTCTGCACTCCCGCCAAATCTGGGAATAATCCATTAACCTTTCCATCCTGGAAGGAAAGTAAATCTTGCACTACATCCACGGTTGTAAATTTGAGATTAGAGTTTGAAAATGCCCACAAGTGTGCAGGTTGATGGTAATTCCAAATTTACAAGTTTGACCACATCTACCATTTCTCACCCCTTGTATGGGTTTTAACATTGTGGATTTGGCCCTCTGTGTTTCAGCTGGCATCCACGATGATTCCTGCCAGTCACCTGCACCCGGGCAGAGACTTCAACAAGCTATGCCGAAACTCAAGACTTCATGGTTCCTGAATCAAGAATCAACCTTCAGCAAAGCCTAATAATTAATGTCAGGAGGGAATCTTGATGTACAGGGAAGACAATCTCTCTCTCAACAATGTAAAGAAGCTGTGGAGAGAGCTGTGATATGAAATCGAGCTAGGAAGAAAAATCTGCACCTTGAAAAGACCAAGCACAGCTTTGTGGCACTTTGCGATAGACAGAGTTTGCTGACTTGTTCTGGTGCATAACCACACCAATGTATAAACTTGGATTTAAAACACACAAAAGCAAATTTTACTACGTTTCGTACGTATATCCGTAGTATCCCAGAACGTTCCATACCCATGTCCATTTACCATGAAATGTCCAACAATTGTTGTGCCTCCCCTCCATTTTTGGCAATAAGGATTCAGTATAAATTCGAGAGACTGACCTGTTTTTTTAATTGATTGCATGTTTGGTGGGTTGAAACTTTGCAGGCTGAGTCTGAAGCGTGCAGCCAGACAATTTTTATTGAACTCATTGGCCTAATCTATGTCAACATACATAGGGAGCTGAAATTACCTTGGGACAGACTTACTAAACACTCGTTGCAAAATACTGGTCTCAAATTGTGACCATTATTGTTGCTACAAGTGTGGCCTTTCGCAAACCAACCTATATACGAATAGGTCAGTTTGTAAAATACTGAATCATATTGGGTCACAATTCGACATACCTAATGAACATTAATGAGGTAGATCGCAAACTGCGACCCTCTATGATTCATTGCTATCAGAGGAATGGTGGCCTGCTGGGGGTCAGCAGACCACCATATCTACAATTGCTTTTCATTATATTGATCTTTTTTTTTAATGCAGCCCATTTTCCTTAAAGGAAAACTTGATGCATTTTAAAAAACATTTCACAAACATATGTTGAAGCGTTCACGAAAATATGTAATATGTGCAAATTTCGTGTGAAAATAATTTCTCATGTTTTTCTGTAATGGATAGAGTCAGAAGCAATGAGCTAATGATGTTGCACCTGAAATAAATTAATAAGGTTCTTAAAAAAAAAGATTTGAGGATAATTCTGAGCTTGATGACTATCAGGAATATACCAGCAATTAAAGCAGATTTTTAAAGACTTATTAATAAAGTTAATGATGAGGTTGTTAGCGATTAGTTAAAAATAATCAGAGAGTGGTTCTGTCAAAGTGTTTTTGAAAATACGTAACATTTGCAAATTTCATGTGAAAATGACTTCTCATAATTGATGTATTTTATAATGCGTAGAGTTGTAACCAAAGTCACTTACAAGAGCAAATAATGAGATGTATAGTTATGCCACATTTTCGTGTAAGACACCATTATTACTAATATCAGTGCAGTTTCTGATGTTCTGTTCAATTTGATCCTGCTCATTTTCCCTCTCCCAAGGAGTGTCCTGGAGCAAATCCATCTCTCTCCCCTTATTTTTTGCGGTACATCAAGTAAATGACACAAATGTTATAGAGATGCACAACTGTGTTGGAAAGCCTGTATTTTGAATGAAGCTTCCACCATGTACCCAAAGTATCATTTTCACGGACTAGCGCTGGGAGTTTTTGTGGAAGTTCAGATTCTATGAGCCATTGTGGGAGGGATTTTGTGCAGAACATCTCTGGAGGGCAGTTGCTGAGGGAGAAAATGGAAGATTTTTCTTAACTTAAGAAGTGGTTTCGTTTCAATGCTTTTAGAATTTTCGTGGATGTTTCTGATTTGTCAATGCAATCCTAACCCTGATTATACTATGCTTTCGGTTGCCAAACATTTTTACACCCAATTCTGTATTGTTATTTGGAAGGGACGACCTAAACACGACTCTTACAAATGCAGATTTGGTATTACAATTACAAACCAAAATTGAGAATCAGCACCGCGTTGGTAAATCACAGTTTGGGTTTGGTACATACACATAGGCCATTCCGCAGACTCAAATGGTCCGAATCGGTCAATTTTCGATCACAAAAACCTTTAGTGCATCTTGCCCTTAATTGCTTACTCAGCCAATTATTAAATAGCAAAAACGATAAACTATTTGTCCAACAGGTGATCACATTGTCAGGAAACTATATATTCTTTACCTGGCTTCTGGCTAAATTGTAGATATTATACACAATGTGCTCAGTGGCTGTTTAAATAGCAAACAGATTAAATATATTACTTGCTTTCTGGCTAAATAGCAGAAAAAACATACTACTAGGCAGCAACTGTGAAAACAGTAAAGAAACTGCACTATTTACCCAATTGTTGGCTAAATGGAAGACACCATATACTATATGGATGGCAGCCATGCAAGTAGCAAAGAAACTTCACGATTTGCCTGGATGCTTACTAACTTCTTTTAATCCACAATTTTTATTGGCAATGATCGGCAACATATAAAACAAAGTTTACACTTTGTGCCACTTGTGGGGCTTGGCCCTTTTTGTCTACAGTTCCCTAAACTTTTTGCTTTTCCCCTAATTTTTTTTTCTGACATGCGATGCCAACTTAGATGCTTTGGACACTTTGCCACTGCTAAACAGTGTCAAAGTGCAAATGCTCCCTGTGTAGAAAGTAAAGGAGATTCGCTGTCCATTATTGGTATGTTTGCTTTACTAGTAAAGCCCCTAGATAAGTACACTATGTGTGCCAGGGCTAGTAATGCAAATGCTACTGGTGGGCCTACAGCACTTATTGTGCCACCCGCTCAAGTGGCCTTGAGAAGGGAACTTAGGCCTGCTATTGCAGGGCCTGCGCATAGTTTTCTAAACTGCCATGTTGCTCTGGTAAGTTCACCCACTTACCAGACCCTGCCCTTCCCTTTCCATACACATCAGGCACCCCTATGGTAGGTCTAGGGTACCCCCTGGACAGGGTGCAGTACATGTGAAAGGTGGGACATGTACCAGGGTCTGTACCATGTCCTGGCAGTGGAATAATCTCCATTTCGTTTGCACTGCTGAAAGGCCATCTTGCCCATTAGAATAGAATGGAAAGGCTGTGTAATGTGTTTACCAGCCTACCTTCCCAAAGGCTTAAGATGGAAAGGTGAAGTTTAGAATGCCTGAACTCACCCTGCAATAACTCCATCTTTTTATAAAGATGGTTTTTGCATGTGTTTGTAAGCCACTCTTTCAGAAGTGGCTGGGTTTTTGTGCTTTAAATATTTCTGTGCGTCTCTGCCTAGTTGTGGATTGACTGGCTGGATTTGAAAGCGATTGGATCTGGGGAATGTCTTGACCTAGGGGAGGAGATGAGACAGCACAGGCTGGCCTGCATCTGGAGTGTGTAGGGGGAGGAGTAGGCCTAAAGGGGAAGAGGCCTGTGATGGTGCTATAAAACAATTGTCCCTTCTCCTGCTGAGTGATTGAGAATCCATACCTCCACTAATCAATGGAAGAAGGTGTCTCTGGCAGGGAGGCACCGAGAACTGGTTTGAGCAGGGGTCAGTGCCCCCTGTAACACAAAGAATTAAAAGTCATTGAGGGGTGTAACTATGCGAGCTGAAGCCCCTGAACTTTGGAGAATGGCTTGATCAAGTGTGAGCAAGACTGGAGCAACTTTGTGGATCAAGAGGAACCTTTGCCAAGGAAAAAGCAACTGAAGAGACTGTTGGATGGGACTGCTCTTGCTGTGTGACCTGGGGCTAGACTGCAGTTTGCTGTTTCAACTAAGGAAAGGCTGTAGGGACTTTGCTGTGTGCTGTGTCCCCCTTCTTGAAGGACTTTGCTGTGATCTGTGTCCTGAAGTAACTATCCCCAAGGGTCTGAGGTGAGCTGGCTCCCTGTTTGGAAACACGGGGACACAAAATTTTCCAGAGAAGACTCTCAGATATGCTGTGGGTGCGTGTGCTCTGTCTAGTCTGAGACCTTCGCAAGTCGTGCCCTGTGAACTTGGGCACTTGGAGTTCCAAGCGAGACTCAAAGATCCGGTGTGCGTGTGCTCTATCTAGCTCGAGTCCTGAGAGGAGAGGATCGTCCTGTGAACGTGTGTACCGGGGAACCAAGTAAGTCTCAGAAACGCAGTGTGTGTTGCTTGGGGTCAATGAATTGGCCTGTGACCGTGTACATCAGAAGAGCAAATGTGTCTCAGCGACACTGTGTTTTGTGCGGTTTGCAGCCTGAGACCCTTGCTGGAGGTGCCCTGTGATCGGGGGCCCTGGAAGATAAAGTGTGTTTCAGCGACACTGTGTGCATGTACCTTCTACTGGCTGAGACAAGCGCAAGTGGTGCCCTGTGATTGTGGGCACCAGAACATCAAGTGTGTCTCAGCGATGCTGCGTGTGTGTGCCGTGGGCAGCCTGAGACCCTCGTGAGGAGTTGTCTGGCTATCGTGCACCCGGAGTTCCTGTGAGTCGCACTGACTGAGTGTGGGTGTAGTGTGCAGCATGAGATCTTCCCATTGCCCGGAAATTGAGAGAAATTGCATTGGAGGCCCAAGTCGCTGGACGAGGAGAGGAGAGTGGGTTTGCACCCCCAGGTAACGGGTGTCGACTCCTGGGGAGGGGCGCTGGCTCAGAGTCAGACGCTCTTGGCCTCTCTCTCTCTGTCCTGCAGCAGGAGCCTCTGCTTCGGCTCAGACTGAGGCCCATGTGCCAAGGCAGTGGCAGCACTGGGGTCTGAGTGAGAAGCTGCATTTACTGTGTTCTATCTTACCCGAGTGTGTGGGGGGCAACTGTGGCCCGGGACTAACCGCCTGCCAGCATGACTGGCGGAGAAAACAGTGCCCGAGTAACGTACGTATTGCATTACTTCTGCATACTGGAGTATCTGTTGATTGTATAACACATTGCTTTATTCCTGCACAGTGGACTGCGTGTTTTGTCGTATTGCCCATTGCATTAGTTTGCCTAACAAACTGCCTGATAGGTGTGTTACGCATTGCACTAGGTTTGCATAACGACCTGCCTGATAGATGTGTTACACCTTGTCTTAGTCCTTCATCACGATCTGCCAGATTGTCGTATTACACATTGCATTAGTGTTGCATATCGAGCTACCGGATATATGTGTTCCGCATTTCATTAGTTTCGCACAACGAACTGCCTGATAACTTTATTACATGTTGCATTGCTTTTTCCTAACAGAGTACCTGAAAGTAGGCCGTACGCATTGCATTACGGGGGCTTAGCAGTTTACCACGTTGTTGCTTTATGAATTGCATTAAAGTGACAGTACAAATCGCTAGATAGCCGTATTATGATCTGCATTATTCTTATGTTGTGAAGTACCAGATTCTTGCATAACAAACTGTATATTACTACATTGGGATTACGTAGGATTGTTTAATTTAGCTCAACAATAATAGGCCAGGTGGAGTATTACCCCGACGCATATGTTGGTTTAGTATTGTGTGGTCATATATCTTTTTATAAACATATATTTGTTTTTCTAGGAAACTCATGTGCAGTCTAATTGTGGTAAAACCAAAGGGGATGATGGACGGAGTGTTGAACAATGCAAGCACTCACCCCCAGTCAACTGATCTGGGTTTAATCCAGCATCATTCTTTCGCTCACTCTGCCACCCCAGTTCAGACATGGCCATATGCAAATCAGTTTGACCCTGTGCCTCATGGTAACAGTCCAGCCCGAACTGCCAAGCCATGTCTTCCCTGAACCGGAAACAAGCATCCTGGGACTGGTTTCTGGCTAATCAGCCGTCATCAGACAGGCTAGCTTGAATCCTGTGGCAAAGTGAACAAGGGACCCACGTCTGGGCATACCCTGCCAACTTAGGGCGAACAAAGCAAAACCAAAGGGGATGATGGACAGAGTGTTGAACATTGCAAGCGCCAGGCATCTTGCTCCCAGTGACCTGTAGGCAAGGAGCCATATTTATAACACAAAAACGAAAGGCATTTTCTTAAATGGGAGGAATTTAAAGTGAATAAACATGCTTCATAAAACATTAGGACAATATTTCATTGAAACATTTTTCTTCACTTTAAATTTCTCTCATTTAAAACAGAGGACTGTATTTTTCAGTTATAAATAAGGGACAGTGCCTAATGGGAGCAAGAAGCCTGCTGTTTGTAAATGTGGCATTTTGAAATGGGAAATATTAAAATGAAGAGTAAACTCAATCATTAAGGTAACTCTTCATTTTAAATGTTCTAAAATTTACAAGATTTAAGAAATATCATTTTGTTCTCACAATCTAATATTGAGTTGACAAGGAGTTATTTAGGAATGAAATACCTCAGTGATTCGTATTCGTATTCATATTCTTTATTCAGCATTTCCATGACACCATTAGAGTGCAATATAAAAAGGAATACAAACATTTTTAAAAAGAAACATCCACTATAATAAGGTACCACCAATTTTTCAGATCATATATAAAAACAATATTTTCCTCTCCACCCTACAATCAGGATGATTATGATGTCGCTCCACAAATTCCTATAGTAGCCCTTAATTTGAATGAGGTTCTTAAAAAGTTAATCACACAAAATTTAGTCAGGGGATCTCGGGCCATTTGTAAAAATACAAGAGCCTCTTTCACAAGTCTAAGATTGGCCTTTTTAAACAAACCTATTAAAAAGCGGCGCCTGGGCATTAGATAAAATGGGCATAATAGTACAAAATGAAGGGTATCCTGCGGAGATTGAGGATCGCAGCCGCAGGGACCCTTTGACTCAACTGAATTTGTGAAACCCGCAGGCTCAGCTGGTAAATGATGAAAAAGGTTGAGCCTAAAACGTGTTAATAAAAATCTGTCCTGGGGGTTATGTACAAGGGCGAGGGAGGGCTCCAAACCTCTACAGGACCTCACTACAGCATGTGCCTGAACTGACTGTTTCCCGCTTCCACGTCACGTGCTGTAGCTTTATATTTAGATAGCAACTCCTTTACTCTAGCTTGGTCCTATTTTGTAATACATGATGGTGTTAAAAAAAGGTCTACACACCCAATACTCTTTAGGCCATCCTTCACATATTTGAACCATGGGATAGACAATCCTTTCTCCCTCCCCATGCAGTCAGTGATTATCTGTTGAGTCAGACTTGCTTCTTGGTTGACCCAGATCTTTAACCAGGCGGCAAGGGGCCTACTCCCCACCCTGTCCTCCATGTGCTTACATTCAAATTCCTCATGTACAATAAGGAATGATACACATTGGGGGACTTTGAGGAGCCTTCTCAGGTATTTATTTTCCTCTATTTGAAGTTTAGATACCTCCGCCATCCCCCACAGTTCTGCCCCATATGCTACTTTAGCACAACAGATCGATTTGTACAAAGTCAGCATCTGCTCCGGGGACCATCGCCCCAGCCTACGGCCAAAATTCATTATAGCCCCTGAGCTTGATACTAACTTGTTACAGCATTCCTCGATCAATGATTTAAAAGATAAACCCCTATAAAATAAAATGCCCAAATATAAAAAGGTCTGTACCTTTGCCAGGCTCGCTGAACCTATTTTATAATTAAAAATGTTCCCAAATATTTTGGGCCCACCTCCATGACATATGATTTAGTCAGGTTAGCAGATAAATCTAAGCTGTTCATAAACTCTACAAACCCATCTATCAGACGCTGCAGTCCCACTGGGGTGCGTGCCAACAGGACAGCATCGTCTGTGTAGAGCAAGACAGGGTTTGATCTGCCGGCCCGAAAACTGTACTGCCGTCTGTGAGAATATGGTGGTGTTCTTCCCAGCTCATGAGACGATTCAGGATAACCCTGTCCATTACTTTAGTTGAAACATCTCTCAAAGAAATAGGAAAATAGCACTGGAGGCTATCCCTACTACCCTTTTTAAAAATAGGCACTATTGTGGCCGTTGACCATGAGTGGGGAAGGCCAGAAGCCATTTATCACTCTAGTTAACACTGATCCCCATAGTTCCACATTACTTAAAAACAGATCCGGCGGAATCCAATCCGGGCTGGGGCTTTATTTCGGGTGAGCCCCTTAATGTCCCCCACAGTCTCTTTTACTGTGAATACTGGCACCTCTAACCCAGTCTCCCTGGTTTCCTCATACTCCCCAATCACGGGGGTCCCTTTATTATATAGACCACTTAAGGGTTCCACCCACCGTTCAGGGAGCACGTGAGACGTTATCTGAGGGCTATTTCCGTCTTGGAAACAAGGACTGTTAATTATCTACCAAAAAGTGGAAAGATCTCTTCTTTCTGCTGCCCCTCTGAAATCTTACCACGTTTGGGTTTGGAGCGTGTTCTTCCGGCGCCTTACTGCCCGTTTATAAAGTAGTCTGCAGTGTATAACCCTTAAACCGTCTCTGGGCTTGTGTTTGAGAGCTGCTCTTAAATTCTGTCAAACCATTTAGGCTTAGTTGTTATTTTTCCTCTCCCTGTCGTATGCATTAGGCTATCTACTAGCCGCCCTATCTCTTCAAATGCCTCGACCAGCGGGGGCCCATTAATCTCTAGGTTTAAGCACACCTCTAGGTGCTGTTTCCCCTCTTCTAAAAGTGTTTTATAAAAGCTATCTCCGTCCAGTTTAGACCATTTTAGGCGACGCCCCCGATCCGTGACCGTCTCCCTAACATCTCCTATTCTCCTCCTTATTTCTCTACTAACCTGTGACACTGCCACTGTCACTGTTAGGGGGTTATGGCCACTGAAACCATTGCAGTCAATATTAAATCCCACAATTCGCTGTTTTAACAGGTGGGATACAATTACAAAATCAATGTAAGAACAATATCCTCTTCCTTTAAAGGTAGGGTTGACCTGTCTGTTAGGTTTAATAGATACCAGATCCATTGAATGTTCCATACCATGGTTTTTCATCACCCTACTTAACTCCCTTCCTTCCACCGTGTGGTCAAAGTGGGCTCCCTTTTCTATGTTACAAGATGTTCAAATTTCCGTAAAAGGTATCAAATTTGGACACAAATGGCAATTAAAATCCCCTGCTATTAAAATCAGTGGGGCCGTGGCGTCCTTCACCCGCTCTCTCTGTGACTCCTTTCTTTCTTCCAGCTCTCCCACTCTGCGTTCTCCCGCATTATAAAAATTGACTATAATTAGGTTGAGATCCTTGGTTTTATACTGCACTGCTAACATACAGTCTGATTTCCTATTTAAGTCCCCCCAGGTCCCATCCAGACTCAGATTGGCCCATAAAAGGAGACCCCCCCCTTAGCTCTACCTGCCGTTGATCTATCAGCTGGTACTCCAAACGCTTTATATCCGACAAGGTTAAAGTTAGTTGGTTCAACTTCCCAAGTTTCTTGAACACAGATTACATTAAATTTATTAACGTATTCCAGCTACTCAGTATTCTGGAATTTGGCTGAAAGACCCGCCACATTCCAGGACACTAGTTCTAGGGTACCCCAATGGCTCTTGGGGGAGAACCCTGGGGTCAGAGTGAGCCCATTAAATATATTTGTGTCCGTGGCTTGGAATGTGTTACATAGTGCCACATATTTCATGTTTGGGTATACTCCTTTTATGATCCCCTCTCCTTGTGTTCTTAATTGTGGCTCGCTATCCTTGACTATCATATCCTTAGGTAGTCAGTCTACTTCACTAAGATGTCTACCCCAGCTCACAGGTGCATATTTGTTGGATAACGGAAGAGCACAACCTTCCCTTATTTGTGCTGTCAAACTCTCATGTGTATGTGAACCCTGAGTACATTTGCCTGAGTCTATGTGTCCATCCCCTTCCTCTATTTGGCCACTGTGTCCACCCCCGCTATCTTCCTAATACCCTCCCATGGTCCTATTGTGTTCAGGCTTATAGAAATAACTTAAATCTTGCGCCTGAATGATTGATCACATACCTATCTGTTGGGCACAGGTAACATGCTGTACTGCCCTAGGATCATTGAAATGCACCACAATACAGTCCCCTGCTATATTTTTCTGCTTATTTCCCACCCAGCTCACTCTCCTTACAAACAAAACCTTACATTGAGCTTCTCGGGGCAGAGGCCTGTTACAGTTTAACCAAGGTATTGTTTTGTTTTTCAATTGATCGTAGGATTCCTCAACTTCTGTTTTAAGCTCTGGGACCTCCGTCAGGACCGCGACATATGGTGCACAGTCTGGGGGTAAATTTAAGTTGGACTGCAATTTCTTTACATTATTCCTTACTGTCCCTTCATTACCAGGCCCCTCCTGTGATCTATCATCATCATTCTTTCCCTTACCCTCCAGCCCCCCCCCTGCTTTGTCTTTTACCGGGGGTTCTGCAGCAGTGAGTGACCTAGGTGTTTCAATGAGAATTAGGTCCGTTTGGCCCTCTCTTCCACCCCCCCTCCTGTACTTTTCAGGTAGTCAACCCTCTTTATCTTATCATAAATGTTTCCCAGGGTGCCCATTATCACATCCTCAGCCTTCCCAAGTCTATGTTCGATCGCTTTAAGTCTGTCCCCTAAAGGCTCCAGGTGAGCTATTAAAAGGGCCTCCTTTTTTCTCCAGAATGATCATCAGTTTGTGTAGAGGCCACTGCCAGCTCTGAGTCAATTCCTTTTTCCTGTGTCCCTTGCAAATTATCAGCATTTGCACTCTCCTCGATGACAGTTTCCTTCTGCGTGCTTTGCGGGCAGTTTTTCGTCTTCTTCCCTTTCTGTTGGGGGTCCACTCAGGTAGCTCCTCGCTTTCTTTTCGCGGTGGCCCCCCTCAAACTAGTGAACAGGGCTCCTCAGGCGTATCCTCCCCCGCAAAGATGTGTTAATTAATAAATTAGCCTCCAAGTTCTGTGAAATTTGGGGAGCTTGGGTGGTCTGTGTACCTGTAATTTCCTCCTGCTGGACAATTATAATATCACTC
The DNA here is from genome assembly GCF_964263255.1 of Lissotriton vulgaris. NCBI lineage: Eukaryota > Metazoa > Chordata > Amphibia > Caudata > Salamandridae > Lissotriton > Lissotriton vulgaris. The sequence goes on from NC_141694.1 coordinate 497,209,063, forward strand.
TGGCCTTGTTTGTCCGGCGTTCGTGCGCTCTCAATGGCCCCCAGGGAAGATATTTTTGAAAATACTGGGTCCATAGAGAGGCGACGTTCCGTCAACTCTATCTCGTGTGCCAAGACTGAGGAGGCTCTCCTAATGAATTGGTCAAGGGTCCCTGCAACATACCCTGCTCCCGCTCCTTTCCTTCCAATACCATTACGCAGCAGCATGTTAAACAAAAGTTAAACAAAAGTTATTTCAGATAGCAGGGCTTCAGTAAGACCAACATATAGGTTACCTTTTACAGTGTCGAAGAATTTAGAGGGAGGACCCAGCCCAGCCTCTAGCTGGCTCAAACGGGCTCAAACGGGTTCAAACGGGTTCAAACGGGTTCAAACGGGCCCGCCCTTGGCCCGGGCTTCGTCCGGCACGCGCCCGCATAGCGGGGGCCGCGAGCCGCTTTGTAGTTCAGGAGGGTGGGGCAGTGAAATCCCCAGGTGAGTGTGGACGAGGGCTCCAGGAAAACACCCTTCCAATATTAGGCAATCAGCAGCAAGTCCACGGCTACGAGCGGCACCTCTCAGTGATTCCGTTTTTCACCTCTGTGCCCTGGGTCATAAATCTGACTCCAGCAGTGCTCATTATCAGGCCCAGCTATCTGCAACCTGAAAATAAATTATGTAAAAGAAACATGGCCTTCCCTGTGTTTTTTTCAAAATGAACTTAAGGCTACGAGCAACTGTAAAGGTGTCAACAGCTACTGGTAGCTGGCGAGTGACTGGTTGGAAACACCTGGTTTAGGGTACTGAAAGATGCCCAGCTTCCATTCTCAATAGTACTGGTATCCCGGTATTTCACTAGAGGATCTCTGTAATTTCACTCAAATATTACAACAGTGCAGAGCAATTCCACAGCATGTGGGCAAAATCAACCCCTTTGCAGTGACATCTCGTGTAACACTAGGAGGCAGTGGATGATATTTTACTTATCTTGACTAAAATAAGCTTTGTGCAGAATGCAGAACTGCATTGACTTAAACCTCGCATTACAGGAAACTCTATGTGGATATTTGTGGTGTCCTGGGCTAAGGCTGGCCTAGGGCCTAGAAATTAGTATTGCAGGACACACGTGCTACGTTTGTGGCTAGTAGCTAACTGACCACGCCCAGGGCCCTGGGCTCTTTATTCACAGGGGCACGTTCACGCTCACGCTCACGTATGGGCTCTACCAAAGCCCCTTCACGCCTGAGGGGCGAAGCATGCGTAGACAGTGGGAGGGGGCGTGTGCTGCAGTGGTACACCCCGCTGGCAGCAACACTACATTCCTCCTTTACCTAGGGATAAAAGAAAGGGAACGGGAAACAACACTCAAAAGTTCAATAGTCTATCAGGTCAGCAAACATGCTGTGAGGGTTGTTTGCGGAACGCAAACAAGTTCACCAAATGTGTCTGGCTCAGTCTCTGCTCAAATGGTGGCAAATATAACATTTCAAAAATCAAAAACAGAACAGTCTTACTTTAGTCTCGGCGGGGTCAGCCATCGTGATCAGCTCAACGCCACCACTGTGCCACAAAGTCACGATACCTCTGGGAAGGCTTTGGACACGGACGCAGGCTGTATCTTGTTTGGCTTCGGCCTTCTCCTGTAGCTGGGGGTGGCTCTTCTGTGTTCCTGTTGTCATTGACGTTGGAATCGTCCTCTGTTCTCTCCGTGGTTTGGATACTCGGGGTGGTGTCTTCGGCTCGATCCGTTGCGGCGTCTGTTTCATCCGGTCCTGATTGTCGCATCTGGGGGCTTGGTTGCCACTCGTCTTGGTCAGGGTCAGGGTCAGGGTCTGGTACTTGCTTGAAAAACGAGATGTTTCTTGTAACAGACTCCCCATTCCTGACAGCGGTGACCATGGTTCCATTGATCTCTGTCACAGTCCATGGGTTTAACTCGAAGGGCAGACGGAACTTTCCTCCGGGGTGGCGGTCTTTCACTAGAACCTTGTCTCCGACTTGTATCGGGCTGTCCGATGCTCTTCTCCGCCTGGATGCTTCTTGGTTGGTTCTGGTGCGTTGCTCCATGGACCGATTTCTCGGGTTTGGGGCGAGCTCCCATGCTGGGTGATGCGGGATGGTGTCTGCCATGACACGATTGAATGAAAGTCGGCTCGGGGAGACTCCTGTGGTGCAATGTGGGGTCAGGCGGTATTCTCGGAGGAATTGGTAGATGGCTAGCTCCAGGCACTGGCCATCAGCAATTGCAATTTGTATTGTTTTGTTCAATGTTCTCATTAGTCTCTCGACCTCTCCATTGGCCTGAGGCCACCTTGGTGTGATTCGTCTGTGTTTCACGCTTTGGCTCTGGAGATATTCTGTGAATTCGTTACCGTTGAATGGCGGACCGTTGTCGGTACAGACTTCCTTTATGAGCCCATGGGTGGCAATTATCTTTTCAAATTTTGGTATCACTTCTGAGGCTGCTGTCGACGATACAATTTCTACTTCCGGGTAGCGGGAGAAATCGTCCACCACAACGAGCATGTACTTGCCCCCAGGGAGGCTGCCGAAGTCTGCACTCAGCCGCACCCACGGGGACGTGGGGCCTTCTTCGGTTGCCACGGGCGCCGGAGGGTTAGGAAGGCTTGTCGCAAGACACACCGGACACCTATGGACTACTTCTTCAACTGCTCTGTCGAGCCCGGGGAACCACACCTTGCTCCGGAGCCTGCTTTTGGATTTGACGATCCCTTGGTGTGATCCGTGTGCCAGCAAGGCGGCTTGTTGGGTCAGGCTGCTGGGTAGTACCAGGCGGGGGCCTCTCAGGAGACATCCTTCCGTGGAGACTGACAGTTCGTGTCGGATCTGGTACAGGGCCTTCAGGATGGCTTGGGCATCAGAGGTGCGAAAGGACGCAGGGCTCTGGAGTGCCTTCCAGTCCCCGCATTCCACGGCATGGATCGCAATCTGGAGGCAGTCATCGTCCTTAGTGGCTCTGGAAACTTCTTCTAGGGACATGGGACGTGGCTTTGACCTCTCGATGATTAGCCGAACGTACTCCTCTGTGGCTGCTGCCTCGGCGGCTTCCGCGTCGGTGACAGGTCGGGCGTGTCTGGACAGGTAATCGGCAGGATTGCGTGTGCCGGGCCGGTATTCCACAGAGAACTAGAACTCTTGCAGCTGCACCACCCACTTTTCTATCCTCGGGGGTGGGCGGGATGAAGAGCCTTGGAAGAGTGGTATGAGGGGTTTGTGGTCGGTAATTACTGAGAAAGGGTGGCCATAGAGGTAAATGTGGAAATGGCGGCACCCCCACAGAATGGCAATGGCCTCCCGCTCAATTTGGGAGTAGCGTTGTTCAGTAGGTGTGAGGGTACGGCTGGCGTACGCCACGGGGGCCCATTCTCCGCATGACTGCCGTTGTGACAGGACGGCTCCCAGACCGGTGGGGCTGGCATCCACCAACAGTTGTGACTCGTTCCGTGGGTTGAAATACGCCAGTGTCGTGTCAGCTGACAGGGCTGCTTTCGTGTTCATGAAGGATTCTTGTTGCTCCGGGCCCCATTTCCAGGTGGCGTTTGACTTAGTGAGGTCGCGGAGTGGTCCTGTCAGGTCGGACAGGTCCTTTATGAAACGCCCGCAGTATGTCACCATGCCCAAGAAGCTGCGGACTGCTGTTATGGAGGTAGGCGCCGGCGCGTTGTGGATGTCTCTTACTTTTTCTGGGTCAGGTCCCACTCCTTGGTCGGAGAACTTGTATCCGAAGAAACTTATGTCCTTGCACAAGAATTCGCATTTGTCTTTGTGGAGCGTAAGCCCTCTCTCTTTTAGACGGTTGAAGACAGCTTGGAGCCGTCTGATGTGTTCTTCCAAAGTTGGGGCATGCACCAGGATATCGTCGCTCACATTCAGTACTCCGTCGAGGCCTTGGAGGACGTTGTGGATGATATTTTGAAACACCTCGGCGGCGCTTGAGATGCCGAAGTTGAGCCTCGTGTACCTCCACAGGCCGGCGTGTGTGGAGAAGGTCGTGATTGGGCGCGAGTCCGGGTGCAGCGGGATTTGATGGTACCCTGACCTCAGGTCCATCTTGGAGAACCACTTGGATCCTGCGAGCTCCCAGATGATGTCATCGATGGTCGGCGTCAGATGACGTTCTCTTTTGATGGCCAGGTTGGGGAGGCGCATATCCACACATATCCTTACTGCTTCAGGTTGCTTCGGCTTCTTGGCCACGACAATGGGGGATACCCACGGGGTGGGTCCCGTCACCCGCTCGATGATTCCGGCTTGCTCTAACATCTTAAGTTCGGCTTCCACTTTGGGTCGGAGGTGGAATGCAATCCGCCTGTGTCGGAGGGCTACAGGGGCCACTGACTGGTCGATATGGAGTCGGACGGGAGGGCCTTGTAGACATCCAATGCCTTCGAACAATGAGGAGTGTTCTGCGACCAGGTGATCTAGACCTTGAGCTTGTACGGTTAGGGCAAAGTGAATGAGTCCAAGTTCACGTGCGGTCTTGCAGCCGAGGAGGAATCCTGATCCTTCTTGGGATACATAGATTTTTGTCTGCAGCTGCGTGGAGTTGTGAGACACGGTTGTTCGGAACACACCGCACAGGCGCAATGGGCGCCGGGTCCCGTAGGCGAACACTTGCACTCTGGTGGGGTGAAGCGTGGGGGCATCCTCCAGGCGCTGGTACACACTGGCAGCCATGAGGTTTATCGTCGCGCCGGTGTCGATGAGGGCTCAGACTGCTTGGCTGTGGACATGGAAGGTGCACATTGGTTCGTTTGATGACGTGGCCGCCAGGGTGTTGAGCATGCGTACCACGTGGACCGACGCGGCGTCTTCCTCATCGTCGTCCATGTCACTGCTGTTTGATGTGTTTGGTAGTGGCGCTACCTGTCGCGCCTTCCTGGGCGGGCCGCTTTGCTTCTTTCGCTGCGATGACAAGCAGACGCTTGCAAAGTGGTTGGCCTTCCCACACGCGATGAGATTTTACCTTGGGCAGGGCAGGCGCCTTTGTGTGGGGCGGCACCTCCGCACCAAATGCATGACCGGTCGCGGGAGGACTGGGGCTGATGAGGTTGGTCCTTCTTCTGAGGCCTCGTCCGGTTGTCTGAACGTTGTGACACTGGCTCAGTCTTGACCTTGACAGCTGGGCCTGGCTCCATGTGGGCTGCTCGAGCCTTGGAGAGCTCTTTAGAGCGTCCTAAGGCGAGGATGTCGCGCATGGGCATGGCGTCCGTTTCCAGCACTCTCTCTCTCACTTCAGAGAGGAACACCCCTGTATGAATTGGGCGCGAATTTCGTCTTCCGCGTCCGGGAGCCTGCACGTGCTGGCTAGTTTCTTTAGATGCGCGTAGAATACATCAAATGACTCTTCAGGGAGCTGGCGAGCTTGTCGGAGCAGGAAGCGTTCATAATCCGCGCTGGTGAAGGGTTCGAAATATCGTGTAATGGCGTCTCGCAGGGTGGCGTAGGTGTGTGGTGGGTCTCCCTCTGTGATGTCCTTGGAGATGTCGTGAATAGCTTCTCCTCCTAGGTGTAGCAACATGGCGCGACGCCGCGCCACTGCGATGTCTGCTGCGATAAAGTAGTTTTCCAAGCGTTCGACCCACTTGCGCCACCGTGTAGCCTGTGAGAGGGGTGTCCCCGTGATGGAGAAGGGCTCCAGGGGGGGTACATTGGCCATGGCGGCTGAAGCAGGGTTCTGAGGGGCGTCCGGGCACCCCTAGCAGGCGGGGGAGAGGCTGTGTGGCTTCCACAATACTGTGGGGTGGAGTTCAGGAGTCAGCAGGACGTCTGGGTGCTCCTTGCAGGCAGGGGGAGACTGTGTGGTATCCACAATACAGTGGGATGAAACCGGCACTTTGTAGACGCACCCTGGCGCTGGTCCGTTGGAAGCGTGAGGGTTAATAGGGTCCGCGGGGCCGAGGACACGAGAGATGCGTGGGGAAACGCAGTGCCGTCGGAAGCGTGTGGCTGGGTGCACGCGGCGCATGCGCGGGACCACCGGGGGGGTCGCGCTGGGCCGGCGTCTCCAGGGGTTGTGAAGGCCGTGGCGCTGGGGCTGCTGGAGCCTACGGGGCACACCGCTGCAGGTACCTGGGGTGACTCTCCGGTCACGTCGACGAGGGCGGCTGCTGGACGGCTCCGGAGGCAGGCGGGAGCCGGGCAGGAATGCCGGAGGGCAGCGCGGGCTGCTGCACACACGCAGGCGAGCCGCTTCCACTGCAAAGCGGACTGGGTGAGTCTGGGCGGCGCGGCCGGGCAGGTGATCCTGGGCGCCGGGGCAGAATGCCGTGAGCGGGGGCCGCTCGTAGTTGGGCTGCAGGGCAGCGGGGGTGCCGACGACAGGGCACGCTGTTGGGCACGCGGTGGGGGCTGATGAGACCACCGCCTCGTCGCCAATGTGGTGTCCTGGGCTAAGGCTGGCCTAGGGCCTAGAAATTAGTATTGCAGGACACACGTGCTACGTTTGTGGCTAGTAGCTAACTGACCACGCCCAGGGCCCTGGGCTCTTTATTCACAGGGGCATGTTCACGCTCACGTATGGGCTCTACCAAAGCCCCTTCACGCCTGAGGGGCGAAGCATGCGTAGACAGTGGGAGGGGGCGTGTGCTGCAGTGGTACACCCCGCTGGCAGCAACACTACAATATTGGATAATCAAGTCCCGTTCTTTGTCATTCAAAGCCTGGCCTATATCCATGTCCCACTTGTCCCCAAGTGATAACACATTACCAGCTTATGGCAGCTTAGCTCTGTACAGCCATCGTACTCATTTTAAATCATCATTTATGGTGTGAGGAGGAGCTTGGAGCAGCTCGTGCATTGTGGGCTCTGAGGAAGTACCAGCCATTTCTAGCACAATAAAGAAGTCACTTAACCATACACTATAATTTGCCCTTTCTGCAAACTATAATTTTCAACTAGTGTTTGGAAGGTAGCAAATTTCCCTCTTGTTACAGATCTCCCAATCTTGTGATGCTCACTTCGAATCAATGAGTTAAGACTCTGGGTGTAAGCCAGCCTTTGCATCTAGGGTGCCACGGCTGCGCGTACTAAACTGAACCGCTCATTGCAGCCTTTGACAGGACGTGAGGCTGGGCCGAGCGGTGGGGGTGCGGTCTAGGTCTCCGTGTTCCCTGCGTCAGCCTGGCCTGCCGGAAGTCATGCTTGTTGCGCTAAGGATTCCCAGGTGTAGCAGTATAAAAGCTGTAATCATGCTTACCTGGCGAATACTTACCCCGTGTCCTGGTCTCTTTGTATTCTGTTCTTTTTTGACGCAGCTGCATTCCTGGAGTCGTCGTTTTCAGAAGTGGTTGCTGCTTGTGCTGGGAGTTTCCTGGTACTGCCCTGTTTATGTTGAGCCATGCTCTTTATGCAATCCTGAAATCTGCGGGAGACAAAAGGAGGAGAAAGGTTTACCAACAGCTGAGCTGACTGCTTCTTTAAATTGGAAAGGTGCATGTATCTTAGTTGATGCGGGATAAAATACTCCTCACCCAGTGCTGTGACTTCATAAACCCCTTAGATGTGATGAACAGTCTCTACAAAAGAAGGAAAATACTACGATTTATTTTCCTGTTCCTGTCCAGCAGGCTCCCCTCAGTGCTTTCTTCATGTGCTGGTCACTTTCATTCGGATTCTTCACCTGGAAGGATTACTTTTTGTGGATGCTGCTGGATATTTGGATTTGAGCCCTTTTTGACTTTCTTTGGATCACTTTTGGATTAGAAATTTCACAAGTAAGTTTGTTTGGGGCATTACAGTTGCTGCAACTACAATTTTGGAATTTTCGATTTTTGGGCTGTTGTTGGGGCCTTTTGCCCAGGGGTACTCAGTGGTGGGTGGACTGAGTCTTTCTGTGGGGTCTCTTTAATAAAAACATCATGGAGGGCCTGGATGGCTTGGGAATGTGCTGATTTGTCTGTGATTTTCGTTTTTTTGGGCTGTTGTTGTGGCCTTTTCACCAGGGGTACTGAGTGGTGCATGTGCCTAGTCTTTCTGTGGGGTGTCTTGAATTTAAACATCATGGAGGGCCTGACTGGTATGGGATTGTGCTGATTTTTCTGTGTTTTTCGATTTTTTGGTGTGTTCATGGGGACAGGCCATGTGGGTGGGGGCCATTTTGAGTGCTGCTACAGGCCCTGGCCATGTGCTGGGAGGGAGGGGGCCATTTTGAATGCAGGCAGTGTTCTTAGGTCTGCAACCATTTTGCCTAGCTTTCAACCTTTATGCCCAGGGGTAGTGAGTGGTGCATAGGCCTAGTCTTTCTGTGGGGTGCCTTGAATTTAAACATTATGGAGGGCTTGGGATTGTGCAGATTTTTCTGTGATTTTCGTTTTTTTGGGCTGTTGTTGTGGCCTTTTCACCAGGGGTAGTGAGTGGTGCATGTGCCTAGTCTTTCTGTGGGGTGTCTTGAATTTAAACATCATGGAGGGCCTGGATGGCATGGGATTGTGCTGATTTTTCTGTGTTTTTCGATTTTTTGGGGTGTTCATGGGGACAGGCCATGTGGGTGGGGGCCATTTTTAGTGCTGCTACAGGCCCTGGCCATGTGCTGGGAGGGAGGGGGCCATTTTGAATGCAGGCAGTGTTCTTAGGTCTGCAACCATTTTGCCTAGCTTTCAACCTTTATGCCCAGGGGTAGTGAGTGGTGCATAGGCCTAGTCTTTCTGTGGGGTGTCTTGAATTTAAACATCATGGAAGGCTTGGGATTGTGCTGATTTTTCTGTGATCTTCGTTTTTTTGGGCTGTTCTTGTGGTCTTTTCACCAGGGGTGGTGAGTGGTGCATGTGCCTAGTCTTTTTGTGGGGTGTCTTGAATTTAAACATCATGGAGGGCTTGGGATTGTGCAGATTTTTCTGTGATTTTTGTTTTTTTGGGCTGTTGTTGTGGCCTTTTCACCAGGGGTACTGAGTGGTGCATGTGCCTAGTCTTTCTGTGGGGTGTCTTGAATTTAAACATCATGGAGGGCCTGGATGGCATGGGATTGTGCTGATTTTTCTGTGTTTTTCGATTTTTTGGGGTGTTCATGGGGACAGGCCATGTGGGTGGGGGCCATTTTGAGTGCTGCTACAGGCCCTGGCCATGTGCTGGGAGGGAGGGGGGCATTTTGAATGCAGGCAGTGTTCTTAGGTCTGCAACCATTTTGCCTAGCTTTCAACCTTTTTGCCCAGGGGTAGTGAGTGGTGCATAGGCCTAGTCTTTCTGTGGGGTGTCTTCGAATTTAAACATCATGGAGGGCTTGGGTTTGTGCTGATTTTTCTGTGATTTTCGTTTTTTTGGGCTGTTGTTGTGGCCTTTTCACTAGGGGTAGTGAGTGGTGCATGTGCCTAGTCTTTCTGTGGGGTATCTTGAATTTAAACATCATGGAGGGCTTGGGATTGTGCAGATTTTTCTGTGATTTTCGTTTTTTTGGGCTGTTGTTGTGGCCTTTTCACCAGGGGTACTGAGTGGTGCATGTGCCTAGTCTTTCTGTGGGGTGTCTTGAATTTAAACATCATGGATGGCATGGGATTGTGCTGATTTTTCTGTGTTTTTCGATTTTTTTGGGGTGTATAACTGAACTGATGTTCCTCTGTCTTCCATTGCTTTTAGGTGCACAAGACTCAAGAGAACCACCAGTGCCAGGAAGAAGTCCTGCAGCAGTGTGTGTGTGCAGCATAACGTCACGCGACTTCACGTCTGGCCACAGACAACTCTGCAACTCGTGCAACTGCGGCCTGCTGTTCTGACCTGCACTGAAGAAGATGGCCCCAAAAAAAGTTCCCCGTAGCTCCTCTAGCAAGAAAGTTGCCAGTAAGGAGCAGAAGAAGCAAGTTACCAAGGAGACTGGTGTGCCGCCCGCCACGTTTTTTGGGAGTAAAAAAAAAGTACGCCTGCAGCAGCAGCGGGATCTGCTGGGGACCAAGCTGGGAGCAGCACCCCCGCTCCATTGGGCTCAGTGCCACCACCACCACCACGCCAACTTAAGTCCAAGCCCTTGAGTGCTGCAGAGGCACTTAGTCTAGTTGTTCAATCACCATCGACCAGTGATGTTGGCTCATCGCAAGAAAGTAGCAGCAATGTCCCTGAATCAACACAGGTTGTTGTAACTCATCTGACGAGTGTTGAACAACCACAGCCGCAACAACAACCACATGTGCAAGTACAAGCCCAAGTACATGTGGAAGGAGAGGCAGCGCAAGGAGATGCGCAAGCAGAGGTGCATGGAGGGTCACAAGTGCCCACAATAGTTGTTCCTCCCGAAGTAGGGGCACATCAAGAAATCGACAATCAAGCCGAGGTATCATTTGAGGAAGCCACTCCTCCTGATGATCATTCATTGTCTTCCACATCCCTAGCAAGGAAAAGATCAAGGGTGGTGTCTACATCTTCTTCAAGCCCACCTCCTTCTGATGATATGGATGAAAATTGGGAACCACCACGGCCGTCTGAGAGTGAGGCACACCATGATCTGACAAAGGTACTTAAGCGTAAAAGGAAGGTCGTCGAAAAACTCATAGTTATGGAGTGTGATGAGGCTAAAACACAAGTGGCGGATACTGCTGCTGCTGAAGGCTCTCACGACGACGACCCAGTCATCATAAAGGTCACTGCAGCCCCAGCGGGCATGCACCAAACAGACATTTTGACCCTAGCCCGAGAAGCTGCTGAGCGTGATGATGATGTCGACGAGGAGGCAATGGAAACACAACAATCATTGGAGTTAACTAGTACACCAACACGTACCGCTTCCATATTTCTTCCTCGCCAGAAGGGACCTCCATCCAGCTCGACCTCAATTAGTGGTGGTGAAAGTGCACAACTTACTAAAGTTCGGCAATCCACATCCTCCACTTCATCTGACATTAGCAGCATGACCCCCACCACCAGTATCGCTACCTCCTCCGGCCCCCACAGACAATTCAAGTCACCAGCTTGGGACTTCTTTAGTGTTTGCCCAAAAAGGGATAACTTTGCCATTTGTAGCATTTGTAAGGTTGCAGTTAGTCGTGGTAAGGTTGGTACCAACTATGGTACCGGAGGCCAGAGAGGTCATCTTAAGAGACAGCACACTGTCCAATGGTTGGCGCACCTACAGGCGATCAAGGAAGCCCGAATTGCACGTAATGAAAACGTTGATGTTTCATCTGATGATGACGAGGAGGAAGAAGACGTGTCAAACACTTCACTTACACCCAGTACCCCTGTCAGCAGCACACCCCATGTGAGCCACACTAAGAGTGTGGGAGAGAGTGAGACACCAATGCGAAAAAGTTCATCAGCGAGCGTAACTGGGTCGAAGAAATCATCATCATCCCGTAAATGCTTGGTCCAGGGCAACATTAAAAAGATGTTGTTTACAGAAGCGCCATATGAACGCAACCACCCACTGACGCGTCTGTATAACACTAAGCTGGCTAAAATGCTAGCTCTGGACCTTCTCCCTTTTTCTTTTGTAGAAGGGGTTGGTTTTCTAGAATTAGTGGCAGTGCTCTGCCCTAAATGGAAGGTGCCTAGCCGGTTCTATTTTGCCAGAGTTGCAGTTCCAGCACTACATGAAGTTGTGCTGGAGGTGATTGGGGCAGCTTTGCAGAAGAGTGCTGTTCACACTACACATCTGACAACAGACATGTGGACCAGTGGCGCAGGCGCTGATTACATGTGCATCACTGCACACTGGGTCTCTTTTTCAGGGGTTAAAGCAAAGCTAAACGCAGGTGTTGACCCGGACCAAGTTTTTAAAGCTGCTCGGAAACATGCAACACTAGCCATGTTTGGCTTGGAGAAACGTCACACAGCACAAAACATTTTGGATGAGTTTAACACAAAGGTCCTTCACTGGCTGTCCCCAAAAAAACGCCAGATTGGTTATGTTTCCACGGATAATGGCGCCAATGTAGTTAAGGCCATGGAGCTGGGTCACTATTTCAGAGTGCCGTGTTTGGCGCACTGTATAAACCTGGTTGTTAAAAGATTCTTGAGTGATAAAGACAGTCCAGCGTGCGAGGTAGTGGACACCTGCCGAAAAATGTGCAACCATTTCAGCCATTCTTTTAAGGCCCGGAAGCATCTGAGGAGCCTGCTACATGAACGTCGAATACCAGTGAAAGCACTCATCCAGGAGGTGGCAACACGTTGGAACTCAACCTTCTACATGCTTGAGCGTCTGTATGAGCAGTATACGGTACTTGATCACTATTTCTTAAAACAGGGTACAGCTCAGAAGGACCTGAGGATGGATGCGGCGCAATGGGAAATAGTCAAAAGCCTGACAGACATGCTTCGTCCTTTTGAGGTCTTCACGCGTGCAGTCAGCAAGGAGGACTGTAATTTGGGAAAAGCTATCCCATTGTTGTACATGCTGGAGCACCAACTGAAGGCGGTGTCTTCTGTGTTTCAAAAAGATGAAAAAAACCAAGACCCTTTTGTTTTGGCGCAGAAATCATTAGAGCACTTACAAGGTGATGAACGTCTTAAAATGATCCACTCAGAACAGCATTACATTTGTGCTACTATTCTGGATCCACGCTCCAAAAAGGCGCTGGCAGGCCGAGCATTCTTTCCTTTTGCTGATGAAGATGTTACAAAGTACAAACGTTGGCTAGCCTTGTCAGCCAAGAGGTTTGAAAGAGAACGGCAGCTCATTGAAGGAAAAGGCAGTACATCAGCATCAGCATCAGCAGGCCATCCCCAGTCAAAACAATCCACTTCTGCACCTGTGGCTGTGGCACAAGTGACCTCTCAGCCGTTAAAGACACCGGCAACCGGATCATCTGCACCAGACACAACAGTAACATTGTATGCTGAAGAGGATTGGCTAACTCTGCTTGGGTTTGGTTCTCAAAAGGTCACAGCAACAACTAAGCAAAGTGGAGGAACCTTGGAGGACCTTGAGCCGATGGTGCAGGACTATCTGAATGACTCAATAGAGGTCTATGTTAATGCTGACCATTGGCGTATTGGCATGGGAAAAAAGAATTGTGGCCACAGCTCTTCAACCTGGCTCTAAACTACTTGTCTTGCCCACTCGCAAGCGTGTCTTCTGAACGTGTTTTCAGTGCTGCTGGTGGCATTGTAACTCCCAAACGGAGCCACCTCTCGCCCAAAAATGTGGAGAGGTTAACAATGATCAAGATGAATCAGCACCTCATACCACCAGATTACAAAGTACGAGAAAGCACGCCGGATGAAGACGAGGTGGACAGCAACGTAGATGAGGGAATTTCTTCTCTGTTAGGCGACACTGAGCTCACCCTGCCTGAATTCGCAGAGTATGATGACGAAGCCTTATTCTTATTCCTGGACCCTGACAACGAGCCCTGAAAATGAGACAATGAATCAATAACTTTCTTTTTCGTCCTTATTCACTTTTATTCCTGTGTGTCTGTCTTTCTTTGTTGTGCACAGTTAATATAATTCAAACTTTAATCACCTAATCACAAAAACAAGCCCATCAGCAGAACTGTCTTCACTTGTTTGCTTATTGATTTGAAGGTGCCGCAGTCTGCATTCCTCAGGTTCACAAGTTCAGAAGAACATGCTCCTCTATCCTCCTCCTCCAGACTCCTATTTCCCTCAAAGCAGAGGGCTGGATTACGCCCAATGAAGAAAGACTCAGCACTTGTGGGGGTGTTCTACTTCTTTGCGGGTGAGTTGACGGCTCTGGGGCCATTGCTGGGAAGCTCTAATACCGGATAAAAGTGGTTTGGACCAAATCGGAGGCGGAATTTTTTGTGTGTTTTTACTGACTTGCTTGCCTTTGAGGTGCTCTTTGGGGGGGGGGGGTTCCGGGTGTTTGAGGGTGAGTTTTAGGGTCTGGAAGCACTGCTGGGACAGTCTAATCTTGATTGCATTTGCTTTTCAGGAAATCCGTGGTGGAAAACGGTAGTTATGGCCTAGCTGCACAGCGCGTTTGGACCGAAGGCCAAGAAATATTGTAAGTATGAGATTTTCCTTTTTGGCTGTTTGGGGGTGTTGTGCTTTTTGGCGGGTGGGTTGGCGGGTCTTGGGGCATTCCTGGGAAGGTCTAATACGGGATAGAAGTGGTTGGGACAAAATCCATGCTGAATTTTTTTTGCTCTTTCTGACATTTTGCTCAATGTAGCATTTTCGGGGGCCTGTTTGGGGGGCTTCCTGGTGCTTGTGGGTGGGTTTCGGGGTCTGGGAGCACTGCTGGCTATGGATACTTTAGTTTGCAAGAGGTTTGAAGCAAATCCATGGTGGCAGAGGGGAGTTAGGGCCTAGCTGCAGAGCGCGCGCGGAGTGATTTGGGAAATTGGCAAGAAAATGACTAAGTCCCCATTTTTGTACTTTTGCTTTTTGGCAGTTTGGGGGTCTTCTACTAGTTTTCTCCTGGGTTGACGGCTTTGGGGCCATTGCTGGGAAGCTCTAATACCGGATAAAAGTGGTTTGGACCAAATCGGAGGCAGAATTTTTTTTGTGTTTTTGCTGACTTGCTTGCCTTTGAGGTGCTCTTTGGGGGGGTTCCGGGTGTTTGTGGGTGAGTTTTGGGGTCTGGGAGCACTGCTGGGACAGTCTAATCTTGATTGCATGTGCTTTTCAGGAAATCCGTGGTGGAAAATGGGAGTAATGGCCTAGCTGCACAGCGCGTTTCGTTTGGACCGAAGGCCGAGAAATATTGTAAGTATGAGATTTTCCTTTTTGGCTGTTTGGGGGTGTTGTGCTTTTTGGCGGGTGGGTTGGTGGATCTTGGGGCATTCCTGGGAAGGTCTAATACCGGATAGAAGTGGTTGGGACAAAATCCATAAGGAAAAGCCTTTTGGCACTTTTTGTAACTTAGGGTTCGTTAGGGTTAGCCCAAGCAGCAGGATTGCATGTGTTTCGGGGTGTTCTAGATTTTTGCAACTGAGTTCTGGGGTCTCAGAGCACTCGTGAGAATGTGTAATTTTGGTTGCAAGTCATTTGAAGAAAATCCATGGTGGGAAAGGGGGGATTTGGCATAGTTAAAGAAAGCCTTTGCCACTATTCTTAACTTAGGGCTCGTTAGGGTTAGCAGTATTTCTATTGCAAGTGTTTGGGTGGGTGGGTTTTTGAGTCTTGGAGCGATGCTGGCTATGGATACCTTTGCTTGCTTGCAAGTGGTTTGAATACAATCCACGGTGGGTAAGGGGGTATTTGGGCCTACTTTTACTTTCAAAGTACGTTTTGTCACCAGTTTTCTGCTAGGCCTCGTTTTTTGAGATCTGATTGGGGGTCTTCTACATTTTTGCGACTGGCTTTAGTAAGGGTCTGGGTGGGAGCACTGCTGGGAAGGTCTAATTTTGTTCTAAAACACAGTTTACAGTACACATAGCCTGAGGGGAAAGATACGCTAAATTAATTTGCCCATACTTATTTATCCTTCAAAAGGTGACTCAGACAGAGTACGCACTTTCAAAAATATTGTACAGTCTATTAGGAAAATCAAAGTGTGACTTTTTGCACTACACAGCGTACATACCTTATATTTATTTATCAGTGGTGTTGCAATATTATATCACTTCCTGTTTTTCGTTCAATAATTACAGGCCGGGTTTCAGTCTGTGCAATGGGGAAAAAAGGATGGAGTCAGGCTTCACATTAGCGAGCCGTAATTCAGCATCCGCCAGGCAGGCAGTGGACAGGGTGTCTTCTGGTCACCAACATTGATGGACGAAGCGTCAGCTGGAATGGAGGAGTGCCGCTAATAAGAGGAATTGTTTGCTGCATGCAACTTACTTACCAAATTCAACAGGACAACTACAACAACATACAGATACAGTATCCATTGTTTTCTTCTATGAGTGTGACTGCATTTCTTGGATCTCTCTCTGCTTCTAAATTGATCCCTACAGCCATTCTATAGGTTTTACTTCGGCTATTATTTAAACCTAATTTAATGTAGCCCTGTACTGTCGCATTCTGTCATTCACAGTTGTCGAAAGTACTACTTACTTTTCAGTAACAATGCATTCAGTAGTGCATGCACTTCCTTTATGTCACGTAAAAGATTTATGGTTAGCTTTGTACCCAAAAATTTCTTTATGTTCAATTATTGTTTGTCCATGCTGTGCTTTTTTTTTCTCTCAACAAAACCTACTCAAAAAGAAACCCCCATTCCCATCCATTTTACAAACCCTAACCCTCTTCCCCCGGGCTGTGTGGTTTTGCTTGATGTGTGACTAAATGACATCAATAATTCCACACACTTGCTTGGGAGGATAAGGTCATAGCAACAGGCTGGTGAAGGAATCCGAGGATATATTCTAGACTTACTCAGCTTCAGTACTATTTCTTGTAGTAGTAGCCAATGTCAAAGAAATCCAACACA
The DNA here is from genome assembly GCF_964263255.1 of Lissotriton vulgaris. Classification (NCBI taxonomy): domain Eukaryota; kingdom Metazoa; phylum Chordata; class Amphibia; order Caudata; family Salamandridae; genus Lissotriton; species Lissotriton vulgaris. Next base: position 497,225,330 of record NC_141694.1, read on the forward strand.
AGTACAAGTTATACTTTCAATACTTTAACATTTGTTAGGCTACATTGTGTCACTGTTCTAGTGTACTGTCACCTGCTATATTCTCTATCGTACCGTTGTAATGCTACAGTAAGGACAAACCAGGTTTCATTTTCTTTTTTTGCATAGGCATGGAACTGCCACTGTGTCACACCACTAGTACCACCGCAATGAGGAGGAAATTTCATCCGCCCTGGATTGCCAACCTTAATCGCCATTTCCCGTGGAGCCAGCCCTGGGCCTAGCCCTACTTTCAAACACAAATTACAGGTAAGATAAGCGTTTGGTTGGAGGTAGAATAATGGAGTATTAGGAGAGACGAGAGATTGACGGTAGTACTACTAAAGTCCTAGGACTATTCAGGAAAACAAACTTACTGTTAAACCCCCACCCACCAGACTCAAAAGCAGTAAAAAACAGGTATGGTCAGATAAAGTTTAAAAAAGTATATTTTTGTAGCCCTAACAAAATAATCTCCCGCAAGACCCTCCCTAACCCCAACGATTGTCCTTCAAAAGTCCCAAAAACAACCCAACTCCCAATTCCCACCCCCCAAAAGTCTCTAAAAAAGGGGCAAGGGACACTACGGCAGGGTGCAGTTGACTTTAGCGGCCAGGGCATCATGCTCCTTGCGGAGGGTGGCATGGTCGAAGCGGAGGCCCTCCACCAAGTTCTTATAGCTTAGGACCTCCTGCTCCAGGTAGGACACTCTGAGGCATAAGCGGCGCTGGTGTGCCTTGCAAATCCTGTGGGGGGCAGCTGCTGTCTTTGCTGCTCGGCGGTGGCGGTTGGGTTTGGTAGCCCGGCTCCGTACCGCTGGAGCACTGCGTTGGCTGGCAGCCCGTGGGGGCACGGAGGAGGATGCAGCTGTCCCAGTGGATTTTGTTGTTGTACCGGTAGACTGCGTCTCCTCCTCCTCCAGGGCCACCAGCCGCCGATATTCGGCGACAGTGGCATCCAGCCTCCCTTGCTGGGCCATTTGAGCCAGCTCCCTCCTCCTTGATGGTCTGTTGGATTTGGAAGGAGCAACTATATGAAGAAAGAAAGACATATAGTGATCAAAGAGGGGGAGAAGGAAAATCCGTGATCCCACCAAGTTCCTTGGCTTCAGTTACCGTTAATCAAAAAGGGGGGGAGGGGAGATCACTTGTCCTGTGTAACCTGGGCACAGTTCTAACTAGAATGACCCTTGTTTAAAAGACCCTCATACACGTGCAATCATGGTGGTATGGGCGGTGTATCTTGATTCTCCGCCTTCGTTCACACGTCTGTGCAGAATCACGGGGTCAGTTGGTATGCACCCTCCACCCGGAGGAGAACACCCTAGGTTAAAACAGTAGTGATCAGTGATTTTGGTGAGGTGACAGTGCTCTACTTAAAAGCAATCCAATCTTGCCGAGAAAGAGATAATTTTATTAGTCGGGATTGAATTGGCAGTGGAGGATATAATTGAATACGTGTAAGAGGAATTATTAGGATTCATACATATTCAATCCTCCTGTGAAAGAAAGACATAGTCTGTAACCAATGCTCCTTAAGATTAACACAAAATGATTGAGCAGAAAGTTGTGTCACAGTACAAGTAGCAAATTGAAAGCACAGTACATAACTATTGAGGACAGTATCTATGTAAACTCCGACTTCTTCATCCTTGCTCTAACATTAGTGGGAGTTTAAGGAACAAATTCTACGAGCACTATGGACTTCCATTACAGTCGACTATGATAGTACACCAGTCTTAGTCTTCTTCTTCTCTCTTGTTTAGGAAAATTGGTACGTTATCTTATGCAAGCCGGCAAACTGCCAGCGCAGTGAACTTGCACCCGAGAAAAACAGACGCACACCATGATTAGTGAGACAGACTTGCGTTACTGTACAGGTCCAGTACATGCAGGTGGTGAAGCTCTTACTTTTCTATTACGGGTGGCACTGAGAATACTCTGTTGAAAGGGATACTGCTTAATTAATTTAGCTTTCACCCTACAGTGCAAATGAGTACTAGAAAAGGAAAATGAAGAAGCTAAATAATCTGATTATCTATCACTTCACATGGGATGTATTTGATGACATATGGGATGACTTTAGGTGCTTTGTTTATTATTGAGTGAACAGTGATACACCCACACATGAATGACGTACTACTACTAAACTAAAGTTATTAAGAGAGGTAGGGAGTGTCCACCGTAATAACCGGATATATGCTGTGCTTGCAGTTGCAATACAAACTACTGCTACTATTCATGGTAGTATTTGGACAAAATTACAACTTCTTTTCCTTGCCTTTCCTACTCTGGAACGGACGTGCGGGTGCGGTGTTACATGCTCTTCAAAGTAACACTTAGGTCATCCAGTGACCGTCTACTCTCTCTAGATACACATATGCTATCTAAGAGTCAGATAGTACCATGATCCAGGCATCCATCCATTCAAAGTATATGCACACATACAGTTTCTGTTTCACCCACCCAGGCTGTTCTCCTTCCACCCATCCTTGCTTCATCATTCACCCAGCCATGCACCATACCATATTCTTTCCTTCCCAGCCACCTCGGGGACCAAGCAAACACATATCATTCTTCTTTGCCACTCATCATTACATTTCTCGTCCTTCCACACTTACTTACACCCTTCTTTCGCTTTTCGTTCATCCCATCCATCAAGTTCATCTCAGATCTGATTGGGATTCTTCTCGCCAAAAACTTCACAGCTAAGTCGAAGTACATTTAGAGGAGGCTACTACCTGGTTGATTTATAATACACCCGTGCAGAAAGCACACTTCTGCAGTCTTCAATCTCAATAAATAAGGAATATATAGCTTACCTCTGTCACCACCGTGTTATACCTCACAGGCATGTCCGGCACTTGCACCGCCTCCTCCCCAGAGTTGTTCCCCTCGTCCAATGCCACCACCTCCGTGATGGCCCGCCTCCAGATGTTCCACCTACAAAGTTCATTTAATAATGTTAGAATACACCACTCACTACTATATAATATTTGGTCTAGGAGGAAGAAAGAAATGTGAAAAAAACAGAATACAATGTAATAATTTGTGACTGTCTACTCTAAAGTAAAAATGTCCCTTTTTCCATGGAAGGCTGTTGTCTTGCTGCACTTTTTGGCACAACTGATGAATGCTTGCTTTTTATTTTTAACACGCACCACTTTTTCTCCTAACAGACAGAAGCTTGACTTCTAAGAACACGAGCAGGATCAAGTTCAAACCAGGTGAGAGCTCGGCTCGACCACAAAAAATGTGTCCAATTAATCGTCAGCACTAAGCACTTTTCCATTTTCAGTTAAACGTTTACTTTTATGACGAACTTGATTTTAATAAATGTGTTTACTTTTAATAAAGCTTTTAAACTTAAATAGACTCTGTGGTTTTTGGTCCTCCAGACTAGAGTGGATGAGCTAAAGGTTTTGGAATTTTTGCAAGCATGAGTCCGTGCCTCTGACATCATTGGGGATCAATCATCTGTGACTTTGGGAGCTAAATGACTCTGCCACACAAACCTTTGCCAATAGCTGACCTGCTGCTACTCTTCGTTTGTCCAGTGCCTGGGGTTGTGTGAAACACCCGTGGACGCCTCGCTGCTTGTCTCCCGCCGCCCTGCGCTCTCCTAACATCAGAGCGGGGCCGCTGAGTGGAGACGAGCGCGGACCAAACTACAACCCCCAGAAGCCCCAGCGCCCTGCCGCGTCACCTGCAAGCTCCAGGAGGCGCTCAAAAGCAGCATCCTCACGGTCGAGTGGGGGAAACCTTTGCCAATAGCCGACCTGCTGCTACTCCTCGTTTGTCCAGTGCCTGGGGTTGTGTGAAACACCCGTGGACGCCTCGCTGCTTGTCTCCCGCCGCCCTGCGCTCTCCTAACATCAGAGCGGGGCCGCCGAGTGGAGACGAGCGCGGACCAAACTACAACCCCCAGAAGCCCCAGCGCCCTGCCGCGTCACCTGCAAGCGCCAGGAGGCGCTCAAAAGCAGCATCCTCACGGTCGAGTGGGGGAAACCTTTGCCAATAGCTGACCTGCTGCTACTCTTCGTTTGTCCAGTGCCTGGGGTTGTGTGAAACACCCGTGGACGCCTCGCTGCTTGTCTCCCGCCGCCCTGCGCTCTCCTAACATCAGAGCGGGGCCGCCGAGTGGAGACGAGCGCGGACCAAACTACAACCCCCAGAAGCCCCAGCGCCCTGCCGCGTCACCTGCAAGCGCCAGGAGGCGCTCAAAAGCAGCATCCTCACGGTCGAGTGGGGGAAACCTTTGCCAATAGCTGACCTGCTGCTACTCTTCGTTTGTCCAGTGCCTGGGGTTGTGTGAAACACCCGTGGACGCCTCGCTGCTAGTCTCCCGCCGCCCTGCGCTCTCCTAACATCAGAGCGGGGCCGCCGAGTGGAGACGAGCGCGGACCAAACTACAACCCCCAGAAGCCCCAGCGCCCTGCCGCGTCACCTGCAAGCGCCAGGAGGCGCTCAAAAGCAGCATCCTCACCGTCTCGCGAGCGGGACGCCGGGCAAAGCCCGGGCCAAGGGCGGGCCCGTTTCAGCCCGTTCCAGACTGATCCAGGCTGGGCTGGGCCACCCCCCTTGCTTCGTCCCTTCCTGATACTGCCTCAAAGGTACTAACTTTGCTCATTGTCTTTGGGTATTTGACCTATTAACTGAGAGACTATAAACTGTTATAACTATGACTAGGGGTTCAAGAAGCAAAACAGCCCTTAAAGCTGCCTCATTTACAGGACCTATTGACTTATTCATTTCTAAAACAACTGAGGCCATCAATCAAAATATTGCCGTTTTAGAACGTAGGGTGTCCCAGGACCTTGCGATTGCTCGGAGATCTTCAATGGGCCCCATAGCAGCAGCCTTAACCCCACTGCCATCAGCTACCCCTATCCCAATTCTAATACAGTCTGGCACCACAGCACAAGTTCATTCCATCCCTAGTGCTGTAGATTTATCAGCCACCAACCTGTCACTGGAATTGGAATCGACTGGGAACCTCGAGACGACCCCAGACCTTGAACATATCTTATCCGAAGATCCGGTACAGGATCTAGTACAGGTTAATAAGCTTAGGGGGGTCAGAGAAGGTGCTGTCCCAAAACAGCCAGAAGCACACACAAAGGGAAACACCAATACAGACCACCATATTACCAACAAAAAGAAAGGGCCTACTGTTCCATTATCCAACAATGCTCCTCCCAGTAAAAACTCTGCTACATCAGATCCATCCAACCTGCAATGCCCCACTTTGGACAACGCCCAAGAGGGTGGCCCCAGTCTGTCTGATAGTGATACTTCACAACTTCTTGCTAGTTTCAGGGACTTACTAAAATTCCATCTCCAACCCTTGGAGAGGAGTTTTATGGCAATAGGAAAGCAACTTGCCGTACTCCTCACCAAAATACCCAATCAGAACAGGGTGGGTACCACTAAAACCGGAGGGGCACCGTTAGCTATTAATTCTGGGACTACATCGGTTAATCCACCCAGACCGCCTGTTACACCTAAAGTACAGGCAAAAACTAAAGAGCCTTTAATCACCTCACTACCTGCTCCAAACAAGTGTGCAATTTCCAAATCCAATGTGAAATCCACACCTCAACCTACACCTCAGTTACACTTATCTAGTCAACTAAATTCCACCCAACCCTCTTCTGCAGTTTTACCCTCAGCTGCCAATGTCACCGCGGCTAAGGGGTCTCTGCAGCCACCCCAAGATAAACCGTCGGTGACCCAAAAATTAAATCATACAGATGCTAAGAGGGGGCCTAGGTCTAAACGCCCAGTTCATCTGCCACCAGAGGTCTCCCCATTTACGGTAATTCTAACAGGAGTCCCGGAACTTCCAGCAGGTACCGATGAACCTTCCTGGTCCCTCCTGAACAAAATTCTCCAATGGCTTAGTATCAACAGGCCACTACAGCCTACTAATACCTGTAGAATATCTTCTGTCCGTAGGGTATCAAGGGTGGGGGCGAGTCCAAAGAGTATTCAGGGGGACTGCGTCATCGTTACCTGCGAGGACGCATCCTCGGTGAATCATATATGCTCGTGGCCAGAGTTGGAGAAGAAAGGGGGAATCGATACCCAGCGGCTCTCCTTTTTCTATCCACCTGTATTTAATTTTCATCCCCCAATATTACCCCCCAATTGGGTTATTCCTCAAGAACAAGCATGGAATTATGGAGGTCCCTGGATGACACAAAAGAGCAGGAATAGGGAGTGGGTACCCCGTCCCTGGTACCCCAATAAAGGCCATTTTATGGGGAATGGATGGCAAGGTATCCACACTAGCAACAGATTTGACTGTCTGGAGATGGTCGACTGACTTAGTGCTCCATCACCCTCTAGCCAGCCAGCCATCAAGCAGGGAGGGTCCCCCCATGTACGTAAGCTACCCGCCCACGATAGAGTTACAGCAGCCCTCATCTTGGACTGTGTACCCTTCATTGGACGGGCGGACCTACGGTATGATTCGGTAAATGAAGGAAGCCCCACAGAACCTTTTCCACCTAATACTATTACAAGTAATAACCAAACCACCCAGGGGTTCGCTGATGGGCACTCATGCAAAGGTGCCTCATGTATTAGTCCTGAAGTGAGTGCGTCCTCTGACGTCTCCAGATCTGGCTTAGTTGTGAGTACCCTGGAAGTTAGTCCGATCATACCTTGTGTTCCCCAGCCGGTGATGGCTGCTTATGATACCATCAAGTCTGCCGGTCTTACCCTTATCTCCTGGAACATTGCCGGTATTGCAGGGAAATTAGACTCCCCCTTTTGGTCCAGGTTTATTGGGGAAGGTTTTGACATAATCCTCCTCCAGGAAACCTGGTGCCAGGAACAAATAAATATTGAAGGTTACTCATCCCATTGTCTTAACGCTACCAAATCCAGTTCAGGCAGGGCTAAGGGGGGTCTTTTGTTGCTTCTGTCCAATAAGATGAGTAACTGTGTAGTCAGAAGCAGTACGACTGTGGGAACCCACAGCCAGGTAGTGAGGGTTGATTGCAGTAAGGGAATTGACCTGGTCATCGTAAATTTCTACAATAACATCTTTGATGCCTCCAGAGGGAATATTTTATTCCCCCTTGAAAAGGAAATTGTAAGGGTTATGGGCATTTCGAACAGTAAGGTAGATGTCATATGGGCAGGGGATTTTAACCTGCAGCCATGCCACCTGTCTAAAGGTAATCCTTGTGGCCTTGGAACAGTAATGTCTAACCAATGGGGGGGAGCGGGTGAGAGGGAGGACTTCCTCCACTTCCCACATTGTCATTATGGTTCAATACTCAATAAAATGTTAACCAAACTAGACCTACACCTGTTAAGCTGTAACAAAAACATTCAGACAGTCACATGTCCCACCTTTACAGGAAGGGATGCTGGGACATTTATAGATCATATCTTGTTGTCTAGTACAGGAGACTTTTCCAACCTGTATATCAAAGAGGAAAGTCTCAGTGACCATAATAGCATTTGTATCACCCTCCTGGGTCACGGTACATCCCCAGTGACAGGAGAAATGTGTTCCACTGACTTAGTACCTATCAGACCAAATGGTCTGAGGATCAGATGGTCTGGAACCAACTCCATGGCCAAACAGAGGGAGGTTATAACTAGCTGCAAAACACAAATCAGCTACTGTTTAAAAAATGTAATTAACCCTGATTCCCTATTGTCACATTTCATCACCATTAATACTATTATCGAAGGTATTTTCACCAAGGTTTCCTCACCCAACAGAGGTATGAAGCAGGGATGGTTTGACAAACCCTGTATACTTGCCCTTCGGGAATTGAAGAAGGAATTAGGTATCAAACCACGAGACAGTAATGGTATAAAACACCTTAGGGCCAACTATAAAATGGCAATCTCCAATAGAAAAAAGATCCTACAAAGTGAAGCATGGGACAAGTTAAAGGAAGCAGCAGAGACCAAAAACTGCAAACTTTACTGGGAAGCAATTAACAGCCCTTTTCTCAATAAAGATGGTATCCCGGAATTAACTTCCTATGTTGCATGTAACGACTGGATTATTCATTTTACTAACATCTTTAACCCAGAAGGGATACCCCTAGTTGCATCAACTACTGAGGCTTCATCTTGGACACCTCTACCCTTGGGAGTAACATTATAGGAAGGTTATGAAGGGCTTTCTAATAGTAAGGGGGGGAAAGCCCCAGGCCCGGATGGGGTTCCCATTGACCTACTAAAAGCTGAACCGAATTTGTGGGCTCCCATCCTGGTGAGGATTTTTAACTGTGCGGCAGAAGGCAATTTTCCTCCTTCTTGGGGCCAATCAGTTAGAATTCCCCTATTCAAGAAAGGTAGCAAATCTGAGGCCTCCAATTACCGGCCGATCTCTCTGCTGGACGCCTCAGTAAAGGTCATGAGCAGGATTCTGCTCAAAAGGTTAGAAACCTGGGCAACTGATTCGAGTATTTTAACTAAAGTGCAATATGGCTTCCGGAAAGGTATGGGCACTCTGGAGCAATGTGTAAATTTGGACCTTATCATTAATAAATATACTGTAGCCAAAAAGGGCAATTTTTTTTATGTTTTGCTGATTTGAGCAGCGCGTTTGATTTAGTTAATCATGCTATTCTTTGGGAGGTTTTGCTAGAGTCAGGGGCACCGAAGGAAATTGTCCACTTTTTAGCCAGGCTTTACGAAAAACTCTCTTGCAAGGTCCGTTATGGCACCCTAGGCGAATGTACCCCATTCCTCAAAGTCTCTAGGGGAATTCGTCAGGGATGCGTTTTGGCCCCTCTTTTATTTTCCCTTTTTATTAATTGTGTTGATCGTACCCTGGTTGATATTTCAGCAGACGCCCCTTTAATTGGAGGTAAACCCGTCCCACTTTTACTATATGCGGACGACGCTGTTCTTTTATCCCGCACCCAGATTGGCCTACAGCGCCTAATCGATAGTTTTATGTTGTTTATCCAAAATAGGAGGCTCTGTGTGAATAAATCCAAGACTTATGTTATGTCATGCGGGCAGGCTGCTAACAAACTGAAGCATACCTTTTTCTTGGATAGTGATAAAATGACACACGTTGAATCTTTTTGTTATTTGGGAATCACTTACACCAACAACGGGTCTTGGACTTCGGAGTTCGATAATATCAGTTTGAAAATGTTGCGGACCACCAGCAGTATATTTCGATTTGCATCTAAACTTGGATCGAGAAGCATCCCAGATATGATAAATATATACAACACCCGCTGTGTTTCTTCCGCACTGTATGGGGCGGGTGTATGGGGCCACAGTGAAGGTCCTTCGCTCCAAACTGATGAAAATAAGTTTTTAAAGAGACTGTTATGTGTCCCTCCTTCTGCCTCTGTACAATTAATTCATGATGAGGTAGGGATCGAGTTTATATCTGACTTAGCAGCCGTTCGGCCACTCTTATTGTGGCGTTCTATTTGGGCTAAGCCAGAGACTCGATTCACTCAAGAGATTATTCTTGATTGTATAGGTTTGGACCACTCGTCACGTATACAGTGGCTGAGATACATTCAATTCTGGTATAACCTTTTATTTGATATTGATGTCTTTCTTGACCCAGAACTAGCAGTCGCTATTCCCAAAAAAGAAATTAAGCAAACGTTTTTAAATTTTAAAAAAGCTGAGCGAGACAAAGTGCACGGTAGGTTAGCCACCGTGAAGTTCTATAAGGAACTGAATTTAATTCCGGGGCTCCAATCCTACCTTGTGAATGTGACTCGTCCCTCCCACCAATTTGTACTAACCCGAGTCAGATTGGGCATCGTACACCACCTTGTTGCGTTCCCAAACCAGAAAGTCAGATCCGAGACCCCCTGCCCGTGCGATAATACCTCACGACAGAGCTGTTGCCATTTTTTACTTTTTTTGCAAATTTTACCACTTTCTAAGGGTAAAATACCTTAAGCCTATTTTTATAAAATATAATATCCGATCTTCAAAGACTGCTTTGATATTATTATCCTCTTTGGAGAATGTGGATATTTGCTTTTTGGTGGCCACTTTTATTTTGAAATGTACAGCTGCCAGGAAAAGTATAGTGTTGTAATAATCTTATACATACCTGTCTGTACTAAACGATTTGTATATGTTGTATATAAAACATTTTAACTTTGTACTATGCTAGTTTTATGCCCTTTGAGATGTACAGCTGCCAGGAAATGTATAGTGCTGCTATTATTTCTATACATTCCTGTCTGTACACAAATGTTTCTGTAAATGCTGAATTATTATTCATGTATTATGCTTACAGTATGTATTGTATGGTCCTTCTTCACACATCAAATTTATCCTCCCGTGCCCATTCGAGCCGTTCGGACCTTTGATTAATGTACAGCTGCCAGGAAATATCACTTGGTGTGACAAATATATTGTTTTCCTGTCTGTACATATATGATCTTTTTGTATAACCATTAACTGTTGCCCACTAATTGTTTGCACATGCTTCCTATCCCTTTTTATGCACTATCCATGTGTACATTTTGAGTCATTTTTTGTATATATAAGGAATTGTATTTTAATGTTTTGCTTGTATGATTTGTACTTTCAAATCGAATAAAATCTTATGAATTGAATTGACTCTGCCACACTATCTAGTCAGTAAGGAGATTGGGGGTTCAACTACAAAGTCTGTTATCACTGAGGTATGTAGAAAGTCTAACAGCACCTATTATAATTGATAAGCTAAGCAATGCATTATTTAGTGTCCATAGTTCTGTTTGTGCGGATTTGTCCCTGCAACAGTAGTAGAATGGATTGTCCTACTATCCAAACCAAAAGTAAAGTAGTATCTTATTCTTTCTTGGTGGTCATTCACCTTTTTATTGTTGGCAATTGTCAAAGCATAAACATTTAGAAGACTTGAAAAGACATTATGGACAATCCAAGAGGACTGCACTCAGTGCATAGAGCTATTGCTGACTAGAATGGGAGTCCAATGGAATTGCCAAATGTGCAATCTTAGTTAGCTACACAGACAGACTAATAAGAATAATCTAGTAATACCACAGGAAGTCATAGTCGAGGCAGGATAAGAATTTAGATCCAGTCTACAAGAAGATCAAAGATGATTTAGAAAAAATCGAATGAGGAACTCTAGGAAAAAATAAGTACTCTATATTCAAATTAAAACTTACTGGGGCCAGCAAAGGAGCCCTCGCCTGCCCGATCCTGGCCTGCATCCTGAACAGCACCCTCCTCCTCCTCCTGTGTCCTCTTGCCCCTGGGGGGAGCTGATGTACAACATGAAAGAAAGAAAGACCAGAAAACATGGATGATATTTGTCAACCAAATCAAACATTTCAAAAGAACAATAACAAAATATTTTGGCGAAATAGCAAATAGACAACTATTCCATGGGATATATTATTGACCGATCTCATGTGGTCTACTACGTTATTAGTATTGCTTGATTTGCGGACCGTCGAATTGGAAACTTCTTATGTAACTCACTAAACAAAGTACTAAAAAGGTTTGCCTAGGATTGGCAGGCAGCAGTCCGCAGCACGCGAAGGCACAGAAAAAGTCCATCGTGATTGCAGATCAGCGACAACACTAAAGTTTCCTACTACATTAACCAGTCATTAAAATACTCAAACTATCAATCCACCACCACTATTTCTTCTTATCGCCATGTGTACAAAGGAAGGACTGGACTTGAGTCTGTAGGGGCTGATTTAGAAGCCCCTTGAGGCTCTTTTGCTCCATTGTTGCATGACTTTTGTGACGCAGCGGCAGAACAAAAGAGGCGCAATGGTGCAGCGTATATTAACAACGTGACGCATATGGGAGATGCATCACGTTGTAAAGCCCTGCGCCATCAGGGGGCGTTCCGGCGCAAGGGAGGGCGTTCCTGCGCAGGAACGCATCCTAAAAGTGGCTGAGGGAAATCTACAAGATTTCAATCAGTCACTTTAAGGACAATGATGCGTGACTCAAACCCTGCGCCTGCTTGAAGCAGACGTACGGCTTGACGCAGCATTGGGGAGATAGGGCACCTCAGAGCATTGATGGAGCTGCGCCATCGTTGCGACGCAACTCCAGCAATGCGCCGCCTTTACGGCACAGATGCGTAACGCTTTGGTGACGTTTTGGGCCCATGGTGCGCCGCATTGTAAATACTGCAAAAACAACAAGTGATGGACCGAATGTGGATCAATGTCACACACTCCCCCAGTCAAAAGATCTGGGCCCAAATCCATCGTTTTTGGCTGTGTAGTTCGTACTGGGCTGTTCCCATGGGGCACAGGGTCAGAGCTGATTTGCATAAAGCCATTATCTAACCCAGGGTGGTGTGGAGTGCAAAAAATAATGGATTTAGGCTCAGATCCTTGTACTGGGGTGAATGTAAGACATTGATCTACATTCTGTCCATCAAATTGTTTTTTGTAATTTTCTTCCTGAGTGTACTGGGGTAGCTCAGACGTGGGTCCCAGAGCCTCCACACCACTGGAGTCAAGCTAGCCGGGCTGATGAGAGGTGTTACCTCGAAACCGGTCCGGTCCTCGGATGCTTGATTCCGGTCTGGCAAAGATATGGCTGTGTAGTTCGGACTGGACTGTTTCCATGGGGCACAGGGTCAGAGCTGATTTGCATAAAGCCATTATCCAACCCAGGGTGGTGTGGAGTGCAAAAAACGATGGATTTAGGCCCAGATCCTTGTACTGGGGTGAGTGTAAGACATTGATCTACATTCTGTCCATCAAATTGTTTTTTGTAATTTTCCCCGCATTGTAAATACGGCGCACCATGGGTGATGGTGGCGTGGCGCACAATTACTGGCGCATCCCTGCTACTTTGTAGGGATGCACCGGTAATTAAAAATCTGAACCTTAGTGTCTAGCATTACGCAGTTCTTTAAACTACACTCATACATAATTTCACAGGCCAATGAAATGAACACAAAATCGAAAACAAATAAGCATAGTAGCAACACTACTGAGAAGGAGAGCAGTGCACCTGAAATGCACAGAAGATTTTGAAATATAATTTACCTACAATGTAATGAGCAGCATTATTGCTCTTGGTAAAAAACAAAAATGTGCAATATAATAACACACAGAGCAGGAGAAAACAGAGTAGTAAAGAAATAGCTACTACTACTCACCAAGCCCGGGGATCTCAAGGCCAAGCAGGTCGAGCAGATCGCGTTCATGGTCCAGGACATCCGTCCAGCGGTGGGTGGCCTGGTTGTAGGTGCGCCGGACCCGAGAGTGGTGGTACATGGCCCGGCACACCTTCACCCACCGCTTCCGGCGCTCCCGGATCCCGTACCCGCAACCGATCCTGCCGCCTGCCATGATGGTCCTGGGGAGGCGGCGCTGAACATAAAAAATGAGTGCGGCCACCTCCTCCGGGCTAAAGATCTCCCGGGGTACGACCTGCTCCCCCCTCAAACGCCCGCACGGGAGCCGGGCACGGGGTGCGGGACCCTTCCCCTGCTCGGGATGCTTCCCGGCTCCCTTCACCATGGTCTGGGCAGGAAGGAAGCTAAATAATAAAGAAAATAGAATAGGGAAGAGAAGAAAAGTAAAGAGTTGAACAAAGTAGTTTAAAATTAACCAAAAGTAGCAGAAAACACAAAAATAGAGAGCAAGAAAAATAGAGAGATAGATAATAAGTAAAATAGATCAAAAAAAACTTCAAACAAGCAAAGAATGGCAGAGATACAGAGAGGATACCAAAAGCATGCCCAGAACCATAGCAATGAATGAGAAACAAGATGGCCGCGTCCGTTCACGACCGCGCGGGTAAGTTCGCGCGAGATTTTCCTCGCGAACACCCGCGAAATTGTACTGGCGAGCCGCACACTTTGCGAGATTACACTTCGCGCCCGGAAACGGAAATACGTCATGCAAACAAGATGGCCGCGCCCTTGAATTACCGCGAGGGTAACTTCGCGCCTTGCGCTACAAGCGGCTCGCTAAAACGCACAAAACCTTGCGAACTAACACGCCGCAAAAAAACAAATCGCATATTCGCACGAATTCGCGGCTTCCGAATCCGATCTTGCGCGTGTTCGCACCCCGCAAATCCCGCGAAATTGCAGAAAAACGAGTTTTGCAAAACTGAAAGCACTCAGCAGGTGCAAGAGTTCAAACTCATCATAAGTAACCATTACCTGTAGTGCTTCCTGACTGGGGCCCCTCCAGAGTTCAGTTGCGAGTTGCAACAATTGTATGACCCTGCTCTGACCCCCACAGCAGGCTCATAGAATAGCTACAAGTAGGCCACAAAGGTCCTGGAAAAAAAATTGCACTGTAACAGAAAGCAAATTACTGATAAGGAAGCAGGTGCCAGACCTGGAATTTTAAAACAGTGACACATTAATAAACTAACCCCAAATTAATTCATGTCAGTTGAAGCAGGGCAGGTGTGCTTGCTTTCCCCCCCATAATCTACAGTGATGATGAACCAGAGGGTGGCATTGATGTAACAGAGGGTGGCAGTGGTGAAACAGAGGGTGCTGGGAACCTGTGATGATAAACCAGATGTAGAAACAACATAGTCGCAATTGCGAACAGGTACCAAACCCTCGCGAACTGGCAGAAACTCTTGAGAACACAAAAAAAAATAAAAAATCCGCAAATTCGCGAGAATTTGCAGATTTTGCGAATTGCGAGTTCGCAAATCCGCAAATTCGCGAACGCCAGATTTGCAAAATTCGCCCATGCTTAGTTCAGAATATGGCTACCAGGCTTATTCACTGGTTACTCCAAAACCCATGATGCCTCCACAACCTCCAAGGTGAAACTCTACTCCTTCTAATGCCCAGCCCATGATCTTTATTTTGTTTGATATGTTTTATTAAAAAGTTTTTTTGCATGAAACAATGGGGAAGGGGGTTGTACAGACAGCACATAATTTCAAACATTACATGTGTTTACATTACAGGAACATAGGTGATGCCCACAACCACATCCTCCTAATATCAGTGAGTAAACAAACATATTAGCCACAGTCCTCCCCTGACCTACAATTTAGCAGAGCAAGAGAAAGCATGCTAATTGTGATTCTGCTATAGTCTATTTGGCAAGTGTACAACCATGCAATCAGATATTATGCAGGAGCATATCTTTGTGTGACTGTGTTACGCCATTAATAGTCACAGATCCCTTTATCTTAAACTTAGGAACTAATGAAACATTGGGGTGTGGTAAGATGAGCCTAAACAGTGACCAGGATGGATGTCTGTTACTATTGTGCTGTCTTGACCTCTTGGTTGGTACCCCTTTGTGCGAGTGTGTGACCCGGGATCCACTTTTCTGCCCTGTTATGCGTATGTATATGGTGTTTTGATGTAATGGCTGTCTGTAGGGGATTTGACAGTTATTAGCTTACTACATCTTGTCTTATGCTTATGTTGTCATCAGTATCTCCCGGGCTAGGGCAGTCCAGAGTGTCACTAGTAGTGTGTTCCATTGGGATGAGATCGCGTATTTGCGCAATACCAAGCGCCTTCCCTGTGCAACGCTGCCCCTTCTGCTTTAGCCCAGTTCAGTATTGAGCGATACCATGCTTGTAGTGTTGGGGGGTCTGCTGATTTCCAACGCTTGGTGATAAGTCGCTTGGCCACAACCAGTCCCAGATCTAGAAATCTGGTTGTGGTTCTGTATGCCTTGACCCTTGTAAACAGTCCCAATATGCAGGCTTCCCATTCGTGTGAAAGCGCTCTGTCAGTGCAGGTGTTTAGGTGCTGTAGCACCTCTTCCCAGTATCGCCGGATAGCAGGGCACGCCCATATTATGTGCCAAATCAGCGTCCGTTAGCTTGCATCGCGGGCAAAATGCATCTTGCCTATTAAAGTATTTATTGATTTTATCAGGAGACAAATATGTCCTGTGCAGTGTATAAAACAGAATTATGAGGAATAACCCATGATATTTATGACTGCCTGGATAGGATAGGATATTTAGCCAACCTCTAACCAACCATCTCCTCATCAGACTACCTAGGCAGGACGATCTCAGACCACAAATCCATACTGCTCTGTCGGTCCTGGGTCACTGTACACTCTCCCATTTCCCACGGATGACTCCAACTATCAATGCTGGAAAACTGGGCATTTGGGGCTTCCTGGCAAACCACTACTACTACTTTAAACAGAATGAGGGGTCCATTTCCTGACTGACTATGGCACGAGAGGACTTCAATGTAGTCATCAGGGAGATATGCATCCGTACAACCTTGGATGAATGGCATGCCATACACCACGGCTTGACCAGTGACGAAGAACAATCCTTTATATTGAGTGGGGTGCGGTTAACTACGCAACCCTTTGTCCTCAACTACTCCAGCTCCAGAAAGATGAGGCGGCGCTGGAGAAGGAGCTTTGGTGCCTAGATCATAAAGCGCATGCTGTACAAACCGTCAAAGAAAGCTACTAATTTATGGGCACCTGTTGGCATGGATAGTCAATAGAGCGTCACAGCAGCCGCAAATGACACTCCATGGCCCAGATAGGACACTCCTCTGCTCCCAAAATGACATACAAGAGGCATTCCATTGAGCCATTTACTGCCATTGCTGACAGGCTTCCAGAGAAAGCATCCAGGCTTTCATGGGAGCAATTCCCCTACCCTGCCTGACTCCAGCAGAACGACAAGAGATAGATACACCCATCCCTGTCCAAAACATTAAGGCAACCATCAACCAATTGTCCGGGGGCAAGACTCCTGGAACTAATTGCCTGCTAGTGCAATTTTATAAGACTTTTGCAGCCCCATAGGTAATATTATACAAATTAGCAATTGATTCAGGGTGCCTCTGGCGAAGCCAAACTTGTTTCCCCGCTAAAACCCGGGAAGGACCTCACAAACACGATCTCCCATCACCCAACTATTAACCTGAACACAGATTATAAAATCTTCAGCAAGATTTTAGCCAACGGTATACAACAAGTACTTCCTCGCATGGATCTACATCAATCAAAATATTTTCGGGCCCAGGTATAACACCACTGAACATCAGAATATACCGCATTGAGGAGGAGCTTAGCGCGCATCCAAGATGGTCCGAGAGCAAAGAGCTCACGAGACCCTCGCCGGCTCCTACATATATCCTGTCACGGAACCTGATATGAACGACGGGTTATTGCGGACATAACCCTGCTGATCTAAACGCTCTTTTCAAAAATCGAATTGGATGCCAAGAACCAGAATTACTCCGTTCTGAAGCCTGAAGGCCTACATCGAGAGACAGCCCGGGACTCGAGCCTCCAATATACCCAGGGGGCAGTTGAACAACAACGGCTGGTGGAAGGTGACTGGTACCCCTGGTGTACTTTCTGTTTCGTTTTCTCTGCTCTTGTCTTCCGAAAGACGGCTGCCCTTTGTTCTTGTCGGCCCATGGCTCAACCTGATTGCCCGCTTCTACAGGGTGCCCTGTATTTTTGACTTTTTACAGCTTTGTCCGTGAGGAGCCATTCATACCAGGTCCCAAAGGCCCCTTTGGGGCGCACAACTCAACATGGCGAGCAAGCCTGACAGCGATAGACCGACGGTCAAGATTACGTCCCGAGGAGGTACCACCCAATCCAACAACATGGACCGATACACTAGCCCTAAAGGTTCCCCCAGTGGTACTGGTAAAACACCGGAGGACCTTGGAGGTGCCACCCCAGAAGCGGAAGAGTTGACACTGCGGGACATCATGGGCGCCATTGCGAGCATGAAAACCTCCATGGGCCAGCAATATGAGACACTGGCCTCCAAGATCGACACAGTAGCAATTGATGTTAATTTGATTAGGACGGACTTGGCTAAAACCAATGAAAAGGTCAAGTCGCTGGACATCAAGACTGCCAGTCTTACAACCGACGTGTCTGATCTCCAGACTGAGGTCCAGAACTTGAGAACCTCGAACGATCAATTCGCCCGCCGACTTGATGACTTCGAAAGCCGTGCGAGGCGCAACAACGTACGCATTATCGGAGTCCCGGAGAAGTCTGCTGAACAAACGACAGATGATCTTGTGGAAGATCTGATATTAAATAATCTCGCCCCCAAGGGCCTCAGCAACTTCTTTGCAGTGGAGCATGCCCACAGGGTTCCGGACGGAAGACACAAACTAGGCGCCCCACCGAGGCCCATAATTGCCAGAATCTTTAATTTCAGGGACAGGGATGCCATCCTGCAGGCCTCGAGAACTAACGGTCTCACGAAATTTGAGAACGCGTCTATCAGTTTTTACCCGGACTTCACCCAAACAGTTAAGAAGCATAGAATGGGATTCACCGGAGTGAAACGGAGACTGAGAGACTTGGGCTTGAAGTACGCCATGCTCTTCCCTGCCCGGCTACGGGTTGAACACAATGAACGTGTGCTCTTTTTTGATCGGCCTGAGTTGATTAGTGACTGGCTGGACACTTTATCGACGCATCGAGATCGTATGGAACAATCCGGTGGTGCGGAAGGTGGCCCAATGGAACAGGAGGAGTAAGCGGGATCGGCGGGTGTACTTCATGGACATTGCAGCAGTGGTTCGTTGAAATTTTGGGTTAATGTAAATATAATGATTATACACCCAGTGGCGGCAGGGTGACTGGGACTCTTCCTCCTCCCGGGGTGTTACTCTTTCTTCTTGTAGATTAGATTCGGGGTAGGGCGACAGGTACACTGCAGTTGGGGTGGTTTTTTGGATTAACGCAGGGGTGCAGGGAGGGGGGATGTGGGCTCTGGGGTTTTTTTTGGGGGAGGTGGGGGGGTTCTTCTTTCTTCTTTTTGTTTTGCTACAGAGGCTACATATCATTGTACAATTTGACTTTTGTGTCCTTCTCACTGTTTGGGGGATTCCGCCAGCGTTCTGGGGATGGGGGGTAGGGGGTTGAGAGTATTAAGTTGGAATGTCAATGGCTTGGGAGACAGGATAAAGCGGGGTATAGTACTGCAGTACTTGAAACTCCTTTCCCCCGATGTTGTGTTATTACAGGAAACGCACCTAGTGGGGAACACATGTCACGCAATGAATAGGCGTGGTTATCGGCTGATCGCACACTCGGGGTTCACCTCCGGATCGAGAGGGACTGTTGTTCTTGTCAGGAACTCCCTCCCCTTGGAAGTTGACAATACCATCCTAGACGATAGGGGACGGTATGGCGCTATTACTGGTAGATGGGAGGGGAAAACGATTTCACTGCTATCTGTGTATGTTCCACCCGGTCTACAAACCATGACATTCGCTGACTTGGGAAAGATGGTCTTGGGGCTCCCCGAAGGGATCTTAATTGTGGGTGGAGACTTCAACTCTGTTGTTTGTGGTAGAGAAGATCGTTACCCCCCCCCCCCTCCCCCCCCAGGGATCTTACTAGAGCGCAAACCTGGATTGTCAGTTTCCTGGAGACGCTGGGTCTTGTTGACTGTTGGAGAATGTTGCATCCCGGACAGGCCCAATATACCTTCCACTCGGGTGCACATGGGAGCCTCGCGAGGCTCGATTAGGTCCTCATGCCAGCGGCATAGGCCGCATCAGTGAGAGAGGTCCGACACTTGGCCAGAGGCATTTCAGACCACTCCCCACTATGGCTTCTCACTGATATCCAGCTGGGATCTGGGGGTCGGGTCGCCCCGATCAATCCCTTGCATCTCCTAAACCCTGAAACCCGGGCGGGTGTTATCAAGACTATAGATCACTACTTTGTTGAAAATATGGGGTCAGTGTCCTCATCTATATCGCTGTGGGAAGCATTTAAAACTGTGATTCGAGGTCAGACACTGTCGTTGATCGCTTGTGCTAAAAGGCGTAATAATGAGGAGGTTGCGCGTCTGGGGTCTGAAATAACTTACCCTGGAGGCGGAACTGGAATCCGAGGTCACGCAGGATAAGTTACATGTCTTGCACCTGAAGAAGATCGACTACAGAGCCTTGGTGACAGACGCCGCCAAGGCCATGAGTCGCGAGCAACAGGGACAACTGTATGATGTGGGTGATAAAGTGGGGAAGTTGATCGCATGGCTGGACAAAAAGGAAAGATTGAGTCGAGTTGTGCCGGTGTTTGAAAGAGCGGATGGTGTGCGGGTGGTTGATCCGATTGAGATAGTGGAGGGCTTTGCATGTCACTTTCAAGCGGTGTACGCGCCGGTCTCAGACAGGCCTGAGGAGGACTCACATCTATTGCTCAAAGACATCGCATTGCCTAGCATGTCTGATTCTGATAGAGAGCTTATGGAGGCGGAATTTTCCAACAATGAAATAGCACTCGCTATTCGCTCCATCCGCTCGGGAAAAGCCACAGGCCCTAACGGCATCCCCATTGAACTATACAAGCTATGTCCCGACAAAATGGCGCGGTATCTCCGCGCGATGTTTCTGTAGTCGCACAAGGTTGGGTCACTCCCCCGAGACCAGAGACTGGCCTCCATTGTTGTTATCCATAAAGAGGGGAAACCCCGAGATCTGTGTGCGTCTTATAGACCTATATCACTCTTGAATGCCGAACCTAAGATCCTGGCAAAACTCTTAGCAAATCGATTAATTAAAGTGATTGGGGACCTGATACACCCGGATCAGCCTGGATTAATTCCCACTCATAACACCGCACTGAATTTACGTCGTCTTCATGGCGTCCTCGCGAGGGCGGAAACGTTGCGTGAACCGGCCATTTTGGTATCCTTAGATACCACTATGGCCTTCGACACCGTGGAATGGCCGTATCTATGGGCGGCCCTTGCGAAGTTTGGGTTCGGCCCAGGGTTCATCGGTTGGGTTAAACTCCTCTATGAGAATCCGCTGGCCCAGGTGGTGGTCAATGGTAGGGTATCGGAGTCCTTTCCTCTCGGGAGAGGCACGCAGCAGGGATGCCCCCTGTCTCCGCTACTGTTTGCTCTCGCCTTGGAACCCCTTGCGGCATGGCTGCGGTGGGAACCATTGCTTAAGGGCATTAGATGGACCCCCGACTTCGAGGACCGCATATCTTTATATGCGAACGATATCCTCTTGTATCTCACTTCTCCCCGGAAGTCGTTCCGGGGTCCTGTTCGATGTCCTTTGCTCCTTCGGGAAGAATTCCGGCCTGGTGATCAACTGGGCTAAATCCTGTGTTTACTCGCTTACGGGCGAAGTACCTCGAGTGCCGCGTAACTGCCCGATACAAATATCGCATACCGGCTTTAAATAATTGGGGATATATGTCTCGCTTGACCCAGCGGTTCGGTATCAGAACAATTTCGGCTAAAATCTGACGTAGCGGCCTGGTGTGGATTGCCTTTATCTCTGGTCGGAAGGGCTGCCCTATTCAAGATGATGTCCCTACCTAGATTCCTATACGTCCTTAAAAAAACACACTCTACCTCATGCCCACCAGTTATTTTCGTGAGATTGAATGCCTTCAGAGGCGGCTACTGTGGGGCGGGCGCCCCCGCATTGCTTTAGCAAAGTTAACACTGCCCTGGTATGACGGGGGCATTGCGTTGCCGGACATCAAACGTTATTATAGGGCTTCCCAATTGAGTGCGATCAATCATGCCATGTATGGCCCTACGTCCAACCCAGCATTCGAGATGGAAAAATGGCAGCTCCCGGGAGGGGATTGCAACATGGCACTATACTCCAAATCGTATGATCGGACATTAACGGGGGCCACCGGAGTTGCGGTGAGGATCTGGCATAGCGCAAATGCAGCTATGGGTTGGTCAGACAAATTGACCCGAGCGACTCTGCTCTATGTCGCCGAAAAGCTAGGCAGTCTATGGACCACCAAGGGCTTCGATAAGTGGGACCTCATTGGTATCAGCAAGGTTGGGGATCTCTGGGCCAAGAACAGGATAAAGACTTTCGAAGAACTGAAAATTGAATATGGGCTAAATGATAGGGAGTATTTCCGCTACATGCAGATCCGAAACGTGATTGGTTCGGTCTTCCCGACCGGAACCGTAGTCCTCTTGAAGATAGAGTGCTTGATGGGCACGTCCCGGATAGCACCATTTCCCTGATATATAAAAAACTCATTAATGATCGTACGGATCTCCTTCTGCAACTACGAGAGGCTTGGACCGGCGATGAATTCGAGCTGGATGAAGAGGATTGGCAGGCTGCGATATCCTCTCCCAAGGAGGTTGCGATTCCGGCCCGTCTTCGACTGGTGCATTTAAAGATCTTACACTGCATCTACATGACAGGCCCCCGACGGTTGAGTATGGGTTTTTCGGTGGATGGGTTGTGTAATCGAGGGTGTGGTATGCTGGGTACTTTTCTCCATGCCTGAGGCTAGACAATGTTTGTTGAATGTGTGGGAACCTAATGATTACAATGTGGCGCAGACACAATGGGTCACTCTGGGTAATATGGTGGCCAAAAGGGATATTGCGCAGCTATGGGGCTCCCAGAGGGCGCCTAGGGTCTCAACCTGGACAGAGAACATGGACTGGTGCATGTTTCGGGAAAAAACCGTGTACGTTGCACGTGGTAGGCTTAGAAAGTGGGGCAGAATATGGCACCAGTGGAACCAATATCGTGGAGAGATCTGTACTCCACCTCTGGTAGATACCCCGGAGACGATGCAATCCCCATAGCCTGACATTCCTTCTGCCATGTTGAGTTTCGTTACTACCATGCTTGCTTGCTCTCTTCCCCCCTACTCCCCCCCTCCCTTTCATTCCTTCATTTACTGATTTGCATACAATTTTCCAGATGCGGCTCTCCCCTCCCATAAGGGGCACCTCACATAAATGTCCTGTTTTGCCTCTTCTTATGGTTTTTAGTTTTCTTTTCATTTCGGTTTATACATTAAAAAAGGCAAAAAAACCTTCATTTATCCTGCGTTTTAACGTAAAATTCATGATGTCTGCGTTCACCCGCCGCCGGACCCCCGGGTTGCCAGCTGAAGTGCTTTGTAACTGTATAATACCATGCTAATGTCTGTTTTGGCGACGGCCGGCCCGCGTTGTTGTAGGCTCGCAAATGTAATTTTGTGATTCTAAATAAAGGTTTAAAAAAAAAAAAAAAGAAGAATATACCGCATCCAGGAGAGCACGAGGTAGCACTATACCCTCTCAACAGCCTTGATCTTGGACTCAGGGAAAGCATTCGATTTCCTGACCTGGACATAAGTGCTTGAACTCCTGCCCACCTTTGGATTCCATGCTCACACTGTCTGTCTGCGTATTGTACTCCCAATCCTTCCATCTGGGTTCCTCTGGGCGATCTTATGTTGGAACCACCGCCAGTGACAGGGGCATGAGACACGGTTGCCCTCTCTCACCCCTCTTATTCGCACTTGTGATGTAGATCCTAGCCCCTCATGCAGAGGGATGGAGCTACTTGGGGGATCCACCTGCAGGGCAGAATCCATGTAATCTTGCTATACATGGCCAAAATTGTATAATACATAAGAGACATTACAGAGGATGTCTCTGGGATTTCCGACTTCCTGTCAACTTTTGCAGTGCAGTCGGGTCGCCAGGTTAGTTGGGACAAGTCATGCTTGTTTCCTCTGGTGGTGGAGGGACACCCGTGGCCTGGAACCTAGAGGAAGGCCCAATTTGCTGGGAGGCTTTGTCTTTCCGATTCATGGGGCTCCAAATCTTCCACAACAATCTGGATCTCCTAGATGGCAATCTTATGGTGGTGGTGACATCCCTCTATTCCCAGGTGGCATTTTGGCGAACGCTACCTGTCTCCACTGGGCTGCATCGCCGTCTCAAAGATGGTGATGCTTCTGCGACTTCTATATTATTTTGCCAGTCTTCCACTGATACTCTCCTGGTGCTTTTTTCAACAGCTTGATAGCCTACTTGGAGAGCTCATCTGGCACAACTTTCACTTTACAGGAGCCCTAACTAAGATGCCATTGGATTCCGGGGTCTGGGAGCCCCTAATTTTGAGCTCTATTAACCAGCAGGTCAGCTACAAAGGCCGACATGCTGGATAGCCGTGTCCTACTTTGAACAAAAGCCTCAGGAACCCTCTGCTGTAGCGTGCAATGGCTTAAACTGTATTGGCTCCCTAAGCTTGCCCCCTGATCGACCCTCCTCCCCTGCTGCTGGTGGCACTGAAAAACCTTGTGAGAGTCTTCCGGATTAACCGGAGATCTTCACCCGATGCCCCACTGGTACTTCTACTGGGTCTCCTGGCAGGACAGGAACCTGGGAATGACAAAGCAGGAGCTGCACTACTTGGAACAGTCGGGAATCTTCAATTTGGGGGCCCCTTCTGTAAGGGCCAACTCTTATTGTTTTCAGACCTTGTTAAACAGGTGACCCTCCCAGAGGGGGAAATTTATTATCTACATCCGAGTCCGTCGGGCCCTGGGCATGCTTGGAGTGCAAGGGGATTCAGAACCGGCTACTAATCAGCTCACCAACGCCTTATACACAATGAGGACAGGGCAGAGGCTTATCAATTGGTAGCATTGGGCCCTAGTAGCTGATCCCCAGATTTCCCTGCAACTCCTTAGGGACAAAAGGGAGGCAGAGCCACAAACAATAAAGAGTGGTACACGGTCTTTGAATATCTATAGACGGTCTTGCAGAATGTCTGCTTTAAGTTGATTCAATTCTATACACTTCATAGACCCTACCCCTCCTCAGTAAAAAAACACACAGAATCGACCCAACGCCCAGGACATGTGCTTTTGTAATACCCCAGGGGCGGATTTCAAGCACATCCTCTGCGATTGCCCCAGACTAAGGTCCTGATTCCGATCTCATTCATAAAGCATACCGACCGAATCTGTTCCGGAATGCTTTAGTTACAATTCGGATCGGGGGAGTCCGACCGACCGAGTACGATGCATCCGTATGCATCCAGTCAGACGCCCATTGACTTCAATGTGAGCGTGGTCTACTAATCGGAACACTGGCACCCATTGAAGAAAGGGGTGGCTGGGGAAAATCACGCACCCTGTGGCGGGCACCCCATGGTGCCTGCCACACTGAGCATGGTTGGGAAGAGGGGACCCATGGGCCCGATTCAGAGGGCCCATGGTCAAGGGAGGGCCTGCTACGGCACCCCAAAGAGTGATTCCTGCAGCCATTTCGTTCCGGAAAAAACAAATCTTAAAGGCTGTCCGAATCGTTCATCGTACTCGGTCGTTCGGAAACCAAGTCTATAGAGCTGTACAAATCAACTCCGGAAAGGCTCGACCTGTCCGAATGCCTTTCGGAACCGATTCGCTCAGCCCTATCGGTTTACAGGCATTGACTTGGTCATTCGGAATTGGGAACGAGTCTTCGGAAACAAGGTCTCTGGATCGGATTCAGCAAATCTGAAACCGATTCAGAGCCCTTCCGACCAATATCGTGATCAACCCCATAGTCTCCACTGGACCAGTGTTGCCTCTACTCAACTAGCCGCTACAGGCATGACCAGCCTAGACAACTGGGAAGCGAGTGCTCTATAAAAACTGTCCCCAAAAACTAGAACCATCTCCCTTTTCCTAGATTTAGCCCTACTTATAGTAAAATGCACAATTACCATGCATTGGAGGCCTCCCACGCCCCTGCTCAGTGATCAGTGACACAGGGATTGGACTTTGTGGGCGAACACAGAGGCAGAGTGGCCCTGCGCAGGGAGAAGGTGCCTAGGCCCAGCCCGCCCATCCACTTACTTGTGACTGGTTCTCCAACTCCTCACATCAAGGGTCCCGCTTTGCTCCCTCCGCTCTCGCTTCTCCCCCATCCTTCTCACCTTAGCTGCTCATCTCCCTCTGTCATAACACTTTGCCCCTGATTTCACTTTCCTACTATTCTCATACCTATTCCAATTACCGCTGCAGCCCCTTTCTCTCTTTTGTGCATTTCTAACTTTTGTGCTTTTTTCTGTTTCATGCACCCCTCGCTTTTGTGCCTTTTCTCTTTTGTCCATTTTTCTGTTTTGTTCCTTTGTTTTACTGCGAATTATGCCTTCTCCATCACGTTCCCTCAGTCCCTCTCCCATGCATTATTATTCCCTCCTGCCGCTCCTTACCTGCTCCGCCTGTGTTGCCTTCCCGTCTCTTCTTCCCACTAATTAGAAGCCCGCCAACTGCCCCCATACTCCTCCCACCTCCCAGGACCTACATCATTGGTGGCCTCTGCACAACTGTGCAGCGGGCGGGCCACTCGCACGCCAAAGGCTAGCCCAACTGTGCCTTGCCCCTAAGCAGCATCACAAATCCTATTCCGATCACTCCCCAGCGATATTCTGCAGCCCTCCTTCAGTCACTCAACCCAGGACATCACTCTCTCACTTCTGCTGCACCACACAACACAGTAGGAGTCTGCACCTGCACCTACTGCTGGTTCTCCTGCAACATCCCATAAACACTCCCCATGGATAAGCCAGTAACGCCACCTACATCCCTACCCAACACCACATGCCACAGCAAACTCACCGACAACACTTACTCACATGCATGCTGCTCAACACAAGATCATTCAGCAAATATGCAACCGAAATGTGGTACTTACTGAGCAGCAACGCAGCAGACCTCCTCTTCATCACGGAAACCTGGCTCAACTCCTCATCAGCACCCGATATCACATCCGAAGATAGCCAGCCAATTTTATCACTGGGAGAGATACAGGGGGTAACTTGTGGCAAGCTGTGGCAGTGCCTCACCAAAATAGCAGGATGGATGACCTTTCATTGTCTGAAGTTAAATGCAGAGAAACCTGTAATCCTCCTATTTGGGAGGTTCATACATTTTGGGATACCTCCTAGTGGCCTGATACGTTGTGGGCTATCCCCACTCCTAAGAAGTCCACAAAAATCCTTGGGGTTATTGGGGATGATTCTATTTCTATGCTAGAACACATTAAGGCCACCTGTGGTAAATGCTTCAGCATCTCAAATTGCTGAGAAGACTGTTTGTTGTGGATTCCAATTGCTTGTCCGAAAAACATAGTCCAGGCCTTGTTTACTAGTCAGCTGGACTATGGTAATGTCCGCTGTATGGGCATAAAAGATTACCTTTTTTTAAGACTTTAGGTAATTCAAAAAGTTGCAGCCTAACAACTACTTTGCAATAAGATTAGATTTGGCTCAGCATCAGCTTGTCTAACAGCCTAACACTGACTTCCAGTTTGGAAAAGAGGCAGCTTTAAACTCCTGTGCCTTGCTCACAAGGCTTTGTATAACACCGGCCCTGAGATCCTATGGACCAGAGTTGCATTTTATAGGCAGGTACAGAATTGAAAGTAATTGCAATTTGGCCCTAGTGAAGTCTACAGGAATAAGGAAAAGAAGAATATGTAGACAATCTTTCTCTCATTTGGTAGCAGCCCACTGGAAATCTCTACCTCTGGATCTTCACCTTATGGACAACCATCTTAATTTCAGAAAGAAATTGAAAACTTAAGAGAGGCTACTGAGGGGTTTCTCACTAAGATGAACGATAGTGAGCGTTATAGTGCATGATGTCCCCCTGGGGAGGAATAATGCGATCTATAAAAACCATTAAATTAATAAAATGATGCCGTTAACCATCATCATCCAATCCCATGGCATCTCCAACCTCTCATATGTTGATGCCACCCAACTTATCCTCTCCATGAGGGACAAGACAACCACATCCAGAATCATCTTCACAAACTGCATGACCATGGTAGCACACTGGACGAGAAAAAACTGCTAGAAGCCAGATTCCGACAAGACAGAAGTTATGAGCTTCAGAAACAATAATTCCCCATGGGACTCCCCCGGTGGCTGTCGGAGCTATGACCAATGCCCACTGACCATGCACGAAACCCGGGGATCATCCTAGATGACAAATTCACAGCAAAAGTCAATGCAGTCAGTGCCTCCAGAGTGCACATCCTACACATGCTACAAAAGATCTTCAAGCTGCTGCCAAAAGAACACGGAGTGTCACCTCAGCACTCATCACAAGCAGGCTTGACTAGGGCAATGCTCTTTACACCAGAATCTCCAAGAACTACTACCAAGGCTCCAGACCATCCAGAACGCCGCCGCAAGACCCATACTGGACCTTCTGCACCGCACCTACATTGCATCACACTTCAAGGAGCTCCACTGGCTCCCTATTCGCAAACGCAGCCAAATCAAACTCCTCACTCACACATACAAAGCCCGATACAACATTAGACCAGGAGATCTTAACAATCTCCTGCACTTACACCAGCCAACCAGACACCTATGTTTAAGCTCTCTCTCGCTTACACCCCCAAAACCATAAAAACATAACAGGTGGTCATTTATTCTCCAACATCGCACCCAAAAAAATGAAACAACCTCCCTCAGCACATCAGGACCTCCTACTCACTTTTTGAGTTCAGCACGAAGCTTAAGACCTTGCTCTTTGAATACCTCAGTGGGGACTGTATGCTCACTCACCTGCTCAAGAGGGATACCCTCATTGGTGATTAGTGTGATCTACAAATCTATATAACAGACGAGAAGCCTCCATCGTCATCCTATAGCTTCTGTGTGGGAAACACTTCAAAGAAGGCTGGCAGCACCCCACAAGAGCTCGCCCTCCTCTCCCTAAAACCCTCTTTGCCAGTCCCCGCCTAGGGCTGAACATACTCCTGTATCCCCTTTCCCCTCTGGATCCTTGGTAGCCGGCTACCCAAGAATTACACCAGAAAGGGTGAGACTTGGAAAGCTTCTGCTGCCCAGTGCAGGATCTCGGGGATGACAATGCATGTACCGATGACTAGACTTGAGATTTTGCATCTCTAAAATCCTAATAAACATGCTTTTTAAAAACAAAAAAAAAAGAAGCTACACAGAAAACCTCATTGATGCGCTGTTCTTTAAACTTAGTTCTAAAGACAAAAAGAACCTCACAGTGCAGGCATCCTGCCATTTCAGATACACTCTGGTTGTAAAATGGCCAGTTGTAAACACCATGGGCCCAATTCACAAAGAGCCTCTGCACGCATGTTGGAGGACCACCAGCCCTGGCAGAGGGCCTGCACTCTTGGCGAGTCCTCTGCACTATAGTAACTTGTTGCAGAGGTCCTGTCACAAGCTCGGGCCCCCTGCCATGACTTCAGGGTCTTTGAATTGGGGCCCTAATCAAGATATATTTTTTCTAATGTAATGCAGCATTTAGGTAAGCAGTGTCTAGAGATCCTTTTGATTATTAATGATTGTAAATATTAACATGGCTTGGACAGTGTAATCATTAATATTACAAGTGTGTAATACAATGCTTTGAGTTTATCAGTTAGTCAGGAGTTTGGAGGTTCCAGGAGTTCAGAGTTAGTCTATTCTCCCCATAAAAACTGCTAGATGTAGGAAACTTAGGACTGGGTTTCAAGCTTTCACTGGCTTGATTCCAATGACATTGAATGATATTTCAGCAGAGCTGCAGCTTTAATCTACTCAACTGCATTTACATTTTTTTTACTCTGTATTTTCTCCAGATGTCCTATAGAAAGAATGTGGTTTTGATAATTTTATGTTCACTAATGTTGAGTAGCAAAGGCGATTTGGGGCTTGCACACTTGCCTGCTTACTGGGGGAGACGCTGGGCTGGTTCCTGGGCTGCACGCCCGCCGCTCGACCACCACGCGGAAGGGAACTACAGCCCCCAGCATCCTCGGCGGTGACACGCCCAACACAACGCACGGAGGCGCATAAAGACCGGAGGTCCCTGCAGGAGAGCGGGGGTCTCAAAGGCGATTTGGGGCTTGCACACTTGCCTGCTTACTGGGGGAGACGCTGGGCTGGTTCCTGGGCTGCACGCCCGCCGCTTGACCACCATGCGGCAGGGAACTACAGCCCCCAGCATCCTCGGCGGTGACACGCCCAACACAACGCACGGAGGCGCATAAAGACCGGAGGTCCCTGCAGGAGAGCGGGGGTCTCAAAGGCGATTTGGGGCTTGCACACTTGCCTGCTTACTGGGGGAGACGCTGGGCTGGTTCCTGGGCTGCACGCCCGCCGCTCGACCACCACGCGGCAGGGAACTACAGCCCCCAGCATCCTCGGTGGTGACACGCCCAACACAACGCACGGAGGCGCATAAAGACCGGAGGTCCCTGCAGGAGAGCGGGGGTCTCAAAGGCGATTTGGGGCTTGCACACTTGCCTGCTTACTGGGGGAGACGCTGGGCTGGTTCCTGGGCTGCACGCCCGCCGCTCGACCACCACGCGGCAGGGAACTACAGCCCCCAGCATCCTCGGCGGTGACACGCCCAACACAACGCACGGAGGCGCATAAAGACCGGTGGTCCCTGCAGGAGAGCGGGGGTCTCAAAGGCGATTTGGGGCTTGCACACTTGCCTGCTTACTGGGGGAGACGCTGGGCTGGTTCCTGGGCTGCACGCCCGCCGCTCGACCACCACGCGGCTGGGAACTACAGCCCCCAGCATCCTCGGCGGTGACACGCCCAACACAACGCACGGAGGCGCATAAAGACCGGAAGTCCCTCCCGCCTCGCGGGACGTGCGTGGGCGACGCCGGGCGGAGCCCGGGCAGAGGGCGGGCCGTCTGTGGCCGTCTAGGGACGAAGAGGGACGGTCACCCCCCTAAAGCCCTTAACTCCAACATGGGTAAGCGTAAACTCCAAACATCTATTACCGGTGGTGCAGGTAAATCTAAGGTTCCACGGAATGCTCCAACCTCAGCTAGCATTATGTCCTATTTAACCTCTGCTGTGGGGAAATTGAACCAGGAGATTGCAGCAACTGAACGTGAACTGGGGCTAGACACACCTCTATTGGATAACCAGGTGCCCCCTCTGACTGGGAGACAATCTATACCTTTAGAGCCCTCTGTTCAGATCATTACTGCTAAAGATCGGACATCACAACCCCTATGTACTGCAATAATCCCTGATGAACCTAATTTGTTGGGCGCAGATGATTACCAAAGTCGCGCACAAGATCCTGTAACCCCATCTATTAAGCGTACCAAAAGGCGTCTAAAGAGAACAAAAAGGAACTCCACGCAGCATGTTGCCACATCCCGTTATGTGTCTAGGAGATTTGAAAAAGGCATAAGGGACAAATGTTTACTGATAAAATTGAAAGTACCCTTGTTCAGATTGCTAACGATATTGTGGAGACTTTAAAAGATTGTGTCTCGGAAATTGTGGGGAAATGTGATAGGTTAAATATGTTGTTATCCCCTAAAGTACTTGCATGTCCAACCTCGATTTCTACGGCTATACCTGCTCCCATTGTCCAACATGAAACACCAATGGAGGGGATAGGGAGTGTTACTCCACTTGTTCCAATTCTCCCCCCGTTTCCCCCTGTGCCAGCATGTTCAAAACCCACCGTCAATTTGGCTGGACCCACCGATCCCTTGGTGTGGACCCAAGTTGGGGATAAGGTCAACAATGTAGCTGGGAATACCATCGTACATAAAAGTGAACAGTTACAGGTGGAAAGAAGACCGCGGGGGAAGCCCCATACTCATTTACCACCTGAGGCAACCCCCTTTGTCGCTGTCTTAGTAAATATCCCACACTTGAATCCAGGGGAGGTGGAGTCCCAGTGTTCCCTATTAGCAAATATAAAAGCATGGTGTGATGAAAATTGCTCAGGGCCAAGGGATATATCCACCCATATAACTATGGGGAGACGAGTTGACTGGTTGGGGTATACGGCAAAAAACCTTCCCGGTGATTGCATCATTGTTAATTTTAACAGTCCCCATGAGGCTGCCCGTCTATTTTGGGATGCGACGGATGTAAAGGTTGGAAGGATCCGAGCTGTACCACTTGGTTATTTTTACCCTCCGCCACCTATTCCCAAATTACCCTTAGGCAAGGAAAAGCAGCAAGGTGCCAGCAGAGGGGGTACTGGGCTGTCATCTTGGGCATTGCAAACACCTAACTTTACCCCTAGTCACATTGACCCTATTAGACCTACAAACCGGGCTACCTTAGCACTAACAAACAGATTTACTGCCTTGTCTCATTTAGATGAAAATGACTGACTGTCTGGTAATGTTGCTGATACAGACCAGACTCAATCCATTACCATCATTGATAGGGAAGGTGGGGAGACCGTTAAAATCGCGAGCTGGAACATTGCAGGTCTCCGTTCCAAGAGAGATGACGTTATATGGTTGGAACAACTAAGGGGCTATGAGGTGGTGGCGCTCCAGGAGACTTGGGATAGAGAATGTAACTTCTGGCTGGATGGGTATTCTTCTTATTTTAAAGCTGCCCAAGGCTCCAGTTCAGGGAGAGATCGAGGTGGGCTCATGTTTCTAATCTCTGTCAAACACAGGGGAGTCGTGCAAATCATAAGCACCACATCTCATAATCTTTTAGCCTGTGAAATAACTTTACCTAACAATGTCAAAATCCTTTATGTTAACTTTTATAATGCCCCACATGGTACGCACTGCAATGAAAATATTAACGCATTAGCGAAATTTTTAACCACCTATAAGGAGAGTCAAACCACTTTTGTTCATTTAATTTTGCTTTGGGATTTTAATATACATTTGTGCCAGCAAAATTGTCAATACAGGGGGTACTCAGATATGGATTGTCTTCCCCGCTCTCATTTTGAACACTCTATAAAGGGGGCTGCGCTAGAAGAACTACTGTCAGATGTCAATTTATCTGAGCCAGAGTTTATCGACCCTAATGATCGGGTAGCTACATACAGTGCAAGAGATTCAAACTCTATTATAGACTTCATATTTGTGTCACCAGGCTTGCTACAAAATGTAATTTTTTATAATGCTGTACAAACTACTTTTAGTGACCATAACCTAGTAGTTATGGAATTAAGTAATAAAAATCTAGCAATGCTTGCTGCAAATACAAAGACTGCCCCCCATATGGACTTAGTTGTGCAAGACCAGGGGAGGCGGGTCAAGTGGAGTAAAATTATCCCAGAGGATTTTTTCTTTGAACTTACTGAGAAGGTGGGAGATGAAATTAACACCTGTTTGGACCCTCTTAGGTTTGGAGGTGACATTATTACCTCCTTCGAAATTATTTGTAAACAAGTAAATTCGAATTTAACATCTAAGACGAAACACAAGGAGCAAAAACTGCATGGGTGGTTTGACGCAAAATGCTCAAAGGCTCATAGAGATTTATTGGCAGCATTAAAAAAGTCACCCCGGGACATACAAGTAGTGGCCAGATTAAGGAAAAATTATAAATCTATTGTAGAGACACGTAAGAAAGAGATTAAGAAAAATGCTTGGGACTCACTCTATGATAGGGCCACTCTGAGGGATAGTTCCAAATTTTGGGAAATTGTAAATACACCTTTGTTCAGTGATAAAGAAAACTCCCCGCTGGAATTGAATATATCTGAAAAAGAATGGCTGAACCACTTTGAAAAAATATATGGGAGCAACCTCCAGATAGATCCATTTGTACCAATAGTAAGTGAACAATTGGGGCCACCTTTGCGATTCACCATTAAAGAAGTTCTAAAGGCTATCGAGGACACAACTGCTCATAAGGCCCCGGGCCCAGATGGGGTCCCTGCAGATATGTATAAATCCAACCCTTCCATATGGTCAATTGTCCTCACAAATATCTTCAATATAGCCAGCATTGATAAAAGCAGATTGCCTACAACCTGGTCACGGTCTATTATAGTCTCAATTTTTAAGAAGGGCCAGAAGGGGGACGCAAGATGTTATAGGCCGATATCATTGTTGGATTCGTCCTTTAAAATACTAGGGAAGGTTATCTTAGCTAAAATCTCAACATGGGCAACCAACAATGACATCTTGTGTGACGCACAGTATGGTTTTAGATCTGGCAGAGGCACTGAGGATCAGTGCCTCAATTTACATCTAATAGTCAGTAAATACACTGTGGCTTCAGGTGGGTCAATCTATTTGGCGTTTATGGACTTGTCCACAGCTTTTGACCTAGTTAATAGGTCAAAGCTGTGGACCATGCTTTTGGATATGGGTCTAGACCAGGCATTGGTGTACTTCCTGGCTGAATTGCATAGGGACCTGACAGCGGCCATACGCATGTCACAAGAAGGGAAGTGTACGGCTGATTTTAAGTCTGGGAGGGGAGTACGCCAGGGGTGTATTTTGGCCCCAATGTTATTTTCTTTATATATTAATTCACTGAGTACAAATCTGACGGCAGCGTCTGTAGATGTCCCGTGCATGGGGGGTACTAAATTGCCAGTATTATTATATGCTGACGATACAGTGCTGCTGTCGAGGACTCCCATAGGTTTACAACGCCTCTTAAACTCCTTTGGGAATTTTATGCGAAACTTGGACCTTGTAATAAATGTAGAGAAATCGCATGTGATGTTTGTTGGGAAAGGAAGGAATAACACCAAGACCCTCTCGTGTAATGGCTCAGTAATATCAAAAGTAAAAATCTTCACATACCTTGGTGTAGTGTTTGATGATCTGGGCAGCTGGGCCCCCCAAGTGGCCAATAAAAGAGTGGCAGTGAAAAGGTCATCGGCTGCAATACTTGGCTTTGCGAAAAGATTGGGTGGGAAACCTCCTGAGGCAATTTTGGCGATTTATAGAGCCAAAACTATGGCCATAGCCAGGTATGGGGCAGCAATTTGGGGCTATAAAGATCTATCTTTGATACAGAGAGAGGAAAATAAATGTTTGCGATCCCTCTTGGTTCTCCCCCAATCCACTTCATCTTTTGCGGTCCATGCAGAGTTGGGTATGGGTTATATTGCGGACATGTTAAACATGGCACCGCTTTTACTATGGATCAGAACTTGGCTTAACCCCAAACTTACATTGAATCATAAAATTATTAATGATTGTTTGGGGCGGGACAGAGTGGCTGATATTAAATGGTTGGCATATATTAAAACAACCGCTGCACTTCTGGGCCGACCAGAACTATATTTAAATCCGGAAAATTTGAATAAAGACGATATTAACTGGGTAAAACAAAATTTTATTAGGACCCGAGAAATGGAAAGAGAGTCGATTGAAATCTCTAAACCTACAGTAAGATCACATTTTATGCTGATTAACTCAATGTCAATGCAACCGTATCTGACTATTGTTACACGTCCTTATCATCGCTGGTTGCTAACCAAATTTAGATTTAATCAGGCACACTTTCTGTTGGGTACTTATGAGAAATGGTGTACCCCAATGGAAAATGTACCATGTGAATGTGATAATTTCTCTGATCAGGATTTGATACATTTTATTTTTTTCTGTCCCTTCTTTTCGGAAGGCAGGGTAAAGTATATTAAGCCTCTCCTGAGGGAAATGGGGTTCCTACAGTTGAAACCAGCACTGTTGTTTTTACAATTAATGGAAAATCATCGGGTGATGTTCTGTGTAGCCAATTTTCTGATTGCATCAATCTGTGCTAGACGGAAGAGACTCCATACGAGTTTAATTGGAGTCAATGTAAATGTTTGCCCTATACCTGGTAGTACGAACTAATTTCCAGGCTCTGGTTCATTTTACATATATTTTTATAATGGAATATGAATTATTATTGATAACTGTGTAATTCCTGTGTGCTAGGTCAATCCATATGTATTTGCTAATGAATTTTAAATGTACAGTATTTTACAGCTCTGTATGATGTTTTATGTATTTGTATAGTATACTTTTATGATTTTTATTTAATCGAATAAAGTGCTTTTGACTTGACTTGAGTAGCATTTGTTCTTCAATTTATTTAGCTAAGACTAGAACTTAAGCAATGCATGCTTTTAAATGTACAGTGCTCAGATACCTAGGGAAAAGTTCATGCTAAACAAAACTAAACAAAACTGATATATACAATAAAAAATACTTTCCACTGTATTTTTGCTTTGTATCTCCCCTATGTTGAAACAGGTGGGGCTACCACTTGTGGAACATCAAGTCTTCACAGGACTTAAAAAGCAGATATTTCAGAGCATGAGATCGATGTGCATGAAGAATCAGTGTTATTAAACTATTTACCGCTACCCTTAATTGGTGTCCATGAAAGCAGCGGAGATAGCTAAAAATAATAAAGAAATAAATGTAATAGCCAAGACACAGCAATAGGACAGGGGTGACAAGAGGAACTAGACAAGAGATATCCTTCAGCCAGTCATCAGCATACCACTGCGCTTGTAACACTTGACTTTTTCATAGATACAAGTAATTAAAAATTGTGGTACTTCGTCCTTGTGTTTACTGTAGAAAGGGGACTAGTAAACATTTTTTTAAAACGTGGCATGGAGAAGTTATGTCTCATATCTCTTACATCTCACCCGGAGAGAGTGCTTAGTTGGGCACATAACAAACAAACCAGCAAATATATGACGTTACAATACAAACAAATACAAGGCATGCTTTTACAACGCAACTTTTACAATGCAAGTACCAGTACATCGCAAGTTTTTTCAAAGATTACCATTACAACCCAAATGCAGTATACTAAATTGAAAGATCCATTACAACGCATACTACAATAACTCACACATTTACAATGCAATATATATATATTTTTGTATAATAAACTCCTGCAGCGGGATGCAGGGGAAACAGTGGTTTTGGGTGGGGAAGTGTATTAAAATGTAAATAATAAAAATGAATACACACTAAATTAAATTAATACTAGAGTATTACAATTAATACTCAAGTATTAAAAGTAATACGCACACTAATATTCATTATTTAAATAATTAAACGTTTATCAATTTATTAAAATGAATTATAAAACACAAAAAAGTATAACACATTATACAATAAAATTAAACAAAGTCCCCAAAAATACCCGGGCAACAAATTTAATACTCAAGTACTTTTTCCATACATATTTATTTTTACTTTATAATTATATAAACATTAAAAAAATACATAATATACATTTAAATTAAACATAAAACTTAATATAAACTAATTTATTTACGACTTTTTAACATAACATGAATTTAACAATTTAAAAAGTTATTATTTAAACACAAAAAATGCACAAACATGAAAAATATATTTAATAACATAAATAAAACTAGTAGTAATAAATTATACATAACAAACGGTATAATACACAACTAATACCAACAACAACGAAAAACAAGCATTTACAATGCAATGGTCTCGGCATTATTAAAGGTAGAGCTATTGGCATTGCTCATAACTTTTTTTGGGGTTGTTTTTTTTAAAATCATAAATAAATGGCATTGTCATTTACATTGCCAATAGCGTAATCGTTAAATAAATGGCATTGTCATTTACATTGCCAACAGCGTAATCGTTAAATAAATGGCATTGTCATTTACATTGCCAATAGCGTAATTGTTCGCAATGCATGACCTATTGCATGCACTCTGCACTCTGCACTCTAAAGGAGGACCGCCCCGGGGGAGCCGGCGCACGGAGCATGCTGGCACATAGGGCTGCCGTGGGCTCTACCCCCGGCTCTCCTGCTGCTCCCGCACAGACAGCCGCCAGGGGCTGCTGCTGTATGGGGAGCCCAAGGTAGGCCCCGGCCTGGGGGGACAGGGCACAGTGCCACCTGTGCCGGGAGGGACCGTGAGGGTACTGCATGCCTGGGAGGGTGCATGGGAGAGGGGGTGACCTGTAGAGGCTTATTGAATGTCTGTGAAGGTGTTCTACATACTAGTTTGATGGTGATTGTAAAGAACTATGAAAAAATATAAATGAAGGAATATAATTGTGTATAGAACTGCACAGGAGCGCTGACAGGGGACGCAACTAAATCAAGGGATAGTGACGATGGAGAAATTGTGATTAGGGATCACGTGGGATACTGATGACGAAGAAAGAATAGACAGGACACGAAGAAATAATGTCGAAGAATAATGACTAATGAATGAAGGGATGGCTACCATGGAGGAGGAACGGCCACTATATGAAGGAATGGCGAACACAAGGACAGGTTAACCACTGAATGAAGGGACGGTGAAAATGAATAAGCAGACGGTGAAAATGAAGAAATAGTGGATACCTGATTATTACAAATGTGCAACGACTACGGGATGAAGGGACGGTGAAGTTGGGACAACTGTGACCACTGGAAGGAAGGCAAGAGAACAAGGAACGAAGACTGGGTGCCGTAAACCCTGCCATGAAGGAAGAATGACCACCAAACAGAGGAGCTGCAAACCCATGCATAATGGACCTTGACAGGAGGAATGGCTAACATCAATAAACGGGGACCACTTGAGAAGAAATGGTGGAAATGACTAAGGATACGGGGCATTGGTTCTTCTTTCTCTGGATGCAGGGAGGTGAAAATGAAGAAATAATGAACACTGTGCAAAGGAATGGTGAACATGATGAAAGGTTTCTCTCTGAATGAAGGAACTAGGGAAATGAAGAAATAGTGGTGACTGAATGAATGAATGGTGTTGTAAATGAATAAAAGGTGGGCATTAAACGGAAGCTGGTAAATATGTGGCTTGCAGCAGGTGTGTATGTGTGTGTGTACTGTGTCTTGGGTTCCTTTAACTGCAAATGCCTGGATTATTGCTCATCTTGGAGACCGTGTGTTCTTCATAGGAGGGGTGGCGAAGCCCTGGTAGCTGCTTCATAAAGGAGTCTGCACACTCGCCGCAAGGCAGACCCCTTTGATGGTGGAAACCTGTTTACATGCAGGAACAGTTTTATTATAGGCAAACTTGGTGTGCAATAAGTTTGCGGAGAATGCGTATCTCGCACGGTAATTGTGTGCATTTCGGTGCTGACAGGGAGAATTACGCATGCAGAAAGTGTGTTTTAGGGTGCAGGAAGGTGTTGATTAATTGGAAGCTTGATGGCCATTGGCCGCACGGATGTCAATCCTGGCTGCATTCGTTGGGGTTTCCAAGGAGCCTGGGTGTTTCATTGTAACCTTCAGAGGCAGGATGTTGTGCTTTACATAGTGGACATTAGATGTTCAGGGGAGAAGGCTGTCTGCTAGTACAAGAATGTTATGTTAATTTTGAAATAGGATCTCGGGAGCAACCATGCACCC
Source organism: Lissotriton vulgaris (assembly GCF_964263255.1). Classification (NCBI taxonomy): domain Eukaryota; kingdom Metazoa; phylum Chordata; class Amphibia; order Caudata; family Salamandridae; genus Lissotriton; species Lissotriton vulgaris. The sequence goes on from NC_141694.1 coordinate 497,264,137, forward strand.
TTCGGGCCACTGTGCTTTACTATAAGTGCAGGAGGGAAGTAGGGAAAACAACAAACAGCCTCGAAAATTATTGAAGAGAAACAAAGTAAAAAAGCAAGAAAAAAAGGGTAGAGAAAAAAGAAAGAAAACAGACTAAGGAAATAGCAAGAATGAGACAAAGGAAAATCAATGGAACAGTGGGAAAAAGAAACAAGTCCTGCAACATGCCTGCTTTAGCCAACGGAAAGGAAGCTGGGTTGGTCTCATTATTCCCCTGATCGCCAACACTCAGTGGTCTACCGATACGCAGCACACAGTGCTCAAATGTGCCACATCACCCAAGGCTTTTGTTAGGTGTGCACCGCCGTATGCTGCCCTGACACACAGTACCATGTGTGTCCTCTGCGTCCACCCCTGCAAACCCTTACCTTTGCACTTCACCCTGTGCCCCCCATACATATTATTTTGTTTCGCTGCAGAGTGTAATTTTTACAACCACTGCTCTGTGCACATTGCTTAGGGCTACAAGAGTTTAACAACTGGAACATTCCATAAACACAAGCAGCACTGCAGTTTTGAATAGAACCAAGGTGCACATGAACATAGAAAACAAACAACGATGCACAAAGGGGTCTTAAGCGCAACGTTTATATACAATACGATCTGGGTTTGTAACAACATTTCTTTCTACATGGCCCATAGTGCAGTAGAAAACAAGTTCATGCACCCACTTAATTTAAGCGATTGTTATACTTAAACCAGCGACATCACCCGCACGTCCACTTTTTGCAGAGATGTCAAGAGCATATAATGTGGTGTTGTATTGCGCTACGTGTTTTAACGCATAATCCACTCGTGATACGGCCACAGGCAGTGTCCCGGACGCGAGTCCGAATCTATCCGGGATGCCTTCTCGTCTGATGAAATTAGGCAGCACCTTACGCGGGGTGACCGCGGTGAGCAGCGTTTGTCATAGCAGCAGTGACTGATGCAAGCCTGCATGAGCTTTGCATGGTAAACGGGGAGGGGAGTGGGCGGGTTGGTGGCGATCAGGGGCGGGTGAAAGTGATCAGAGCCTCCCACAAGAGCAGACTTGTTTATCTCCTTCCTTTCTGCTACGTGCCAAAGCTACAGTCGCACTGCATTCCTATAGACACCCCCCCCTCCCAAGAAAAGTTAGGGGGAGGTGCACACATTAAAGCAATTGCCTTTAGCGTTCAATGAGTTTCTACTGAAAAGTTAAGAGACTGGGTCTGTCGCTCCAGCAGTTTAGAAATCAGCGAGCCATGTGCAGGAGGATGCGGAGGAGCTGGGCCGGGGAGAGCACAGGACACTAGAGGTAAAGATGTGCAGGGGAGGCCCACGAGGGGGCGCGTCACCATTCGAGCGGGGAGGGAGGCAGGCAGAGAGCGCGAGGAAGAGGGGAGGGGGAGAGGAAATGGGAAGTGGGAGGAAGGGATGTGGGGCCGGCAGAGGAAAGTAGTTGAATAATAAAACGGCACAATCACAGGAGTTGAATAAAAAACTGCACAATCATGGCACAATCGGGGCAGAAGAAAGGAAAGAGCGCAGGGACGTTCGGAGGGAGTTGAATAAAAACGGCACAATCACGGAACAATCGGGGCAGAAGAAAAGTTACCTGTGGCAGCGAGGCTGTTCTGGCCAACAATGGCGGTCGCAAGGTTCCGAAAATTTTCGGATTCAGGGGCGTGTTTTGCTGTCCTGAGTGACGGACGACGTCACGAGCTAAAGAACAGCAAAACTTACACCCCCGAATCCGAAAGAGACGGGGCTAAATCGGAGTGACAGCTCTCTCCTCCAATGGCTGGCCTCCGTTTAGGAAGCCAGCCAATGGAGGAGAGACTGGGCAGGGAGGCAGGATCTACAGCCCTACTAAGGAGCATTAATTCTCCGACCTCAGACTGCGCAAGCGCAGCCTTTAGGTCCTCGACCTAAAAAGTGCAGTTTTGAATATACGAAAAGAAAGTCCTACAACTCTTTCAATGAAATTAATTTGACCCGGAAATAGCCAAAACGGATGTTAAAACAAACTAAAATAAAAAGCTACGAAAACTAACATAACAAAATAATTATTTATATTGTCACACACCATTAAAAACACAAACAAATATTAAACAAAAACATATTTTACTTTCAAATAACGTTCCAGACCACAAAACGTATAAAAGGAGCCATCCACCATATTTAAAATTGTAGTTACCTGATTACCAGAGACTGCACACAGGATTACACTTTCCAAAATCTACTCGTCGGAGAAAGCCAACTAAAACTCAAAGTGTTGTGAACGTATCTAGGACCCTAATTAAATATTCCTGATTTATGCCCTTATGTGGTTATAACAAATCATATCCTTATAAAGGCATAAGAATCATATCCATATTTAGACATAGCCAATGCAGTCCTAATACAGCAAGGCTACTTCCCTAGACTCCTAGAAAGTACAACGCGTTCTTTAAACAAACCAAACCTCCAGCAGCCCGGGAATTCCCCCTGCTTATGTTTTGATTTGTCCTAGAACTCCTGAGAGTCCTGAAAGAACTGCCAGTTCTTAGTGACAGTTCTTAGTGACGTCTTATGTCAAACACGGCACCTTCCAGGTATAAATATACCAGCATTTGCCTTAAGCAAACACACGGTGGTTTGGAGCAGAGCGGCTATCTACTTACCCAAAGCTCAGCTGATGCGAGTGCTGAAGGAAGCCAACCCTCCCATTTGACGCACTTAGAGAGACGCTGTCTTTTCTCCTGCCGAGAAATCCAGCTCCAGTGTTTCCAGTCACCATTGCAGGTTGCTGGGAGACCGAGTCCTGAGAAAGAGATACAAGACCTCCTTCAATCTAAAACCAAGGTACGGAGCTGATTAGATCCTTAGAGAATTCTTGATTTAGATTCTGGGCAAAACTAACAACTTAAACTGCAGCTCACTTACTCCTTCCCACGTACTAGGCTTAGGTTAGGTACACCGGGGTAGGCGTATTTTAGAAGCACCAGTTGAGTAAGTTAGTTAACTTTTATCATTATATGTATTGTATATATTTTATCCGTTTTAAGTATCATATGACTCAGAAACCATATAAATGCTTTCACAGTATTATTTCATAATACTCCTTTTACTGTACGCACTTTACTTTATGATAAGTATTGCAATTGTGGCAATTCATTTCTCTTGCATGAGAAAGAAGACTGCTCAATAAATAACAACTTTTATTGAAAACGCCTGTCTCTCTATTTCTCTGCACTCTGGTGAAACTAAGCATGCACGATTGACTGAGTGAAATAGCTATCTATTGTTTTCACACCACTCTGAAGATATACTCCTTATTCTGGAGGGAGCAAAGTTGTCATGTTTATGCGGTTGTCAGAAACTAATCCCTTCTTGTCTAATCAGGAAAGTTAACTCCTTCCTGTTCATTCGTGAAAGTTTCTAGTGACCTCTGAGTTAGCTGGCATACCTAATTAAGTCTAACATATTCAGTAGAGACTAGTTGACCTCAGTCCTAAGTCTAAACTATCGTTTATGTTATTCCAATGCGCAGAGCCTATTGGGAATATAGGAACTACACTACATGGCGCCCAACGTTTGGTAAGGCGGTAATCTAACGCAAGATACTAGAGTAACTCAGTCGTGCTTTTCACACAGACCCCTTTTTCCCGTAAAAACTCCAATAGACGTCTGGAGTGGGTAAAAGGTTAATATCCGCCAGAACGTAGTAGGAAGAGATTCCTATGTATTAGTTTTTGGTTTAGTCAACGTTGAAGGATACAGTGTTCCAAAATATTGTGCACCTAATCTTTGTTTCCTTGAAACTTGATCTGTAAAACTTTCAGTCAGTAAAATGTCAGAAAGTGAGGACGAAAGGGAGAGAGCTAGACTAGCAGCTCAACTCTTAGCGGATGACACAACTATCCAAAATGACGACCCGAATGCTATAATCATCCCGGTCAATATAAGAAAAACTATATCTATAAAATTTATAGAAAATGGAGTATCATCAAGATGTGGTACAGTCGTATTTGTGGTGGGGCCCATGAATATCGGCAGACAGAGGTATTCTATTCCTGGATACATTTTCCAGCAGCACATGCTGTGACATGCGAGTTCCACTGCTACAAAATAGAGGAATCTCCAGAGGAATGCTCTCCTTTCGAGGAAGTTGAAATTCCACTAACATACCAAGAGCACCTGCTCTGGTTTAATGGTGCCCTAAAACATCAAAATCATGTTACCAGGCTCGGTCAACTAGGTAGACCAGGAGCCACATGGCCGGTTCTAGCCAGCTATACACCACACCCCGACATTGAAAAAGTGTCAAGCAGAGAACTTTTAGTTCAGCTAAAACAACTGATTAAAATACATAGACAATTGGTCCAATATATCATGCGGACTTCAACAGTCCAACCTGCAATTAAAATTCCACAAAACACCCCTCAACAGGGGAACGCAAATAAAATTACACCACAGAATATACAATCATGTATTGGTAAAATACCCGCAAAACGGGAACAAATTCCATTCTGGTTAGCTAAAAAAATCACTCAAATAGAGGCAGTATTTCCTGATACTACCCCTCACGAAAATCACAGAATTCTGACTATCTGTCTCCCAATGGGGATCGCACCACATGTGGAGGACTGTGACACTTGGGGCACAGTCTTTGCTTCTATCTTTACAAAAACACATGGTGTTCTGTCTTTGGCGGTTATTCCAGACGTACTAAGACAGATTCAAAATGAATACGGTCCAGAACCTGCTTTAACTCTAGGTATGAAATTACTGAAAGACTTTAACCCCTTGTATGCTGGTGACGAACCCCAGCCGTCATGCTCCGCGGTGCTCGTGTGCTGATGACGGCTGGGGTTCGTCACGGTCCCGCCCTTTTCGTTTGTTTACCGCACAGCGGCGGAAACGGGCCAGCAGCGAAGGGCTTAAGCAGGTCTCGACTATATTATTAGCCAACATAAAAGGAGAAGCAGAATCTGTGGCGATCCGCCAAAAATTGAAAGAAACAGATATAGCAGACCAACCTTTTGAACTTGCCAGAATAATTGAAGAATCCTATGAAGAATTAGGTAGAGATAGTTTGGGTGGTAAACCAGTAAAACCCCAACTAATTGAAAATCCTGAAAAAACTTTCATTAAAAATAATTTAATTACTCAAAAGAAGAAGTGGGAGGGTAATAAACAAACCTCTCCCAGAGAAAAACTGTTTCAGTCCAGAGGAAGGTCTCCCCAACAAAGAAATAGATCTCCAGAAGGGGGGGCAAGTCTCCACAACGGGAGCCCTCTGAAAAAAGATACAACCTTAGAAATAGGGACAATTTGAGAAAACCTGACAGATATCAAGATATTGATACACGTCCCTCTCGATCTTTTCAGACTTCCTCACAGAAATCGGAAAGAAGAGGACGGTCAGAACATAAAGAAGAGCACGTCAAGTCCAAAGACAAGGAACCTGCTCATCAAAGTAAAAAATTACAATTTCCCAGAAAGAAGGTAGCCAGTATTAAAGTTAAACATGACGAGAATTCTGAGGACACAACTGAAAAACGGAGAGTGGGCCCAGACAATGCTAGACAGCGCAGCAGAAGTGACCATAGCTCGCAAGATCCTGATGAATCTTCTGGAGACAGTGGACACGAATTAAGGCATTCAGGTGGAAACTGCAGACACCAGAGTTAGCATACCCCATAAATTATATGAAATAACATTACGTATAGAGGGGGACAAAACTAGGAAAATAAGAGATCTCTTTTGGGAGAATCTATCTAAAGGCTATGATATCCTTCTACCAGAAAGAGACTGGCCACCAGAGTTTGTCAGGGAGTGCCCAGATGGCGAAGAAATGATTATGCCTGCCTTCTCAAATCACATTCCAATTCATAAAAAATACACATTTGCTAGAAAATGGGCAGTGGCCCAAGCCCCTGCGTTATATAAAAATCATGTAGGATGGGATGATGATTCTCCTCACCATAAAATCCAGTTAAAAAAATCAACCTACTGCACAAAGGCAGTATCCTGTTAAGCAAGAAGCTAAAAAACAAGTCAGAGAAATCTTAGATCAACTTGAATATCAAGGGGTGATTGAAACATGCACCTCACAAATGAACAATCCTTTGTTTCCTGTCTCCAAGCCAGACGATTCATATCGTCGAGTTTTGGACTAAAGACACCTAAACTCCTGCTGTAAAACCTTTTCAGTACAAAACTCACACAGTGCAGCACTAATGAATAATATCGTTCACAAAAAATATAAAACGACATTAGATATTTCAAATGGTTTATTCTGTCAAAACATAGCACCTGAAAGCAGATATTTGACCGCTTTCTCCAGCATGGGGGCTCAAAAACAATTTTGTCATCTCCCACAGGGATTCAAGAACAGCCCAGGATTCATTTCAGCCAGGGTAACAGAGTTACTACAAATGTATGATGATGAGGCATTATCTTATGTCAACGACATTTATCTTACAGACGATGACCTGGAGACTCACTTAAAAAGAGTGAACACCATCATACTTGGGTTCGCATCTGAAGGGTACAAATTTAACTTTAAAAAATCCCGAATTGCCATCTAACTGTCCTATTTTTAAGATATGAATTATCAAGTGAAGGCAAAAGACTAGCAGACAACTTCTTAGAGAAGTGTGCAGTACTGCAAGCTCCAAAAACGCTGAAAAACTTACAATCAATTCTAGGTTTCCTGAATTTCGGAAGAACATACATTCTAAATTATGCAGAGAGGGTTAAACCGCTCTACGAACTAATGAAACCTGATTTTAACCAATTAATTGAACTCAGAAACACACAGAAATTTTACGATCATTACAAACAGACATGTTAGCTAAAACAAAACTACAAACACGCGCAAATGAACGCAACCTTGTAATCAGAGTCATCCCAGGAAGATGCGGATTTACATACCTGACCTCTAATGAGGGAGAAACGGTACCAATAGCTTACAAATCACACTTGTACACACAAGCTGAAATGAAATTCAGTTCTACTTAAAAAATTCTAACTGCGGTTCAAACGGCTGTAGCAAAAGAAAAACCCCTAGCTCATGGGAAGAGGATATCTGTTTTAACAGCAGTATCAGCCCTTGAAGCGGTAACAAGACCGAGCATTACAAATGCTTTGGCATTAGATCCAAAATGGATACAATGGGTTAATTCTCTTGATACAACTGACGTGATACACGCATTTGATCCCAAAATGAAAAAACTAGAAGATCTGGAATACGAACATGAATGTCCTCTGTCAATCGAAATTCTGCCTCTCGAACTTTACACCTTTGTAATCTACACGGACAGATTTGCACAACACTACGTTGTGGAAAAGCAAAATTACAATGCAGCGTGCGCGATTGTTGAAGTTCGCTGGCGCTTAGGTAAATTTAGACCGATGGTCACTAAAACTGAATCACTCAGAAACTGTACAGCTCAGCGAGCTGAAATAAGATCTCTAAAGATGGCGCTTGAAAATGCCGATCGTGAATTCCCCACACTGATAGTGTGCGATTCGCATTACTGCGTCCAGTCTTACAATAATTCCATGCAGACCTGGATAAAAAACGGTAACAAAGATGAGACAGGTGCCACAATAAAGCATAAAAAACTATGGGAACAAGTAGTTCTTTTGCAAAAAGAACTACGAAAGACTCACGTGATACATACGCAGAGCCTTCAACGTGATGGCGTTCACGTTGCAGGGAATTCATTGGCTGACAGAGCCACAGCGGCAGCGGGTCAACCGGCTTCCATAGCTACAAAAAAAGCGTATAAAAAAACAAATAGACGGTGAAACGCTACTGGCAGTAAAAGCCTCAATGGAAGGCAATTATGCGGTGTTAACTCTAAACTCTCCACTCGGAAATACATACATAATTGATGCGAACTCTGTTCCGTTTGCTCAAATCCCTGGAGTGGGGGATAGAGTAATTCCAAACACGAACCGGAGAGTCTTCTTGATTGAAGAAGCACACATGGGATTGGGTCTGAGGCACCAAGAGATCCTGAAATCTCTAATAGAATTACAATCACGATACTGGTGGCCGGGAATGAGCGTGCAAGTTTATAACTTTGCAATGGAGTGTCAAGACTGCAATAGAGATCGCAGTTATGAACCGGACCAGATTTCTGACCCTAGCACAGTAATACCAGCCCAGACACCTCTGCTAGACAGCATTAGACTATCTATACGCAGGCGTCCGACCGGACAAATGCGAACCCATAATTAAGATGAGATTCATTTGGATGTGGCCCCAATGCTCGGCTGACACCAGAACTGTTATAAAAGATTTGCAAGTCTTTATCGGCACATACGCAATTGTCATGCTACATTCTGACCAGGGTCCTGCGTTTAGCTCTCGGGCTTACAAAGAGGCCCTGACCAGCATGGGCATTGCATTTGCGGTATTCTAGTCCATTCCATCCCGAGGGAAATGCGGTAGTGGAGAGAAAACAACGTGACATAAAGCAATCTATAACAGTGAGGGTATTAGGTTTCGGGTGACGGGTGGATCAAACATCTAATAAGTGTCCAACATAGTCTTAATATTCTGCCAAGAAATTCTCTAGGGGGCATCACTCCGTACAAACTTTTGTTTGGTACAAGAATTATCATTCATGATCTCGATTGTCAGACTTCAGTGGTGAAACAAAAAACCTTTGATATCAAAGATCGTTTGGCTGTTTTACAGGGCTTAAATGAAACAAGAAGAAGTCTAAGTAACCCAAAGCTAAAGCCAACAACCACTGAAGAAAAACCACCTGTCCCAGCAAGACCTGTCTGGATTCCAAAGATTGGAGATCTGGTCAGAGAAAAGATCGCGGTGAAGAAGGAATTTGGGCCTTCTTACAGAAAAGCAGTACCTGTCTCAGCTGTCAGCGGATCAAGATCAGTTGTACTACCGCCCCTTGCTGGTAAAAAGGAGAACCGAGTTGTATCAATCGACCTGGTAAAACCACAACCATGTGGCCAATAATAAGTAGTAGGCCCAGTGGACTCCCAAGAAATAGCAGAAGACCAAATTTTGCTACAATCTTATTTTATTTATTTGGCACATTTGTAGAGCGCTCTGTTACCCGGAGGTGTCCTGGCCCTAGTATGATAGAGCTAGCGTGAGTGAGCAGGCTTACTGAGTGAAGAGCCAAGTCTTGAGTCCTCTTCTAAAGGCCATCAGATCCTGAGATTGTCTGAGCACCAGTGGGAGTTTGTTCCAGGCCTCTGCCGCCCTAAGGGAGAAACTCCTACCTCCCCAGTGAGCTCTTTTGATTCTGGGGACCGTGACCAGAGGCAATTCTCCTGACCTCAGGGTTCGTGCTGGTTTATGCCAGCGAAAAAGCAATTTCATGTGTCTAGGGCCCATATCATGAAGGGCTTTGAAGACCATGCATAGTGCCTTGAATGCAATTCTCTTACGAATTGGCAGCCAGTATAGTGCCACCAGGTCCTGAGTTACCGAAGCAAATTTGGGAGTATCGGTGATCAGGCGGGCGGCTGCATTTTGCAATAGTTGGAGTTTATTGAGTACACTCTGCTGGGCGTTTAACATCAGGCTGTTACAGTAGTCCAGGCGTGAGAGCACTAGACCTGTAACAATCGTTTTCCTGTGTTTCTTCTCTAGATACGGTAGGATTTTTCTGATGGTTTTGAGGGTATAATGGAGAGAGGAGGAGAGTGCATTAATCTGGGGTTTAAAGGACAGGGAGCTGTCCACCAGTATGCCCAGGTTTTTTACTTTGTCAACCGGCACGGGGAGTGGTCCCATTTCGTCTGGCCACCACCTCGGGGACCAGAAGTTCTCTTTAGCTCCAAAGAGCAGGACCTCTGTCTTCGAGGAGTTCAGTTTAAGGCAGCTTTGTGCCATCCAGCACCCCACTTCGCGCATACAGTTTTTGAATCTGTCTGCTGTATTATCAGTATTGCCAGGGTAGGAGGGACACCACAATCTGTGTGTCGTCGGCGTAAGCCGTGAGTTGAAAGCCGAACGATCGAATCACCGGGACGAGGGTCGACACATAAACATTAAAAAGGGTGGGGCTAAGCGAAGATCCCTGGGGGACTCCACAGGGTAGTACAAATGAATGCGATTCATGGCCTCCCAGCGCCACTGTCTGGGTTCTATCGGACAGGAAAGCCTGTAGGATTTTTAGTGCTTTACCCTGGATTCCACAGGCCCTCAACCGGTCCACCAGCAAGTTGTGGTGGACCGTGTCGAAGGCCGCGGAAAGATCCAACAGAATCAGGGCCGCTCTGCCTCCTGCATCCATCACCTGCCTAATGTCTTCCATTGATTTGATTAGGGCGGATTCCGTGCTGTGTTCCGCACGAAAACCATGTTGGGAAGAATCAAGATGATCCCCTGTTTTGAGAAAGGCGCTTAGTTGTGTATTCAGGCTACCTTCTATTATCTTGGCAGGGAGGGAGAGTCGGGCGATCGGGCGATAGTTGTTCATCTCAGTGATGTCTAAATTAGGTTTTTTTAGTAGGGGTAGGATGGAGGCTCGCTTCCATCTAGAGGGATATTCCCCTTTCTCCAGCATCTGATTAAAAAGGGGGTGAGTCCCCTGGCAATGGCCTCTGATGCTAGTTTGGCTACTGCAGTGGGACAGGGATCATGAGGGGAGCCTGATTTAATTTTTAGTATGCGTCTCATCACTTCCTTTTCCGTGATGGGCTGGAAGTATTGAAGTGTTACCACAGATCTGAAGGGATCCGGGTCCTCGCTCGAGGAAGAAGTCTTCACCTGACTGTTTAGGGAAAAAAAGATGTTCTCAACCTTTTCACAAAAAAAAGGTGGCCAAACTTTCACAGAGTGAGAGACTTGAGGGAATTTCTGTGGTTTTTGGGTTTGCTAGGGAAGAGACCGTTTGGAATAGTTCTTTGGAGGTATTGCTGGCATCTTCTATCTGTTTAGTGAGAAAGGCCTTTTTTGCTTGTAGGATTCTTTCTTTATAACGTCTTTGCTCAGAGTTGAGAGTTTGTTTATCCGACTCGCTGTAATTCATTCGCCAGGTCTTTTTGAGCTATTCTGTGTTCCCTGATTTGTTCTGTAAACCACGGAGCAGCGGGATTAGCCCGGGTGGAGTGGGTGGTTTTGGGGGGAGCTAAGAGTGAGCAAGCCTGGTCCAACCAGGCCGTATAGGTCCAAGCTGCTTCCTCCACGTTGTTAGGAAGAGGGGTCAGGGAGTTTTTTAATATGTCATCCAGATTGTCCCCTTTAATGTTCTTCCATTTTCTAACTTGTCTCGGGACGTTTCTAGTGCTAGGTGGTTTTTCAGGAGTGGTGAGGGGAATGGCAAAGTAAATTGCTGAGTGATCTGACCAGGAGACTGGTAAAACCGAACTTTTAGACTGGGAAGATTCGAGAAAATCCCGTCTAGGGTGTGTCCTGCTCTGTGTGTGGGATCAGTTACCAGTTGCATCATATCAATCCCCGGCAGTAGGTCGATTAATTCTCGAGTGTCTGTATCTGCATTGCATTCCAGAGGAAAATTAAAGTCACCCAGTAGAGTGAACCTTTGGGTACATGCTGCCGCTTCTAGTAGTTTACTCAATGCTGCTAGAAATCGGGTTTTCTCACCTGGGGGCCTGTAAACAAGGCAGCCTGTGAAGGACAGGTGGTTAGAGACAATCCAAGAGGTTCAAACTGAGAGACTAATCACATTTAATAAACCTGCAGTGAATAAAAAAGGACTATGCAACAAAGCCATGGAACTTGTGCCTCTGGAAACTCAAATTACAACAGTTCATCAAGAAACACCTGTCTACAATGATGTAGCATCTGAACATACACATCCAAAGATAATTGAAAATCCGGAAGCAATTCCACCAATTGACAGAACTGCATCTGGCTACTTTATCAACTTTGATGACTTTTCTGATGATCCAAGTGAACATGAAGAAACGCCAGCAACAAAAACTTTCAAAAAGAAAATTACAGAGTTCTTTCATCAACTCAGAGAAACATATCTAATTTCACCATGGATTGAATTATGGATTGTGTTAGGTGTACTTTTCCTCCTTCTGTGGCTCATCTTGGTTTTAAGTTTGGGTAGATTTATTGATGGGAAATATAGTACAATGGACACAGCAAATCAGAACATCAACTTGGTCCTGAAACCACACAGATCTTCTCACATCGAAAAAAGGAAACTATCATCAGTGAACATCACAGCCATCCCTATACCTGGTGGTATAGCATGGGACAAAACGGACTATGAAATCTCTGGCCCGGTTGAGCTCTTGAAATATCCACATGAATTCAAGATCTCCTTAAGTGACTTTGTATCACCTAGTACTTTCTCTGATGATTGGGACTTTGAAAATATTAATAATATGATGTCAGATTTAGAAATGTCAGCAAAATGTACAGAACATGATTATTTACAGGGTTCTTCGAATTATGAACAAATGTAATGCTTCAATCACTTTGGGCATCATTATCTGCATAAATCTTCTAATCCTAGAAATGTTTTCAGTTATAATCAGTGGGAACATTGTCCAACTCCACCAAAAGGCAGTTCGAAAACATTTTATGAGAAGTTTCCATACTTCTCAGGGTTTAATTACACTAATCCAGAAACGTTTTATTTTAAAATTATGAATAAGAACGGAGTGAAAAACATGTTGACAAATACTAAATTGATTTATTCTGAAATATTTTATGAAAAAATGTCTACATTTGGTTTTGAATTTTGGAAAAACAACTTTGAGACAAAAACTATCTGGGGTACAAAAGAGTGGCAGGTACAAGGTTTAGAATCATTATTTAGAGCCTGCATGATCCCAGAACAAATAATGTTCCTGAATGACACAATTCAACAAACAACCTGTCTAGGCCTAGCCAAGATAAAAGATTTAAACAACCCGTCTATACCAAAGCCTATGCCTGATAGAAACACCACTACAGATGGGGGTTAGACGTGTCCTATATTTTAAAACAAAACAGAACAATTCCTAATTGGAACAAATGGTTGATCTGGCCCACAGACACTAATAACTGTCAAGATAGATTCCTGAACAAAACACAGGGGTTCAACAGAACATGCCAGACCCAAGATATTCCCAGAGACAACTTCCAGGGATAGTTACAACATATAGTGTAGGAAAACTATGCCTCGAATGGCTACAGAGATCCACACTTCCTGAAATTAAGCAACACTTAACTTTACTTAAAGAAGGTGCTGACTTGCGAGATTTCATAATGGGACCTCGCAAACAGCGTCAAAAACGTTTAATATATGCCGGTATATACGCAGCTTACAATGAAGTTTGGAAAATAACACAAATTGAAACTGCAGAAAAAATACGAGAAATTAATCGTATTAATTTGGAAAAATCACTGTCTGTAGTGGACAATAGGTTAACGACTCTGTCCTCCAGAATGTATTCACTGGACAGCATTGTATCATCTGCTATTGATATAATAGAACAGGATATGCTAATGTTACAACATGGCCAGTCCCAATTACGTTCTATTGTACAGCTAGGCTGGACGTTACAAAACCTCCGTTCAGGCTACGTGCCATGGCGTCTAATCAACACATCGTCATTATTTTCTATCTTTAACCTTACTGATAGACAAATCTCGTTGGCACAAAAAGGAGCAGACTATACGGTGCTGAGCATTGAAAAACTAGAAAAATTACCATTGACAATGTCAGAACGACCGGTCATTGAATGGAGAATACATGGCACCATTACAATCCCGATAATAACTTTCCAGTTTCAATACTGCCAAAAGTATAAACCAGCAGGCCTGTATGAAAGGTTGGGTAAAGGATACATCAAGTCAACCTGGAATTTGCCTTATACACATAGATGTTGGAGTGAGGGCAAGAAAGAAGTATTTCTTAGTGGTAACAACTGTAAAAAATCACTAAGCGGTACACTTGTGTGTCAAGGTATTAACTTGCATGGAGCCTGCGAAGGTTCATCAAACAACCTTTCATGTCATCTGCAAGGCACCCCTGCTACACAGATAGAGCCTTCTTTCAAACAACTTTCCAACGGTAGCTACGTTATAATAAGTGATCAAAGCTGTTGTGGCATGATGCCAGGAAAAGCCTATCTCATGAGCGTTACTTCAAGGGTCATTTGTTGTATGCAAGTATTGTATCCAAACAGCAATCCAGACATGGAGGCAGCAATATGGCCTTCAGTGAATATCTCTTCTATTCGAATTGATACTTTAAGCAGAATGAAGTCTATTCTTTTACAGACAACTGTGCCTTTAACCTCGTCCAAAGAGACGTATGATCTGCAAGTTGCAAGGACAGCGGCAGAAATACATACCCCATTATCAACAAATTGCCCCGTGCATTTCGTAGAAATGTTAAGCCAAATCTTAAACATGTCAGATACCATGTATTTAAGACAATTTTTTCGGGACTGTTAGCACCCTTTGAAACGGTTCTGAGCATCTTCCCGAATTTTGTTCATTCTCTATTCGGTGGCCTGCCTCTTATTTTGGGACTCGTAGCAGGAATTTTATTTTTGTTCCTTCTGCTCCGATATGGCAAGCCAAGTCACAGACAAAACTCAGGCTACGATGGAAGAAACGATCCTAGCAATACGATACCGAGAACGGATCACTGAAGTCCTCGGATTGGCCCGGCTAAGAGATCTGAATACTACCTGGTTTCCTTCATTCAGATCAATCTGGCAAGATTGCATCTTACCTGTGCTTCGATGTCTGCTATGCGGAGAAGAATGCATGTTGGACATCTGTCTTACACTACCATCAGCAGTAGCAATGGATATCGATGCTTTGCTTGGTTCGGTAACGGCTCATGCAACGTGCTGTCCCCAGCGGCTACCTATTCTGATGACGGCATTCGTTGAGACTTCACCTTTACGATTAGGTGGCGGTGAAGTACGAGATGAAAGCGGCACCACACAGGTACAACCTTCCGTGACCATTGCTGATCTAAATACCGATGATGGCAATGAAACTCACATATGCACTATTTCAACTTTTTCGGAGTTGGCCCAACTTTCACCTACTGCTGTAGACAAATTTTTTGCCGGCCTATCTGAGGTAATGTTCTCTCCTAACAACGGGAATAATATTTGAAATAGCGAGCACACAGCGTTCCCTGAACTCTGAATTCGGCCTTCAGTTTTTTTAAACAACACTACTGAAAACATTTGGAACTATTTTTTCCCATGAAAGCGAAATTATTTTTTTCCCAATTTCCAAAATATTTACTTTTTTTGGCACACGGTACCCTGCTTAAAGTAGAACTACTCTTAGAGAACAGAACTTCTGTTTTTAGAGACTCTACTCTGAAGCAGCCTCTAGCACATGTACAATCTTGTATAAATATGTGATGAAATGGTCTCAACCTTTTCTTCTGTATTAAGAGCCATTTCATAAATGTAAATTTCGTGATTTATTCAGTGAAGATTATAATGCACTGCAAAAAATGTTATCTGAATGATACCACTGCTTGAAAACGTACAGTATAATACTCATTTTCGTGTATCTATATCATTTCAAATGCATTTGATGTATTTTGGGGTGGGCTGGAAAATACATGCATACTTATATGTTTATATATTGCTTAGTATTTAGTAATGATGGACATTATACGTGGAGTGGGAGTTGTGAATGTATCTAGGACCCTAATTAAATATTCCCGATTTATGCCCTTATGTGGTTATAACAAATCATATCCTTATAAAGGCATAAGAATCATATCCATATTTAGTCATAGCCAATGCAGTCCAAATACGGCAAGGCCACTTCCCTAGACTCCTAGAAAGTACAACACGCTCTTTAAACAAAACAAACCTCCAGCAGCCCAGGAATTCACCCTGCTTCTGTTTTGATTTGTCCTAGAACTCCTGAGAGTCCTGAAAGAACTGCCAGTTCTTAGTGACAGTTCTTAGTGACGTCTTATGTCCAACCTTACGTCAAACACTGCACCTTCCAGGTATAAATATACCAGCATTTGCCTTAAGCAAACACACGGGGTTTGGAGCAGAGCGGCTATCTACTTACCCAAAGCCCAGCTCTTGCGAGTGCCGAAGGAAGCCGACCCTCCCATTTGACGCACTGAGAGAGACGCTGTCTTTTCTCCTGCCGAGAAATCCAGCTCCAGTGTTTCCAGTCACCCTTCCGGGTTCCTGGGAGATCGAGTCCTGAGAAAGAGATACAAGACCTCCTTCAATCTAAAACCAAGGTATGGAGCTGATTAGATCCTTAGAGAATTCTTGATTCAGATTCTGGGCAAAACTAACAACTTAAACTGCAGCTCACTTACTCCTTCCCACGTACTAGGCTTAGGTTAGGTACACCGGGGTAGGCGTATTTTAGAAGCACCAGTTGAGTACGTTTAGAAAACTTTTATCATTGTATGTATTGTATATATTTTATTCGTTTTAAGTATCATATGGCTCGGAAACCATATAAATGCTTTCACAGTATTATTTCATAATACTCCTTTTACTGTACGCACTTTACTTTATGATAAGTATTGCAATTGTGGCAATTCATTTCTCTTGCATGAGAAAGAAGACTGCTCAATAAATAACAACTTTTATTGAAAACGCCTGTCTCTATTTCGCTGCACTCTGGTGAAACAAAGCATGCACGATTGACAGTGAAATAGCCATCTATTGTTTTCACACGACTCTGGAGATATACACCTTATTCTGGAGGGAGCAAAGTTGTCATGTGTATGCGGTTGTCAGAAACTAATCCCTTCTTGTCTAATCAGGAAAGTTAACTCCTTCCTGTTCATTCGAGAAAGTTTCTAGTGACCTCTGAGCTAGCTGGCATACCTAATTAAGTCTAACATATTCAGTAGAGACCTAGTCGACCCAGTCCTATGTCTAAACTATCGTTTATGTTATTCCAATGCGCAAAGCCTATTGGCAATATAGGAACTACACTACAAACTATAGAAATGTATAGCTAGTTAACAATTTTTCAAAACGCAAATAATCTAAAGTCGAACATATTATTTATTTTTCAGTTTGTTTCAAAACTATACAACTTCCAAACACCTTTACTAAATAGACTATTTTGGACAATATATAATAACATTAATTCACCACAGTTTTTTCTTCCTTTTAAAACAGGATGTAAAATACTTGCTTTATAGTAAATAATGCTAAAAATCATGGGATTCCAGCCCAAAAACATAATAATGCTTCAGTTTACAAAAAATATTTCCAGTTAAAATAATATTGCAGTGTAAACATTTTTTTACACTTGATTAAAAAAAGTGCAGGGAAATAATATATTAAAATGACTAGTCTTACTACAAAGTGTGTGTGCCTCACAGAAAATGCCTGCTAGTGTTCACGTTGAAATAAATATTCCTACTCCAAAATATGCTTGCCTAAAAGTAAGTGGTGGACATTGCTTAGGTTAACATTACTATTACAACACCAAAAAATGCTTAATTCAGAAAATATACAGAATATTAGTATGTTAAAATTACTATTCCTACTCCAAAAGAGGTTTACCTTACATAAAATGCTGGATAGTGCGTAGGTTAAAATTACTATTTCAACTCCAAAACGTACTTGATTAAGAAAATGTGCAGAATAGTAGATTGTTAAAATGACTATTCCTACTCCGAAGGGTATTTGCCTCAGAGAAAATGCTAGATAGTGTTTAGGTTAAAATAACTATTCCTGCTCCAAAAGATACTTGCCTAAGAGAAAGTTCTGGATAGTGCTTAGGTTAAAATAAATATTCCAACTCCAAAAGGTGCTTGATTCTGAAAATATGCAGGGTAGTAGTATGTTAAAATTACTATTCCTACTCCAAAGGGTGTTTGCCTCAGATAAAATGTTGGATAGTGTTTAGGTTAAAATAACTATTCCAACTCCAAAAGATGCTTGAATAATAGAAAGTGCTAGATAGTGCTTAGGTTAAAATTATTATTCCAACTACAAGAGGTGTTTGATTCTGAAAATATGCAGGGTAGTAATATGTTACAATCACTATTCCTACTCCAAAGATTGTGTTGATCACACAGAAAATGCTGGATAGTGTTTTTGTTAAAATTACTATTAGTACTCCAAAAGATGCTTGCCTGAGAGAAAATGCTGGATAGTGTTAAAATAACTATTCCAACTCCAAAAGGTGTTAGATTCCCAAAATGTGCATGATACTACTATATGTATATTACTATACCTACTCTAAAATATGCTTAACTCTAAGAAAAGATTGGATAATCCAAAAGCTGCTTCTATAAAAAACATGCATAATATTAAAATGTTTAAACTACTAATAATACTCTAATTTTCTTTTTATATCAACAGATTACTACAATAGAACATCAAAAGTAAACAATATCTCAACAAAGAAATCTCAAAATACATTGGACAACTGCAAAATCATATTCCAAGGTAACGCTCTCAAATACAACCAAGTTAGAAAAATAAATGCTGGATAGTGATTAGATTAAAATAAATATTCTTACTCCAAGAACTGCTTTTTTTAAAAAAGATACACAATATAAAAAAGTTAACACTACTATTCTTAATCTAATTTTCTTTTTATATCAACAGATTACTTCAATACATCATCTAAAGTCAACAACATCTCAACAAAGAAATAGCAAAATACACTTGACAGCAGCAAAGCCATATACCAAGGTAATTCTTTCAAATATAACAAACTTACATTTTTATTTTTTAAAAACATACAAACACAAAATACATCATCAAAATAAAATATTAACAATGTTAATTTTTTTCCAGCTTTCAAACATTCAAACAATATGAAAAAACAAAACAAAAGCAAGGTAATTTACACATCAATAATTATGAACATTTTAAAACTGTACAGAAATTATTTTGCAGAAATTAATATATTCTCTCCCCCCCAAAAATATTTTACTGATAAATAAATGTATTATACTTGATTGTAAGATATTCACAGAGAAACACAAATGTAAGTATGAGCATACAACAAGTTCTTTTTATATAATAATAAAACAGGATTGTACCGCTCCTTAACCAAACAAATACTATTATATTTCAGAGATGTAAAAAAAATTCACACACCAACATTAATTTTATTTATTCTTTTATGGACCACAAAACAACTAAAAATATCTAATTAAAGGAATAAACAACCACAACTATTTTCTAAAGGAAAGATTACAAAAACACAAACCACCTAATTTAAACAACTATGTTATTCTCACTTTGAAACCTCACCAATAAAATACAGATAAGCAAGAAAACTCTAAAAACAAATATTTTCCAGAATCACAGACAACTAAGGGGCTGATTACGATGTAGGGCGGATCGCCACCGCCCACATGATGGTGGCGATCCGCCCTACATTTCTCTCTGCCCGCCACCTATTTCTGCCCGCCATATTAGTATGGCGGGGGGACCTCGGCGGACGGAAAGACCGTCAACCGGTTTTCCGCCGGTCGACTTGTCGACCGTGCAGAAAAAGATTACAATATGGTGGCGGTGTCTGTGAGACACTGCCATCCATATTATGATGAGTGCGGTAATGAGCCTTAAGGGTAAGTAGAGCAGCGAAGGTTCTATGGCGTGGTTCAAGTCGGCGTGACAGGGTGTATCCCCCAGTTAACGTAAATCCATGAGATATGATGATAACACGAGAAGACACAGGTGTGTGTCTGTTACCGGTAATTCCTATGCGGTGGGAAGCATCCTCCGTGGCTCACGTCCAGGACAGTGTGTTGTGGTCACAACGTATCTCGTGGATTTACGTTAACTAGGGGATACACTCTGTCACACAGACTTGAACCACTCCATAAAACCTTTGCTGCTCTACTTACCCTTCAGTTTCTTGCTGCCGGGTTGGAATTATCACCAGCATCTCGATCACAACGCCTTGATTCCAGTATCTCAGCCCTGAAGAAGTCAAGAGAGTACTCTCCTAGACGAAACACGTGGTGGCTGGTTGTTTTAAAGCTGATTACTGTCTACGCGAAATAAATGAAAAAGGACAAAGAACAACTCTTCTGCGAACTTTTTTGAATACTGAACTTTCTTATTGACTTACGTAACACGATTGTTCTTTAAACACACCGTTATATGTGTGCCCAGAACTAAAGAGTACAATCTTGCACACATCCTACACTTTTAAAACATATTATTTTTACTTGTCTGTTTTACCCTAAAACAACTCTTACTAATTCAATTGGCCACAATCAACAAATATTGAATTTAAAAATTAAAGCTGGGTCATCTTACCATCAGAATTCTTCTATCTTCAACTCTTGGATTTATATACCATCCATTACTTCACCAAGAGTCCTTTTATTCTTTAATCCATAGTAAATAACAAATAATCCATGTGAAAAAATCCATTACCCGATGAAAAAGATGTTAATATGCTTACTAAAATCAGTGCTTGCATCAAAAAACGCACATTTTTATTTCGTATAAAATACGCAACAAATTCCAACAATGCAATCCAATGACAATACAAATCCAACTACTTTTTGATATCTTTCGAAATCCAAAATAAGGAAACCCAAGAAAAAAATCCCAAAAAGTATGTTTTTTGTAAATATCAAAGAACCCCACAAATTTCCAAAAATCAATCCGTCAAAACCCCAAATCCTGTAGAAAATAAGTTATTAGCACATCTAAAAGATATTACATTTTAAATAATGTATAAATACATCTAACCACAAATATAATAAAAATGTGTTACTTATTAAACAACGTACCGCTAAACCTAAAAACACTTTTGTTAAATTAAGTACTTAATATATATAACATCAAGTACCTAACTAACCAAAAGTATTCTAGAAATAAACAAGACCCGACGTGGGTCCTATTCAGCAACATGTAATGGTGGAAATCAATTTGTGAAAACACAACAAACCTACGTAAACAAAACATTTACTAACTAAATATACCTCCCTCCTCTCTTCTTACACTAAACAATACCAATACACTATGTATTTTAACCAGTTGGCTGCTGCCGTCGGCCAACGGTCATCGCGTGCACTACCTGGGTAGTGCTGCGCACGTCCGTTGGCCGACGCTGCCTCACCCGTTTTTCGAACGTTCAGCACTGGAGCTGAACGTTCGACGCAGCCAACGGGTTAATACCTTAAATGTATCTTACCTTAACGCAGCTCTCCCTTGCTTCTGTTCTCTCCAGCAATGCTCTCCGTAATGATGAAACTCATGTCTACGCATCAACGTCATTTTTCTATAAAAATCAAAAAAAAAGGACAATTTCTCTCTTTGAAAACAATGGAAAAGTGTGAGAAACTCATTTAAAAGTGTATTATAAAATGTTGCTATACTTAATAAAATGTAAAAATATTTTTATAAAATGTAATAATATATACTTGACTTGTTTATATTTTTTTCTGAATTTATTACAACTATTCTAAAAAAGTTAAATTATCAATAAAAAAGTGAATAAAAAGTTAGCTGTTTTCTATTTCTTTATAAATGTTTCTTAATGTTTATTCTAAATTAAAAATGAAAATGTATATTTTCTCTTATTTAAAACTTAAAATATATACATATTTTTAAAATATTTTTATTAATTATTTACGTATGCTTTACATTGCTAGATATATAATATAATTCACAATTTTCTTTTAATAATAACTTTTACATTACAAATAAATACTTAAAAAATAATATAAACCTAAATATAAATAAATATTTTTTAAACAAACTATATATCAAAATAATTAATTTTTAACATCAAAATTAAATATTTACCTACATAATTAATACCTGGGCATTTCTTATATCATAATTAATAATAAATATGTCTATAAATATATGCATATTAATTATAATAGCAGCATTATTATTAATACCAGAGTATTAATTTACTAAGCACTTTAACCCACACCTTAAAATAAAAATTGCAAATATGTCCCTAAATATAATATATATACCAACCAAATATCTGGATATTATTTTTTTATACTATAATAATATAAATATTTCTAAAAATATTTCTATATTAATTTCATCAGTAGCATTAATATTAATACCTAAGTATTAATTTACTCATAAATAACTATTCCCAAAATAAATTGATATTATTATTAACAAACATATTAACTCTTTAATAACAATATTAAAAAATAAAAATAATGATCTATAAATATATTTTTATATTACGTAAACAAATAGAACTTAACTTACCATACTATACTAACCAATGTGTTGTAAAAGCAAGCGTTTTACCTACATATGCGTAGTTATAGAATACGTTGTAAAATCCTACAATGTAAGTGTTCCTGTGTTGTAAAAGCATGGCGTTGTAATGCCTGTGTTGTAACGGATGTTTACCCAAACCAGCTGGAGACTGTCACACTTTTGACTTGTGAGTTGCGGCACCCTTGTCCCAACCCCCAATATACACACACATGAAGTCCACACTGGTATTTATAAGGCTTTATTTCAAACCAGTTTTAGTGCAAAGTAGATGCAAAAATTTAATTGCACATATATTAGAATAGTAAAGATCATAAACAAGCAGAATGTAAAAACTATAAAAGAAGGTAACATGTTACATTGGGATTGATCCCTTTATACCCAGTCCTGGCTAACAGACATTTTGTCATCAAAAGTCTGTAACTGTATGTGGGTTCAGTATTTTGAAGTTTATAGTTGCATGCCTGAACTTCATTGACATTTTCCAGTTATTCAATCTGCAAGACAAGGTGGGATTGTGTCTATGTGGGAACATTTATTATTGAGTGCTGGTCTTGGCACAGTTCCACTGATGGCCGCTCTGTTCCTTCTCGTACCTAAAACTCCCTTTTTGCTTATCATGAGAGCAGTTAATGTTTTCGCATTCTTAAGGTTATTGCAGATGTTACCCTTATTACTCATAATGTAAGGTAAGAAGAAAAGCTTGGAAATTCATGTTAAACATCACTATGCCTACCCCTTTGGAATATTTCCAAACTCGATCCAGTGAATTTTCAAGCAATACCACACCGCTAGGAAGCATGATACAACTCCATGACTGCCACTTGCCACCCTGGAAATGACAGAGCAGAGCTGCATATAGGCAACCCACTGTGCGCTGACATCAGTTTCTGTACTGTTCTCCTTTTGCACTCTCAGACGTGGATCAAATTAAACTGCAGATGACAGTGGGCCGAACATTAAGGGGCCCATTAGGATGGCGGGCGGATCGCCCCCGCCAGGCCGGCGGTAGCCACCGCCGGCCGCGCGGTGCCTGCAATGCTGTGCATGGAAGTGCACTGCATACCTTCCTGCGAATATTAGGAATCCTGGATGCGCCCGCGACTGTGGCAGGCGCATCCTAATGCCATACACGGGACCCCCGCCCTTATGGCGGGCGGTCCCTAGTACCGTGATGATGGCGGGCGGGCAAAGTCCGCCCACCATCCTAATCGGGGCCTTTCTTGGGATCTTTTTATCAAAATGGACAGGTGGGATGGGGTGAGGAATCCAAGGTTAGATAGAGAATTAACCAGAAATAGTGTTACCAAAGGTATGTATCTTATTCTTCTGATGGATACTTCTCACCTTTAGAACACATTCCAAAGCAGTACTGGCCCAAGAGGAGGAGGCATAAGGAATGAACTCAAGCCATGACGTTTTGCAGGCTCGGATGAGCAAAATGGCCTTCTCCGCAGATCTGTCAATAGAACAAGAGAATGCACCCTGCCTTTTGGTATAAGGGCCCTAACTAGAGGGTCCCAAACTAATCAAAGAAGGGGTGATTAACCTGGGAGTTGGAACTGCGCACTACACACACAGGGTCAAACCAGAAAGACTCAACAGAGCATATTCAAAATATATTATTTTATTTTCTTTAAATATATTTTTTTTCCCTTTTTTTAGAATAAAGATATCAAAAGACATATAAAAATGGAGCAGTACTTACAAGCTACATAATGCATGGGGAACATAACAAAAACATATAGACTGATAAAGGAACAATAAGAAAAAAAACAAGGGGTTATACCACATTCAAACCTGCCCAGTAACAACCATACTTCAGACACATTATCTTATATACATTCTCTCACTCTACCCTATATTCAGTCATACAGCTTTCATTCTTTCATTCATTCTTCAATCCTGGCGTATGCAACACATAGATGACCAATATGTTGTAAAGATCGGGATGTTCCTCCAGGCAGATGACTTTTAATACGGGTCCTGATGTAATTAGGACAAAAAACCGTATTCCTGGAAGTGCAAGCCGACGCGCATTTCGGTGACCGGCCAATGAGGCCACACCTTCGTCAGGGCTAAAGGTAGTACACTGGGCAAGACACAAGTATAAAATCTGAAAAATAGAATACAAACAAGTCTCAGTATTCTAATTTACATATATCTAATTTACAATCATAAAAGAATTATCACATTTCCCAAAGATACATTTCATTTATTCATTAGTCAATTTTGGCTTAGCATTTTGAACGCATATTAGAGAATTCAAGTCATGATATGAATGATGTTAACCTTCTGTGGCAGCGCAACGTCAAACTACCCAGAGACACTCCCAGAACAAGGTTCCCTGTTTCGTGGAACCCATGAAGGGCCAAATGATAGCCCAGGCTGAATGAACTTGACAGAGCTTATTTCACAACACCTACCACACATTTCTTAGATTATGAACTCACTTACACTCTTACACATACATGACCAATTTATATGGCCCAAACCTATGACGGACAATTTATGCATTTTCTCAACTAAGGAACAGAAGCTCAGTTCCTAATTGAGTACCAGGGGGGATAGGAAATGGTCATTGGGTTAATTTTGATAGTCACATAAGTTGAAATTTACCTGTATGTTACTCTGTTGGGACGGGTCATAGGTATCCAAAGGGGTATGCTTTACTTGGAGGCTACAACCTTTAATTTTCTTTTACTGGAGTCCAAAGCTATAAATTTTAAGAATGGGAATGAGTTAGACCCGTATTGTCAACATTATATTTCTTGACCATAGTACGATTAAAATTAGGAGGTCTTAATTCATAGTACGCACTTGGTTCAAAGTTATATATACTAGTGGAACTAGGTTGTTCCTTCACTGATGAGGAAAAATACCCACAGGGTCTTTGGACTGATAATTTCATAACGTTGTATACACATGAGTTATCTAGGCAGATTACCCTGAATTCTCTCTATTTGCCGTGAGCAATGAAGGATATTATATCTAATTTACCTATATTGTCTTGGAGTTATTCCATCAGATAATGGCGCAGAAAAGCTCGATAACCGGGTGTAGGACTTTAAAACATTTTTTGATTTCTCCCTGTGAGGATGATAGGATACATCAATTATAGCTTTTTACTTGACTGTACATCCCAGTAATTACGCAAGTATTTAGCATTTTCGCCTAATATTATTTACCAAAGTAAAGTACTATTCGGATGGCGTTTTCCCGCAAATATAAGATATGGGGCTGGTGGCGTTCAAGGACGGTTGGCAGGTTCAGTATTCCAATATCTATAGGAGAAGGGGGTAGGTATTATCATAAGAGAACCCTCCCTTTTGTTTTTGCACAATAGCCAACAATAAAAGTCAGATCAACACATACCGGAGAAACCTGTGCGCCCTCCTGTGTTGCGATGTCCGCTATCGGGTGTAACTGGGAAGGTATTCCAATATCTATAGGAGATGGGGGTAGGTATTATCTTCTCCGCAGATCTGTCTGTCAAGACAGTAGAGTTTGGTAAACATATACACTGATGCCTAGCTTGACAGATGTCCAACACAGGAACTGCCCTTGCCAATCCCTTTGTAGCAGCCTTAGCTTTGGACGAATGGGCCCACTGGCCTCAAAGGGGCTCCTTACTGGCTACAGTATAGCACTGGATGATTCAGCTGGATAGATTCCTCTTCTGCACTGCCATTCCCTTTCTAATACTGGCACTTCAACACAATTCGCCATGCATTCAATGCAAAAGTTTAAAATTTGTGAAGTTTCTGTATATGGTTGCGATCTTGTCATGGAAGAAATGAGCGAGGTTGTCGCACAGCTACTGTTCCATTTTTCTTAGTTCTTGAGAGTACCGGCTGGCCATTTTAGAGGATTTTCTCTGGATGTTGCTCTTGATGGGGGCTATGCTGTCTGCATAATTGGTGATCTAGGCGTTGAAGTTTTTTACTCCCTGTTTGAGGCTGCTGGCGGTAGCAGGGTTGGAGGTGTTGAGGGCATTAAGCCAGCTGGTCTCTGAGAATTTATTCCACCTCTGGTGGAGGGCGGTGGTCATCTTAGGGGTAGCGGTGTGAGGGCTAGAGACTGCATGCTTTCTCGGAGCCAAAAGACAGGCTTGAGCCTGAAATTTCACACCTGTGAGAGGTTGAGCGACCTTCACCAGATGTGGAATTATAAACAGAGCTGCCGACTTTGGTCCTGGGGACCCCGGAACAAGCCTTCACATATGATCTATAAAAAATATGCTGATAGTATTAAATAAATTTCAACTGTAACAAACACTATTAAGCAATGGTTGAATCTGTACTGTTATAACTCATGGAAAAGGGGAGAGGGTCAATAAATCTCCGCTACCCCGAACCCCCTAATATAACATGTTAACACAGAGAGGGGTAGAGAGGAAACAACCAACACAAATACATTAACAGACATGCAGTGGCACAAATCATGTATTTTGAAAACTGCCCTCACTCACACAAATGTGTGTGACATGCTTCATCATTGGGTCTACTAACAAAACGCCCTGGCGTAGCAACGCACAGGACGGAGCATAGGGAGGGGGAAACAAAACACAACACAAATGTGACAAAACAGTGATAACAAATTGAGTGTTACCCTGTGACTGGGTACAGTGATAGAAAAAAGTGCAGCGATAGAAGTGCTTAAAACTGGGGGGGCGTGGCTTGGCCAGCGAACATGGCGGTCGTGTAGAGCCGGAGCTCCGACCAGCCGTTAGTAATCCATACCAGTTATCCTAGCCCTGGTCGCCTCCTGTAGTTCCCTGCAACCCTGCTTGACTCCCGGTTCCATTGACGTCGGAAGACTGCGACTGGGGGCACCCGAATCCACTCCTGAGGCTGGGTAACGACCCGGAGGGGGACCGCGAGACGAGCTGTCCGGAGCGGCCTGCTAAGCCGGGACCTCGATTTTCGGCGTGAGCCGACCGGCGAGAAGGGCCGCGCCGAGTATTGGAGAGGTGCCGGCCCTGCTGTATATTGGGGGATCCTGGGTCCCTAGGGCGGTTATCCCCGCCTGGCGGCGCCACTGGGGCCGCGGCTGCAGAGTACGTTCGGCGAGCGTCGGCGACAAAGACGGTCGGAGAGAGCGGCCGCCATCTTCGATGAGTGAGGAACTTGCGCCGACTTGAGGAGAGCCGGGTCTGCCGAGTGGGCGGCTGCCCCGGGTCCAGCAAGCGGCTGCCCCGTGATCAGGTCAGAGCGGCGTCCTGCGGAGAGACGGGCAGGGTGGTCGCGGTGCCGCGTCGCCTATCGGGGGTCAGGCCGGGCCCCGGGCTCATATCTCTCCGGAGTGACTGAGCGGCGACGTCCCACTTTGTCCCGAAGGCCCCGGCCCCGCGAGGAAAGAGGGAACGTGCGAGAAGCCACAGCGGGTCCAGATTAGCCCGGCGGTGGGAGGCACGAGGGGGCGGCAGGGTCCCACAGCTTATCGGGGGTCAGGTCGGGTCCCGGCGCACAATCACAGAGGAGTGGACCGCGTGGTGACCTCCCTCTTGCGTGAGGCATTGCGGAGCTGACATTACCGGCCGGACATCTTCAGGAGCCGGCTGGAGAGCGACGCTACTGCCTGCGGACCGCGGTACATCGATCAATTATACAGCCATCCCATCGACGAGCAGCTAGCGGTGGGTGACAGTTGCTGGGCAGTGTCGGTGGCGACTTCAACCGGACGAAGGCCGGAGGGAGGCCTCACTCCCTGAAGACATCATGACACTGGGTGGAGGTGGATATCAGGACAAACAGGGCCCTATTGACAAATTTACTGAAGCCGCCGGCTCAAAGGGGGCACAAGCTCAGGTGCCGGACAATGCTGCGCTCCTGGCTGCGATCACGCAGTCCAGAGATGTCCTGGACGCTAAGATCGGGGCTGTTGGCTCGGATGTTATGCTCCTTCGGCAGGACTTGAGAAACGCTGTGGAACGCATAACAGGCGCAGAAACGCGCATATTTGCAGTAGAGGACGACATGACTACCCTAAAAAAGAGGGTCGTTGCCCTGGAGAGAACTCAGAAGGGTCAGGTATCGAGAGCTGAGGATGCGGAGGGACGCGCCAGGTGCAGCAACCTTCACTTCGTGGGATTTCCAGAAGATTGCGAAAAGGGTAATGCGGAGCGTTTCCTGGCACAATGGCTGGAGGGGTGGATGCCGGCTGACACTCTTTCCCGCTGCTTTGTTGTGGAAAGGGCCCATCGGGCGCTGATGCAGAAACCTCCGGTGGGAGAGCGCCCTCGCCCCATGATTGCCAAATTATTAAATTATGCTGACAGAGACGCTATCCTGAAACAATCGAGATTGAAGGGCCAACTCATGTATGAGAACTCTAACATCCTCATTTTCCCAGACTATACAAAGTTGGTCCAGCAGCAGAGACAGTCGTTCACTGCGGCAAAGGCTCGCCTCCGGGGCTTAAAGTTACCTTATGCTCTGCTCTACCCGGCACGGTTGCGGGTCGTCTTTCAGTCCCGCACCTTCTTCTTTGACACCCCGGAGGACGTCTTTCGATGGACAGACGAGACTGTAAAGGTACGCGTCAACACAGCAAAAGGCAGGGAGTCTGACTCCTCAACCGGGGGCCCTTCTGGTAGGGGTCCTGAGAACCAGCGAAAGCGCCGTGGCAGATCGCGCTCGAGCCGCAGCTCGCAATCAAGATCAAAGACACGTCAAGATAAGGACTCGCAGGAGGCCCATGAGGATGTGCCCTGAATGCAGGGGGAACTGACATATGCTTTAACATACGCTTGATATCAATGACCAGGGCGCTTTGGCTGGAGGCCACGCTTGCTCAGGGTTAGGGAGGGAACGACAGCCTAGTTCTACATGGGCTGCGATGTGGGGATCCATTGGAGGGGGTGTTCCCTGGCTCCTGGTTGGGGCCGAGATCACACTCCGACCACGACAGGTGCTTCCGTGCTTGGGAGGTGCGGGGGGGGGGGGGGGGGGGAGTTGTTGGGGTTTGGGATTGTTCTAGTTAAAGGGGAGGGTTTGTGCGCAATATGCTGCTTCCGATCTGTGGTGGGAACTGCCGCTGCTGCCTACAGTGGGACATGTACAAATGATATGCTTTTACACAAATGTCATCAGATGGTGGGGGATCACGGCTAGGCCCTTGCGGGACACGCCTAATGAGTTGGAATGTGCGAGGGATGCTGGACAAGGTAAAGAGGGGAGCTGTGTTTGCCTGGGCCAAGAGAAGGGGAACTGATATACTGTTATTGCAAGAAACTCACCTGATGGGCACCAAAGCGCTCTGCCTTCAGCGAAATGGCTTCACTCAGGTCTTCCATTCTGGCTTCACGAGGGGGTCACGAGGAGTGGCCATTCTTATACATCGTAGAGTCCCCTTTACTCATAGATGCACATGGTTAGATGCACAGGGCAGGTATGTGTTCGTAAAGGGTGAGATTGGGGGCGAGGTTGTGGTCATTGGTAGTGTGTATGCACCACTCCCCTTACAATGGGCCCTGGTGGAGAAGCGGATGTCTCTTTGGGTGGACATGCCCACTGTCCTATCTGTTGTGGGGGGGACTGGAACAACGTCATGGAGGTCTCGTGGGACAGATGGCAAAGCACTGCTGGCGCTGGCGAGGTGGCGGAGAGGGAAGGGCAGGCAACCCGGTTGAAGGCAATGGCCACGGGGTTGGATTGGGTTGACTCCTGGAGGTACAATTATGGGGCGCGTAGGGATTTCACGTACTTTTCTTCAGCGCAAGACTCGTTCTCGCGACTAGACTACATCTTTGTTCAACGAGTAATGGCCAACAGGGTTCTGTCGGCGGAGATTTTACCACGGGCACTATCCGATCACTCTCCGGTATATGTCATAGTCGACACTGGTCGCACCCGGCAGCGGTTCAGGTGGTGCATGTCACCTTGCCAATTGATGCAGGCCTAATATCGCGCTCACATGACTTGCGAACTTGCGCACTTCCTGTCCACAAACGTGGGCACAGTGGAATCCCCGGCGGAGCTGTGGGAGGCACTGAAGCCCACGCTGCGAGGAATTGATATCTCATGGTGCGCGGCAGCGCGTAGAGAAAAGCGTAGGGACCTAGTGCGGCGAGAGGCGGAATTAGAGGATTTAGAGCGCAGAGGATGGGGGGAGGACGGCGGGCAGTTGAGGTGTCAGATGGTGTTGGCGCAACAACAATACACATCAGTACTATTGGATGAAGCCTGACAGGCCTGGCTTGCTACACGTAGCCGCATATATCAGTGGGGCTTCAAATCTTGCAAGATGCTTCATCGTTTATGTCAGGGCATCATGCATGCCCAGTCACTGCCCCGAATAGTTACCCCGGATGGGGAGCCGCTTTTGGAGCCGGATGCGATAGAGGGTAGCTTTGCCTCGTACTATGAGACCCTATACGCACCACGGGAGTACTTGGAAGCGGAGATGGTGCAGCGGTTCATAGATGACCTCCCTCCGAGGGCCGTCACGGATGAGGTTCGTGATGTATTGGACCGACCATTGACGGATGACGAGCTGGCCACGGCATTGGGCGAATTAAACCCGGGTAAGGCGCCGGGTCCGAATGGGTTCCCGAGTGAATTCTTTAGACAATATGCGACGCAGTTGACTCCCCACTTCCAGACGGTCATTGAGAAGGCGTGTGAAAGTGGCACGCTGCCCCTGGATTGGAGACATGCGGAGGTAGTTGTTTTCCTGAAGCCGGGGCGGCCCCCGGAGAGGCATGAACCCTACCGTCCAATCTCGTTGCTCAACACCGAGGCCAAGATACTAGCAAAGGCCCTCGCTAATAGACTCAAGCCCCACATCACAGATTTGGTCCACCCGGACCAAACTGCCTTTATGCCACAACGTGCCACTCGGCATAATACCAGGCGAGCTCAGGTTGCGATATCGGCCTGGCGGGGATTGGGAGAACGGGCTGTGCTGCTGTTGGCAGACATGGATAGGGCGTTTGACTCCCTGAGCTGGACTTTTTTGCCCTATTGGGGCGTCTGAATCTTGGCCCCCGATTCCTGGCTTATGTACGGCTCTTATATACAGACCTCACGGCTGCGGTGCGAGTGGGCGGAGGGCTATCCCGCTCTTTTAGCATCCAGCGGGGGACGAGACAGGGCTGCCCCCTCTCCCGTACTTATTTGCACTCGCGATGGAACCCCTTGCGGCGTGGGTGCGGATCGACGCTCAACTAAAGGGGTTTCAGTGGTCGACCGACGTAGCAGACAGGATAGCCCTCTACGCGGACGATGTGCTATTCTTCCTTACTGATCTAGAGCGCTCGGGGCCTCGCATTCTGCGAATCCTACAAATTTTTGGCGAAACATCGGGCCTCTACATGAACCCCGGGAAGTCTACCCTCTGGACTCTGGGGGGTCCGCAGCCAGTTGGAGAGTGGGCCAAAGGGATTCAGGTGGTTGCAGATGGAGTGAAATACTTGGGGGTGTTTCTCACGGAGGATGCGTCCGTGGCCCGGGAGCGTAATATTGCCCCGGTGTGGGAGCGCATACGGGAGGACCTCAAGGCATGGGCTAGAATGCCGCTTTCCATCCATGGTAGATCTGCCATTTTTAAGATGGTGGCGCTCCCACGCCTAATTTATCAATTGCAAAACCATCCAGTGTTGGTCCCACAGGATTGGTTTCGGTGCCTTAACACGGCGTTGAGTGGCTTTCTGTGGGAGGGGGGCGCTGTGCGAGTTGCCTTGCGGACTTGCTTTCGCTCCACATACACGGGAGGACTGGCCACATCAGGCATCCCACTTCCTGGTTCTGAACGAATGGTGGTATGCAGACAGGAGAGATCCTGCATATGCAGTGGAACAAGCCCTGATGGGCACTGCCTCCTTACATACGCTACTATACTCAGCATCCCTCCGGAGATCCCTACCGTCCATTACATAGGTGGTCTTTCAGGTATGGCGGCAGGCCCTGCGTAAGATGGGATGGTGGAATGTTCTAACGTTAGAAACCCCATTGTGGCAGAATGGTAGATTGCCTCAGCTTGCTGCCCTGGTGGGCTTCCGGGGTTGGGATGCGATAGGCATCTCTACTCTAGGCAATGTTATGTCAGGGTGTGTACTCAAGTCCTTTGATACTCTACGGGAGGAATTCGAGATGCCACGTACCCAATTCTATAAATACCTCCAATTCCGGCATGCACTTACTCCATATCTTCAGGGGGTGGAGGACCTACCGGAATTCAGTCCCATCGAGGCCAAGGTCTTTATGGGAGAACTACCAGACAAGAAGATATCCCGTATCTATCAAACCTTAGTGCGGCATTGCTCCACAGACCTTGCACAGCTTAGGACAGCGTGGGAGTGGGATGTTGGGGAGCTTGATGAGGAGGACTGGGTGGAGGCGTTGGAGGGACCCAGGGGAGCGGCCATTTCCACACGCTTGCGACTAATACAATTGAGGTACCTTCATCGTACGTATTACACTCGGCAGCGCTTGTGGAGGGCGGGCTTGATAGCATCCCCAGTTTGCCTTAGGTGTGGATCAGAAGAGGGTACGCTGCTGCATACAGTATGGGACTGCAGGGTCATAAGGAAGTTCTGGGATGGGGTGTTCAGATGTTTGAATGAGGCCCTGGCCTGGGTGCTTCAGGAAGATCCCAAGCTGGCCCTTCTTCACGTACTGGGGGGCAATCAGTATAAGCGTCATCTACTATTGTTGGGGCTAACCCTGGCCAAAAGGGACATTGCAAGATCTTGGAAAGCACCCCGAGCCCCATCACTCATAGCTTGGAAGAATGGGATGGACTTTTGTATGGGCCTGGAACAGCCAATATATGTAGCCAGGGGCTGTCCTCGAAAGCACTACAAGATATGGAAGAGGTAGGCGGACTTCGGGGCCTGGAATTGGAACCACCTCCTGAGGAAGATGTATTTCAGCTCCCTTGACAGCCCGACAGCCTGAGATACGTACGGACACTGTGGCACGTTTGGCAAGTGTAATATGTTTCATGCAAAACGCAGGCGGAGCAGGCAGCGGCGCGCGCGGGGGGAGGGGAGGGGTTGTGGGTGGGCGGGGGGTTGGGGGGTGGGAGTTGTGCCACCTTTTTCTACTGTTTTCCCGTATTGTTTGATCATCTAAGAAAATAATTCCATGTAATTGTGATTGATAACTTGCTTCTAGTGATTGTCTCTGGCTCTCAGAGCATTACCTGACATGTGTCTACCATGCAATCAATAAAATCTGTTTAAAAAAAAAAAAAGAAGTGCTTAAAACTGGCTCATGGATACCCTTCAGACCTTTATTCATGGGTTCCACGGTCACGATTAAAATAGTACGGGATGGGAAGTGTTTATAGAGAATGTAAAGTTCCCAAAACACCCCTCCTTAAACTACCAATGCCAACCTGTTTAGACCATCTTACTGTGCCCCCACTGAGCAGGTCACATCGGTCTTCATCAGGACTTCTACCAGTCCCAGTCCACTCTCCTACTTTACCTCAATCTGGTTAATCAATGGGGTGAAAAAGATCGCTATCGATCAGAAACGTGTGGAGGTAGTTCCGGCCATCACAGGATACATATACTGTAGAGAAACACAAAAATAACATATGATATAGCTATCGCATATGCTATTTGGAGCATCCAGTCCAATTGGTGTGCTTCTTAGTGAATCTCTTCCTCCTACTGTGTTGCCATCAGTTAGTTTAACAACCCCTCATTCAGGCATATAGTATAATAACTGTCCTCGTACAATTTGTATTGCTCTCTTATTGTTATTTTAAAATGTATTGCTTCTAAATAAAACCTTTACATCCTCTTTTTAGTATAAAACAACTCATTAATTAGAAGATGGCACCGGGGAGTATAAGCAATACCATCCGCAACATTCTGGCAACTCAACGGGTTTATCCGAGAGTCAAACTCGAAAAAGCGCCAGGCAGGGAGAACTCCAAAGAACACACCCTGTGTTCGTAAAAGGAAATGAGCATAGCCATTAGAGATTACAATAGCACGCTGGGTTTTCATGTTACACAACCACCCCGGAGTTTCCTCCATACGCATATGGGTGACTCAAGATGGTAAAGTTAACTGAAGTACACCCCCAACCTCCTTACTGTTCCGATGGAAGTCCGCACCAATAGTACCTGCTCCTGTGGCGCTGCGTAGAGTAGTAAGAAGACGCTGACTCTGCCATTAAATGAGCCTCTTCCGCATACGCCCATGCCTCCACCATCCGGTATGCACCTGCACCAATGTGCGTGCGTGCGGACGTACAGGGCAGCCGGGTAATGTAGTGCCACAATGTTAGTACTGAGGTTACCTCCGTACTAATAGCACAAATCGTTATAAATGTGTACCAAAAACAATTGCCCAATCGACTAAGTCTGGCCCAGGTATTCAGATTACTGGACATTCTATTTTTGATCACATTTCCGAGCAATTACCCGGGCGGTTGTTAGTCATTGTTATTACCTCCGTAGAATTTCTTCTAATACTATAAGATATATCTACGGGCGCTGAAGCCCAATCAACTGTAGACTGACATACTAAAAAAGACATCCCATCCTAGTCTATGTATAGCCACCTAGGAGAAGGAGGTATACATACACTGGAGCGGCAGCTTCTGTTGGGCTCTGTCATTCTTGTTTAAGTGATTCAGGACACTTGCCACCCCGTTCATCGCATCTGATTAATTATCCCCCGCAGTGGACACCCGACTATACTGCAAGTCCATAGCAAAGTAACCTGAGCCTCACCACCCCACAAGTCCAGAGGGGGAATTCTGCAGTCTGTACAGGCCCAATCATTGACATCTGTAACCCGAACAAGTGGCACCTCCAGGTAGGGAAAACATATGAGGAGTCACCTAATTAGGGCATGCCATGGGATGTCGTCATTCAGCCCTACAATGTGACTCCTCAACCGGTAGACCCATTTCTGTTCTCTCAGAAGGAGCACTCTGTTGTCATCCACCACTTGCGCCCCCAGTTGTAGTTTTTCAATGACAGTCCACTCAAAGTCATCAGTGGTGTGCCCTGCCTCCAAGAAGTGTTTAGTCAACTTCGTATTAGACCTGCCACATCTAATAGTACTACGATGTTCCGTAATTCGGGTCTTGACCTTCCAGCTAGTCATGCCTACATACTGTTTATGACACAGGCATGTGATCAAGTAAATGACTCCCTGCGAGTTACAATTGGTATGAGATCTCTGTTCCAATGGGGAAGACAAGCCTATATCAATGTTGTGGGTTAAATGACACACTACACGAGCCACAACGGGTATGGCCCGTAACTCTGGGCAGGCCAGTCATTGTAATAGCTCCCCAGATCATTGATGGAGCCCATGGTCTGGCTTTAACCAGTAAATCTTTCAGATTTTGGCTCCGTTTGAATGAAAAGAGCGGTTTGTCCACCTTCAAACCCCCTGAGTTCAACATCTTTCAGTTCCTCAGGACAGTCCGTCTGATCTGTTGTGAGGCAGTATTAAACGTTGATACGAACACTGATTTGTACTGTACTGTTACGGGACTGGGTGAACAAACGTTGCCGGATCAAAAGAAAACAAGCAGGGAAGAAGTGCATTGAACAGAACAGTTGCCATCTGAATGTTTGACAAGCAGGAAACAATGACGGGAGTGGGAAGTACATGGAACAGGCGTCCTCCAAATGCCTCTGATGATGAGCAGAAAACAAATGCTGTGTGTGTTAGCTGGGAGGCAAAAAGTGTGTCTGCAACAGCATGTAGGAGAAAGTGATTTAAGAAAATAGTGCTAACAGACTGTAAATAAAACATATGGAGTAACAACATGTGACGGGCCAGTCCTCATGGGAGGCTTCAACAGGAGAAAAGGAGGTACTAAGGAGGGTTTCCAAGCCTATTCTTGAATCAAAAGCCACCATTTACAAAGGGCAGTAACTGGAGCCAATTGAAAAGCTGGGCGGAAATTGGGCGGAGATTAAAGTCCATACCTGAATACAGCATGTCTTGAAGAGACAGCGCAAGCGCTGCTTAGGCGAGCCTTAAACAACTAGACCGGACATTTTTGGTTTCCAATTATTTCCACCTTTTTTGTGATAAATATTTTTCTGTTCTCATTTATGCATAGCTACCCTCACATAAGTATGTTTTTTTTGGGGGGGAAACCTAACAAATAATGTTGGTGAAAGATTGATGGTTATAAATCATCTATCTTGTATATATTTTCAGAGCATATAAAAACAGATTTGTTTCTCAAGCTAGAAATGTACGTACACACACACACACACACACATTACAGAGTGTCAGTAGTCAATTTGTAGTTCTAGTTAGGATTCTCAGAGATAGGAATGCCTCTGAAGTTTTACTTGCTAATAACTATGCCTCTTTTGATGCATCTCTAGGAAACTTTTCAAACGTATAGCTTTTTCCACATGAAAAAGATGATGGGAGTTTTGTTGTGATTCAGTAAGGGGGTGCCTAGAAAAAAAGGGTAGCCCCAAACGAGAGGTGGTTTCCGACAGGGGGACCAATTTGATATTGATGTATATGACATTCCTGTGGAAGGAGTGTGGTTTTACGTGCAAGTTCACCACTCCTTACCACCCCCAAGGTAACGGGAAGGTTCAACCAGACCTTAAAGGGCATGATCAAGGGTCTCACTGAACCCATGAGGCGTAAGTGGGACGTCCTCTTACCTTGCCTGCTCTTTGCATACAGGGAGGTACCCCAGAAGTCTCTTAGGTTCATCCCCTTCAAGCTTTTGTACTGTCACCCTGTGCGAGGACCTCTCTCTTGGTGAAGGAGGGCTGGGAGGCCGCTCCCAAGAAGGATGTGTTCGGCTACATGCTGGTCTTCCACAACCAAATGGCCCGCTTCAGGAAACTCACTCAGGTGAACCTCGAGGCCAGCCAGGAAGAAATTAGGAAGTTCTATGACCAGATTGCCACACTGGTAGAGTTTTAACCTGGACAGAATGTGTGGGTTATGGCACCTGTGGAACCTTGTGCCTTGCAGGACAAGTGGACGGGGCACTTTGAGGTGGTGGAGCGCAAAAGTGAAGTCACCTACATGGTGGATTTGCAGGCTCCTCAGAACCCATTGCGGGTTCTCCACGTAAACTGCCTCAAACCCCACTTCGAGAGGTGCGAAGTGAGCATGCTCTTGGCGACAGACAACGGGGAGGAAGTGGAGAGTGAGCTTCTCCCAGACCTCCTGTCCACTCAAGATGGGGATGAATCGGTGGATGGTATGACCCTCTCCCTGACCGCAGACCAACTGAGCGAGTGTCGCAAGTTGTTGGAGCAGTTTGTTCCACTATTCTCCTTGATCCCAGGTGTTACTCACTGGTGTACCTACAACGTGGATACCGGTGACAGCCCCCCGGTGAAACATGCAATTTACCGGTTGGCTGACCGGGTCAACACCAGCAGAAAAGAGGAGGTCTTGAAGATGTTGGCGTTAAGGGAGGTTGAGCCGTCCAGCAGCTCCTGGGCCAGCCCCGTGGTCGTGATCCTAAAGGCAACAGCGCCCGGTGCCGCCACTGAACTGCGGTTGTGTGTGGACTATCGGGGACTCAATGCCTTCACGGGCACTGACGCACACCCCAACCCCCGAGCTCATCGAATGGTTGGGAGCGCCCAAAATCCCGAGTACATTCGATTTAACGTCAGGGTACTGGCAGATAGACCTAACCGCGGTGCCATAGAAAGATCTGCATTTTCGACCCCAGACGGGCATTACCAGTTCCGTGTGATGCCCTTTAGCTTGAAGAATGCCTCTGCCACATTTCAGAGGTTGGTCAACCAGGTGTTGGCCGGGGTGGAGGAATTCAGCGCCCCATACCTGGACGACATCGCAGTGTTCAGTTCCAGTTGGGATGGACATCTGCAACACGTCAGGGAAGTGTTGAAGGCGCTGCAGACGGCAGGCCTCACGATTAAGGCCAGTAAGTGCCAGATCGGTCAGGAGTCGGTGGTGTACTTGAGACACCAGGTAGGGAGCGGCCAGGTGGCGCCCCTACAGTCCAATATTGACACTATTCTGGCTTGGGAGCACCCTAGGACCCAGACTGAGGTGAGGGCCTTCTTAGGACTCACCGGATTCTACCGGAGGTTTGTTAAGGGATATGGCACCATCGTGGCTCCCTTAACTGAGCTGACTTCCAAGAAGCAGCTGAAAAAGGTGATCTGGACTGAGTTCTGCCAGAGGGCGTTTGATACTCTGAAGGCCGCCATGTGCACGCCCCCGTGCTCAAGGCCCCCGACTTCTCCAAAGAATTTGTCGTGCAGACCGACGCGTCAGAGCATGGAGTGGGAGCGGTGCTTTCACAACTGAACGAAGAGGGCATAGACCAGCCGGTAGTCTTCCTTAGCAGGAGACTACTCCCCAGGGAGCAAAGGTGGAGTGCCATAGAAAGGGAAGCTTTCGCTGTCGTCTGGGCACTGACGAAGCTGAGGCTCTATCTGTTTGGGACTCACTTCCGGGTTCAGACCGACCACAGGCCCCTCAGGCGGTTAATGCAGATGAGGGGAAATCTAAAACTGCTGAGGTGGTCTATCTCCCTACAGGGAATGGACTTCATGGTGGAAGACCGTCCTGGGACAGAACACGCCAAAGCAGATGGCCTGTCCCGGTTCTTCTGCCTTAGTGAAGAGAACCCCCAGGAGTGTGGGTAGTTCCTCCTACATTCAGCTGGGGGGGACGTGTGTTAGACTTGGCATCTTTTGGTGTGTTTCCCCCCAAGTTTTTGCTTTCTGCCCTCATGGTTTTGACTGGTATAACGTTTCTGCGCGCATTTCGCACTGCTAATCAGTGGTAAACCGCTGGTGCTCCTGTGGGAAATTGTGTTATGACTGGATGTGTGACTTGTCAGTTCCCAGTAAAGGGCACTGAAGGTGCCGGGGTTTGTGAGTCAACTGCTACTAGTGGGCCTGCAGCACGGATTGTGCCACCCATATGTGTAGCCCGAAAAGGAGTTTCTAAAGGAGCTTCTAAAGACGCACACTTTAGCGAGGGTGCCCTTTTCATTCTGAGTTCATAGAGGCCACTTTTAAAAAGTGGGTATTGTTTTGCTCGGTCATCCTGTGTGCCTCTGATGGAATGTGGATTGCCTGTCTGATTTTTGAACGACAGATGGCTGGGAAGCAGGGTGGCTCCCGATAGTCCAGCTAGGTCAGGAAAGGCCTAAACAGACCTGGGTTACGATGGGGGGGAAGAGGAAGGAGATTTCCTTGAACCTCAAAGGGCCTGGTCTGCCTCTAACAAAGCCATCTCCACCTCCTGCCAGGAATTCAAGCCAGAGAAGGCCCAACTGGTTCTGGCCAGACATTGAGATCAACAACAAGTGTACA
This sequence comes from Lissotriton vulgaris, assembly GCF_964263255.1. Lineage (NCBI taxonomy): Eukaryota > Metazoa > Chordata > Amphibia > Caudata > Salamandridae > Lissotriton > Lissotriton vulgaris. The sequence goes on from NC_141694.1 coordinate 497,303,563, forward strand.
GAGTTCCCCACAGTGGGTAGACTGAAATAACTAAAGGAAACCTCTCTCTCTAGGAGTGTATGTGGTAGGGAATGTGATAATCCCTTAGGGAATTAAGGATGCCTCACACAAGTCAAAGGTTGGACGACTATTGCCATCCCACCCGATGATCGTACAGTGTCATCATTGGCTTCCTGATCCTGCGGCAGGCTGGCGATGCAATGCCCGTCGGGTAGCACTGGGTGCTACGCTTTAGCGGAGATCTTTTGTTCCTCAGCCAATGGGTGCATGTGTGTGAGGGGCCTAAGAAAAGGTGCAAAAGTGAGCGTGAGTGAGGTTTAAAAAAGGTCAGTAGAGCCCATTAGGAGAACTTTAATAACATGGCTCACTGCCTTATTAAAATTGGTGAAAATGAGGGGTATTGAGGCGTAACAATTAGGGTGATCAAGCCTCATTCAACCCTCAATCAAAGTGTGGTCGACATGTTTCATGCCACTAAGAAAAATTCATCAGGACCAAAGTGCTCATCAACTTGCTACAGATTCCCCAGTGATTGAAGGAATCGAGTATACGACCTGTATTGTGTCGCGGGATCAACCCTTCATTGGGGCCCTCCCTAGGGCCGTAGTCCCTGATCGGTAAATTCCACAGACTGTCCTAGTGGGGCCAGAGCTGTGTGAAAGTCACCTTACTCGCTTCTGGCATAGGGCACGTAGTCACCTACCCAGCCCACATCGGTAAACTCGCAGGACAGCCGGCGAGGGTGCCCTTTTCATTCTGAGTTCATAGAGGCCACTTTTAAAAAGTGGGTATTGTTTTGCTCGGTCATCCTGTGTGCCTCTGATGGAATGTGGATTGCCTGTCTGATTTTTGAACGACAGATGGCTGGGAAGCAGGGTGGCTCCCGATAGTCCAGCTAGGTCAGGAAAGGCCTAAACAGACCTGGGTTACGAGGGGGGGGGAAGAGGAAGGAGATTTCCTTGAACCTCAAAGGGCCTGGTCTGCCTCTAACAAAGCCATCTCCACCTCCTGCCAGGAATTCAAGCCAGAGAAGGCCCAACTGGTTCTGGCCAGACATTGACACCCTCTGCCTGGAAGATAAAGGGATTTTTGTGTTAAAATATTGGGTCCCAGACCCCTGAACATTAGAACTCATCTGGATCAAGAAGAATGCACAGAAGAAGAGCCATAGAAACTGCTAAAAGGAAAAACCGCTTTGCTGCTTGCTTTGCTGGGCTGACCTGCAGTGGCTGCTTCTGTCTTGGGCAGTGAAAGGCCTGGATTGGACTTTCTGCAACCAAATTGGTGAGACTCTCCAAGGGCTTGAGGTAGAGCTTGCCCTCTGTTCATGAAGTCTCAGGAATAGCAAAGACTTCAGGTTCTTCGACCTGCAGCACTGGGGACTGTGTGTTTTGTGCTGCAACCCAAAGAACGCCAGTCTACGACGACCTTGCCGAACCCGTGTCCTGAAGGCACTACAGAGGGTGCCGCTGCAGAGCCGCACCGTGACCCTGGTCACACCGACAACGCCTGCTGACTCCATCACCAGGCTGCTGCTCGCACCGGGACCTGTAGGAACCGCAATCCGTACCGCCTTGCTTCCCGCCGAAGCTCTGGCACCGTAGAGGGCACCGCCGCCACGCCACACCGCGACCCTGGTCTCACTGATGACGCCTGCTGATGCCATCACTGCGCCGCTGCTCGCACCGCGACCTGTGGGCCAACACTCTGCACCGCCTTGCTACACGACAACGGTGTTGCCTTCCTGACACCACCACTTCTCGCCAAAATCGACGCCGCTGCTTGCACCGTTGTTCGGCGGCCCGCTCGTAAGTTACCCGATGCACCTCACTCATCCCACACTGCAGCCTTGGCCCGCCAGTGTCATCGACTCTAGTTTATCCGCTGACGACAGCACTACAGCAACAATGCCGCTGCTTGCACTGTGACCTGCTAGCACAGTGACGAGCACTGTCTCTATCTCGCACCGCAACCCTGGTCTCTCCGACAACGCCATCTGACGCCACCACCGAGCCGCTGCTCACACCGCAACCTGGGGGCACACACGCCGCACCTCTGCGCTTCACACCGCAGCACCAGACGCCTGTTGGCGCCAGCGCTTCAGATCCCATCAGCAAGGAGCTCGACCTTCAACGCAAGTGACATCAAAGGCCCCATCGCCCTGCATCTCTGAAAGGTACTGTTGCGGCACCGTAATTGGCCTGCGACCCCGCGGTCAGCCAGAACGTTTTTTGGATTTGTGTGCTCATGACACCATGGAAGCCCGGACGGGGCTATCCACACAAGGAACTCCTTTTAATCAACATATTTTTGAACTGTGAACTTTTAAGTATAGTACTGTGGATTTTCATCGTTTTTGGTCTTGTTTTAATTCTATCAAAATATTGGAGTTTTTTCTAAACTGGTGTAGTGTCCTTTTGTGGTGCGTACAGCGTCTTACTGTTGGTTCTTTGCAAATGCTTTACACACTGCCTCTGATGTAATCCTGGCTGCTAGTGCCAAGCTATCAACGGGGTGAGAAGGGGTTATGTTAGACGTGTAACTCCCTTATCCTGACTAGAGTGGTGGTTTTTGCCTGACTTTGGCCCGTGCCCTAGCCTACCAAAAATCCCATTTCTAACAAGCTCAAAAACGTCTGAACAGATTTGTTTAAAAATTTGTCAGGAATATAAATTATGGTGTGCAGATGATCCTTTTTCGTAGTGCTTGTAAGAAGGTTATGTATTTTTAAATGAATAAGTCATTTAAACGTAGTGATATCTCATTTCAGTGTAGTTTCACAAAAGTGGCACTCCTTGCATGACAAGACATTCCACTCTACACTACACCCACACAATCAACTGCGCTCTACTCTACTGTAAGACCCTACCCCACAGTACAATACTCCACTCTATGATGCTCCACTGTGCCACACTCTTCTCCACTTTAAATGTATGCCACAGTAAGACACTCTACTCCACTGTATGCCACTCTACTACATTGTATGACACTCTGACATGCCACTTCACTCGACCTTTAGGACACAAACACTCCGTTCTACGACAGCCCACTCTAGGACTCTCTCCTCCACTGTACAATACTCTGTCAATCTACAACACTCCACTGTACTACAATACACTCCACTGGACTCTATGATACGCCACTTCACTGTAGAAGACTATTCCACTCTAAGCCCGTCCATTCTATGGTACTCTATTCTACTGTACAAAACTGCACTCCACTCTAATACACTCCACTGTATTCTATGACACCCCAGTCTAGAAGGCTCTACTTCAGTATATGCCCCCCCACTCTATGCCACTCTACTACATGACAGTCTAACACATGTCAATGTACGACATTCCACCCTACAACACTACACTGTACAACACTCTCCTCTACTGTACTGTATGAGACTGCACTCAATACTTCATTCTACAACACTCTAGTCCACTATACTCCACTCCACTATGTGCCACTCCACGCTACTCCACTCTATGCCATGCTACTTAACAATACTTGACCCTACAACACTTCAGTCGGTGACCCTTGACTCTACAACACACCACTCCACTCCACTCACCTACATTCCATTATAAGACACTCTGTTCTACAACACTTTCCTCCACTATGCTGTACGACACTACACTTAACACTCCAATGAAAGGCAGTACACTCTGAGATTTAAAACGTATTTTTATTTAAAAAAAAAAAAAAACACTGAAAGTCATTGAAAAAAACAAAGGTTAAGGGTATGCCATAGTTGGGTAAACTATTTATTCTTTCAATACAAATCCAATGTAAACTACATAAACATTTGAAATTTTACTGTTAGAGTTATAACTTTATAAGTCACGCACCACCTTCAGTTTACTATAAGTTGTTCACCTCCGTACAGTGTTGTCAGCTCGCTTGCAACATCACAACACTACATTAACTATACCTCACTTTCTACCATGAAGTGTTGTCACAAGTGATGTAATTTGAGAGATGTCATAAGTGTTGTTGTGAATGCTATAATTTCACTTGGTATAAGTCATGTAATATCAAAGGGTATAATCAATGTATTGAAAAGGCATGAGCTATAGTTGATGTGTTGTGAGAGAGTTGGCAACACTGTGTAATGAAGTGCGCGACTTATAGTAATCTTAAGGTGGTACGACAAGTTCAAGAAAGTCATTTGAAATATATTTCAATTTGTGAAAATTAAACAGATTAGACATATAGCAAAATAAATGTTTGAATAGCAATAATGTTTACTTTTTAAAACATTTAAAATAATTCTATTTAAAATGGAACTTTAGCAAACTTAATTTAGAACACTATAATTACATAAATACAACAGTAACAGTATATTTGTATGTATTGTTTACAGAACTACATATACACACACATTGTATATACATATATAACCTACTAGCGGGTGCCAGGAGGTAGTTCTAGTTAGGACCATGTCGCCATAGGAATGGAGTTTTTTGTTTTGCCAATAACTTTGGCGCAGCTTGACGAATCTTCACAAAAGTTTTAAAATGTTTGCTACAGTCAGTCCAGCTGCTGTCTTGAACGTTTCGGAGAAACTCATCCAGGGGAGGGGGTTAGGGGGGGGGAGAGAAAAAAGGGGGTCCCAAATCGCCATTACCCCATGCATTTTCTCGTAGGGATTTTGAACACGACTGCAGCCCAAACAGCTGAACGAAATTACACCAAATTTGGCAGAAAACGATATCTTGGTCCAGAAAGCATGCTTTTTGTGAATTGGTGTGAATCCATTTAGTTTTATATATATTTAAGTTAAAAAAAATATAGCTATCTGGGGACACAGATCCTTGCAGTGGACTTGCGGATCGTACTAAAATTTGATTGGCTGTCAACACTTCAACCAGGAAGCGTGGCCAGCCATTTGGAATTTGGCTTGAAGCAGAGTACCACGAAAAATTTTAAAAAAATAAAGAAAAGGGGGCAGGGTAGGTTTACCCAGATATGTTGGGGGGGGGGGGTCCTATTGGACCCTGCCAGGCGATAAAAGGTTTTTTTTAAATTCAATTTTGCAGCAAATTCACAGCTTGGACCCGCAGAAAAATTGGAATAAAAAAATGAAGTGCGGGGTCCCATAAGTCTTTACTAATTGGCCCCTAGATGGGCTACATCCTGTGGGCATTATGCAAATAAAGGAAGGTGGCGCACATGCCCCCCACCCCTCCCTCAGGGATTTTCTTGAAATGAATGCGTGGGAAGCCCGTTAGGCAACCTCCGCTGCCCCGGGGACCACCACCTTCCTTGGGCTTATTTCTTTTTAAATGGGGAGCCTCTTTGATCACCCCCAGCCACAGGGAATGCCACACCTCTCTGGGTCTTTCATTTGAAAACATGCTGGGTAGAGCACGGACCCCCGTCTCAGCCCCAGAGACTGCCACCTCTCCAGGCAAGGAGTTATTATCCAAAGAGACTTGGGTGCAGCACCCTACCTAATGTTTTGAGCTGCCACCCAGGACCTACATGTGGTGCACTGAAAGGTTATCAGAAGCCTTCCGGCAACTGTGCTGCAGGACACCATGATCTTTTTAGAAAGTGTTTTTAAAAGCAAACTCACACTGCACATGTAAGTGCTGAGCCCGTCCTTCCTATGATCACTGACAGGGAGTGTGGACTCTTTAAAAGTGATTAAATTACAGAGTACACACGTCACTCTGTAGATCGAGTGTGCATGTGAGGGCATGAACTAGAAATGTCCTTTCGCACAGGCACAATCCATTAACCACAGCAAACCATGTTGTACATGCCTCACAGAAGCATAAAATATCTGCTATAGGAAAACGGGCTGGCACCAGAAAAGCCCGTCTAGTACATATGGGGCGGGATGACAAGACCTCTCCCAGCTCGTTATCAGCATTACATTTCCACTCTTGTCTGAGGCTGTGGTGAAATCAGAGACAGGCCTCTGCCGCTCTATCAGTTTTTGCTTTTACACGTTCTTTGTGGAAGAAGAGATTAAGAAGCTGAAAAGGCATGATTATACTATCAGATGAAGTGAGCGCAATTTCAGGTAAGTAAGAGAAATGTTTTCTAATCTTGCTATATGAGAACAGGAGGCGGGGAGCCGGCATGGACCGAGAGGGCCTTGGGGATCCCCCGTGGTCCCCAAGGAAGTGGCCATGCCCTAGGGGATGGGGTCCCAGGGGCCTATTTAAAAAATAAAGGATGTTGCCATGCCCCGTGGGATGAGGTCCCCGATCTAAATCAGCCTCAGGAGGGCCCCCCCACAACATAAACAAAAATAGAGATCAAGTCCCGGGAGATAGGATCCCTGGGGCCAAAACTGGCCTAGGGAAGGGGCCCCTTAAAAATGTTTTGTAATTTTTATTTAAAAAACCGGGCCCTGGGTGATTGGGTTGGGAAGGGGGCCACATGGTTTTAAAAAAAAGCAAAGGGCCAGCCCTGGGGAATGGGGAACCAGGGACAGAAATTGGCCTCGGGAGGGGGGGGGGGGGGGGGGGGGGGCCAGAGGGTGCGGCCTCCCTCCAGTTTTATTACGGATTTAAAAAGAATTAAAAATGGGTCAGGAATGGGGTCCCCAGGTCCTAAAGGGGTAAAGTGAAAATAAACCAGATCCCTGGCAACTCGGGAGGCCCCGTCCCCCTTCTTCACTACTCTGCCAATGGGTCAAGCCAGGGGGATGGGGTCCCCAGGGCCCAAAAGGATAATGAAAAAGAAAAACAGAACCCAGCAACTCGGGAGGCCTCGTCCCCATTCTTCACTACTCTGCAAATGCACCACCTGGTGCGTTTTTGGTTGGAGGATGAAGTGCCCTTCATTGCTGAGGATCCGTAGGGGCTAAGTATCCCATGTGCTACCTCCAGTAAGCCCCCACACAGCTGGATTGCTGAGAGGTGGTTGAATGCCACGCCCCTTTACCCACTACTCTGCAAACGCACCTCTCGGCACCATGCTGGTGGGGTGTTGCGGTCCCCTTGCCTCTTGAGGGCCCCTTGAGTAAAGCAGACTTCATCGCCTAAGCAACAGTGTGCCAGAAGGTGCGTTTGCAGAGTGGTGTAGAAATGGGGTGTAGCCTCTGACCACCTCTCAGCAATCCAGCTGTGTGGGGGTTACTGGAGGTAACAGGAGGGCTATTTGGCCCCAAGGGACCCTCGCAAGGCACAGGACTACATACCCCAACAAAGAGCACACCAGGAGGCATGTTTGCAGAGTGGTGGAGAAAAGGGGCGTGGCCTGCATGTACCTTTCAGCAGTCCTAATGTTTGGTGCTTACTGGAGGTAACAGGTAGGATAGTTGGCCCCTAAGGACCATCAGGAGCAAAGGGCACATCATCCCCAACCAGTAGTGCGCCAGGAGGCGTCTTTGAAGAGTGGTGGACAAAGGGGGGCATGGCCTCTAAAGACCTCTTATCAATTTCACTGTGTGGGACTTACTGAAGGAAATAGGAGGGGTAGTTGGCTCCCAAGGATGTCCTTGGGAGCCTGCGACCCCTCCTGTTACCTCCATTAAGTCCCACACAGTGGAATTGCTAAGCGGTCTTTAGAGGCCACGTCCCCCTTTGTCCACCACCCTTCAAACATGCCTCCTGGCGCCCTACTCGTTGGGGGATTACGTTCTTTTTACTCCGTAGGGCCCTTGGGCTCCAAGAAGCCCTCCTGGGACCTCCTGTAAGTCCTATGCAGCGGAATTCCTGAGCGCTCATTGGAGGCCCAGCCCCCTTTCTCTACCACTCTGCAAACACGACTGCTAGTTAAAAAAACATAGAAATTCACTGAAAACAACACAGGTATTAGGGACGTTCTAGTTTGAAATTAGCATTTAAAAAACCTTAAAAATTCACTGAAAAAAACAGGTTTCAGGGACTTTATAGTTAGAAATTAGCATTAAAAAAACCTTGGAAATTCACTGAAAAAAACAAAGATTACAGAGACGTTATTGTTAGGCTGGCATTTCCCTTGTACAAAACCAGAGAAATTCAGCCATTATAGTTAGCTGAGCTAACTATAACTAGCACCCCCGCAATGCACTGCTTACATTATCACTCATGACATGGCCAGTGACATCACTGCTGGCATCAGTGATGACATCATCTACAATGTATCTGACGCACCCATTCACACCACTGTAGATTCTTTTATACACGCACTGCTGCTCCCACACAACCATTCACAAACCCCTTCACAGAGCCATGCCAGTACTTACATACCCACTCACTGATTCATTAATCTATACACACATCCACTTGCTCACCAACACTGCCACTCATAGACCCACTCACTTACTAATACAGCCATTGACATATCCACTCATACAGGTGCTGACTCATTGAGTGAGTCACCAATAGAACTACTCACACACCTAGACACTCACCCATACCGTCAATCATACAGCCACTTACCCGTTTACACACCTACCCACTTACTTACTCATAGAAATAGTAACACATACTCACTCAGCTAGCTATTCAGTCAATTAGCAACTGACCCAGTGGCAGAGGGTCTTACCTGGCACTGCCGAGGAGCTGTGGACACAGTTTCCGCTTTTTAACTTCATGCGCTACTGATTTCGAGTTGCTGCATTGTTTTTAACTGTTACTTGTACTTTATCTATCTAACCCCTGTGCTCAAAGTTAACAGGTTGTATCTAACCCGTACTTACGTTTTCAGGGGCTCTGGAGCTTGCTGTGGGCTGGGCGAGGGGCTCCCTCGATCGCGGGCGCCATCTTGGCTTGGGTTGAAAGCCGAGTTGACCTGGTAGCCACTCCCCCACGCTGCTCCCTAATTAGCTGCAGTCCCGGCCCCCGGCAAGGTGATAGCAACTGACCCAGTGGCAGAGGGTCTTACCTGGTACTGCCGAGGAGCTGTGGACACAGTTTCCGCTTTTTAACTTCATGCGCTACTGATTTCGAGTTGCTGCATTGTTTTTAACTGTTACTTGTACTTTATCTATCTAACCCCTGTGCTCAAAGTTAACAGGTTGTATCTAACCCGTACTTACGTTTTCAGGGGCTCTGGAGCTTGCTGTGGGCTGGGCGAGGGGCTCCCTCGATCGCGGGCGCCATCTTGGCTTGGGTTGAAAGCCGAGTTGACCTGGTAGCCACTCCCCCCACGCTGCTCCCTACTTAGCTGCAGTCCCGGCCCCCGGCAAGGTGATAGCAACTGACCCAGTGGCAGAGGGTCTTACCTGGCACTGCCGAGGAGCTGTGGACACAGTTTCCGCTTTTTAACTTCATGCGCTACTGATTTCGAGTTGCTGCATTGTTTTTAACTGTTACTTGTACTTTATCTATCTAACCCCTGTGCTCAAAGTTAACAGGTTGTATCTAACCCGTACTTACGTTTTCAGGGGCTCTGGAGCTTGCTGTGGGCTGGGCGAGGGGCTCCCTCGATCGCGGGCGCCATCTTGGCTTGGGTTGAAAGCCGAGTTGACCTGGTAGCCACTCCCCCCACGCTGCTCCCTACTTAGCTGCAGTCCCGGCCCCCGGCAAGGTGATAGCAACTGAACCAGTGGCAGAGGGTCTTACCTGGCACTGCCGAGGAGCTGTGGACACAGTTTCCGCTTTTTAACTTCATGCGCTACTGATTTCGAGTTGCTGCATTGTTTTTAACTGTTACTTGTACTTTATCTATCTAACCCCTGTGCTCAAAGTTAACAGGTTGTATCTAACCCGTACTTACGTTTTCAGGGGCTCTGGAGCTTGCTGTGGGCTGGGCGAGGGGCTCCCTCGATCGCGGGCGCCATCTTGGCTTGGGTTGAAAGCCGAGTTGACCTGGTAGCCACTCCCCCCACGCTACTCCCTACTTATACGGGCAGTATGTGTCAGCGCAGCGGACGAGCGCAGCGGGCGCGACGAAGGCGCGCCGGAGTTGCGCCTGAGTTAAGCCCGTCTGCGCCCGTCCGCGGCCGGCCGGGGCTAGGGGCCCGCCACTCTGCTCCACCACTCATCAGTTACCCCCCGGCGGCCATGCTCTCCCTCTGGCACTTGTGTCCTCCATCCTCTCTAGTGCTAGAGCGCATCGCCTCTCTTGGGCTATGCAGCTTTCCCTCTGCATATTCACGTCCTGATCCGTTAATACACCAGCGCCCTCTTGCCCCACCACCCCTTGCTCATCAGGCACCTACTCTCGATTACACCCCTCCGTGCACCCCAGGTAGCCCCCAGCATACCACCACTGCGATCCTTCTCAACACCAGGTCTGCGGTCGGGCATCAGCTTGAGCTATTCCACCTGCTCGACTCTCGTCACCCCGACCTACTGTTTCTCACGGAAACTTGGTTTAGGGATGATTCCCTCCCGAGCCTTCTAGCCATGCTGCCCCCGACCTACTCGGCCATTAGAATGGATCGCTCTGGGGGAAAGATAGGAGGAGGTGTCGCCCTGATAACTCGCACTGATTTTCACTTCCAGACACTACCTTCCTCCCCTATCCCCGCTGTAGACTGTCTAGTAGTCCGTTCCACCTCATTTGGGGTTCCCCTGACCTGTGTGCTCATTTATCGTCCCCCTCAGTCCACTCCCCAATTTCTCACTTCCATTGAGGACCTGTTGGCCACTTTAGTAGTGAACAATTCAGCAGTCCTGGTTCTCATAGATCTAAACTATTGGCCTAATGACCCGGCGGAGGACGCCAGATCTAAGGAGTTCACAGCCCTGCTTGTTAGTCTTAACTTCCTCCCCCAGCTTGCTACACCAACCCACATCCAAGGTCATCAGCTTGACCAAATATGGACCCTCAATATCCCCACCAACTCCCCTATCATCTCGCCCTGTCCCTGGTCAGACCACTCCCTTATCTCCTTTGCATTAAACCTCGGACAGCCGCCTAAACCTCCTTTGCCCAAAAACATCTGGGTTAGAAAGTGGGACAAGGCTGATCTTCCCGATGTCTGCTCCTCCCTTGCGGCATCTAGCCCTGAGCTTAATGATCTATCTCTCCCCACTCAGCTCACAGCCATCAACAACTGGCTGCTTAAGGCATGCAACAGCCTTGTTCCCCTTAAGAGAGTGGCTATTAAACGCGCCCACGCTGCCAACAGGTGGTTAACTCCCCTCCTCAGGGACAAGAAGCTGGCGGCGCGCAGAGCAGAACGAGCATGGCGACGTACCTACTGCCCCCTTCTTAGAGCAAAGTACTGCCTGGTACTCAATGAATATAAAAGGGACATACTACAAGCTAAAACTGAGTACTTTTCTGGTAGAATTCTGGCAGCGGAAAATCAATCTAAGGAAATTTTCGCCACGGTACACGAGCTCGCTGCCTCCGACAGGGTGATTTCTAAAATTCCTCCGTCTCAATCACTCTGCAATTCCCTCAACTCCTTCTTTATCGAGAAGGTAGCTCTCATTAAAGCCAACATCCCTCCCTCACTCCCGGCACCCTCCACTGCTCCCCCGCCTCCCGCTGCTCCACTCCTCACTCAGCTTCCCCTTTTGACACGAGAAACCCTTCTCCCCTTACTGGCCCGGGTAAAATCGGGCTCACCCCAGGACATCGGCCCGGCTTTTGCCCTGAAAGAGATCTTCTCCAGCTGTTATTCCCCTCCACTCACATTAATTAACCACTCCCTTACAACTGGCACTGTCCCAAACGCCCATAAATCAGCAGTTATCATTCCGATTCTGAAAAAGGCAGGTGCCGATCCATCTCTGCCCGCTAACTATCGTCCCATTTCCCTTCTCCCTTACTTAGCAAAGGTCTCAGAGGCTCATATTACCGCGACCCTGAGCTCCTTTGTGGAGTCCACTGGCCGCCTCTCCTCCTGTCAGGCAGGTTTTCGCCCGCTGCACTCAACCGAGAAGGTGGTAGTTTCGGTGATGGACAAACTGAGGGAGGGCATTGACATCTGCCTCCCCCAGGCCCTGGTCCTCTTAGATCTGTCCGCCGCGTTCGACACGGTGGACCATGACATCCTGCTGACCCGTGTCGAGGCGGCGGGCATTGGGGGCACTGCTCACGCCTGGCTCCGGTCCTTCCTAACGGACAGGGAGCAGGCTGTCCATCTGGCCGACTTTGCTGCCCCTCCTCGTAGAGTGACATGCGGCGTTCCCCAGGGCTCCTCTTTGTCCCCCCTGCTATTTAATTTATACATCTCACCCCTTATTTTTTCTTTACAGCAGATGGAGGTCTCGGTGTTCAATTACGCCGACGACCTCCAACTTATCTTTAACCTTTCCCATTCTCCCTCCTCTGCCCAGAACTTCCAGAGGGTGATGCTCTTCATCCAAGATTGGATGAACTGCAACCACCTTAAACTAAATCCCGACAAAACCGAACTGGTTTTGACCGGGAGTGGTTGCAGTCTCTGGTCCCCGTCCTTTTGGCCCGACTCACTTGGTTCCCCTCCCCTCCCAGTTCCAAAGGTCAAAACCCTGGGCATCTTCATCAATTCCCAGCTCTCCCTTCACACGCAGGTTCACTCAGTGGTGTCCTCCTGTTTCTTTTCACTTCGCACTATTCGCAAGGTGTCCCGCTTTTTTTCTGTTCCCGCCCTTAAGCTTATCCTCATGGCCATGGTGCTATCGCGCCTTGACTATGGGAATGTGGTCTACAATGGCGCCCCAGACTACCTGATCCGTCGCCTTCAACAGATTCAAAATCAGGCTGCCCGCCTGATTTACGGACTCCCTAAATTTCACCATGCTACCCCGTTGCTACAATCTTTGCATTGGTTACCGGTGAAGGAGAGGGCTCTCTTTAAGTTGGGCTGCATGACTTATCAGGCTAGGTCAGGGACTGCCCCTGCCTTCCTCTGTGATGTCATATCACCCTACCTTCCGGCCAGAGAGCTCCGCTCATCTCACCAGGCCCTCCTGACAATTCCCCGCTTCAGGAAGAAGAGGTCCGGAGGGACAAGATTTGCAGTCCTAGCTCCATCCTTTTGGAACTCTCTCCCTTCTGCCCTCAGAGCCTCTACCTCCTATGCGGAATTCCGCAAACATCTCAAGACCTTCTTGTTCTCCAGATCCCTTGCAGTCTAGTCTCTGTCTCTGTCCACTGAATCACCGCTACCTAGCGCCATGAAACCGTCTCGGTATAAGCGCGCTCTACAAATATGTTAAAATTCAAATTCAAATTCAAATTCAATTACAGAAGCATGCGCTCATCTATAAAGCCACTCACATTCACTCACTCACGCATATTTTATTTTAATTTTATTTTTTACATTTGTATGGCGCTCAGCTACGCAACAAGGGTTTCCCGGCGCCTTTGACATAAGGTTGGACAAAGGTATATGCTGAGTATGATTTTAGCAGAGATGTTTCTGGAAAAGCCAGGTTTTTACATATTTCCGGAAGCTAGCGTAGTTTTCCTCTTTCCGGATATGTAGGGGAAGTGTGTTCCACAGAATTGGCCCTCTGACAGAAAACGATCTTCCGCCAGTTCTTTGCAGTCTAAATCTGGGAACAGGGAAATTCGCTGCAGTTTGGGAGCGTAGGTTTCTTGTTGGTAGGTAGGGGGTGGCTAACGCTTGCAGATAGGTTGGTGGCGTTTTGGTTTTGATCTTAAACATGTAGCTCAGAGTTTTGAAGCTGATCCGGTGTTCAATCCTGAGCCAATGTAGATCGTTCAGGTATTTTGATACTCTTGCAGACTTTGGTATCCTGCACAAGAGTCTTGCGGCTGAGTTTTGGATCATTTGGAGTCGTTGATGACTGCTTGGTTTGAGCTCAGGTAGAGGATGTTGCTGTAGTCAATACGCGATGTTATTAGTGCGTTGACTACGGTCTTTTGTGTGGCAGGGGGCAGCATCCATGTGATTTTTTTCAGCCATTTTATTACGGTGAAGCATAGGCCTGCGACTTTGTTTGCCTGCTGTTTCATTGACAGAGCATTGTCAATGATGACTCCTAGATTTCTTACCTGGGTTGCTGTAGAGGGAAGATTACCCAACTCAGGGGGCCAATGGGAGGAATTCCAGAGCTCCTTATTTTTTCCTAGTAGGAAGATTTCGGTTTTATCACCGTTTAATTTCAACTGGTTGGTGGTCATCCAGTTGAAAATTTTCTGGAGTCCAATTTTGAGGAGAGAAGGGACTGAGGGATTAGGCTCTGATAGTGAGAAAATGATTTGGGACTCATCTGCGTAGGTCATTAGTGTTAGGCCTGCGCAGTCCGCTAGGTCGGCCAGTGGTCTAAGGTACAGATTAAAAAACAGCGGGCTCAGGATGGAGCCCTGTGGTACTCCATGTGGGGCGAAAAAAGTGTCTGAGCAGGCAAGGCTGGATTTGATCTGGAAGGTTCTCTCGGTAAGAAAGGACTTAATCCACTGTAGGGCGTCACTGCGAATGCCGTTTCTCTCCAGTGTGGCCAGGAGAATTTTGTGAGATATGGTATCAAACGCCGCACTCAGATCTAATAGAATGAGTGCGACCGTTTGTCCATCATCCAAGAGTTTCCGGATCTTTTCCGTTACGCCCAGCAGGGCGGTCTCTGTGGAGTATCCTGCTCTGAAGCCTGATTGTGAGGGATGGAGGAGGTCGTTTTCCTCTGTGAAGAGGGTGAGGGCAGAGTGTATGTGCCTTTCCATGAGTTTGGAGAAGGCAGGGAGCAGAGATATTGGCCGATAGTTTGTAAGGACAGTAGGGTCCGCTAATGGTTTTTCCAGAAGTGGGGTTACCATTGCGTGTTTCCAATTTGACGGGACTGTGGAGGAGTGGAGGGATGCATTTAGCATGTCTGCTATCATGGTCAGGGGGTGGTGTCAAGTTGTTTTAGAATACTCACGGGAAGAGGATCACGAGGGGAACCTGATGAAATGAACTTCAGGGAGGATTTTAGGGAGTCCACGGTTACAAGGGGCCATTTCTCCACGGTTTTCAATTTGTCCGGTGACATGGGGATATCGTCCTGTGGGCAATTGTCATAAGGTCTAGAGCTGATGTTAAAGATGATTTTTTCATTAAAAAATGTAGCAAGGTCTTGACATTGTTTTTTATTAAAAGGGCGAGTTGTAGCAGTTGTTTGAGCACCTGCTAGGTCCTTCACTGTGTTAAATAGGGTTTTTGCTTTGTTTGTAGCATTGTTTATGGTGTTGGCCACATAAAGGGCCCGGGCTTTGATGCACGAAGAGTGGTACGCGTTTCTGGCCTTGTTGTATATTATCTTTTTTTCTTGATTGTAATCTTTGCGCCATTGCCTTTCTAGGGCTTTACATTTTGATTTTTCAGTCTTAAGAAGTTCGTTGAACCAGGGGGCTGGGGGACGATGGAAGTTTCTTTTTGCCTGAGTTAGGGGGAGGCATTCATTGGCTGCATTTTCTAGCCACTGGTTAGTGGCTTCAGCTAGACTTTCCACATTCTGGTCGTGAGAGGGTGTGCTGATTGTTAATGCTTGATTCAGTTTTTCTATGTCAAGTAGTTTCCAGTTTCTCATGGAGTTTGCTGGCCATGCTGTATTTAGAGGGGAGAATGTTCGGTTTAGGCAGAAACTGAGAAGGTGGTGGTCTGACCAGCATAAGGGGCTGGTTTGAGTCCATTTTAATTCTGGGATATTGGTAAATATGGGGTCTAATAGGTGTCCTGCCTTGTGCGTGGGACCTGAATTGAGGAGTGATAGGTTGAGAGCCGTTAGGTCGTCAATTAAGTTACTATCAAAGAAAACAATGGTCCAAACCGAAATTGATCTTTTGATCAATAGATAATGCACTCACAGTTGTTCTTTTTTCATTATTCAAACGAGTATCTGAATTGATCTACTCTAAAGAGTTAAACAATAAGGGTTATTTAACAAGGGAAAATGGTGGGATCAACGAGGACGAGGACGTCCCTGGGGGAGGCCCAGGGGGTCACGAACACAGAATTGGAACAGAGGCAGGGGGAGAGGCAGAGGGCAGACACAGTTCCAGCAGACATCCCATGGAGAAATACAAACCAGGAGACAACACTACCGTTGGTAGTGTATAAACCTGAAAATCCGGTAATCAATCTCTCGGACTATCAATTACATCAAGACGAACAAAGTGTCTTGGAGAAGGGCCTGTCCTTTGTCCCGACCTCGATGCCAAATTCATTTAACCTTAAAGTTGAGTTACACCATTTCTTCAGAAAGATAAGACTAAAACATTTCTTTCAAAAGGTCCCACATAATCCAATTTTCTCTGGGAGTGGCCTGAGGCCCCCCTCAAAGTTCAACCCTCCAGCCCACCAAATGTCATCCAAGATTTTGGCATTTGAACAATTTGTATTGAGAGATGTAGAAAAAACACTGTCAGAGAGACAGTATGTCAAATATAACATCACTAAGGCAGAACGACTAGCACTGAACACCCTCAAAGAAAATAACACCATTGTTATAAAACCGGCCGATAAGGGCGGAGCGATTGTGGTACAAAATTATGACCAGTACACGAAAGAAATACTTGACCAACTAGATGTTGAAGGGAATTATGTAAAACTGAAAGGTGATCCCACAAGTGAGATAGCTAAGAAAATCAACTCTAACTACACAAGGACTTGGATCAGGCTTCATTAACAAACAAGAGTTCGACTATCTTAATAATAAACATCCCAGAATACCGACCATTTATACTTTGCCAAAAATTCATAAAAGAATGCAAGATCCCCCTGGTAGACCCATAATTTCTGGATGTGGCTCCCTGCTAGAGCCACTGTGTAAGTACATCAACACTTTCCTGAAACCTCTCGCAGAGGAGACGGCCACGTATCTCAAGGATACAATGCAAACCATTCTATTGCTAGATGGTCGTCTACATGACCCCAATAAGAGTCTTTTAGCCACAATGGATATCCAATCCTTGTATACCAATATTCCACAGAATCAAGCTTTGATAGTGATTGAGCTAGCATTGAATTTGCGCCCTGCGCCCTATCGTGTACCAACAGAGTTCATTATTGAACTTCTAACATTGGCTATGACTAAGAACTTCTTTACCTTTTTGGGTAAGTATTATATCCAAACAAAGGGAGTGGTGATGGGGGCAAGCTTTGCCCCCAATCTAGCCATAATTTTTATGGAGGCTTTCGAACAAGCAAATGTTCTCAATGAAATGAATCCCTTTCTCAACCATATTGGGATGTGGCGTCGCTATATAGACGACGTCTTAATCATATGGAATGGAAATACAGAAGAACTTACTTCCTTCCATGAGTGGCTAAATACACGTTCCACGGATATCCAATTCACTCTAGAATCCGATAGGTCCAAAATCAATTTCCTTGATATTACAATCAATACGGAATTGGGAATGTTATACACTGGCTTGTATCGCAAAAGCAGTGAGCGCAATACCTGGCTCTGCTATAGCAGCCACCACCCCCGCAACCTCAGATATAACCTCCCATTTGGGCAATTCCTGAGGCTGCGGAGGAATTGTGCTAAGAAGGAGGACTTTTTAAATGAATCAGCTGGTCTCCTAGCTCGCCTGCTTGAAAGAGGGTACCCTATCAGGCTTCTAAAACAAGCGCGAAAACGTGCTTGGCACAATCATAGAGAACATCTCCTGGAACTGACAAACAACCAAAGACAAAATGAGGACCGAATAGTGTGTGTTACTACCTATTTCACAAAAAGCAACAAGATCAAGAAAATAATTAATCAGCATTGGCATATGATAGCCGACGAGATCGGGAATGCCCCTTTGCCTTTACATGCTTTTAAGAAGGCAAAAAATATAAGGGACTATGTGGTAAAAGCTTTACTACCTACTACTACTCCTCCAAGCCAAATGGTCCTATGGGGTATTCCCCCAGTGAGAGGCCATGTGAAATGCGGAAATTGTAAGGCTTGCCCTCTAACCCAAGAAATCAAAAATTTCAAGCACAATAATCACACGCACATGCTAAAAGAACATAGCAATTGTAACTCCAGTGGAGTGATTTATGTGATTACATGCCCATGTGGGTTTGTGTACATTGGGCAAACAATCCAAAGGGTGAAGTGCCGTATATTACAACACATAAGCCGCATCAAATGCAAAACCCAGGGAGCACCACTTGTGGCGCACTTCACTAGATTTGAACATGCCCCAGATAGCCTGAAATGGTGCGTCCTTGAAAAGGTGACACCAAATCCCAGAGGAGGTGATTTCAATCATGCACTGAGCCTTCGAGAGTGTCGTTTTATACATTTATTTGACACCATCAAACAGGGTCTGAATGAGTATGAAGAAATTAGTAAGCAGGTGGCAGTGTTGAACAATAGATAACAATCTCCTTAATCTATGCCTTATGACTTTTTTGGCAATATCCCACTGTGCGTGGTTGTCCCATCATTTTCCACCAGAGTTGGGGCATTGATCACACACAATTAACATTGAGTAAATTATACACTGAAGCCACCATTGAGAGCCCGTCCAAGCTCGTATTTTGAGCTAGACTTTTCTTTATGTCGTTCTCCTGTCAGCGTCAAATACGTCTACATGACGTCACCACGTTACGGCAGCATCTGACATTGCGGAATTCTCCAACAACAGACGCGGACTCCGGGAAGGTATGTCCCGCTAATTTTCCGAATTGAGGCGATTTGTAGGCACAACACACATTGACCCTTCGTTTGTGGTCTTACTATTTATGTTCTTTTCTAGCGCCAACTGGTGCCGTCTAGAACAGTGCCCCCTTCGAACCAATAACTCAGCAAGTGATGGCTACATAAGATACAATAAGGTAGGCAACACCACGTTATTTTGGTAAAACGCGGAACACATATAACGGACCGGCATCCTGCTAACACGCATTTAATATGTCCCATTACAGTAATTACCAGTGTCCGGACATGGGCAGTGCATTACCCCACTAATATCCCAGCGAGTGATGGCCGCGTGAGATTATTATTAAAGGTAAGCAACATCATACTGGCCTTTTATACCGCGAACCACTTTAGAATAGCTTTTTTGGTAATACACCTTTAATGTGTCCCCTTGTAGCAATAGACGGTGTCCTGTTGTGAGCTTTGTCTGCTGCCTTTGGGTCTTTAATTTTTAACCCTTCTGGTTACGCCCATGACCACCAATCCGTTTGGTAAGTCTGTTCATCTTGAGTAAAAGTTCTACAACCAAGAATGTAGATAAAAGAATTGACTCTGATAGACCGATTACACCTTATTAATTATAGGTGTTGGACAACGGTCAAGCAATTATATCGTCCATCCAGATGTAGGAGGACAGTGATCACCCTAGGAAAAGAAACCCTTGGGTAAGCAGGAATAGAGGTTGGTGTTCCAACCTTTATACATTGTTAATCTATGCAACTCCCTGAACATTATCCTAATTTACCCTAGGTTCACATTTTGGAAATCAACGGTAAAAGGGTTGTGTCATACACGTCCTGAGGAAGACCCGCAAGTCGAGGTTCCCAGTCACCCCTGTACCCCAAGACGGGTCGAAACGTCGACGCTTCTTTTAATAAGCAAATAGGACCACTATTTATTGAAAGTTTCATTATACATGCCAGTTGAGACTGTATAAATGTGAAAAGTTTAACAAACAACAGTGGCCTTATTGCATTATCAGCTGATTTTTTACAGCTTTTGTTTTTCAATTTACCCAAAATCTTATGTCACTTTTCCGTTGAGGCTGACACCCTTTTTCTCTAAATCACCTTTTTTTCTCTTTTTCTGGCACTCCCTCTTTAGAAGCTGATTGCTCCCCCTTTTTTTACCGTTTGTTTTCTTGAAGATGTACAAATGTATATAATTAATTTTGCTGTGATGGAGTAATTTATTAAAAACTCCTTTTTGGAATAAATCAGTTGGTTTCAGGCAGTTGCTTTTCTTTTCCCTTGTTAAATAACCCTTATTGTTTAACTCTTTAGAGTAGATCAATTCAGATACTCGTTTGAATAATGAAAAAAGAACAACTGTGAGTGCATTATCTATTGATCAAAAGATCAATTTCGGTTTGGACCATTGTTTTCTTTGATAGTACTGATTACCCAGGTCCAAGAACCATTTTGGGTTACCCCATTTCTATAATGTCAATTAAGTTACAGCATGCCACGTTTGTTGAGTCCTCAAGATGCAGATTTAAGTCCCGTAGCAGTGTAAAATTTTTGTAGTCGAACAGAAATGGAGTGATATAGTTTGCTAGGCTGGCTGTCCAAGTATTGGCATTCCCAGGAGGTCTATATATTAGGAGGCCAGAGAAAGTGAAGTTGGGGTTCAGAGTGATTCGAAAAGAAGCAGCTTCACAGTCGGGAATATTTACTGGGAGCATATTGCACGTAAGATCTTTGTGAAATATAATAGCAATACCTCCACCTACTTGGCCCTGTCGCATAGTCACTCATATACCCCATCACTCACGTATACCGCCTTTCACATACTCACTCACCCATACTGACACAGCCTTACAGACACTCACCAATACAACTTCTCACACTCACAACAGTACCCCATACTGCCACTGACTCACCCACTCACTGATCTATACAGTCACACACCTCCTCACCCACAGACACCCATAGACGTAGTCAGGTAAGCAATCAATCCCCATATAGCCATTCATGTTCCCACTAACACATTCATACACCCACTTAGACATTAACTGACAGACAGATACACACATCCAGTCACTCACCCATACATTCACTGAGACACTTAATCACTCACTTATACAGTCAGCGACGCACCCACTGAGTCATCCATATAGTCACCCGTACACCCACTGATTCAACAACACACCTTGGTATATATATTTAACACTCACGCTTTAAAAAAAACCTGTTACAAGATGATGTCAGTGATGTCATTTGAGATGCAATCAGTGATGTCATTGACCATGAGTGATGTAATATGTGAGGCCATAAGCAGTGCATTGCTGGGACATGAGTTGTAGTAACTCAGCTAACCATAACAGGTGATTTTCTCTGGTTGCAAAAGGCAAATTACTCCTGATTCTGTACTAGTAATTAGTCTTACTATATCTAATCTGAGTAGCTGTGTGTATCAGTGTGTGAAGGGGGTTCCAAGTGGCTGCATGGATGTGTGAGCAGTTGTATGGGTGAGTGGCTGGATTGGAGAGTGAGTAGTTGTATGAGTGAGTCAGTGGCTGTGTGAGTGGCTTATAGGTGTGCGCGTGGAGTGGGTGTGTAGCTGGCTTCCTGGGTGAGAGAGAGGCCGACTGATGGTGAGAATAGGTATGTGAGTCCCCCAGCACCTCGAGACCCTTACGGGTGAAAGTTTGCGCTTTCCAAATGTGGATTACTATTATTTGAGTGGTTGTATGACTGAGTGGGTATGTGAGTGGCTGTATGGGAGAGTTGTCATATTGGAGAGTGTCTGTGTGAGTGTCTGTATGGGTGAGTGAGTGGGTGGGTGGGTGTCTGAGTTGTATGGATGTGCGAATGGGTAAGTAGTTGTGTGGGTGGGTGGGTGTGTTAGTGATTGTATGGGTGAGTGGGTGTATGAGTGGCTGTATGGGTAAATAGGTGGGTGTGTGAGTAGCTGTATCAGTGAGTGACTGCGAGTAGCTGTATCAGTGAGTGATTGACTGAGTTGCTATATTGGGTGAGTGGGTGGTTGTGTGAGTATCCGACTGGCTGTGCCAGTGTCTGTATGTGTGACTGAATGGGTGTGCGAGTTGTTGTATGGGTCTGTGAATGATGACGGTAGTGAATGGGTTTATGAGAGGTTGTATGGGTGTATATGGGTTCTGTGAATGATGGCATCAGTATTGGTATTTGAGATGTCCTCAGTGATGTCACTGACCATGTTATGAGTGATATAATATGTGAGATAATAAGCACTGCATTGTGGGGGGCATATGTTATAGTTAGCTGAGGGAACAAGACCTGCTGAATTTCTATGGTTTTGTACATGTGAAATCTGAGCCTAACTATAATGTGCCTGTAACCTTTATTTTTTTCAGTGAATTTCTAAGGATATTTTAATTCTATTTCCTAAATATAACATTCCAATAACATTACAGTTTTTCTGTGAATTTCCATTTTTTTTAATGTTATGATCTATAACGTCCCTGTAACCTTTGGTTTATTTTTCTGTGAATTTCAAAGGTTTTATTTGTAACTGCATCCTGTAACCTTAGAGGATGAGTGTGTGTGTGGCTGCATGTGTTGTAGAGTGGATCCAAGTGTCTATATAAGTGTGACTTTATGTATGATCTGAGGGGGTGTGTAATGGTTTTGTGTGTGTGCGACTAGCTGTATGATTGTGTGTGCATGAGTGTCAGAGAGTCTGTGGATGGGTGTGTGTCTGAGAGGGTCTGTGTGTCTGGTTGGTATTATGACTGGGTGTGTGAGCGGGTGCATGAGTGGGTCTATAAGTGGGTGTAAGAGTATCTGAGTGGGTGTATACATATGTGCGTGTCTGAGTGAGTATGTAAGTGGGTGTGTGAATATCTGTGGATCTGTGCATGACTTTTTGCGACGCTTAAGTGTCAGACTGGGTCTTGGAGTGGGTGTCTGAGTGGGTGTGTAAGTAGATTTATAAATGTCTGTGTGGGTGTGAGTGAGTGTGAATGGGTGGGTGAGAGTCTGAGTGGGTGTGTGAGTGGGTGTGTGAGTAGGTGCATGAGTGGTGGCATTACTGGGTGCATGAGTGTCTACATGGGTTTGTGAGCGGGTGTGTCAGTGTCTTGAGTGGGGTCTGTGAATGGATGAGTGTCTGAGTGGGTCTGTGAGTGAGTGTCACTGTCTGCATGGGTGTGGGAGTGTGTGTGTGAGTGGGTGTGTGTCCAAGTGGGTGTGTTACTATGTGAATGGGTCTGTTACATGGGGCGTGAGTTTCTGAGTGGGTGCATGGGTATGTGAGTGGGTCTGTGAATGGGTGCATAAGTATCTGAGTGGATGTGTGAGTGCCTGTGTGGGTTTATTAGTGGGTGACTGTCTGGGTCTGTGAGTAGGTGCACAAGTGTCTGTGTGGGTTTATTAGTGGGTGTGTGAGTGCTCATCTGGGCCTGTGAGTGGGGGCATAAGTGTCTGAGTGGGTTTGTGAGTAGAAGCTTGAGTGTGAGTGAGTGTTTGAGTCAGTCATTGAGAGTGTCTGAGTGGATGTGTGAGTGCGTTCATGAGGGCCTAAGTGTGTGTGTGTGTGTGTGTGTCTGAGTGGGTGTCAGTGTCTGAGTGGATCTGTGAATGGGTCCATAAGTATCTGACTGGGTATGTGAGAGGGTTTGTAAGTGTGGGTGGGTGTATGTGAGTGGGTGCAAGAGTGCCTGTGTGGGTCTGTGAGTGGTTACATGAGTGTTTCAGTGTGTGTGTGTGTCTGAGTAGGTCTGTGGGGTGTGTGTCTGTGTGTGTGTGTGCCTGAGTGGGTATGAGAGTGCCTGAGTTGGTTTCAGAGAGGGTGTATGACTCTCAGAGTGACTGAGTGTATATTTTAAAAAAGAATTTCAGAAGACTTCGCGAATGTGCGGCAAAGTCACACATGGGGCCGCGCTGAGTGTCAATTTTGCAAATCATGTTGATTAATTTTTACCTCCCGCAACCATTCCCTGATTTGTAAAATGGCGGCCTCAACTTTCTACTCTGGTTGCAGCCATCCAATCACGGCATTGCTGTTGGTGCGTGGATTCACAAAGCGCCTCAATGGATTCGCACCTCTTGATATCTATATTTCTTTTTCCATTAATATCTCAAAAACTACTGAACGTTTTTACAGCAAATCACTAAAATTAGGCTTTCTGGACCAAGAGCTAGTTTTCTGCCAAACTTGGTTTAATTCCATTCAGAGGTTCGAGATGCAGTTAGGTCTAGAATCTCTATGGGAATTAACATGGGAAAAACAAATTTTGAGATCCCCCGTTTTTCTCGGCCCCCGCTTGACGAATCACCTCAGAACTTTCTACCTATCAGCTAAACTCAGGTGCGTACTAGTTTTGAATTTTTTTTGAAGATTTGACAAATGGCACCAAAGTAATTGGCAAAACAAAAACGCTTTTCCTGTCATGTGGAAACTAGGTCCCAACTATAACTACCTACTGGCAACCACTAGTAGGATATATATATTACCTACTGGCAGTCGCCAGTAGGTAGTTATAGTTAGGACCTATTATCTATAGGAAAACCGCAACATTCTATTGCCAGTAACCTTGACGTCGATGGATGAATCTTCTTGAAATTTTCCAAACTTTTGGCCAGCTTGAAAGTTTGGGGGTGATTGATGAAGCAGGGGCCGAGAAAAAAGGGGGGTCCCAAAACGTGTTTTCCCCATGCAATTTCTCATAGGACCTTTAGCCACGGCTACAGCTCGAACGGCTGAACTGAATTACACCAAATTTGGCAGAGAGGTAGTCCTCAGTTCCGACTTGTGCCTTTGGCATATCTGGTGTCAATCTGAGAAGCTCCTCTTCATCGGAGCGGTTCTGGACTTGGCGCAGTTTTGGGTTTTTCACTCCGAACAGCGGGTATGAGATATTTAGGCTCGGATTCTGATCTTTCAGCTTTTATCCCGGCTCTACTGGTACATAACGCAAGGTAGCATGTGAATAAATATAAACATAGGCCACGCAGTTTGCCTCCCGTAATACACAAATTGCAGGGGGTGGTGGTCCCTGAGGCTTGAGGGGGGTCGTTGAAGCCCACATACTTGTAATGTTGTAGCGCGGGGGGGTGTTGGACGCAAAAGTGGTGCAAGGGGATTGTCAATCTGGTACACAGTGTTTTGTTTTACTTTGCTTTCCTTTCTGTGATGTAGAAGATCCTGGGTAAATATAGCGGTTTTTGTACAGCCAGTTACTTTTAACCCTACCCCCAAACGGTTTTCCGCCTTTTACCACAGTAACAGCTCATGGAACACTTACGTGAGCACAGAGGTTAAAAGTTCACCACACTATATTGCTAATGAGTTAGCCTCAGAATTATACTTCAAATTATAAATATCATTTCTATTGATGACTGCTACGCCCACAAAAAAAAAACGACGGATGTACTTTTATTATTAACTTTTATTAAAACAATAACTGGAACTATAACTAAAAGATAACAATACAATAAATAACTAGAACTAACAAAACAATATACTAAACAACATATAATATGGAGTCCAAAAGAAGTATTGTAGTTAATCTGCAAAACAAAAAAGAAAATTAGTGTTTAAAATTAGATTGATGTGACTAAATGAGGTCAAACATTACAAGTCAAAGTAACACTTGACGATACTTATATATTTTTTAAATCTTTGCAGTGCGCCTGAAACACTTCCACTGGCATTGTACATGCAGAACTTGGTCCACCCTTTTTATAAATTTTTGCAGTTTGAGACATAATGTCCTACCTCTGTTATTCATCGCCTACTTTCTCCTTCCAAATTCTCCTGTTAAGACCTTAACAACAATTGAAGGGAACATTTTCTGCATAATGTTAATAAAGCATTTGACACAATGCATACTGACACCGTATTTATTGAATGTTTTGAAATTAATTTTCACAAGTCTTAAAAAAGGTGAATGCAAGAAAAGTTACTTGCCGCATATCCAAGACTGCTTTCAAGAGGAGACCCCAATAAAGAGGACTGGTGTGGAACTGCAAGTATGCGGAACCAGTTGCAGACTAAGAATCTGGTCAACATTGCAAGGGAAGAGTTAAGGAGATTGAGAGAGGCTCCTCCTGCTTCATGAGGAGGCCCAAGTACCAGTGGGGCAACACCGTCATCCTCAACTGCACAGCCTAATTTTCAGCCCCAATTTGGAACCCTTTAAGAAAAAAAGTAAGAAGGTTGGGAGCTCTGTATGACATCCCAATACCTAATCATCCTTTAGTTATACAGAGATCTACCCAGTATCAGACTCATCCGTACAAGTGTAAATTGGAGATTATCTGCCACCGAAAACCTCTCAAGTACTTATATCCGTTACTTTTTTAACTTCGTCGAGTAGTCGTATTGTGAGTATTTACCTTAAAGTTGTCCGTTAAAAATGTGTGAATCTCTCTGTCTTCATTTAACTAGTTCATGCCATATTTGAGACATCGGTGAAATGAACTGGAACAGGAGGATATTCTTTCTTCAATGTTGGTAAGTTGCTGCTGACTTATGTAACATTGTGGTAAATGAAAAAAGAGTTAAAATGTATTTGTTGTACTTATGTCCAAGCTTAATTTTAATGTTCATAAAAACAATTGTTCTCTATAGGATTGGGGATGAAAAGTAATCATCAGCGGTTATATTTGGACAGCAAAATAGGAAATAGTATTGCATTATACAAATGTTAGGCCGAGATTGGTCATTCACTTCATTCACAAACTCCTGGGCTTGATCTGATAGAACCTTTTTTGGACTTCAATGATCTAGAAATTCGGAAAGAAATATCAAGGAAAATTAAAAGACAAGTTTAAAAAAAAAATGAAAACCAACATTTTTACTTTGTATTTGAAGTACAGGCTGAAAACATGTAACAAGCATTTAAATGAGAAATGGGTTTCAGAAAGAAACGTCTATAAGACTATCACAATGCAGATTTATATTTTATAAAAATATTTATAGAAGCAAGAAAAATTATAACTCCTACATTGTTCAATTTTAAATCACATATTTGGGCAATAAAATCGGGAGGACATGCTTTTTTTACGTTTTGGTTTATTTCAGAATGCCTACGAATTCTAGTAAAACATGACAATAACACAGTTATTGGTCTGCAAACACATGAAATACACGAATGCTTATGTCAGCATGGTTTTCGATCATAAAATGTTGAAGACAAACCTGATAACTCCATTAGGTCCATTGCAATTTTCGGCTGATAACATATGGAAAGCAGTCAGTGTATCTGGTGTGTTGAGTTGTTCACCACCACGTGGTCTAGTGTATGGGCAGGACAACTTGTGGCGACCAGTACGTCTAATGGTTCAGATATCTGTATAACGAAATAGAACAGGGGGCAAATGAAGTCTAAGATTATTAAAAAACATGGAGAGCGTGCTAAAATACAACAGTGACCAATCGATTACATGTGCAGTGCATGGGGAGGAAGCAGCACGTGACGCACTACTTAAAAAAGTATATGCAGCAGGATTAAGTGATTTGTCCAGAAACATCGCCTACCAAGGCAAAATATTTAAGTTATAAGAGATGGAAACCGTGCTAAAATACACTTTTGCCGAAAACATTACTTTTGCAATGCATGGGGCACGTGGCACACTGCTGCGGGAGCGGCCACGTGGTGCTTGATAAATTAAACAAACGCAGCAGGATTAAGAGATTTGCACAGAACAAAGGATAGCAAATCAAGTTTAACGGTATTAAATATGGAGATCGTGCTAAAATAAAACTTTGACCAATTGATTACATGTGCAGTGTATGGGGAGGAAGCAGCACGTGGCGCACTACTTAAATAATGAAAAGCGGCAGAATTAAGTGATTAGCTCAGAAACATAGCCTACTAAGGCAAAATATATGAGGTATAAGAGCTGGAAATCGAGCTAAAATACACTATTGCCGAAAACATTACTTTTGCAATGCATGGGGAACATGACGCACTATTTACACGAGAAAAACTACATAGCACAGTCCTGTAGGAACGGCCACGTGGTGCTTGGCAAACAAAACAAACGTACCAGGATTAAGTGATTTGCCCAGAAACAAAAGTTACAAAGTCAACTTTAACGATATAAAAAAGCAGGAAAGCGTGCTTAAAAACAACATTGTCAAATCGAACATAAATTTGCATTTACGCGGTATTTAAAAATTGTTCAGATTAATTAATTTAATTACTCTTAAAAAAAGTGCTCACCTACGAAGAAGTGGATACGAACACTCAATGGCTGTGACTGCGGAATAGGAAAAGTTCAAGAAGGTTGGCAGCTTTTAAATGCTTTGCAGAAGGATGATTGGTTGAGCATGATGTCACTGGGTGTGAGAGCTGTGATTGGGTATGTTGTAATTGAGCATCCGCAAATAAAATGAAATACGTTAAGGGTACATAGCCAGACGGTGGGACGTATTGTGAGCATGCGTAACATGAACACGAATGCGCTACCACAAATATGCATGCGCAAAGTGAAGGCAACTCCAATGGGGTAAATACGTAGATGGAGTTCGGATGTCCCCTTGGTCTTGAAGTGGCTTCAGGAGGGGGGCTTTGCAGCCCTCTTCCATAAAATGATAATATATAATTAGCCATGCCCCGGGGACCCCGGTGCAAGGAATTCGGCACGGAGGGGGGCCATGCAGCCCACTTCCCATAAAAAAATTGAATACGTATACTCCGCTTATTGTCATCGTACCAAAAGCGCACCCTTCCGATCACGCGCTGAAGGCTAATTGGCTATCAAGTGGTTGTTATCATTCGAAACTAGAAACTGTTGGCAGCCATTTTATGTGTCGTACAAGGGAGGCTGAAGAAACAAGTGAAATGTGTGTTTAAAACGTGAAAAGGGGGAGGGTAGACACACCCTGATCCTCTGTGTCTCCTCAGGGGGTCCCACAAGGTCTTCCAGGGAACCTAGTTTTTTTCTCTTTTTTTGGGAAAAATTCGCGGGGTGCACGTATGATCCGCGCATTCTAGCGATATTAAAAAAAAAAAAAGACGTGGGCTTCAGCGCGTCTGGTAATTTGCTACTTTTTGGAGGAGATGCAGCAGTGCTGGATCCAGGGTCCACCACTGAGTAAGAAAAGGTAACGATAACACTATTTATCTGCTAAGTGAATTTCCTCCCATAGGATAACAGTGATGTACTTTGTAAGAAAGTTAAAGAAAATTATTAAAATAATAATCTCAGATAATCTCTTGTCTTAATATTTATATTAAATATATATAAATACGTTTTTCAACATTGAAAAAAATCGCAGAAGTCGCGCACACACCGCATCTGATATGTATATGACGTCACATGCTACCGCGCGTCCGTCATGTCGCGTTATACGTACATCTCACGTATGCGCAAGGCATCGTGCACAAGTCGCATAGCAACCACGTGGGAAAAGTTGTACCCATCGCACACCCTCCGCGGATCCTAGACAGCGACCCTAAAATGGCGGACACGTTTCGCGCAGTAAATGAGCAGGGTGTTCGTAGGGTGCGCAACTGCAAAAAAAAAAGAAAAAAAGAATAAAAATAATTTAAGTATATTATAAACAATATAAAATAATGAAAAAAAATATTTCTTTGTAAAAAAGAATTTAATTAAAAAAAAGTGTAATAACCTATCCATTCCAGAGACGGATGTCCGGGACTTGAAGCAAAACTTCGAGTTCCAGTGGGCCCCATCTGACATCCCGTACTTGGGTATACGGCCGGCCCCTTCTATTGCCAACACGCTATCCCTGAACTATGCGCTGCTGGTTGATCAGGTTACGAAAGCTCTTGCGGATTGGTCCCGTCTTAACCTGGCCTGGTATGGAAGACTGGCGGCTCTAAAAATGATTGTACTTCCCCGAATACTGTATCTCTTTCAAATGTTACAGTTAAGTCCCCCCGCACGGCGTCCTTCGGAAGCTGCGGGGGCTTCTCAATAGGTTCTTATGGAACAACAAACTGCTGCGGCAGGCCTGTCCGTAGCACTCACACCAAAGGCGGCCGGAGGGCTGGGCTTTCCTCTGTTGACGGTCTACTTTCAGGTGACCGTTCTTCGATATATATTCGAATGGAACAGGTCCATGTCCAGCAAGCATTGGAACTTTATGGACCAGACAGTGGCAGGTTGTAATATCCGGAGAGAGCTTTGGCTACCATACAAACATAGAGCCTGGGGCCTTTACTCCTTCCCACTGACGTCTCAGACCCTTAAGGCATGGGATCAATTGGCTCAACGCAAAGGGTGGACTTTGTACCCCTCCCCGATGACCCCATCGTGGATAACCCAGACTTTTCACCGGGCCACGCGTCCGCGGTCTTCCATCGCTGGTGAGAGGAAGGCTGAAAGAGGGTTGGTTCCCTTTTTGACTTAGATGGTTTGATCCTGTTCGCCTGGCTGCAGCAGAGTTCTTTCAACTGCCGGTCACGGATGCTTTCCATTATTCGCAAGTGGCGCACTGGGTCACCCACCCAGCTAATGTGGCCTCCATGTCCCAACCTTTGACAGCACTCGAAAAGTGGTTGATTTGCAAGAAAGATGACCGGAAACTCATCTCGGAGTTATAGGCGATGATAGTGCATCAGCCCAGGAAGCAGCGTACGGCGGCGCAAGTTAGATAGGAAACGGAACAGGGTAACCAGCTGACGAAAAAGGAGTGGGAGCACGTCTTCTATCGCGCACAGCACACAGCTGCTAGCACAGCGGGTACTGAGTAAGCCTACAAAGTAGCGACGTATTGGTACTATACCCCAGCACGCATTAGGGTTTGGGATCCTTCCAAGTCGGGCCTCTGCTGGCGGGGGAGCGGCCTTACAGGGACGTTGGTGCATTTGTTGTGGCATTGCCCAAAATTGAAGAGGTACTGGACCACGATCTTAGATGAGCTAAACGCTGCGTTTCAGATTACATTCCCCCCCCCCCCCCCCCCCCCGAGTACACTCAGCTAGGGCTGTCTTACTCTAAAGTCTTTCCCCTGCGCTCACTGAAAGGTAGACAGATTGCGCTGGCGCAGTTGGCTGCGAGGCAAGTGCTCCTGGCACAATGGAACTCTCTGGCTGTGCCCGATCCTCGGGACTGGTTCCAAAGGCTTTGGCACATTTTAGCGATGTAGCGGCTCTCGATGGGAATGGATGGGAAACGGTCGCAATATGCTCAACTGTGGGGCCCATTTTTTCAGCTCTTATAAAAGGACCTCTGAGAAGTAACCTACCCGAAATACCTGCAGATTCTGCAACTCATTCCCCTGGAGCCACCAGTGACCAAGTCAGTGGGCTGACTGTTCATTGCCTAATCTAGTGATTGTAGAAGTGCCCTGAGATGAAGGAAGCTGATGCGGAGCGGGGTGGGAGTGGGAGTGGGAGGGGGGTCGTTTTACGGAGGAGGGAGGGGTGTTTTTGGCTTGTTTTGTTTTTCCCTTTTGCACGTTTGTTCTTTTTATAAAAGGCGGACACTGCAGCACAGGTGGGGCAGCTAGCCAGGTACGAAAACGCGGGGTCGCCCGGGATATAGACCCAAACGCTGTGTCATTGCACTGAGGTTTCGCCCTGCCGGAAAGTTGATGCAGGCAGCTGGGCAGTGTACCATGCCATGATACCGCTCAATAAAAATGATTGACTCAAAAAAAAAGTGTAATGCAATTTAAAAAATAACATCTAAAAATAAAAAGATTAAAAAAATGTAGTTAGAAAATATTTAAAAAAAACAATAAAAATATTTACAAATTAGCATTTAAAAAATCTTTGAAAATCACTGAAAAAACGATAGGTTTCAGACATGTTATAATTAGGAATTAGAATTTAAAAAAACCTTTGAAATTCACTGAAAAAAACATAGGTTTCAGACATGCTATAGTTAGGGAGTAGCATTTAAAAAACCTTAGAAATTCACTGAAAAAACCATAGGTTTCAGATAAGTTATAGTTAGGAATCGGCATTTAAAAAAACCTTAGAAATTCACTGAAAAAACCATAGGTTTCAGATAAGTTATAGTTAGGAATTGGCATTTAAAAAAACCTTAGAAATTCACTGAAAAAAACATAGGTTTTAGGGGCGTTATAGTTAGGTACACATTTCACTCGTATAAAACCATTGAAATTCTCCCGTTATAGTTATACTATAACTAGCGCGCCCGTAATCCACTGCTGATGATGTCACATATTTCATCATGACATGGTCAGTGACATCACTGATGAGATCACGGATGACATCTCAAATGACAACACCAACCTGTGTTTTTTTTCAGTGAATTTCTAAGGTTTTTTAAATGCTAATTCCGAAGTATAACTTATCTGAAACCTATGTTTTTTTCAGTCAACATATATATATATATATATATATATATATATTCACACACACACATCTACACACACACACACATATATATATATATATATCTTCTCGCTCCAAGGTTGTCCACCATTGAGTAGCACACGAGCAGCAGTTTAATTTATGCGCAGGTGAGGACGGGAATCCGCTTGCAGATGCCGCTCCGTAATGGATCTGCCAGACGCGTTAAAGCCCCTGAAGAGAAGCATATGGAGCTTCGAAACGCGTCGGGCAGATCCCATTGGGGGTCACGGCAGTGAAGCAGCAGCCGTACATGGAATAGAGGACGGGCACCCTTGCGGGGTCCATACAAGACTTGATTTGTGCTGTCCACACCATACTTCCCATAACGCACAGTCTCATCTGAGCCTCCCAATGGTGGGTGTGGCATATGGGAAATGGAGAAGTTGGTTGGCGGTCATGTACGCCGCTTACGTTAAAGCCCTTGAAGAGAAGCATATGGAGCTTCGAAACGCGTCGGGCAGATCCATTACGGAGCGGCATCTGCAAGCGGATTCCCGTCCTCACCTACGCATAAATTAAGCTGCTGCTCGTGTGCTACTCAATGGTGGACAACCTTGGAGCGAGAATATATATATATCTATACGAACACACACACACATATATATATATATATATATATATATATATATATATATACACACACACACATATTTTGAAAAAACAATTACTTAAGTGCTTGTGTGCTCATTACGGAACTATTGTGCCATGAGCACACTTGCACAAAATCCCTCTGTTGTAAATAGCGGAGGGATTTCCATTTTTGCCTTGGGAGGTGGGGAAGAGCTTCCCCAAGCTCCCAAGGCATATGTTTTGTTTTCATTGTAATGGGCATGCTAATGCACCCAACCCCCACCTCAAAAAGTAGCCCCTGATCTGCCTTGCGGGGGGGGGGCAGAAGGCCCACTAGGCACCAAGGAGTATTCTTTTTTTATACAAATGGATGGGACTGACCAGAATGGGCATGACAATGCCCCAGCCCAAATCACTTGCCACAGTCTTTCTGCCCCCATGGCAGCTGATAGGGGCAATAGCCTTTTAACTGCGCCCCCCCCCCCCGGGGGGGGGCAGAAAACCCACTAGGCACCAGAGATTCTTTTTAGTCAAAGTTCAGGGATGGGGCTGTCCAAAATGGGTATGCCAATGCCCACAGCCGAAATGCCACAGTTCTTCTGCCACACCCAGGAAACAGATGGGGGCAGCAACCCCTGATCTGATCCCGGGGGGGGGGACGGGGGACAGAAAGCCCACTAGGCACCAGGATTATTATTTTTTAATACATAGGGAGTGAGGTTGCCCCACCCCAAAAATAATTGCCTCTGCTTTTCTGTCCCCCCCCACAGGAGGCGGGGGTGGGGGATGCTCAGAATGGGCATGCCAATACCTCTACCCCCCAAAAAGAATTGCCACAGCCTTTATGCCCCACCAGGAGGCAGATGTGGGCAATAGCTTCTGATCTCTGTGGATTTTGTGCCCTACCGCAGCCGGCCCCCAGGGACACCTAGCAAACCTGTACATTTTTAAAAACTAGACACCAAGGGGAAACAGGGATGGGGTGACTTGTGTGCCTCTCAATCAATCAATCAATCAATCATAACACTTGTATAGCGCGCTACTCACCCGGAAGGGTCTCAAGGCGCTTGGGGGAGGGGGCCGCTACTGCTCGAACAGCCAGGTCTTGAGTTCTCTCCTGAAGGCGAGGTGGTCCTGGGTCAGCCGAAGGTGGATGGGGAGGGAGTTCCATGTCTTGGCCGCCAGGTAGGAGCAGGATCTGCCTCCGGCGGTGGCTCTTCAGATGCGTGGAACGGCGGCGAGGGCGAGGCTAGCGGACCGTAGCTGGCGGGTGGGCGTGTGGAAGGTCAGGTGGTCGTTGAGGTACTTGGGGACCAGGTCGTGGAGAGACTTGTGTACTTGGGTGAGGAGCCTGAACGTGATCCTCTTGTTGACGGGGAGCCAGTGCAGGTTCCTCAGGTGGCCGGAGATGTGGCTGCGTCGAGGGATGTCCAGGATGAGTCAGGCGGAGGAGTTCTGGATGCGTTGTAGTCTTTTCTGTAGCTTGGGTGTGGTTCCGGCATAGAGGGTGTTTCCATAGTCCACCCGGCTGGTGACGAGGGCCTGGGTGACCGTCTTCCTGGTTTCGATCGGGATCCATCGGAAGATCTTGCGGAGCATGCGGAGGGTGTGAAAGCATGAGGAGGAGACGGCGTTGACTTGTCTGGTCATCGAGAGGGAGGAGTCCAGGATGAAGTCCAGGTTGCGTGCATGGTCTGTCGGCTTGGGGGCGGTGCCCAGGGCTGGGGGCCACCAGGAGTCGTCCCAGGCGGAGGGTGATGGTCCAAGGATGAGGACTTCCGTCTTGTCTGAGTTCAGTTTCAAGCGGCTGTTTTTCATCCACTCGGCGACGTCTTTCATCCCTTCGTGGAGGCTGGTTCTGGCGGTGTCGGGGTCTCTGGTGAGGGAGAGGATCAGCTGGGTGTCGTCGGCGTAGGAGATGATGTTGAGGTTGTGTTGGCGTGCGATGGCTGCGAGAGGTCTCATGTAGACGTTGAAGAGGGTGGGGCTGAGTGATGATCCTTGCGGGACGCCGCAGATGACTTCGGTGGCCTCGGAACGAAACGGGGGGAGGCGGACTCTCTGTGTTCTTCCAGCGAGGAACGAGATGATCCACTTCAATGCCTTCTCTTGGATGCCGGTGTTGCTGAGGCGTTGGACTAGGGTGCGGTGGCAGACCGTGTCAAACACAGCGGAGAGGACCAGGAGGATGAGTGCCGCTGTTTCCCCATTGTCGAGTAGGGCTCGGATGTCGTCGGTGGCTGCGATGAGGGCGGTCTCGGTGCTGTGGTTGGCTCTGAAGCCGGACTGCGAGGGGTCGAGGGATCCATTAGTCTCGAGGAAGGCGGCAAGCTGTCTGTTGGCGATCTTCTCGATGACTTTGGCAGGAAAAGGGAGGAGCGAGATGGGGCGGAAGTTTTTGAGGTCGGTAGGGTTCGCTGTTGGTTTCTTCAGTAGGGCGCTGAGCTCGGCATGCTTCCAGCTCTCTGGGAAGGTGGCGGTGTCGAAGGAGGTGTTGATGATGTCTCGGAGTTGGGGTGCGATGGTGGAGTCGGCCTTGTTGAAGACGTGGTGGGGCAGGGGTCAGTCGGAGATCCGGAGTGGATGGTGTTCATCGTGCGGGCTGTGTCTTCGGTGGTCACTGCGGTCCAGGTGCGGAGGGTGGCGGTGGGGTGCGTTGGTTCGACGGTTGGGTGCGAGGAAGGTGCGCCGAAGCTGTTGTGGATGTTGGCAATCTTGCGGTGGAAGAATGAGGCGAGGGAGTCGCAGAGATCTTGTGACGGGGTGATGTTGTTGTTGCCGGTACTGGGGTTGGAGAACTCCTTGACGATGTTGAAGAGTTCCTTGCTGTCGTGGGCGTTGTTGTCCAGTCGATACTTCAGTGATTTCTTCTTGGTGTTGCGGATGAGCTGGTGGTGTTTGCGGGTCGCGTGTTTGAGGGCGGTCATGTTGTCAGTGGTCCGGTCGAGGAGCCAGGCTTTCTCGAGGGTGCGGCAGGTCTTCTTGGAGTCCTTGAGTTCGTCGGTGAACCAGGGATCCTTCTTGCTTCCGGGTTTGCTGGGAGGGTTCTTCAGTGGTGCGAGGTCGTCGGCGCAAGTGGTCAGCCACTGTGTGAAGTTGCGGGCTGCTTCGTTGGGGTCCGGTGTGCTGGCAGGTGGGTTCTGGCTGAGGGAGGTGGCGAGTTGGTCGGCGGTGATCTTGCTCCAGCTTCTGTGAGTATCTGTTGCGGGTGGTGGTGGGTGGTGGTTATTCTGAAGCTGAAGTGGACGCAGCTGTGGTCGGTCCAGTGGAGTCCGGTGGAGTGGCTGAAGGCGATGTGCTTGCTGGCTGAGAAGATGGGGTCCAGCGTGTGGTCGGCGTGGTGGGTGGGGGTGTTGACCAGTAGCTCGAGTCCGAGGTTGGCGAGGTTGTCCAGCAGGGCGGCGGTGTTGCAGTCCTTGATGTTCTCCAGGTGGAAGTTGAGGTCCCCTAGGAGGATGTATTCGGCGGATGGGAGGGCGTGTGGGCTGATGAAGTCCGTGATGTCTTCGCTGAATTGTGTGCGTGGTCCCGGGGGTCTGTAGATGAGGGTGCCTCTGAGGGTTGTCTTTGGGTCGGTGTGAATCTGGAAGTGGAGGTGTTCGGCAGCGGTGAAGGTGTCTTCGGCGTCGGTCGTGATGCGGATGGTGTTCTTGTGGACGATGGCGATGCCTCCTCCAGTCTGGTTGACGCGGTCCCTCCGGGTGATCGTGTATCCGTCCGGGATGGCGATGTCGGGCGCTGAGGAGGCGTTCATCCAGGTTTCCGTGAGGTTGTGTCGAGCAGGTTCCAGAGTTCGACGGCGTGTCTGTGGACGGAGCGGGTGTTGATCAGGATGCACTTGAGGTCGCTGCTGGGGTTCGGCTTGGCGGGCGCGGTGCATGTTTGGAGGCAGGTGAACTTGCAGGTTGTGCAGGAGAAGGGTCCGTGGAAGCGTTTCGGGGCGGCCCGGCAGCAGGCGGGGTTCCGGCCGGCATTGAGTGCGTTGAGGGCGGCGGCGTCGTAGGTCTGTCGGGTCGTCTTGCGTCGGTGGGGGCCAGGGGTCCTGGCGCTGGGCGCGGTCCAGGCGTAGACGGGCTTACCTTTGGCGCGCCTTCGGCGCACAATCGGCGCGCCCGCTGCGTGTGACCGCTGTGCGTACCCGCGGTCGCCATTTATGGCCAACTGGTAGGGAGGGAGGAGCAGCTGGGAGGCGGGAGCGGGGAGGGCACAAACCGCAAAGGGGGCATGTCTGCTAGGACGGCGGCGGGAAGCGGGGAGCGGGGCCGGCAGGCGCAGGGGGACTGGAGGACTAAAAACGGATCAAAACAACTACGTGCAATGGGACAACAGTCACGAAAATACAGGCAAGTACAACAGAGATGAAACAGGAAAAAAAGTGATTAGGCACACGCAAATACGGCGAGAACAGCGAGGCAGGCACTACGAGGGCAGCAGCGAGGGGCACACAATGGGGCACGTGCAATGGGACAACAATGTCGAAAATACAGGCAAATACAAACAGAGATGAAACAGGAAAAAAAAGTGATTAGGCACACGCAAATACGGCGAGAACAGCGAGGCAGGCACTACGGGGGCAGCAGCGAGGGGCACACACACAGCTGGTGGCCGTGCGGCGCTGGGGTTGGAGAACTCCTTGACGATGCTGAAGAGTTCCTTGCTGTCTGCTACCCTGAATCCCTTACAAACCTCAAACCACACAAGTCACCCCCTCCTGGATTCCTAACACAGCTTGGCTAACACAGCTAGGCTTGTCCTCTAGAAACGCTTTCTTTTTAATCTTCCCGTTTTCTGCCATTTTTATTTAGTTTCGTTTTCCACTGTTTTCCCCTGTTTTTAATTCCCCGCTCGCACTCTTGCACCATAATTGGATCCTCACCGCTACTTGGGCGGGCCGGTCCCTCGCGCTCAGGATCTGGTGAGCGCCATCTTAGGTGAGTGCAGGGAAACGCTGGACACTCCCGCGCTCTAGCAGTCAGGAGGACTGGCTAGAGATTGATGTCGGGATTTGTATTTAAGTAGGACAGGAGGTAGGCTCTCCTTGCATTGCTTTCGCTAACACAGCTAGGCTAACACAGCTAGGCTTGTCCTCTAGAAACGCTTCGTTTTTAATCTTCCCGTTTTCTGCCATTTTTATTTAATTTCGTTTTCCACTGTTTTCCCCTGTTTTTAATTCCCCGCTCGCACTCTTGCACCATAATTGGATCCTCACCGCTACTTGGGTGGGCCGGTCCCTCGCGCTCAGGATCTGGTGAGCGCCATCTTAGGTGAGTGCAGGGAAACGCTGGACACTCCCGCGCTCTAGCAGTCAGGAGGACCGGCTAGAGCCATACTTAAACCGATTGGGATGACGCGCAGCGTGTGCGCGCAGCGTGTCCGCCGCAGCCACGCCGGAGTCACGCCAGAGTCCAGCCCGTCTGCGCCTGTCCGCGCTGAGGACGGGCTGGATGGCTGGACCACTGGTCACGATAAGGTAGGTTCTTATGCATTCAAATACTCCTTACAGGATGTATTACGGCTCAAACCCCCACCAGCCCCTTGCTTCCATCGGTATATCCCTGAAGACTTCCCACTACCCCTGGGGTGTGGTTGCTTTCAGGTAGACTCGGGGGGCTCTAACCTATCCTCCCCTCCCACCCCTCCGGAGCCCCACTCTCCACTGGGACTCAATGGGTCGAGCGATAATTGCTTTCTTCTCAACGCTCACTCACTCATTAAAAACAATAATGTTTTTAAGGAGCTCGTTTTAGATAGGAAACCCTCTTGGGTTTTTATCACTGAAACCTGGGCTAAAGACTCTTCAGGCCCTGATCTTGTGGAAGCGGTCCCTGAGGGCTACTGCTTAACACGACAGGACAGAATAGGCCGATTTGGTGGTGGCCTGGCTATCCTGTATCAAGACAGGTTTCATTGCCACACTATACCCCTCTCCGACCCTAAGGATGTGTTCCAGGTACTATACTTTTCCCTGTCTGATTCTTCTAATCCCGCGTTCAATGGGATTCTGCTCTACCGTCCCCCTGGCCCTAGAGCAGATTTTGGGCTGAAATTGCTGCAGGTCCTGGAACCTTATTTTGGCCGTCAAAATCTTACTATCCAAGGTGACTTCAATTTTCACCTAGAGTTGCTGGAGGCCCATGACACTATTTCCTTATTGGAAGTTATGTCAGCTTGTGGACTCACCCAA
Organism: Lissotriton vulgaris; assembly: GCF_964263255.1. Taxonomy (NCBI): domain Eukaryota; kingdom Metazoa; phylum Chordata; class Amphibia; order Caudata; family Salamandridae; genus Lissotriton; species Lissotriton vulgaris. The sequence continues at coordinate 497,342,060 of NC_141694.1, forward strand.
TTGGTGAATGGTCCCACCCACCGAGCGGGGCACATGCTCAATGGAATTTTCTCCAACGACCAGAGGCTGACAGTTACCAACCCCTTCCATCTCTCGTGGTCGGACCATTTGGCCGTTCCCTTTAATATGACCCATCCGATCCAGGACACTATTAGAAGGGTCCCGAGTACAATGGAAGTACGAAAGAATTTCAAAAACATCAGAGAAGATTCTTTCCATCCGTGGATATCTAGTCTGTCCACTACTCAGGAGACGGACGCTTCTTCAGCGGTCTTACAATACGAAAAGACCATCTCGGAGGCCCTGGATGAACTGGCCCCAGCTAGGTCTTGCTATTCAGCCATGAAAAGACCTTCAGCTCCCTGGTTCTCAGAACAACTAAGGCTCCTTAGACAAGAAGTAAGGAGACAGGAGCGCCTATGGCACTCTAGCTGGGACCCTAAGGATAGAAAAGCACATAAGATCTTGCTAAAAAGATACAAGCTGGAAGTGATTAAGACCAAGCAAGAATACTTCACGGCCCTCACATCCTCACTTTCGTCTCCTAGAGAGCTCTTCAGGATTGTTGACTCTCTTACTTCTCTCCAGACCCCAGACCCTGTGGTTGCTTCCCAGGAACTTTGCAACAAGATAGCCTCCTTCTTTCAGTCCAAAATTTCGGACATTTACATTGCCTTGGAGTCACAAAGATCCTCCACCGCTGTACCTTCGGTGCCCGCTGTCTTAGAGTCTAATTGTGCAGAACCATCTCAGCTAGTGGGTCTGGAATCCTTTCCCCCTCTCTCTTGCCAGGATCTTGAGATCCTGCTCAACAAAACTAAATCTGGTTCTCCGCTAGATGTCTGTCCGCTAAAGATCCTTAAGCAGTGCAGAGAATCCCTCCTTCCCCCTTTGGTCGACATCATGAATAGGGCAATGAAGGAGGGCATTTTTCCCCAGCAGTGGAAAAATGCTGTGGTAAAACCTCTGCTCAAGAAGCCCTCTCATGACCCTGGGGTATTAAAAAACTTTCGCCCCATTTCACTGCTCCCGGCTCCCGCGAAGATGTTAGAAGTCCATCTAAATAAACATCTTGCTGCATTCGTGGAGAGTTCGGGCTGTTTGGATCTTTCCCAGCATGGATTCAGGAGGGAACATAGCACCGAGTCTGCCCTCACCATAGTGCTCGATAACATCCGCACACGGGTTGATGGGGGACAGACCTCCCTCCTGATCCTCCTAGACCTCACGGCTGCCTTCGATACCCTATCCCCCTCGGTATTAACATCTCGACTGAGGGAGATCAGGGTCCGGGGGCGGCGGCCCTGGGACTCCTTTCCTCTTTTCTCGGTCATAGAGAGCAAAGGGTGATGCTGGGTCCGTTTCTATCTCCATCCCTGTCTGTGCAATGTGGGGTCCCTCAAGGGTCAGCGCTTAGTCCTACCCTTTTTAACATTTATGTGACCCCCCCTTGCCAGACTTATTAGATCTTTCGGGATGGAGGTAGTCTCCTATGCGGATGACACCCAGATCCTCGTCTCTCTCTCCCAGTCAGTTACGTCGACTGCCGCCAACTTTAGATCTTGCATGGAGGCAGTCGGCCAATGGATGATTCACAATTCATTGAAACTGAACGGGGAGAAGACTGAGGTGATGGTGTTTGGAGGAAAGGAAGAGATCTGGTCTGCTGAGTGGTGGCCGGACTCACTAGGTGCCTGCCCCGATCCTACCTCCTCAGCTAAAAATCTGGGGGTTATGATCGATCCTATCCTTAGTATGTGCCAACAGGTCAACAGGACTGTATCGACCTGTTGGGGGATCATCCACATACTAAGAAAAATCAGGCACTATCTTTCCCTTCAGGCAAGAAAGCAGTTGGCCGTCGCACTTCTGGGCTCCCGTCTGGACGATTGCAATGCGCTGTATGCTGGACTGAATAAAAGTCAGCTACAGCGCTTGCAGGTAGTCCAGAACGCAGCAGCGAGATTTGTTCTTGATCTACCACGACGTGCCTCTGTCACCGATGCCCGGAAGCAGCTCCACTGGCTTCCCGTCGTGGACCGTATTCTCTTTAAGTCCATGTGTATGGTCTATAAAGCTTTGGCTAAAACCAGCCCTACTGGCATTGGATCTATCCTGTCTCACTACAATCCTGGCAGGAACCTCCGTTCCTCATATAAATTTCTTCTTTCTGTGCCTCGTGTCCGGAAGACTAGATGGGGGGGTAAGGCCTTTTCCAATCTGGCCCCAAAATGGTGGAATGCTCTCCCTCTTGAAGTAAGGTCTCTCCTCACTCTCCAAGCTTTTAGATCTACCTTAAAGACCCACCTCTTTGTACACGCATACCTGTAGTGGTGCTCTGCAATTTCTGATCTTTTTGATAGGCGCCTTGACACCTTCGGGTTTAGTTTGCGCGATACAAATTGCATAATAAATAAATAAATAAATAATCTGGGTGTCTAGTTTAAGAAAAAAAGGTTTCCCTAGGTACAGCCAGAGCTAGGGTTCAAAATCCACAGCAAGGCACTTTGAAAAAAAAAAGAATCAGTTTTCACTGTAAAAATGTGGTGGGTCCACGTTGCGTTTTGGCCTGTTGCCGGTAGCGGGCACTAGGCCTACTCACACAAGTGATGTACCATTTGTATTGGAAGACTTTGGGGAATGCGGAGTGAGTGGAATTTTGTGGATCCACACAGGTTTCAGAACTACCCATCACAGAAATGTGAGGAAAATGTTTGTTTTACAAGGTTTGAGGTTTGCAAGAGATTTTGGGTAACAGAACCTGGTGAGAGCCACGCAAGTAACCCCCGCCTGGATTCCCCTAGGTGTCTAGTTTAAAAAAATGTATAGGTTTGCTAGGTTTCCCTAGGTGCCGGCAGGGCTAGTGTTCAAAATACACAGCTGGGCACTTTGTTCTGTTTTCACTGCAAAAATGTGGAGTGTCCATGTTGCGTTTTGGGCCGTTTCCTGACCCAGTCACGAGACCTACCCACACCAGAGAGGTGCCATTTTTATCGGGAGACAGAGGGGAACAGAGAATTGTAGAGCAGCTGTTATTATCTATTGACTTTCTATGCATTTCTGCCTTCCAAATGTAAGGCAATGTGTAAAAAAGAAGTCACTCTGAAAAATTTCTTCGAATTCACATAGTATGGCTACCCACAATTTTGGAGATGTGCAAATAGCTACTGCTTCTAAACGTTATCTTTTGTTCCCATTTCGGAAATACATAGGTGTCCTTGATACCTATTTTTCACTCTTTATATTTTACCAAATCAATTGCTATATACCCGATACACATTGAAAACCATTGCAAGACGCAGCTTGGCTCTGGGTTCCTCTGGTTCCTCGGGTTCTTGGTGAACCTACAAATCCTATATATCCCTACAACCAGAAGGGTCCTGCGGATGTAATGGTATGTTGCTTTAAAAATCTGTTATACTTAGAAGAAGTTACAAGTGAAAACGCTGACACAAATGGCTGTTTTTTCAACTTTTTTTATTTTCTACTGTTAGTTTCTATCAAAAAACCTTGAAGGATCTACACAATGACCTCTTGCTGAATTCAGAATTGTGTCTACTTTTCAGAAATGTATAGCTTTCCAGGATCCATTATTGCCTTCATGCCCATTTCTACCACTAACTGAAAAGAGGTTGAAAGCACAAAAAGTAGCGAAAATAGGCTATGCCCCAGTAAAATGCAAAACCTGTGTAAAAAAATTTTGTTTTCTGACAAAAGTCAGTCTCTCCCAGAAAGCAGGGAAGATGGCGATTTCAGCAACACAAACCGTTTGTTGTTACTATTTGCAGGGAAAATGTGTGCTGCTTTCTTCTGCAGCACTTCCCCCTTTTAAAATCCCCATGATGTTAGAAGAAAAAGACGCAAATTTGGTGTAGATGCCTTATGTGGACAAAAAGTTACAGAGGCCTAAGAGCGAACTATCCCAAATAGCCAAAAAAGGCTTAGCACAGGGTGGGGTGGTGGCGGGGGCCTAGCGGTGAAAGGGTTAAATGTCACTATAACAGAAATTGAAATAGAAAAGATATTTTTCCTTATCTGTGAAAACAGTTTAAAGTAAATGTAATGGTTGCATGTGTGGGTGCTAAAAAGGGGATGGTTCATGTAATTGTTAAGAGTTAAATTACTGGTTAGACTAAGGGTAAGGTTAAGAATTGGGATTATGGTTAGTATGGCTGAAATGCATTTCCTTCACAAAGTAACTCATTTGTCAGACTTTATTTTATTCTTGTTGTTATTTTAGTGTACTTAAGGTTAAATAAACTTCACAATTATAATGACCACAAAGGGGCAGCATCAGCAACGACTATAGGTTCATGATAATCCGTTTTTTTCTGAGTCTGCAAGCTGCAATGACAAGAGGCTTTTAAATTCAAACCTCCACAACAAACCAACTAGAAAGATTTTGCTTCTGCCAAACAGTAACCAGCAATGACACATGCAGATTTAGATATTCATTACCTTGTGGACAATTGCTTGGATTAAAAGACGCTATTATGCAAAGGAATCAGGTTTGGCATTGTGCTAAACTGGCCGAAGTATTTATGTAAATTCAGATTTTTAGCCCAGTGATGCAACGCATTAGATGGTGGATGGCTCGCATTTGAAGAAATGTAGTGATTGAAGCCAGGATATGCAGGAAAGTAGAATATCGAGAATCCTAATGCTACCTGTCTTAAAGGAAGCAGGGGTTTCAGGGGGGTCGGGTGGGGGCGGCGCAGAGTCTCGCCATGCCAATGGCGTCATCTTGGTTTTAAGAAGAACATATAAATATGTCAGACTAGGACAGGCAGTAATGAAGCTTACCAACTCCTCATAAATATATGAGCCACTGACGAGAATAAGACCACCAGGTTAAAACAAAGTCCTGAAGCACAAGGAATGCAAGGGCTCTCTGTTATGTTTAAGTCTCTTTTATAGCGCACAGCTACCCCGAGGGGCGTCCCGGCGCTTTGGCAAAGAGAGATGCGGGAAAGAAACACAACACAGCAGCTCACGAAGGTTCCGCCAGGAGAAATCATGCTGCAAAGAGCCAAGTTTTCAGCTCCTTTCTAAAAGTAAGGAGACTGTTCAACTTTCTTAAGGAAACAGGTAGCTCATTCCAGCAGCGCGGGACCAAGTATCGGAAAGAACGCCCTCCGATCCGGGCAAGTTTAATCCGGGGGACGACAGCCTTGGCCAACAAGGCCGACCGAAGCGACCTCCTCGGGACATAAAAGGCCAGACGCTTCTCCATATACTTTGGGCCAATTGAATGGAGGGCCTTGAAAGCTAGAGTCAGTACCTTAAAGGTGATTCTTTTGGCAATGGGCAGCCAATGCAGTCTCCTTAGAACTTCTGAGGCTTTCGCCCTGCGCGGCAGACCAAAAATGGCTCTTGCGGCCGAGTTCTGCACAATCTGCAGTCGGGTCAACAGATATTTAGGCAGCCCGATATACAGGGCATTCGCGTAATCTAAACGCGAGCCGATCAGAGACTGCACAGTGATTTTTTTATGCTGCGAGGACAGCAAAGGAAGAAACTTCCGAAGCATTTTCAAAATGCCAAAGCATTTCCCAGATAGACCGATAATTTGGGGTCCAAAAGAAAGGCTGTCATCACATTGCACCCCAAGGTTTTTAGCCTTCACAGAGGCCGCATCGGGCGGAAACATGTCCTGGGGCCACCAGGTCTTCCAATTGGGGTCCGGCGGACAGCCAAAAAAAAGCAGCTCCGACTTGTCGAAGTTGCATTTCAGACTGTGCCGCCTAAACCAATTGAAGACCACACCCAGGCATTCCCTGATCAAGCCACCATCAAAAGCCTCTCCCTTATTAGATGTAAAAAGGAGCTGGGTCTCATCAGCGTAGGATATGATCCGGGCACCAAAGGACTCCGCTACCGCCGCCAGAGGGGCCATATAGATATTAAAAAGGGTGGGGCTCAGGATAGACCCCTGAGGAACCCCCACCTCGAGCGGCGGCATTTCCGCGGAGAATGGCGGCGCCCAGACCACTTGCCAACGGCCGGTCAGAACGGATTTAAACCAGTTCCACACCGTTCCCCGAAAGCCGATCTCCCAGAGTCTAGAAAGGAGACCGGCGCGGGGGACGGTGTCAAACGCCGCCGACAAGTCCAGCATAACCAGAATTGCTTTTCCCCCCCAAATCAAGCGTCTCCCTGATGGCATCGGTGATCTCGAGAAAGGCTGTCTCCGTGCTATAATTAGCGCGGAAGCCCGATTGGGAGTCATGTAAGATGTTATTGCTCTCTATATAGGTGGAAATAGAGAGCTGTACATGTTTCTCAATCACCTTTGCCAGAGCAGGGAGAAGGGAGATTGGCCTGTAGTTAGCATGGACAAGAGGATCCAGAGTGGGCTTTTTGAGTAGCGGCAAGATCAGGGCGTGCTTCCAGGCCGGCGGAACTTCGCCCGTAGTCAAGGAAAGGTTGAGCAGCGAATTAAGCAAACTGTTAAGTGCAGGAGCTATTTTTCCAAGACATTTCGCTGGGCAAGGATCCAGTGGCGATCCAGATTGGAGCCGAGAGAGAAGGTCGAGGGAAGAAGTTACGGATAGGGAAGGAAAGTCCGAAAGGACAGTACTCCTATCATCAAGTGGCAAACGGACAGTGGCCCGGTAGCTGGGGTAACTACAGGTCGAGGTAATGGTAGCAACAAAAGAGCACTAAGAACCTTTAAACCTAAAATGCGACATATCCTAACACCACGGACCCCACCTTTATACTCCCAATGAAAAGAGTGGGTAGGACAAATAACACAAACACTCAGCCATACAATCACAAATCTTATCTTATCTTATCTTAAGGGAGACTTGTATAGCGCTCTGTCACCATAGGTTTCCTGGCGCTGGGTGGTACTGAGAGATGTAGAGAGGGGGAGCTAGCCAGACTGTGTAAAAAGATTGGTTTTAAGAAGTTTTCTGAATTCCAGCAGAGACATGGAGGATTTGAGCGATAACGGCAACTGGTTCCAGAGTTTGGGAGCCAGATGAGCAAATCTGCAACCACCATATTTTTTTAGTTTGATTGGGACTGCAGTCAGAAGTTGACGATGGGAGGACCAAAGGTTACGTGCCGGACGGTAAGGAATCACTAGGGACTTTAGAAAGACGAGGGCGTACCAGTCACTGCTTTGTAGGTCAGGCAGCCGATCTTAAATGCGGCTCTCTGTTCGACCGGCAACCAGTGGAGTTTACAGAGCAGTGGTTTTGCAGACTGCCACTTCGGGGTCTTAAAGGCTAGTCGGGCCGCATGATTCTGCACAACTTGCAGCCTATGGAGCAGGTATTTCGGTAGGCCATGATACAAGGAGTTGAAAAAATCCAGGCGGGAGAGCACAAGGGCGATCAGAACTTGTATCAGGGCTTCAGGCGAGAGTAGGTGGGAAACTTTCCTGATTCTCCGAAGCTGAAACATACACGAAGATACGACTGCACCAACCTGAGGCTTGAGGGAGAGCTCTGAGTCTATGATAACCCCAGGCTCTTTGCCGATTTAGCCGGGATGGGCGGGGGGCCCAGCTCTGTAGGCCAAAACTGTGGGCCCCAATGAATGGAGCTACTGCCAGGAAGAATTAGCTCAGTCTTCCCTGGGTTCAGCTTGAGCTGATTGAGGTTCATCCATTGCTGGATATGTAACATGACCGCCTGACAGTCGAGAGCTGAGTTAGAGGTGTTAAGAGGAAAGATGATTTGCTGGTCGTCTGCGTAATTGAAGACGGTAATGTCCCAGCTCTTCAGGGAATGGATGAGCGGGCGAAGATAAGATTAAAAAGCAGGGGAGACAGAGAGGACCCCTGAGGCACTCCACAGATGAATGGTTCCCTAGTAGCCGTGAAAGGACCCAGGTGAACAGCCTGGGTTCTGCCTGTCAAGAAGGATTTAATCCAGACCAGGGCCGAGCCCCGGATGCCGGCTGGCTCGACACAGCAGAGAAGGATGTTATGGTCCACCGTGTCGAACGCTGCCGACAAGTCCAGAAGGATCAGGGCCTGAGGAGACCCTTTGTCGGCATTGCTCCTGAGAGAGTCCATAACCGCTAAGATCACAGCCTCAGTAGAGTGGGCAGGTCTGAAGCCAGCTTAGTTAGGCTCAAGGTAGCCGGAGGACTCTATGAACTGAGAGAGGCAGCAGGTGACATGTGCCTCCAAGATCTTAGAAAAATAAGGCAGGAGAGAAATAGGCCGATAGTTGGCAAGGTCCTCTGGATCGGCTCCGGGTTTTTTTCAGCAATGGTACCAAGGCAGCCTCCTTGAAGGAGTTGGGTACAATGCCGGCCTCAAGAGAGGTGTTTAGTAGAGGCAAGATGCAGTTGGGCAGAGTCAAGCAAATGTCCCTGAAGACAGAGGGAGGGCAACAATCATTGGGGGAGCCAGATTTGACTCGAGAGGCAAGTTTGGCGAGGGAAAGAGAGTCGAGGAGGGGGAAGTGTGACAGTGAGCATGGGTTACCAAGGGAGGGGGCAAGTGGAGCAGCAGAGGGGTCAGGGGGGATAGTGTTCTTGATCTTAATGATCTTTTCAGTGAAAAAGCTATTTAAAGCATCACAGGATTGTTGGGTGGGGACCTGGGAAGGGAGAGTTCTGGCATCAGTGCGGTCAGGTGTTCTTGTTTTTCCTGCTGGCTCCTTTTATCTTGTACAATCTATTTTGTTTTAGGCTGCAGTTGTGCCCCCTCTTGCAGAGGCAGCCCCCAAAGGGGGCCTCGAAGCCCGGAGCCATAACCAACGCAGAGCCCTGGAATGATCCGGTTCAGGGTGTTCTAAAGTACCCAGAAGTGGAATGGGAGTAGCCCGGCGCACCACAAGGGCACCAGAGAGGGGCCATGTCCCCCTCCCGGCCAATGGGGGGGCCAGGGGATGTACGAACCCGGGTACACCGCTGGCTGAGGCGGGAAAGTGGAGGGGAAGTTGTAAGTCACTGCTCACCCTGAGTAGCTCCTTATCATCGTGAAGCGGCGCACCAATGATTTTGACCCACCCAACCCTACCTAAGGAACAGCAGTGTCGCAGGGCTGGCCAACAGGCAAGCAGATAGCGGAGAAGTAAGGGTACAATGGTTGGTTATGGAGGCACACCAACAGGGCGGTGTGTAGGAGTAGGGTCACTCACTTTGGGATGCTTAAAGGCAGGGTGAGTTGGCCTGACAAAAAGGGGGTAGCAAACTGAAACGACACAAGCAGCCCAGACCCCGCCGGACGGCAGAGCACAAATGAGACTAACAAGGTAGCGAGTTGGGGCCTAACTCCGTGCAGAAGCTACTCCCCGCACGCAAAGAGCGTGGAAACCAACCAAACAATTGTATGACCCAGAAGTGACAAGAAAAGAGATAAGCCTGCAAAAGAACTGACCAATAAACTGTTGGTGCGAATTACGAATTTGTGATGTACAAATGATTTACGGCAAACAATGTGTTATGACAAGCAAAGTATATGATTTATGACAACCAAAGCATGACAGTTCACAAATCAGGATTTATGACAAGGGGTCATACATTTATGACCAAAGTATATGCATGTATTCGTAATAAAATGTTAGAAAAAAACTCATTTTCAATTAAATTATTTATTTTGTTATTATAATACAACAGTCTGTAAATGAATACAGTATTGCATTTTCCCTTTGGCCACTGTAATGCAAAAAAGATGCGAAACCCTAAAATCACTTTTGATTGCAACATCATAATTCTGAAAGAATAAAAATGCTAATAAATATGATTCACTGTAACTTAACAATAAATGATAAAAAGAGATAGTATGACAAACATACATTTATAAACTGGCCGTCACCGTTTTCCAGAAATGAATGAAACTTTGCTGAAATTAAATATACCCTCTTAACTGCCATCTCTACTCTACCAAGAATTGGGTTTCCTTGCATTTATCTGGTTATTATGAAGCATTATGCAGATGGGTGATTATTCTTCTGTTGAATGTGTGCTTCTGATAACATTTTATTGCTTCAAAATAGTGGCTCATACGTGAGGCTTGTGAAAGGAAACTATGAACAAAATATTCATCATCCCAGCTATTCCCAAACTCCATGCATAATAGTAAAAAGATTATTCTTAGGGTTCCTACCAATGACCATTTTTAAGGAGAATAACCCTATGTTAAAACTGACTGCACTATCAAAGGTCTTAATATCTTACCAGACAAAATACATTTTCAAAGGGTGAACATGGTAAAACTACTGGCAAAGGAAATAAGCAAAGGTACCATTTAGCAATCGTTTTATGTCGGAATTGACTTTTTTCTCAAAGGAAAGTATGCTTCTTTGGCGAACCATGTTGGTCTCGGAAGGCAAACTAGTTGTTTTTTAAAATAAGCATTACACCAAGCTAAGCATCACATATGCCAGATTCAGGGCCAGATTGTTCATACTTTTACGCAGCACAATGAAGCAAGCTACTGTGCTGCGTTGTGTGGAAGGGCTAGAATGCGCAGTATTTACCATTTTATGGTGCATTCCTGTCCTTACCTAGCTCTGGTGCACTTTTGGCTGCCTAGTGCCAATGCAAGGGTGCCTGTGGTGTAGGCAGGATTGTTTTTGTGCGGTAAGTGGCACCTTCCTGCAAAAAACTAATCATGAGATGCATTTCCTCTTTCTACATGTGCTGCAGAATGCAGCACACTTAGAAAGAGCAGAACAAAAAACAAGAGAAGAAATAAAGATATTTCTCCTCGTTAAGCCTCACCTGAGAAGGCATAGCATTTTGACACATTGCCAGGTCTACCACTAATTGCTTATTTGGGACTATGCCAAAATCCACGCTCCACCCATGGAAAACCTCCCTGGGGCAGAGTTATGTGCTACTCTAGATTTATCACACCATATAGAGCCAAGCAAAGTGGGCTTGTGTGGCTTCAGAACAGATGGCACAATCATTATGTAGCTATATGTAATAGTTTGGCAGTGATGGGATCAAGTAGATAATAAAGGATACAAAAAGTTTCTAGACGGAGTTTTTGAACTATGCATAGTAACCCGGTGCCATGCTTTAAACAGACACAGCTGTTGGAGGTAAAGAAAACATGTCTCTGAACCCCATGACAGACCTAGAGGCATAGTCCAAAAGAAGAAGAATATAACAAACGCCCTTACAATTAAAGGAAAAATTAATAGGTTTAGAATATCATATTCCTAGAAAACCAGTCACATTTCTTCTTCAAGTCCAAGTTCACAATACTCCTATTTAATGTCAACATATAGTGAACTTACCTGAAGCAAAGCGTGGGTACGAGGATGAGACATGAGTTGGGGTAAGTCCCCAAGACATGAAGAATTGGTAGAATTAAACGTGAAGCCAATTTTAGGTCTGTTACTTTTATGGGAGCTGGAGTAATTTACTGGAATTGGGATCCTTCTGCTTTCTAGAAGTTACTGTTGATTTTCACCTGTTCAGAGTCACATGCGGGTTACGGAAGTAGCAACGACAATTATCTCTAGCAATATCAAGTAAACCAAATGCACTACGCACTTTAGTACGAGGATTCACAGACTTCATGAATGATTTAGATTGATTTACCAATTTCAGGAAATCATTTATAATGTCCTGGGAACCTTAGAATTGTCCCCTAAGCTCTATTACTGTGGGAAAGCAAAAATTAACTTGCACTTTCCCTTATCTGCAGATGGGTCTTTGCTGCGAACGGCACATGGTCTGAACATATGGTGTATTGAAAAAACAAGATCTCAAAGGCCTTTAATTCAATCCTCAGTCTTCCTCGCTTAAAAAGATCGGAGGAAATTCCAGCGATTCTAAAGATTTTTAAGTCACAGTGCATACCAATAGCCACTTATGGCGCTGAGGTTTGGGGTACCGATAAAAGTACTAGCGTCCAACTAGAGGAAAATAGATTCTGCAGAAAGCTTCTGGGTACACCAATTTCTACCCCCCCCCCCCAATACATATGTCATAGTGAATTAAAACTAGGATACATTATAAGGGCACGCCCTGCACTGTTCTGGCTAGCCATAATGAAAAATCCTGCAGCATCCCTCACAAGGGAGATAATAGATGATGGCACCAGCTGCGAGAAAGGGATGGATAGTGCATGGCTTGCTGGAGTTTTTAAGAGCTTGGAAAGTGTGAACTTTGATGGGTTGTTTCTTAACCCAAATACAGCTGAGACCGTCGACAAAAAAAGTTCTCAGGTCAGCAGTATATGCACTTTATAGCTCAGAAAGATTAGTGAGAGAATTAAAGAAAGAAACTGTTGCTAATTTCCTCCATATTGAGCAAATCGGACATTGTTTTCCTAGCTATATCACTTTAGCAATGTCATATTGGGAGAGAGGACTTCTCTTTCGTCTAAGAGCTGGGAACATAAGACATTTGCTCTGCTTTCTCCTTGGGTATACGGCAAAACTTGATTCTCTACCATGCCCATGTGATGGTCATAGCGGACAAACTATGTCACTTTTTATTTTTCTGTAAATATCACACGCGCTATGCACAATGGTTGTCAATCCCATTTTTTTTAAATTGTCCCCATTAAAATTAATTGACGCTCTTAGTTGTATATTACAATTGGACAACGATGAATTGATTCTGCGTGTTGGTACTTTCCTGCGAATAGCAGTAGGGGCCGCAAAGCTATGCTTGATCCGTGAATTACACTTGCACTTTGCTTCTAATAACACGTATTTTTGATTTTGTCCTTGTCATTATTTTACTATATCGTTAACTTGTCTACTGCCTGCTATACTATGATTTTGATCTGTTAGTTAATTTTATTGTGATTTTTAATGCCTGCAAACATTCTACTTTTATGGATAAATTGCTATCTGAATAAAGTCTTTTGAATTGGAAACTGCTAATTTCTTAACACACAAGAAAAGTGCTAAACGTTTTAAGAAAACTGCTAATTTCTTAACACACAAAAAAAGTGCTAAACGTTCTAAGAAAACTGATCATTTCTTAATACACAAAAAAAGTGCTAAACGTTCAATAAAAACGTTATTTGATTTTGTGTGTTTGTGGCACACTCTTGTTTTGTGCAAATGAAGCAAGACACCAAAACCCTATTTAACTTGTTAAAGGTGATCCTGTACATACAGACTGAAAAACTTGATTTGATTGATTGAATGTCTTGTGACAACGTGGTTTCATTCCCTTACAATGTTAGCCAAATTGACACACACCTTTTTGTTACCCACACTGAATCTTTGGTTTTAGTTTTAAACAATTCAACAGTAGTGCAAATCTCCCATCTTAAACTATACCAAGTTTACCGGACAGTAGGTTTTAGTGTAGATGTTCCTTTATCTGACTCTGCTGTGGGATGATATTTTAAACCAATCATCAAAAGTCATGTTTTCATTTCTGGAAAGAAATGTGTTCTCCTTCTTAACAGGGTTATAGTTCATTATTCAAACAAGTAAAAAACATTCTTATACTGTTTTGAGTCATTGAAGGCACATTTTGGTCTCATATTCATAGCAACTAAAGGTGGAATCGCACTGCAGTGACGGTAAAAGTTCCTTCAGTTTCTATGCGAGTGGTAGCCGTTGACTGCCCAATCCTGTACCGTCCCACTACCAAAAACAGCAAAGAAAATGGCTCCGAACACATCTATAGCAGCAGAAATATAGAAAACAAGCTGCCATTCTTTCACGGTGTTCTGCATAAGAAACAAAAGAGTAAAACATAACATGATGTTAGTGAATGACACCAGATGAACTGAAGGTAAAGATCTCATTAGAAGCAAGAATAATACAGTGCAGATTTCTGTGGCTGGAAGTTCTCATATTCCAATGGTCTTTTCCTTAAATTATAGAGCACGATAAACTGGACTATGCCAGCTACATCCTTCAGTCCATAAAAAAGTACCACTCTTAGGTAAGTGGTAATTGCCTGCACATGAAAAGTGTGCATCAGGTGGCATGCAAACTTTGAAAGACAGAAAAAACAAGCATTGGTGTTAGCATGCCAAAATGGCCACCAGGGTGTCACAGCACATACTTTACAACGAATGCGAACACATCTGCAATAACACAGGCACACACATGTAGCCACATAGCCTGCCATCTTGGAATCCAATCCTCAGTCTCCCTCGCTTAAAAAGATCAGAGGAAATTCCAGCGATTCTAAAAAATGTTAAGTCTCAGTGCATACCAATAGCCACTTATGGCGCTGAGGTTTGGGGTACTGAAACTAGCTTTTGAAAAGCAATTCGAAGATGCCTGCCACTATGTATGCATGCACTGTGACTAATCTGAGAAACTGTGGTGTGTGCATGTGCCGAGATGCACCAGTTATATTTTGGCTTCTAATTTACTGTTTTACCATGGCAGAGGGCTACTTAGAATGGAAAATTAAAAGTAAGAAAAGAAACTGCGCTCTTGCACGAAGAAAGAAAGTAAGCGTCCTGATATCACTTTGCTGGTGACAGGCCATTGTAAAATAAATAAATATTAACCAAAGAAAGACCTTAAAATGGGAGTGGGATGGGAATGGCAAAGGGAGTATTTGGAGGGTAATAAATAAGGAATGAAGGGGGGAGAGAAACAGGCGAAGGAGAGACCCAAGGAAAACAGGACTTCCCTTAAAGTGCTGCAACATAAGAAAAGAAGCGTTGGAAAAGCCAACAGTTATGGATTTGATATGCCAAAGCATGTAAACATAGGCATTCCCAAAAGCTGTTTACATGCGTTGCATGCACACATGTTGTTTAATGTATTATGTTTGCCCTGTTAGCCATGTCTATGCTGGGGAGAAAAGTAGCAAAAAGGACTTGCTTTCTTTACAGAATGCGTGTTGGTGATAAAGGATTGATTGTGACAATGACAAGCAGTGTGATGATTAAAGCAATTTAAACCAAAGATGTATTCAAAGAGTACTCCTCCTCTCTTCCCTACTAATTGAAAATTCAATGTATAATTTAAACAATTGAAAATACATCTTGCAGACAGCTGTGCTGTCAAACCAGACCTAATCAGAAGGTCTTTTCTTATGTATGGGCAGAGTTATTAGTGACAATGATATCAATTTAATTTTAAAGCACAGTGCTCCATGAGCAGACTGATAAAAACAGACAAAGCAAGACAAAGAAAAATCTAGATCGTTACAGGTAAAGTAAGACAGAGAAATATAGATGGAGAGATACACAGTGAAATAGAGAAATGCAGTGGGAGTTCAATACTTAGAGAGGATTAACTGATAGAGACAGAGAGGGGCATTTGATAGAAAGGGAAAAATATATATAGATAGGGATCGATACATATAGATTAATGTAGAGCCAGAGAGAAATATACACAGAGATAGATAAATAGACAGACAGATCCATACAAAGTCTACCCATTGAGTTGGGTATTAGGAACTTCTGTCATTTACAGTGCTTCGAACCTGCAAAAATAGAGTATGACATTGTAGATAGAAGTGAGTTAGAATTATAACAAATCTCATATTTTAATTGGTACTTAAACTTCCATTGATAAGACGATTTTTAAGGCGCAGTCCCCATTACGAAATCTGTGCACTACATCAGTGTGAAATTTCTTACTGTGCATGCTGCATGTTTAGTGCTTGCCATAGAGGCAGGCTTAAACGGTCTCTTTAGACTATTGCTTTTTTTAAAAATAAAATAAATAATACATAATACACATACATGCAGGGGCTTTGATCCATTGATCAGTTAAATTCTAATTCACATTTTTCTTACGCCCACAACAGCATATCACATGGGACAATCACACTTTACTCATTTTAGTGACGAAACACAGCATGCGCACATTATTCACGTCAACCTAAAAGTAGTTCATTTCTCTACAGTGACAAACCTAGTTTAAAGTGCGTTTTAACTTATTTACTTATATGAACTTTAAAAAGCAGCTATTTATTTTACCTACGCTCCGAGAGCCCAGTGAGGTGATGATTCTTTTTTGGCTTCTTTTTAACTTTGCTTGTGTTTAGGCGACATTATAACACTGTAGTTATGTATGAGATTAGTGATTGGTTAGTGGTGATGTACTCTTTTCTCCTTCACAAAGAATAATAATAAAATGCAAGGCAAAGCAAAAAGGCTTGTTAATTTAAGAACATCACTAGTAACAGGGTCACATTAGTAAATATTTTCAAATTCAGTTTTTTAATATAAACATACAACTTTTTTTAATGTATGTCTGGGCATATGCTTGCTATACAAATAAAACAAATGTAATCATCGCGGAAAATAAAATAAAATAAATGTAATAATCGCACAAGCCTGCAAAGGCCATACTTATTGGCTTTGCCAATGGTTGTTTCTTTTACAGACATACGCTGCAAGCAACACAAAACCACACATGTTCTTTGGCTCCCTTTTGGTCTGTCTTAAAAAGACAGACACTACCAGCAGAATGTGATGTGTTTTTCAACACATTCATGTCGCCCAGCTACAAATGTAAAAAATAGTGCAAGGAAAAGTCTTTAATGGCATTTGCCTTAACTCCAAATTTCAACAACTTAAACAGAGTTTTCAGATCTTATCTATTTAGTCTGATGATCAATATGACAATAAGCAGCACATGCCATAGAGTTGCATCTAGGCATTTGAATAACAAAAGTTCTCAAAAACCAACTCAATAATACTTGCTTTTGTCAACATCAAAATGACATCAACATCATAAATGGTGGCTAGCCATTGGAAGAGATGGTTATCAATTACTCTTTCCCCCGTCACAGGCGTTTCCGTGTCTTTTTTCAAGTCCCGCCCCTTTTGTCGTCATGCCTTTCTGGGCGTTTTTTGTTGCCGGATTGATTTTTTCTGTTTGTATCTTTTATGTAATCCTAAGTCCTTATGTATCGCAACTGGTTCTTTTGTAAAGCGCTCGGACACCTTCGGGTAATGTTCGCGCTATATAAAATCGCATTAAATAAATAAAATTAATAATTCCATGATTTATTGAAGTTGGGCTAGATTTGGTAGAAGTTTAGTGCTAGTTTGGGCTTCTTTCATAGAGGCAAGTGCTCGTTTTCGAATTCGAGTTTAGAAACACAATTGGGGGGACACCTGTCCGTTTGCGGACGGAAATTCCACATATCCTCACTAACTTAACTAGTACTGGTGAGTGCAATAGTTTTCGAGGCAAGTATGCCCTTTCCTCGGATCCAGATCCGCCTGGCAGCCAGTGTGGCTCTAGACACTGCCCAGAGCCACCCGGGCTATACCATGGTTGGGACGACGTCACTTCCTGCACCCAGCCTTCTGTTGCTTGCTGCTGCTGGCCTCGGCGTCTCCCCGCCAGGTCCTGTAGTCTCACCCCTCCCTAACGGTACCGGTAATGTGAGTGTTCTGTGCGGGGAGGGCGAACTCTGCCAGCCCTCGTTTCTTTGCCACAGGCCCCACGCCACGCTCCATCTTGTGCCCGCGCTGCTGAAAGTCCTCCAGTGTGCATGACCATCTCCTAGCCTGGCCAGACAATCACCACCTCTGGGCTGCCTGGAGCAGCGGTGAGTATTACTTTCGGTTATAGAATGGGTCTGCCCCTTCATCCCCGCATCTTTCTCAGATAAGGGTGCGTGTGCCTGCTAGATGCATAGCATCGCTAAGGATCCAGGCTGCTATACCATGGTCGGGACAACGTCACTTCCACGTGCATAGTGTTGTTTGCCTGTGGTTTAAATTGGGAACTAGTAGTTAAGCCTTGTTGCTGCTCCCTATAACTAGACATGGAAATGAGTTAGAAGGCATCACGCAGGTGTTAACAAAAACCTGGCCAAAAACGCCAGTGTCACTGTATACTTTATCAATACTAACCGTTATATACTATACCCTCTGGGGCCCGCTGCAATGACACTAAATAAAACCAAAAACAGGGAGAGGGAAAGAAATAGTTTTATTATTAAATGTTAATTTGTTCTTCTGTTTTCCTGGACAAGTTTTATACAATGTTATTTTAGCCTCCGCTTTGACGAGTATCTATCTGTCTGTCTATCCTTGCCTACTCACTTCTTTTCCTCACTGTTTACCTCTTACCAACTGCCACCATTTATCCCTGCAACCATCCACCACGCATCATCCATCCATTCATCCGTCCGTCCGTCCATGCAGTCATTCATTCATCCGCACATCCATCTCTCTTTTGGTCGTTCTTTCCTGCCTACCTTCCTCTTTCCCTACCCCCCTCATTGCATCCACCTGTCCATCAATCAGTCCAATCACCCACCTATCATTATATTCGTCATAATCCCACGCATGTTAAGCTACCATATTCATTCACTTTTAACTCACTTTTAACTCACTTTTAATATCAGTATTCACTGAGGGCTCTATTCTTATCTACATTAAAATAAACTTGAAAATAACTTGTGGCTTCCGAGGGGACTAATCTTCATAAGCATGCTCGCCCCTTCCGAGTGCTGGATGCTGACTTGTAAAAGAATTACACACCAGGTGCCGGCCAATAGTGATTTCTCTAACAGAGCCTAGTTATGGTGGTTGTTTTGAGATCTGGCCTTTCAGGCAGATTTAGCCGTATCACCAGTCTACTGTTTTTTTTTTTGTTCGGTCTGGCCTTTAAGACATTTGTTTTCTCTAAACATTTCCCTCATAATCTATCCACTTAGAGGGGCTTTGGTCAGAAAATCTTCTTCCGTAAATCTGTTAAAAAAAAAAAAGCCATCAAGTCCAGACCTATTGGTTTTGCCAAAGCTTGTTTGCTGGGGTTTGTCTAGTTTCTGTCTAGTGTTTGTCTGTCGAGCAGTCTTTTCTCCTCCGCCTTTATTCCCTCTCTCCCCTTCAGTCTTCAGAGCTTGTTGCTTCCATTCCCTCTTGAAGCCGACTTCTCTCCTTAACTCCTCACTGCTGACATCAGCCATTCATACCTCTGCTCTCGGCTCATGCTGTCTGTTCTCCTCTGCCCTTCTTGCCTCTCTCCCTTTCAGTCTTCAGAGCTTGTTGCTTCCATTTCCTCTTGAAGCCGGCTTCTCTCCTTAACCTCTTGCTGCTGTCATCAGCCTCTCATACCTCCACTCACGTCTCATGCTGTCACTACAGCAGTCTCTACTCCTCCGCCCTTCTTACCTCTCTCCTCTTCAGTCTTCAGAGCTTGTTGCATCCATTCCCTCTTGAAGACGGCTTCTCTCTTTAACTCTTTGCTGCTGACATCAGCCATTCGTACCTCCGCTCTCGTCTCATGCTATCACTCCAGCAGGCTCTTCTGCTCCGCCCTCTTTCCCTCTCTCAAAGCTGCCAACTTTATAGCTGGAGAAGCAGGTTCAAGTCTTGTTATTAAAGTCCAATTTTTATTTTTTTGAAGAATGCAGTTCTACCGCTTATATTTGTCCATCGGCCTCCCATTTAGGTGTTCCCCAAATCCTTTTTGTCTCGAGAAAGTTAGGTCATGTCGTCGTGGTTAGAGACGTAGTAAAGTGACAACTTGAAACCTGCGTTGAGAGTGTGTGGGGTTGTGTCTGTGTGTGTGGGGTTCTGTCTGTGTGTGTGTGTGGGGTTCTGTCTGTGTGTGTGTGTGGTTCTGTCTGTGTGTGTGTGGGGTTCTGTGTGTGTGTGGGGGGGGTTCTGTGTGTGTGTGTGTGGGGTTCTGTGTGTGTGTGTGTGGGGTTCTGTGTGTGTGTGTGAGGTTCTGTGTGTGTATGGTTCTGTCTGTGTGTGTGTGGTTCTGTCTGTATGTGAATGTGTGAAATTCTGTCTGTGTGTGGGTGCATGTGGCTCTGTTTGTTGCTCTGTGTGGGTGCAAATGCAATAGGTCTCGCATTTCCGAGAGATTAAGCTATTGGCATTGTAAATGACAATGCCATTTATTTATCTATTTTCAAAATCAACACATAAATAAAAATGTTGTCAATTACAATGCCAATAGCTCTAACGTTGCATTGTAAATGCTTGTTAAAGGCTGCCTGAGGTTGGCAGGAAAGGTGAAGAGGTACAGAATTTGCAGTGTGTCTAGGCCTATATTTTCTAGGAGTTGGGATCACAACTGTTTGCATTAAGCGGTCAATAGACAGGCACTTCCTCTCTTTTTTATTAATTAAATGCTCCCATGGCTGTGAGCACTTTTTTTTTGGATCAAATTTATTTTTATTGGGTTCAACCAAGCAATACAATACAATATGCAATTCAATAAGTCTACACATTATTTCCCCCTCTCGTTGCGGCTCGGATACCCCAGAGTCCGGGCTCCAGGGACAGCCGTTGTGCAGCTCCCAGTGCCAGTCTCATCTGTTTTCCCCTGATGGATTTGAGTGGGAACATGAGTTTGTTGGGGAGGCCGAGGATTGAGTATGCCGGGAAGCGGGGGAGTTCTGTCACAAAATGTGTGTCTACGTCCTTGAGTACTCCCTCCCAGTATTCCTGCACTTCCGCGCATTCCCATAGTATGTGGATCATGGTCCCCCTTTGTCCGCATCCCCTCCAACATGTCGGGTCTCGCTGTGGATTACCCTGGTGTAGGCGTTCTGGTGTCAGATGCCAGTAATAGGCCACTTTCACCGCCGATTCCTTGCTGGCTGTGTTTCTAGCTGTGTGGTGTGCCCGGTAATATATGTCCTGCCACTCTTTGTCGGAAAGTGTCCGTCCTAATTCCTTCTCCCACCTCTTCTGACCCACTGATCTCGTTGTAGGCGGGGTGGGGGCTAGTAGTTTGTATAGGTCTGAGATGGCCTTTGTGTCATTGGATTTAGTGAGGAGCCATTCCTCGAACGGGGTGAGGGCGCGGCCTACTAGAGGTTCTACATCCTTATGTGTGAGCCAGTGCCTCAGCTGAAAGTACTGGAAGCGTTGTGGCTTGTCAAGTCCATACTGCTCTTTCATCGTATCCAACGTCATGAAGCCTTTCAAATCGAACAGGTGTCCCGTGGAGCAGTGTTCTATTTGTCGCCACCGGGGAAAGGAGCCGGGGACCGTCCCAGGGAAAAACGTCGGGTTATCTAGCAGGGGAGTCTTTGGAGACGGAAAGGATGTCAGACCTTTATGGGCGGCCACTGCGTCCCATACCTGGAGAAGCGTTTTGGTGATGGGCGACTTCTTAAGATAGGCTGGCCTGTCCGCCCGTGACAGGAAGGGGACCCTCCACAGCGGCATACCCGCCATTGCTCTGTCCTGAAAAAGCCACTGTTTTTCTGATAGTGGCCGGGACCATTCCAGGAGGTATCTCAGCTGTGCTGCTTGAAAATAGCGCTTCAAGTCAGGCACCCCTAGCCCCCCCTCTTCTGTCGTTCTAGTAACTAAATCGCGCCGAAGTCTGGGGCGTTTGTTTGTCCAGACGAACCGTAGTATGGTGTCTTGTAACTTTTTAAGCATGCCCGGGGGGCGAGGGGGGTGACCGGAATGGTCTGAAACAGGTAGAGTATCTTCGGCAGCAGAGTCATCTTGACAGTGGCAACACGGCCCAGCCATGAGAGCGGTTGTTGTCGCCATCTCGATATGTCTCCCTGTATGCGTGTTAGGAGTTTTGAGTAATTGAGTTCAACCGTCTGGGCCGTGGAGGGAGTTAGCTCAATTCCCAGGAAGGGCATAGAAGTGTGCACGCCCAATCCCCCTATGTGGAGTGATCCTCTGTGAGCCTGGCGCTTGTTACTGCCCAGTGGGAGAATGACGGATTTACCCACGTTCATCTTAAAACCAGAGACCGCCCCAAACCGTTCCACCTCCGTCAGGAATGCTGGGATAGACAACCTGGGGCTGTCCACTGCCACCAAGATGTTGTCCACATAGAGACTAATGGTCTGCTCCTCCCCTCCGAACTTGACGCCCAGGATATTTCTATTATTCCGAACATGCCGGGCAAACAGCTCGATATAGAGGGCAAACAGAAGAGGGGAGAGCGGGCAGCCCTGCCGTGTGCCCCGCTGAATTTCGAACGATCCAGAGCTAGTCCCATTGACTTTGATCGTTGCTCTGGGGGACTCATAACAGCTGGCCACCCAGGCTCGGAACCTATCTCCTAGGCCGAATCTCGCCAGGGTGTTATTCATGTATTGCCAATCCACCCTGTCGACCGCTTTTTCAGCGTCCACTGACAGTAAAGCCGCGTCGGAGGCGTTGAAGTGTGTTTTATCTATGATGTGCATCAGACGCTTAGTATTGTTCGCTCCCTGCCTTGTGGGTACAAAGCCGCCTGATCTGGTTCTATGATTCCCGGTAAGCAGGGGCCGAGTCGTGTCGCCAAGATCCCGGTGAACAACTTCAGGTCCACGTTGAGGAGTGATATCGGCCTGTATGTCGCACACTTAGTGGGATCTTTACCCGGTTTCGGTAAAACAATTATGTCGGCCTTCAGCATCTCCCTTGGGATCGAACCGGGACCCTGAAAGGAGTTAAAAAGTTTCGTCAAAACTGGTGCCAGAAGAGGTCAGAACGTTTTGTAGAGGCCTGCAGAGAAGCCGTCTGGCCCAGGCGCTTTTAGCGGTTTAAGTTGTGCTATCGCCGATATTACCTCATCTAGGCGTATCAGGCTTCCAATGCTTGGGCGCTAACCTCGTTTATGGCCGTGACGTCTGCGGTCTCCAAGTACTCAGATCCGTGTCTGTGATCCACATCCGGGTCTGCCGCGTATAGCTTGGCATAGAAGGCCTTAAAGGCCTCTGCTATATGATCGTCCTCCGTAACCTCCTCCCCACCCTCCTTGTGAATGAGGGGGATCTTTGAGCGGACTGTTTTAGCTTTCAGTTTGCTGGCCAAAAGGCGGCCGGTTTTGTCCCCCCCACATAATATGTGTGGCGGAGGCGGAGCGCCGCATACTCCGCCCGGTCCAAATCCAGGCTTGCAAGCTGTGCTCTGGCCGCCTTCAGTTTCCGCCAGATTATTGGGGCCCCCGTTCGGCAGTGAACCCTTTCCAGTTCCAGCACATGCTCCGCCAGTTCCCTGCGTCTTTCTATGCGTTCTTTGTTTTCGCCCGCCGTAATCGCCATTATCTCCCTCCGTAGAACCGCTTTGAGCGCTCCCCAGACTGTCGCCTGGGTCACCTCCCCCGTGTCGTTCCTGCTCAAGTACTCAGTGATACATTGGGACAGTTGCGTCTTGACCTCTTTGCGGGTGAGTATGTTTTCCCTGAGGCGCCATCTGCCCCTGCGGGGACGTGTGTGTGGGACCTTCAGTCGAAGAACTACTGCGTTATGGTCTCACAGTGCTGCTGGGGTGACTTCCACCACCTCTACCATGGGGGTCAGGTCGGTGGATCTGATAATGTGGTCTAATCTGGCATATGTGCGGTGCACGTGGGAGTAGAAAGTGTACCCAGAAGCCGTGTGATGTTTTACGCGCCATATATCAACCAACCCCCTATCTGCAAGCCATTGTGCTCCAGCTGTAGAGAGGGCCCCTGTGTCCCCAAATCGTCGCCCCGATCTATCCACTTCATTGTTCATGACCAAGTTCAGGTCTCCCCCTAGTAATATGTGTCTGGTGACCCCAGTCAGTGCCTCGGAGAGCGCCCCCTTAAGGAAGGCCTCTTGCTTGGAGTTAGGTGCATAGAGTGACCCCACTGTTAACGTCATATCGCCAATCTGCACTGTGTGGACCAGTAGCCTGCCCTTGATTTCCGTCACTTTGTCCCCTAGTCGTCCCTTAAAATGCTTTGCCACTAGGATGGCCACCCCGCCTTTTTCTCATTGGTGGAGGAGTAGTATTGGTGCGGGAAGGCCCTAGATTTCATACGATGCCAATCTTTGGCCAGCAAATGAGTCTCTTGGAGAAGAAATATGTCCGCCCCTGAATTTTCCAAGAAAGAGATGAGTGCCCTCCTTTTAACTGGGTTGTTGAGCCCCTTTACGTTAAGGGTGAGAATTTGGATGAGCCCCTCAACCATTGGGTAATGGGTGCGATACCTGCTGATGTCTTTGCCTATAGCTGCCCCATATCCTCCTGTGCCCCGCCTGGTCAAATCAAACACACCGAGACCATGGTCTCCCCTCCACCCACCCCACCCCCCCTGCCCCAACCCCAACTGTGAAACCCCAACTGGTGAACATTGTCCCAGGCCTCTCCAACAGCAGTCCAGGCCTGTGGTTCATTGTCTGGTAGTGGGAAGCGTGTCCTTCGCGAGCCTGAGGCCCACCGTCCCGCCCCCCCGGCAGTGCTACCGAGAGGCTATGGTGCCCTTCCTCTCCATTGTGCTCAAAGTCCATCGTTAGTGTCCTTAGAAACCACCAATATAGTTGCTTCGTGTTCGTGCGCCATGGTCTCGGGATCCGGTCTGAACCCCTTCTTGGGCGAGCGTCTGCGCCTTGCTTGTTGCCATTCGTCGCTCATCCGTTGTGAGGAGCTCGGTTGGGAGGACCGTCGGCCTGATTCGTCCTCCGGAGCGTCTTTCTCATATGGGATGCCCAGAACTTTGCACGTGTCTTTAAGTGATCTGAGCTGGTGGAGGGACCCCTTCCACTTGAAGATCAGTCTAAAGGGGTGGCCCCAGGAGTATGGGACCCCATTGTCCCTTAGAAAGGTAGTCGCCTTCTTGAATGCCCGCCTTTTTTGCAGGGTTATCACAGACAGGTCTTGGAAAAGCTCCGGTGCGTGATCCCTGAAGGTGATGGGCTTCTGTTGACAAGCCGCCTTCAAGATACGTTCCTTGAGGGGATAGTCTCTCAGGAAAGCCAGAATGTCCGGGGGTGGGGGGGGGGGGGGGGGGGGGGGGCGGTCGACTTGCGATCGGCCCTGTCTATACGAATGTCAAAATCCTTATTTTCCCCTAATATTTTGCAGAACAGATCTTGCAAGTATGCCGTAATGTCCCCTCCTTCCGATTTAGGTGGTACGTTGCGGACTCGTATGTTGTTGCGTCTGGAGCGGTTCTCCAGGTCCTCTGTGTGTGTCTGAAGGTCCAGTTGCTGTTCGTGGAGCCTGATGATTTCCTGTTGTAGGAGTTCCACCTCCCCGCTCCTGGTCTGCTCCGAGATTTCGACTGCTGCCACCCTTACCCCTATGTCGTCTATGTCTCGCCGTAGTTCTTTATAGCCTCCCGCCATATCTTGCCTCAGGGTTTGAATGTCCTCCCTCAGAGATGTGAACAGGCTTTCCATGAACGATTTCGTTGCCGGAGCCTCTCCTTCGTCCCTGTCTTTGTCTTATGGTTGAGCCTGTGGCGCCGGCTTGTCGGGGCTCTTCTCCACTTTCTGTGATCCTTTGGAGAGCATCTCATGGATGGTGCGCCCTCCCCGGCGGTTCGTGGAGGCCATGTTGGGTGGTTTGCCGTCGAAGAGCAGCCCCCTCGCTTGCACAGACCTGCAGCTGGTCTGCAATGGGGCAGTGGTGTCCTCACGGGCGTCGGCCGTTCGTTGGGGACGCAGCGTTATCCCGGGGATCTGAGTGGAGGTTCTCCTGCCCGTCTGTGTAGCCGCACTCGCACGCGGCGCCACTGACCTGGTGGTTTCTAGCGCGCCCCACGGGCCACAGCCGCTTCAGCGTTTGCTGCCGGGGGCTCGACGTGTGCCCCCCGAGGACTGCTGCGCCTCTCTCAGTTCACCCGGCCTCGTCGCTTCGTTGTCCCCTGTTGGTCCGCTATCCGGCAGCGCTGTGAGGGCCGCCGCGGCCTACAAACTCTTCCTCTGCCCGGTATGTGGCCTGGGCCTTCTACGCGCCTCACTGTCAGCTTCTCTCCTTGGGAGGGCCGCGCATTCGGGCCTGCCGCTAGGGTAAATGTTGTGTGTCCCTCGTTCCCGCTCTGTAGTTGCGGTCTCCGGGGCCTCCGTTGCCTCTTGCCTCCCGCCCTAGGCTCGACACTCGGCTCTCCACCTCCATGCCCCGCCGAGCACCGAGGTCGGCGGTCGGGTCTTGCCTGCTCCGGTGGCTCGCTGGCCGCCCCCCAGGTCGCCTTCCACACTTGTTCTGGCAGCCCTCGCCTCACCTCTGTGTCCTGGGCAGGCGCTGGGCTGCACCGGACGTCTCGGACCCGGCCTCGGGCGCTGCTGCTCACCGGCTGGCGCCGCCGTCCCCTCCGCAGGCCGCTGTGCTGGCTATCGCGGCCCATCGTTAGCGGTCGGGCCTCACCTGCTCCGGGGGCTCGATGGCCGCCCCCCGAGTTGCCTCCCTCAGCAGTTTCGGCTGCCCACGCCTCACCTCTGTGTCCCGGAAGGGCGCTGGGCTGCACCAGTCATCCCGGTCCCGGCCTCTGGCGCTGCTACTCGCCGCCACCCACTCCGCCGGCCGTTGCGTCGGCTCTTCCAGCTCGCCGGCCCCGGTCTCCGTCAAGCCCCTGAGTCTGCCCGGGTCTGCTCTCCGGCGCGGGCTCTAGCCCGTCGCGATGCGGGGTTTCCACCTCCTCTCCACACGGGACGGCTCCGCGGCGCAGATTCCTCTGGCTGCTTGTACGGGTGTTCAGCGCCCGCTGGATCGTCTCCCTGCCCCCGACCAGCGTAAATCAGGTCAGGCTCAGTGCCGGATCGCCCCCCGTGGCACAAATTTGTCGGTAGAGGTGGGGAAATGCCGAGAAAATATCGCCTGGGGGGTTTAGGACGAGGAGCCTCCACCGGTTGCGACTGCTCAGGCCGCCATCTTGGCCACGCCCCCGCTGTGAGCACTTTTAAGAGTGTGGGAGAGAGGCCGAAGCACTGCTGGGAAAGGCAGTTGAATGGAAAGAGCTTGTAAGCACATGCAAGTGATTCCATGCAGTCCTTCACTGTGTTTTCAGCAAATGCCAAGTTATGACTTCCGAAAAATGGAGTGCTCACTCGAAATCATATAATGAGGCATGACTATATATAATGTTTTTTACTATTAACACCTACTCTTGCTTGATGCTAGAAACCATTGAATCGAAAGATGGCCTCTGGGTGGGAGAAACATATGAAAAGGTAGAAAGCCATTACACCTGCAGCAGAAACGCAAGCAAGCCATCTAATCAGGAGGTAGGGGCTCACTCAGCGCCTGCTCTAAGTATATACAATGTAGTGGAAACAATAGGGGCCTATTGACTAAGTCAGGTATATGTGGTCCGTTTCTGAACAGCCCGACCTTTCTTGGTACCCACATAGCCAATTAAGAGTTGATCATCTACCCGGAAGTCTTTTGTGCGATCAAGATAAAGAGACTGTGCACGTTTTGGGTTCAGACACTGGAGTCTCCCCTCCTCCTTGGAGGAATGCAGGGTGGATAAAATGTGGGCAGAGTGATAGATTGCCTGACCTGAAAAGGAGTGACAACCTTAGGAAGGAATGAAGGCTAGGTCCAAAGTACCACTTTATCCGGATACACAGTTTTGGGACATTACAAAAGAAGATGGAGGGAACAGATGAGTAAGGCCCTTAAAGAATCTGCTAACAATAGGAGATTTGAATAAAGCAGGCTGAACTGGCAGCCAAAGAAAAGCAGAGATGGCAGCAAGATATCCTTTTAGAGTGCCCAAAGCAGATCCTTGATGAGCCAAGGAAAGAATATACAAAAGGACCTCAGATAGAGGGGCAGAGAGGGGGTCAACAGACTTTGCTGCGTACCATGCCACACATTTGTTTTATCTACAGGCGTATACCATTTTAGTGGAGGGGTGCCCGGCTACCAAGATAACATCACAGACTTCTGGCGGAAGGTCAAAAGTTGTCAAATTCCGCTGTTCAATTTCCCTGCAAGGAGGTGGAGACTGGGCAGGTTAGGGGGAAGAACCATTCCTGCTGCTGCGACTGAAGATCCACCCAGAGGGGAAGTCTGATCTGAGGATCGATGGCCATGCTCTGAAGGTCAGGGTACCCGACTCTTCATGCTAATTCCAGAGCTACATGAATGACTTGAGCCTGGTCATGCTTTATCTTCTTGAGCACTCTGGGCAGAAGTGGTATAGGCGGCAAAGCATACAGGAGGTCGAATCTCCACTCGCAACGAAAAGCGTCACTGAGCGAGCGCAGCCTTGGAAACTCCAATTTGCAAAACTGCTGCCATTGCGCATTTTCTTCGGAGGTGAACAAATCTAACCACGGCTTTCCCCACCTCCAGATGGAGACTCCATTTGTGATCGACTAGGCACAGACGGCTGAGTTTGTCCCGCCTGGCGTTCAGGGAGCCCGCCAGGTGATGAACTAACAGGGTTATGTCCTGATGTTCCAGACATGTCCAGAGGAGGAGAGCCTCTTGACAAAGGGTCAACGACTCCACCCCGCCCTGTTTGTTACAGTACCACATGGCAGTAGTGTTGTCGGTGAACATCTGCACCACTTTCCCCCTGAGAGAGGGAAGGAATGCATTCAGTACCAGTCTGATCGCTCAGAGCTCTTAAACGTTGATATAGAGGCCAGACTCTGCTGCAGACCAGACGCTTCTGATCTCCGCATCTCCCAGATGGTCGCCCCATTCCAGAAGTGATGCATCTGTCACCACTGTTAGATTTGGTTGGGGAAGGGAGAGGGGTTGGCCTCTGACTCAATCTAGGTTTGTTAGCCATCACAGCAGTTCCATCCAAGATCTGAACGTAGTCAGAAAGATTTCCCATATGCTGCGCCCACTGAAACTTCAGGTCTCACTGGCATCTGGCATGATCCCCTTGCTTGAAGAGAGAGGGGTGGTGGGAAGATCAACGTCTGGACAATATTCTGGATCAAATAACTTGATTCAGGCTCGCAGGGGTTATAATCGGACAACTCCTCAGTCATTCTAGGCCTATGCACCTTTACTTCTGATCTTCATGTTGTCGCAACCATAACCAGCATAGTGCTACCGCGTGCTTCTAGCAATTACTTCCGCCCTCAAAATAAAAGCACTTGTGTAAATATTGTATCCTGGTCCTGATGATAGCCTAAAGGATATTTAGGACAAAACGCTATCGAAGATGCCGCTCAATTCAAGGTGTCACCCTCATGGTCCCACAAACTATCTCTGTTCATTAATGAATTGTACGGGTACCATTAGAGTTCTATGTATATAATTTTGGTTCCTTGCACCATTTTCCTGCTGTATATATCCCTTCACTTGCGCCGTTCACCTTTCCACGAGCACTTGTGCAAAGTTTTACAGATTACATGACATTTAATGTAACAAAGTGCATTTTCTTGTCTTCCCTTCCCCCTCCTTCTCTTCAAGCAGCATGTCATGTGCATAACCTCTTAAATTGTCAATTTAAGTAATACCTGTTGAGACACTGTATCCTCCTCAACCCCACAGTGTAGAAAGGCCCCTCCTCCATAGCCACAGTAGGGGAAGAAAGCAAGCCAGTGTCTGAAGAAGTGTCCAGACCACTGGAATCACCCAGGTCCATTCGCCAGAACAGTTCTTTAAGCTGGTCAGTTAAAGGGTCCAATAGCCTCTCCCAGTTCTCTTACTTACCTTCTGGCCCAAAAGGAACACCAGGAATGAACACAGGAACAGAATTCCCTTCCAGCATCGGAATCGACGTTGGTCTGGCTCTGTGTCCACTTCGGGGATGAGGACGGGGTCGGCGCCGACCGGGGGCATGGTTGACGCCGGAAGTATCGTCATTGGGATCGACGTAGGGGAGGGTCAAGTTAGATTGGCCGGCGTCAATCCGGATCCAGGCCTGGATCCACGAGGACCCGCAGGGGTCAAAGTCCCTGGGCTCCCGACCAACTCCGTGGGACCAATAGGCGTGCTGGCGGAGCCAGGCTGCCCAAATATGTAGTATACAGCCTCATAGAACTGTTGGATCTGGGCAGGTGATGCTACGTCTCCCGGAAAGAGAGGGATGTGCAGAACGATCTCATAAGTAGGCTCCGGAGACTGAGCCGTCGAGGGATGATGCTCGGGAACCCACGTCAGCCGACCGACAGGGAAAGTCAAAGAACTCCTGTGCTTCTTCGACTTCTTGTGCTTCGCTGGCTTTCCCGAAGATGTAGGGATGACTTTGAGTGTGAGGAGTGTGGGCTCCGCGACCATTCTTGAAACCTTCCTTTCCAACGAGAACGGGAGTGACGCGAAGCCGAGCGCCTGGCCTCCAGCAGCTTTTGGGACCGCTCCTGCAAAGCCTTCGGGTTAGGGCCCGGCACTCAGAGCACGACTTTGGGTCGTGGTCAAGCTCCAGACACCACAGGCACATGAGGTGCAGAGCCGTCGCAGACTTCATCTGGTGGCAGGAACCGCAAGGCTTGAAGAAGGGTCTGGGACATCCTTGACGCACCAAGAGTCTACGACTCGAAAAAGACGTTGATGAAAAGTTGGAAAATGTTAGCCAAAAAGTGGCTATGGGTAGTTATCTCTGGATCTGCGCTAGGCTGGTGCAGATAAAGAAAGAACTGCGTGCATGGGCTGCGTCTATGTCTGTCTCGTGGTTAAATGTATATAGGTCGAAGAGTGGTCATTTTGGCTATAGTCACCTTCAAATGCCTCCTGCATGAGGGAAGATATTAGAAAGAGGACTTTCCTGAGCTCGGCTCAACCTGTCACAGAAGTGGGAATAATTTTCAATCACCTCCAGTATCCTCCAGTGTCAGAGTTTAATTTCTCAGAGCCTTTTTGGGTACCCTTCCTTAGGCGTTAGTTGAACGTTCTAGAATGCCCATTGTGGAAAGAGACTGACTTAGTTATCAAGAGGAAGGTTTACAGTTAGATAAGAGTTCGGTCTTCAAAATTGTAATAGTAAAGTGACTTTGTTTATTCCGACTTTGATCATATAAAAACAACCCATGTTAAACATAAAACCTATTCAGATGTTAAAAATATTTTACAACCAGTTTAACAGCAACACAAGACACAATTACTTTCGGGAATTAAAGATGTTACATTTTTGTCCTAACCATAATTATTACTAGTGCAATTCGTACTTAAAATACACATTTGTGGCAGTTCTTGCTCTCTTACCATACAAACTGAACCTAAAGATAAAGCTACTTGAAGTTTCTTTTCAGTAAGTGTCATAAACTTTACTAATCCTATTTAAATGTGTGTTGTTTCCATCCAAAACTGAATGAGAGCCTGCCAGTAGGTAAAAATCTTCATTTGATTGCGAGTTTTGGTGTTATTTATCGCACATGATAAATAACGATTGCAAGGGGTACATTATTTATACTGTGCGATAATTTAAATTTAATACCAGTTTGTGGGGACTAAGATGCAGATTTGGTGTTTAACACATCAAAATCCGCATCGTAAGGTAAACGCCGTACAATTTTCCCTCTTGAATTTTGGCAGGTATAGCTTGCTGTAATTTAATGACAGCTGAGATATTTAAGGCACCCGATAATTATTGGAAGCGTTAAATACAGTCAAACTCGTAATTCCAAACCATGCGTAAACAGGGCTTTACATATGGGCTGGAATTTACCAACTCACTCATAATCAGGGCATGGTAGTCTTTTCCATTTGTCTGAGCGGGACAAATGCACAATATGTGTAATGTTGTTTCGCTCTTATTAATATACAATCTGGCTTCATTATTACCAGCTGGAGTAGGCCAGAGTAGATTTAAATTGTTATTTGAGAATCTGCAGAATCTGTGAATCATCCATATATTTTTATATTTTAGAAAATGTTTGCAGAAGTACAACTGTCCAAAGTTAGCTTCATGTGTTACCTTAAGACGCGCTGGCGCAGAGCTTTCGCTTCTGGGCCCCGTGGAGCTGACACCCGGCCGAGCAAAGTGATGCCAGTCTCACTCAAAACACTAAACCACACAGACTTAGGGTCCAACCTACGGGGATTTGAAAGAGTAGTGACGGGGGCAGCAATAGAAATGAACACCCTCACAGGCAGCTCGGAGGAAAAGTGAAACCGAAACGGCCTTAGACACGGGACAGCCTAAGGGGTGCCACAGTGTAGTGAAGAAGAAGACATAACAACAGTGTTCACTCCAGTGGGCGGTGACGGAAGCCTGAGTCACTACACTCTGTTTTCTCAACTCTTTGGGCTCACCTCTAAAGCTACCTTTGTTTGATGCCCGGTGGAGCTACCTCGCGAACCATACGGGAGATTAACTCTGAACTTTGACTATTATCTACCTAGCCGGACTTCGGGCAAACGTTCCCGCGTCTCTCCTGACCTTATCTTCCCCCTCTCTCTTCCCCCAACCCTCTCTCCTCTCCGCTCCTACTCTTTCCAGCTTCTGTTCTCTGCCATCACCTGCCCCTTGTCCCCACACTGTTTCTCAGTGAACCTCTTCCCTCAACACTTGAGACGGAACTATTTTGTCTGATGCCCGATGGAGCTACCTGGTTTAGCTATAGGGGAGATGGGCCGTGGATTCCCTCCTTGGTCGTCACCTACCCAGTCGGTCTTTAGACAGACTTCTTTTCGTCTCTCCTTATTGTCTCTTCCCTTATCCTCACTTTCGCACCTCCCCTACCCCCCACTACTTTTCTCTCTCCTTTCTCCCCTCTCCTAATGTATTGCTGATTGTTTGATGTAATGTTTAATTGTTGATCTTTTTCTGTTATTTTGTTGAACCACATTGTTCCACTTCCTTTTGTCTCTTCTGTCCTCTCCTCCCGCATTCCTCCCTCTATTTTTGTTTCTCCTTCTCTCCTCTCTCAATGTATTGAGACTGAACTATTTTGTCTGATGCCCGATGGAGCTACCTGGTTTAGCTATAGGGGAGACGGGCCGTGGATTCCCTCCTTGGTCGTCACCTACCCAGTCGGTCTATAGACAGACTTCTTTTCGTCTCTCTTTATTGTCTCTTCCCTTATCCTCCCTTTCTCACCTCCCCTCCACTACTTCTCTCTCTCCTTTCTCTCCCCTCGTAATTGTATTGCTATTTTTTGATGTATTGTGTAATCTGTTGAGCTTGTTCTGTTACATAGTTGATTCTCATGTAAAGCGCTCGGATACCTTCGGGTCTAGCCAGCGCTATATAAAACTCTTCAAATAAATAAATAAATAAATAATCATCCAAACATGTTATCGCTAGCATATAACCATTTTATCCTGAACTCGTGAGGCAATTTTGAAAGAGTTATTCACAATTTGTAAGCATACTATTTATTTAATTTTTGGGGGAGTTTTTGTATAGGACAAACTTGACCTGAGTGTAGCACAGCGCTTTACAGAGTACCAAGTACAGAACATTTGCAAGTAATACACAAAAACAATGAAAAACAAAGAGGAGCAGATAAAATAATAAGCATACAGCATGTAGGTTAATAGAAGATGGAGGAAAAGATTGACGATGTAGTTCAGAGAAGGAATGGTAGGTTTTTTTCAGACAGAGGAATGCACAGTTCTTTTCAGAGGTAGTGTTGTTCAGGTTTTTGATGGTAAGGGGAAGCGCATAAAGAAATACGATTATCTTATGAGGGTGGGTTTAGGTATTTGTTGAGAATAAGGAACAACGTTTTTACTGAAGTGTAAGAATAAATTATTATCACATAGATCCTATGGCATAGCATTCCAAATTCTAGGAGCATTCCCGGAGAATGACCGGGAAAGTGATTTTTCTTTATTAAATCTAAGTGGAATTAGGAGTAGGGTGTTTGAGCTTCGGACAGGTCTCGTTCATCCAGACTTTGAAAGTTTGTTTGCAAGGTAGTTAGGTTTTTCAGTATAGAGAGCGTTGTGAATTATGCAGGCTGTTTTAAACATACTTATCACCTCAATTAGTAGCCAGTTGAGTTTCTCAAGTGTGGGTGCAATGTGATCATAGCAGCTTTCTCCAGAGAGAAGTCCAGTCACTGCGTTGAGTGTGGATTTCATACGTATAAGGTGTATTTTTGGGATACCAGTTACCGTTGCGTTACTGTAGCCCAGCTTGGAGTTGACTAGGGATTATACTACGGTCTTTAGGTCTTCAAGGGCGGTGAGTGGTTTAATCTTTTTTAGGTGTTTCAAAGTGTGAGAGGCACTTTTTGCTGAGTCATTATTAATGGTCTTTCAAACTCAGGTTTTTGTTAAGTGTAATTCCTAGTGACTTAGAGTTGGAGATAGATAGTTTAAAGTTTAGAGCAGTTAGGTTGTTGAGTCAGTTATGGATGGGATGGGACTTTCCTTTTGGTTAGATGCGGAGGAGTTTGATTTTGTTGGGGTTGAACTTGGAGGGTTTGTTAGTCAGTCATGATTGTACCACAGACACAGTGCTGTTTAGGTGCTGGATGCCTTTGGATGATGAGGTTTTACTGTAGAATCGAGTTTCATGCATACAAGAATTGTAATGACTTCATCTTCAGAGATTTTTTTTAAACCTGGTCCAGATTGAATTGTTTTTCAGTTGCATGTGATTTTGGTTGGTGTTCTGGTTCAGTGATTAGGGGTGTTTATTTTTTCAGAGAAAATTTACCAAACTCTTCACAGCACTTAACAGAGTCATCAGTTGGATGTAGCGGGAAACAGGAGATTTGCTGTTTGATGATGTTGAAAAGGTCTTTAGGCCTGTTTCTGGAGTGTACAAGTTGGGCTCGGAAGAAAGGATTTCTCTCTGTGGGTATGTATTTTGTATCTTAGGCGTTTAGCTCAGAGGAGCGGGAGATTGGTCAGTGAGGGTTGTATCCAGTTTCTTTCAACTAGTCTAAGTTGTTGTCTCTCTTTGTTAAGGTCTTTATTAAACCAGGATCTGGAAGACATGGTTCTTGATTTTTAGTTTTAGAGGGGTGACAGTGTCTTTACATAATTAGTAACAAAGGAGAATACTACTGGCTATTTTTTCATCGAGCTCTCAGCTGCACCAACAAATGCCTCTCCTATTGTACCAATGAATCTACCTACTTGGGCATAAAAGGGTCTCAAAGAAAGCAGTTGGGTATGGGATTTAAAAACAGAAGAAAATACCCAAAATAGATTTACCAAGTGCAGGAAAGAGGAGACAGAACATCAAATTTCGGAAGTATGGCATATCAACCGGCCTGAAAATACTAATTCATAAAAAGGCACTACTTTGTTCTCACCGACCCATTGTAAAATGATACAACACTTCGAGCCAAGCCAACATCAGTGAACAACTTGACTAAGATCCTTTTTGTACTGGGTTGGAACACAAGTTACATAGGGCCCGATGTAGGTAAATCTTTTTTACGACTTCATAAATACCGATTCATACCGAATCGGTATTTAAGAAGTGGTAAAAAAGAGAAGGGCAGATGTAGGTAATTTTATTTTAAAAATTACCGAATCGGTAATGCCCATTGATTCCTATGGGCATTGAAGCCCATAGGAATCAATGGGCATTACCGATTCGGTATTTACCGAATCGGTAAATACCGATTCGGTAAATACCGAATCGGTAATGCCCATTGATTCCTATGGGCATTGAAGCCCATAGGAATCAATGGGCATTACCGATTCGGTATTTACCGAATCGGTAAATACCGATTCCAGCAAGGGTGCAGGGGGTGTCACTTTGACACCCTCTAGCACCCCCAATACTGGCTTGTGTGCCGTTGGCACACAGACATGCCCTAAGGGCATGTCTGTCTGTCACATGGCATAGGTGTGCTTGCACACATGTGCATGCACACCTGGATTCGGTATTTTAACACCCAATTGGATTGGGTGTTAAAATACCGAATCTGAAAGGCCTGTGGGACTCAGAAGAGTCCCACCTACATCTGGAAGATACCGAATCGGTAAAAATACCGATTCGGTATTTTACAGATTCTGTAAATTTACCGATTCGGTAAATATACCGAATAGGTAAATACTGGCCCCCTACATCTCAAAGTGCCAAATACCGGTCGGAAACGGCCGATTTCGGCCGTTTCCGACCGGAATTTGCCACCTACATCGGGCCCATAGTCTTTTGTGATCAGCCTGGGATATTAGGTCATGTTATCTAAACTTAATATAGCGCAACGAATCACCCCCGCAGGGGTATCTCGGCACTGAAGCGCAGTCCCAGAGGAGAAAGGAAAGGTTAAAAGAGCCAGGTTTTAAGCAGCTTTTTGAAGCAGACAAAATCAGAGCAGACGTGAATGTGAGATGGAAGTCTGTTCAAATGAAAGGGGCTCAGGTAAGAGAAGGATCGACCGCCATGTCTGACTCTGCGGATACGGCGTGGGCAGGGCAAGAATTGAGCCTTAGATCTCAAATTTCTGGTGGGTTGATAAATCAAAACTTTGTTTTGTAGATATGTCTTTGAAAGCTGTAGGACCCCCCAACTGCTAGGGGCATCCCTAACAACCCAGGTGCAGGCTTAAGAAAGTTTAATGATGGAACCCCAAACAGGACTCTGCATAGAGACCAACTACTGAAAGGCACTACCTTATTGATGCTATTTGCATGATTTCTTTTGAAGTCAATATCGGATCACAATATTCTAAAAGGTCCATGATGTAATGCCACACGCTGTGAAGATCAATGCGTAGTAAAGGAATGCGTGGTAATGTCATACAGCCCCCTGAAGACCAAATGTATGAGACCCAGTGCAATCTTTATTTAGAACTTTTTGCCAATTACTTGCACTGTGAAGGGTTACATTGTCCATTCATGAACCAAAATGCGAAGAAGAGATTTACAGTTCATCTACTAGAATATCGTTCAGGACAGAGATCGAGGTTACAGTCATACATTCTAAGCAAGGAATACAGTGATTAAGGGCTGGCTTGAAGGTTTCAAATTCTGTAGTTCTACTCTAATGAAAGAAGCATGACCTTTTCATAGAGGATAAGGAACGGACATACACTTGGATTCACTACATACATTTTTAAGTAATACTTTATTAAGAAAACAAGTAAAGAAGCATTTTAAAACTCCGAAACTTTACAGACTTGTGCTTCTCTCATCATATTGATCTACTATGCTTTCTCAGGATACTCTTCTTGATCCCTTAAAGCACTCTGAGCAAAGTGATGACAGGTGTTTCACCTACAACCCCCTTCACACATTTAGGCCCGGATTACGAGTTGGTCATTATAGACCAACCTGTGGGTAAACCCGTTTACGCAGGTTTTGGAATTATGCACTGGTTGGAATTTACATATACAATAATTATCGGATCCGTTAAATGCCTGAACTTTCATTAAATTTGGTCAGGTAAAACTTGCTGAAATTTAACGGGGGGAAAGCATACTATATTTACTGTATTATGCAGATGTTGGCACGTTGAACATTAAAATCCACATGTTATTCCCAACCAACTTGAATTAGACGTTATTTATAGCACCAGATAAATAATGTACCCTTGTGGTATCGTTATTTATCAGGTGCGATAAAAAGCGACTAAACTTGTAATCAGGGCCTAGAATAGGTATTCTGTTTTTCAAATGAGAGCATAATACATGTAAACAAGGACAGTGAGTGAAATTACGAATCCCCTATGAAGCCCATTAATGAAAAAAAGACTAATTGCGTAGCAGCTCATATAACACTTACATTCGGAGTTAGAGTTTTAGCGACAATTGGTCCAACCATTCCAGGAATCGTAGCAAAGGTATTTGTAATTCCAAGAAGGAAGCCTGCATATCTGTTGAAAAGTTATAGAAAAGCAATTTATTAAAATTGCCCTTGTTGCATTGCACACTATCATACAAGATCAAATATGGATGCTGACTGAAATAACCCACTGTTTAAGTACAAACATATTGGCTATTCACTTTCAGCTGTTGCTATTTCTTATTTTAACTCTGAAGTTGCAGCAACAATCACTATTTCTGTTATTAATGGAGAACAATTTAATGTAGTGAAACTTACCTCTTCCAGCTTTAACAACCAAGTACCATAGGAATGACACGAATACATGACTTGATGACTGTTTTGCAAAGTGTCTATCCTAAATGCATGCTTATTCTGTTAAACATGCTCACAATTACTCAATTGCATCAAAAGTCAGCTACATAAACAAAATAAAAAAGCAGTACTTTTCATAAGAAGAGGTTCAAGAACCACTGTAGAGTCTCAGCGCAATGTGGCATAAGCGTCTGGGTAAATGGAAAAAGGTCTAGAAAAGTGCGTAAAGAATATGTAGTAACCTACTCTAGGAAGACACAATATTATTGACTACACATTTTTATCAATGTTGCAGGTTGTGGATTTCTTCTTTCTTCAGCCAGCCAATCATCTTGCGATGCTCTCATGGGAACAGGATCACGCGTACATGAAAACACAATGACTCTACAGAGCACTTTCAATGTTGAACCTATTTCTTATCACCTAGAGATTTCCTTTAGTCCACTTGTATTTTGTTTTCTCGTTCAAAACTACTTTCCCATGAAGAATCTTCATATCTACCATTCTAAAAATCTTTTCAATTTATGCATTAGCAGCAAATGTTGTCTAAGTAGAAACATTTGCAGAATTTGGATGTAAACATTTATGCAACTATTATTCTTTACGAAAAAAACATTAATGGAAAGATCAAGAAATAAACACTTGTGCACATTTAGCATTTTCTAGTCATGCCAGGCAATGTTGCTTCAGCTAGTGAGGCCTAGTAGTACAAGTAAATATGGTTGTTTACTACAATGTGTGCATTTTATTTTCCTTAACCCCTTGCATGCTTGTGACGGAACCGTTCCGTCACAAGCCTCGGGTGAGCTGTGCTTGTGACGGAACGGTTCCGTCACGGCCGGCTCGGCGCGCCTGCGCAGCGCTGATTTCGTGCCTGCGCGGCGGGTTCCATTGAGCGGGCGCGTTCGTGACGGAACCGTTCCGTCACAAGCACAGCTCACCCGCGAGCCGTGATGGAGCGGTTCCGTCACAAGCACGTGACCGCCGCACGGCCGCCCTACCCCCTTAGCGCTGCGGCGGAATAGCCGCAGCAGCGAAGGGGTGAAAGCCTACATGTTAATTCTGCACATTAGTATAACATTATTTTCTCTATATTATTAAAATTCTACCCCAGTAGCAACTTTATGGGAATTCTTATAAGACAATAACATTTTTATAAAAGAGATTGGTGTTGGGATGTTAATTCCTAGATGTGGTTTTACAATGCAGCTCTAGCTAAACCTCCTTTGATGACGAGAAAACGAGCTGGCAAAAGTACCACCAAAAGAGGGGCTCTGGCTCTACCCACGTTAGATGACCTGACTACAACATGTGGGTGAGCAGTACTTGCATGGTTTCGTTGAAAAAGAGTGTTTGTGGCACTTCTATTCACTCTTGGAGGCGTTACTGCACTTAATATGGCCAGTGCATTCAAACGGAATTAAGCAGCGGTGAGCAGAGCTGAAATGTTGCATGACACATTGATGATTCATGAGCATACGCAGTCGGTTCAGTTCAACAAGCTTTATTCGGTACGTGTAGCAACCAAAAGTGGAACACATATAAATATACAAGCAATTGGATCCAATTACACAAATACAATCTAATTAAATACATTAAGACCAGTCAAATACGATTTAAAACATGATACTTTTCCTCGCATGAATCGATTTTAAAATAAATGTCGCAACATAAAAACAGATCTTGGGGTCTCTTTAGTGCAATCAATGGGTTCATAGCAGCATTAGTAGTTCTCACAGTATATTGTTTAAACAGAGGTTTTAAATAGGCGAGTCTATAATGCAAATAAAAATCACAAAAAAAGTAAAAAATGCATAGTGCACTCTTTAGAATACTCATCACATGGGCATGAATTGATAGGCCGTATTTTCATTTAAGGAAATGCAACTAAGTGATGAGCAAAACCCAGTCTCAGCCTGGTTAGTACAAAACGATGCGAGGGCCTTGTAACAAATAGCTTTAAAAGCCATCAGTGTCTAAAATCGATTGGTACAACAGGAATGTAGGTCGCTTCCCAACAATTCTCATATGGGTCTTATTTTTATTAGTCAGAAATATAGCCATAATTTCTTGTTTAGACAGGCCTGTCACAAAGGTTGGATTTTCCTGGATCTTAATTCTGAATAAATCCCTATTTATATTTTAACCAGGGAATGGATAAACTATTATTCAGTTGGAGGCAATCCTGAATAATAATTTGGGTACATGTTGTCTCCTCTTTAGCCCAAATAGATTCCCAGAGTATTAGAGGTCTCAAAGCAATCACATCAGACAAGTATCCTAGTCTCACTTCTCGATGTAGAATCTCAGAGGATGCGGAGGCAGGAAGGCATAAGAGCTGTTTTAGGAAAGAATTTTCCTCTATTTGCAATGCCTGATTAGAATTATGGCCCCACACCACAGCTCCATGTAATGCAATTGAAGCGCCTCTTGCTTTATAAATATCTATCATGTCCTTATTACGGCGGTCCTCCAGTTTGGTTGCAAACCAGAAGACACACATGTGCGCTCTTTAACATCTTTGCTCAGACATTAGAGATTATGTGTGACTAATTACCCTTACCAGAAAAAGTAATCCCTAAATAACAAAAATTGTTAACAGCTTCCACTCTCGCATTATCTACAAAAAATGGTTTATAGACCGCATACCATAGTGAACGTGTTTGCCTTATTAATTCGCAATTTCCTTCCAGTAATAAAATCTGCAAACTTATTTATTAGTCACTGTAAGCCGACCGGGTTCTGGATAAAAGCACAGCATCATCTGTACAAAGCAGAACCGGAACAGCCTGACCTGCAACTTGAGGTGCATCTGCCTGCACCAACTTGTGAACTGTATCAACTTCATTCGCGGATGACTCGTTTGACCCTAAAGTTTGGTGTACACTCACCCCATTGGCCATACCGGACTCTAGTTGTTAACTTCTCGTATAACCTTGAAAAGAAATAGATAGGCTCCGGGGCACCAAGATTGAGTAGGACTGGCCAGAGAATGGCATGATCTACAACGTCAAAAGCACTACGAAGGTCTGCAAAACATAAAAATAGACTCCCTTGTTTAGCACTCGTATATTTACCCACTAAAAGCTCTAAGTTACATTGTTCTGTCGTACCTAGCCCTCTTTTAAAACCATTTTGAACCTGTGGTAAAATCTCGTTCTCCATTACCCACTCCTCCAATCTTACCAATAAAACTCTACTTATCACCTTTAATGAGGAGTCTAGGAGAGAAATAGGACAGTCATTTTTGGCTTACGATTTATCCCCCTTTTTAGGTCTCCACCTCTGCCAATGCGCTTGCGCATTGCAGATGTCGAGATTTATAGAGTTGGATCCACGAAAGCTAAACCAGGCAGATTGCCCCGAGTGCATGTGCTCGTGCACGTGCTTTCTATTTGCTCTCCGAGCCGCCTGCCACGCATCATTGCATCAGACCCGCCACAGCAATGCCGAGAGCTTCACTTCAAAGGGATCCGCTCCCCCGCCTTAACACTTCAAAGGAATGCGCCCCCCCCGCCCACGCAATGCCAAGAGCATTTCCTGACCGCTTTTCATTTCATTTCACGGCCGCTTTTTTAAGTATCCTGCGTGTCTTTTGCGCTTGTTTATTCATCCGATTCCTAACGTATGACATGTACTGAACAGTTATGTACTAAACCTGGCAGAGTGGGTGCCCTTTGAACTTCTTGTTTTTTTTTTGCAAGCACGCATTTGTCCTGATCAGAATTGGTGGAAAGCATCAAACCACCAGATACTTAATGCCACTGCAATCTCTTTTTGATTCATTTAGTCTTTTTCGTCTATTTATTTCTTGAAAGCGAATTATTTTCTCCCATTACTATCTCTATTTGAAGAGAATTCGCTCACAATGGGGTCGGCTTTGAAAGTAACATTTACTGCCTGTTGACAGCAATGCCATCAGTTGTATTATTATTTTTTTTTTTTTTAAACCTTTATTATCAAATGCACAGTACACAGCGTCTGCCTACAACCCAATCGGGCCGGCCGCGATG
The DNA here is from genome assembly GCF_964263255.1 of Lissotriton vulgaris. Taxonomy (NCBI): domain Eukaryota; kingdom Metazoa; phylum Chordata; class Amphibia; order Caudata; family Salamandridae; genus Lissotriton; species Lissotriton vulgaris. The sequence goes on from NC_141694.1 coordinate 497,383,523, forward strand.
ACAATCGACAGAGCAATCAACCACATTACGTTGCGGACAAAGCCATAAATCGCTTCATTACGGTGTAGTGGCAAAAAACATCATAAAAAGGATCACAGAGGTTTCATTTTATAATTTTGATGAAGTTCAAACAAACGCCAGAAACACTCACATGGTGAAAACAATGTCTAGAGCACGGGAGGGGGGAAAAGGGGGAACCAATCTCTAAGAATAAAAACAGTTCTTCAAGGGGCGGGGAGATGGCAAAAAGGAGCATTAGAAAGGAATGGTAGCCAGTCTAAGGGAAAGTCAATTACGGGGACGAGCGAATGTTAGCGGTGTAATCAAGTGGTGGGGTACAGATGTCTCCACAGTATTCGTTCCATTGTGACCAGATCCTACCCCATTTCTTGGGACGGCCCGAGCCTCATACACTGTCTTTTCCCGAAACATGCACCAATCCATGTTATCTTTCCAGGCACTTATTCCAGGTGGTCTGTGGGAGCCCCAGAGATGCGCTATATCCCTCTTGGCAACCATGTTGCCCAGTGTGATCCAAAAGGTCTGAGCGGCCGTACAATCCGTAGGTTCCCACACATTAAGCTGGCAGCGCCTCGCCTCAGGAAGGAGGGAGACCCCAGTGACTCGTCCCATAACATCATGCACTCTAGACCAGAAAGCGGAAATAACCGGACATTCCCATAGGATGTGAAGAAAGGTGCCATCCATACCACAGCCACGCCTACACAACCCATCAGTTGAGAACCCCATCCGAACCAGACGCATACCAGTCATATAGACTCGGTGCAGGATCTTCAATTGCACGAAACGAAGTCGAGCCGGAATAGCCACCTCCCTGGGGGAGGAAATCGCCATTTGCCAGTCCTCGTCATCCAATTCGGGCCATCTGCTGTCCAAGAGGCCCTGAGTTTCACCAGAAGATCAGCCCTGGTGTTAATGAGCTTTTTATAAATTAGAGAAATCGTACTGTCCGGCACATGGCCGTCCAGAATACGATCCTCCAACAGGGACGCCTGGGGGACTTCCGTCCCAGGGGGAAAGGCAGAGAGCAGGGCGTGACGCACCTGAAGATAACGAAAATACTCCTTATCGTCCAGTTGATACTCTACCTTCAGGGCCTCAAAGGACTTTACTGTGCCTCTGGCCCAAAGATCCTCCACCTTGCTAATACCAATCATGTCCCACCTGTCAAACAGGCTACCCAGCCGCTCAGAGTCATACAACGGGATCATGCCCGTCAATCTATCACTCCAACCTGTGGCCACAGTCGCATCCTTCCATGCACGCACGGTGGATTTCGTAGGTCCAGTCAGGAGTCGGAGCGGTGCCTTCGAGTATAAGGCCCTATTGAAGTTGCCGCCCGACAACAGAAGTTTATCCATAGCGAAAGCGGGAGTGGGCCCTGGGGAATACGTCACGTGGTTAATCGCACTCAATTGTGAGGCCCAGTAATAATGCCTAATGTCCGGCAGGTCAATGCCACCATCGTACCATGGGAGCGTGAGTTTAGATAGGGAGATACGAGCCGGTCCGTCCCAAATTAACTGCCTCTGAAGGCCCTCAACCTCACGGAAGTAACGGGAGGGAACAGGGTCAAAAAAATTCTGTAAGGCATATAGAAACCTAGGAAGGGACATCATTTTAAAAAGTGCCGCCCGTCCCAGTGGAGATAGAGGCAAGCCACGCCACCTCCGTACATCTTGCTTAAGGCGACAAAGAGGAGCATAGAGATTACGGTCATAACGCACTGAGGAGTCCATAGAAATGAAAATTCCCAAATATTTGAAGCCAATATCTGCCACTTGGATCGGGAATCTACGAGGTAGCGGAGGCAGCACCCCCGCTATAACATAGACACATGATTTGGTCCAATTAATAACGAGCCCGGAGTTCTTCCCTAAAGAGGTGAGAACATCGAAGAGCACGTTGAGGGACTTCTGAGGTGAGGTGAAATAAAGAAGAATATCGTCAGCGTATAGCGAGACGCGATCCTCCAGGTCCGGTGTCCACTGGATCCCCTTAATCGAGGGCTCCCATCGAAGCCACGCCGCGAGTGGTTCTAATGCCAATGCGAAGAGAAGTGGAGAGAGCGGGCACCCTTGACGGGTGCCACGCCCCAATGTAAACGATTCAGAAACCCTGCCGTTAACTACAACTTGGTCCAACGGTTGTTCATATAGGAGCCGCACCCACGCAATAAAGCTAGGGCCAAAACCAAACTTGGAAAGGGCCGCCCACAAATATGGCCACTCAATGGTGTTGAAGGCCATCATGGCATCCAGGGAGGCCACGACAGCAGGTTCAGTAAGGGTCTCAGCTCTCGCGAGAACACTGTGGAGTCTACGAAGATTGAGCGCTGTATTCCGATGGGGAATAAAACCGGACTGATCCGGATGGATCAAGTCGCAGATCACTGTCAGTAAATGATTAGCAAGGACCGTGGCCAGAATCTTAGGCTCGGCGTTGAGCAACGAGATGGGGCGATAAGAGGTGCATCGATCGCGAGGCTTGCCATCCTTGTAGATGACTACTATGGTAGCAAGACGCTGGTCGGAAGGGAGGAGGCCCGCCTCGAATGCACCGACAAACATAGTGCGCAGATGGGCCGCCATTTTGTCCGGTCGCAGCTTGTATAGCTCGATAGGTAAACCGTTGGGCCCCATTGCTTTGCCTGATCGCAAGGACCTAATGGCAATAGCGATCTCATCCACCGTGATAGGTGAGTCTAGAGCTGATCTATCCTCCTCCGACACACAGGGCAGCGCGATATCACGCAAAAGCAAGCGGGAGTCAACCTCATCCCGGTCACTCACAGATCGGTATACTGTTTGAAAATGGTCCACAAAACATTCAACAATCTCCCCCGGATCAGTCACACACACACCAGTCTCACGGGTTATTACGGGTACCACACGATTCAGTCTCTCAGATTTGTCTAACCACGCCAAGAGCTTACTAGCCTTATCACCCACATCATAAAGCCGGCCCAGCTGATTCATACGCATCACTTTAACAGCGTCAGTTACCAAGGCTCTATAGTCTGCCTGTTTCAGCGCTAAGGAGTGCCAAATTGCAGGTGTAGCATCACCACCCAACTCACTTTCAAGCGTAGTAATTTCCGCCTCAAGAGCTGTCACAGTTTCTCTCCTGGCCTTCCTAACAGCCGCAATAAGGGACAACGCGGAACCCCGTATAACGGTTTTGAAAGCCTCCCACAAAGTCGTAGGGGAAGCGACTGATCCCTCATTCTCATCAAAATAACAATCAATTGCCTTAATCAGGTCCGAGCGAAGCTGAGGATTCCTAAAGTGCCAGGGATGAATAGGAGGGACCCTACCTACAGAAGAGCCTCCCACGGAAACCTCAAGTAGCAGGGGGGAATGGTCAGAGATACCCCTAGGCAGATGCCGGACCCCACGCACCAAGGAGGCGTTAGCAGTTAGCATCAGAAAATAGTCGATCCTCGAGAGGCTGCCGTGGGCACCAGAATGAAAAGTGTACTGAGTTTGTGTGGGGTGCAACATCCGCCAGACATCCACTAACCCAAAAGTCTCAATCAGCTCAGTTAGCCACATCTGGGACAACAGCAGAACCCTAGGGGGTAGCCGGTCACACTCGCCCGAAACCACCAAATTAAAGTTTCCACCCATTATAAGGACACCATCCGGAAGCCCTAGAAGAGTTTTCCCAAGGTCTGCATAGGTGGTAGCCTGGAGTCCCGGAGGAACATAAACAGCAACAATTACAATCAGCCTCACCTCCCATCTCCCCGAAGCAGCAGCATATCGACCCCGATCGTCGAGAGCGACTTCATCTATCTCAAGGGGCAAGGAGGATTTCACCATTATACCAACCTCCCGGGAACCGGATGTAAAACCAGCGTGCGCCACCAGTTGGTATCCTCTGCGATCTAGGGCTTTACAAGCATTCCCTATCAAGTGGGTCTCTTGGAGTAAAACTACATCAGGGGAATGGCGTCTAATAAATTGAAGCACAATGCCACGCTTAATCCTGTCTCCCAGACCATTAACGTTCCAAGACAGCACTTTCATGTCACCCCTCCCCATCCCTGTAAGACCCCCAAACCATCCCCTCCCAGAACCTCAGAGCAAGGATACAAGCAGAAGAAAAAGTACCATGTGAGAAACAAAACATAGAACACAAAAATCGACCAAACCCCCCACCCACCCCCAAACCAAGAACCCGTTACAACACCCCCCACCCTGCACCCCTGCTGACTCATAAGCCACCCCAAACTGCAGTGTGCCTGTCGCCCCCTCAGAAAATCTACACAAAGAACCCCTGAGGAGGAAGGGAGAGACAACCCCATCCCGCCCCACCCCTGGGCCTAACAGTGAAAGCTTATAGAAAATACTCTGCAAATAGTTACGACCCAGGATCGGACCTCAGGACCCAAATGTCATTCCTGTGCCGATGCACCTCCGTCCGTGCCGCCGGGGCCCCCGCTCTCGGTGTTCTCCTTAGGCAATGACTCCAGCCAGTCGCTAACACTGTCCGGTTGATCAAAAAAGAAAGTACGTTCTCTATACTCGATGCGAAGGCGAGCTGGGAACAGCATCGCATATTTAAGTCCCAAGTCCCTCAGTCGACGTTTCACTCCCAGGAATCCCGATCGTTGCCGCTGCACTTGAGGAGTGAAATCAGGGTATATAGAAATGGAGCTGTTCTCAAATTTCAGTGGGCCATGCCTACGAGAGGCCTGAAGGATGGCGCCCCTGTCCCGAAAGTGGAATAGCCTAGCAATAATAGGCCTCGGGGGAGCCCCCGGCTTGGTCTGTCCACCCGGGAAGCGGTAGGCACGCTCAACCGCAAAGAACTTGCTGAGCCCTGCGGGAGCAAGTTGGGTCACAATTAAGTCCTTGACCAATAGATCGATAGAAGCAGCACCACTGTCCTCCGGTACCCCGACCAGGCGGATGTTGTTCCGTCGGGCCCTGTTATCATACTCCTCCATACGTCTGGCCAGCAGATCATGCGATGACCGCAGATTTCCGATTTCCGATTGTGCGTCCCCCATGTCGTTAACCAGACTGGTAGCTTTAAGGTGCAATGCTTTGACCCTCTCATTGGTCTTAGCCAAGTCAGCTCTAATAAGGGTAACATCAACCGCCACTGTGTCTATCTTGGACACGATGGCCTCATACTGTTGACCCATATCTGTCTTGAGTCCAGCAATGGCGGCCATGAGGTCCTGAAGGGACACCTCCGATGTAGCCACCAGGTCCGTCCTCGGGTCCTCAATACTGCGGCCAGCAGCACTGGGGGAGCCTCTTGGTTGAGTATAACGATCTATTACGTTAGACTGGACTGATCCCCCACGATTAGTGACTTTTGTCCTGCGCTTCTCCAGCTCGGGTTTCGTCGCCATATTGGAATCAGCACCCCGATGGGTCTTCCCGGTCCTGGTGAAATGGCAGTGACCCGCTGGTCTCCAAAGCAGCACTTAGACGAAAAATCGCAGACTGTCGGCCCAGGGCTATGGTCAGAACGCAAAACTGGTTAGACTACCGGAGCCAGGAATGCAGATTGCACCCTTGGTAGTCAGCCCGGAGGTGGAATGGAAACCGAAAGTGAAAGTGACAACACCACCGGTTGAGCAGATGCCAGGCGACCGTTGTTGTTGAATTACTGCTCGGCCATACAGAGCAGCAGAGACCCCGGTCCCGTCCGGGGCTAGGCCAGAAAACGTAGGACGACGTAGAAATGGTTCCCGAAGTCCGATCCCGGCCCTGAAAAGTGCGGTAGCATCAGCACGAGTAGTACTTCAAAAGCCCATCAAAGTAACCAGGATGTCGGAAGGATAGATCGATGAGGGCGGCGCGGGTCTCGGGAGCTCTCTGCTCACGCGACCATCTTAGATGCCCGCGTAGCTCCTCCCCCTGTATTATTTTTTTGACGTTTGAAAGACCGAGGGAATGTGCTCGCTTTCCATAAACTTCCTCCGTGGTTCCTCCCTTCGGGCGATATATGGCATTCCTAGATGCGTGTTTCCTTTAGTGACAACGCCTTGGTAATTCTGGTCTAAGGACCCCTGTGCGGTGCTCTGTGGTGGTCTGTGTTCTCCGGCATATTTAAATTCTTGGCGACTCCGCCCCATGGCTGTCCAAACACACTCTCTCCACAGGCCCCAACATCAAAAGAGCTAAGCCGAGGCCACTGGAAATTGGAACCACAGGGTTCTGTATATCAACTTCACCACTGTGATGGGCAGTGATTTCTTTCCATGATGCATCTTTTCTTAAGATCTGGCAGGTGTGTCTCTGTGCATGTAATGGGGAACACAGCAAGATGGCTCTTTATTTGCAGCACCACCACAGCACCACTCAGCACCATCGCATTATCACTCAGCACCACCACAGCATCACTCAGCACCACCACAGGATCACTCAGCACCACCACAGCATCACTCAGCACCACCACAGCATCACTCAGCACCACCACAGCATCACTCAGCACCACCACAGCATCACTCAGCACCACCACAGCATCACTCAGCACCACCACAGCATCACCCAGCACCACCACAGCATCACTCAGCACCACCACAGCATCACTCAGCACCACCACAGCACCACTCAGCACCACCACAGCACCACTCAGCACCACCACAGCACCACTCAGCACCACCACAGCACCACTCAGCACCACAACAGCACCACTCAGCACCACCACAGCACCACTCAGCACCACCACAGCACCACTCAGCACCACCACAGCACCACTCAGCACCACCACAGCACCACTCAGCACCACAGCATCACTCAGCACCCCCACAGCATCACTCAGCACCACCACAGCATCACTCAGCACTACCACAGCACCACCACAGCACCACTCAGCACCACCACAGCACCACTCAGCACCACCACAGCACCACTCAGCACCACTCAGCACAACCACAGCACCACACAGCACCACTCAGCACCACCACAGCACGACCACAGCATCACCACAGCATCACTCAGCACCACCACAGCATCACTCAGCACCACAAGAGCACCACTCAGAACCACCACAGCATCACGCACCACCACAGCATCACTCAGCACCACAACAGCATCACTCAGCACCACAACAGCATCACTCAGCACCACAACAGCATCACTCAGCACCACAACAGCATCACTCAGCACCACAACAGCATCACTCAGCACCACAACAGCATCACTCAGCACCACCACAGCATCACTCAGCACCACCACAGCACCACTCAGCACCACCACAGCACCACCACAGCACCACTCAGCACCACCACAGCACCAAGCAGCACCACCACAGCACCACTCAGCACCACCACAGCACCAAGCAGCACCACCACAGCACCACTCAGCACCACCACAACACGACTCAGCACCACCACAGCACCACTCAGCACCACCACAGCACCACTCAGCGCCACCACAGCACCACTCAGCACCACAGCACCACTCAGCACCACAGCACCACTCAGCGCAACCCCAGCATCACTCAGCGCAACCCCAGAATCACTCAGCGCAACCCCAGCATCACTCAGCATCCCCACAGCATCACTCAGCACCACCAGAGCATCACTCAGCACCACCAGAGCATCACTCAGCACCACCAGAGCATCACTCAGCACCACCACAGCATCACTCAGCACCACTACAGCATCATTTCTGCACCACCACAGCATCATTCTGCGCCTCCACAGCATCACTCGGGGCCTCCACAGCATCACTCGGGGCCTCCACAGCATCACTCGGGGCCTCCACAGCATCACTCGGGGCCTCCACAGCATCACTCGGGGCCTCCACAGCATCACTCGGGGCCTCCACAGCATCACTCGGGGCCTCCACAGCATCACTCGGGGCCTCCACAGCATCACTCGGGGCCTCCACAGCATCACTCGGGGCCTCCACAGCATCACTCGGGGCCTCCACAGTATCACTCGGGGCCTCCACAGCATCACTCAGGGCCTCCACAGCATCACTCAGGGCCTCCACAGCATCACTCAAGGCCTCCACAGCTTCACGCAGGGACTGCACAGCATCACGCAGGGCCTCCACAGCATCACTCGGGGCCTCCACAGCATCACTCGGGGCCCCCACAGCATCACTCGGGGCCTCCACAGCATCACTCGGGGCCTCCACAGCATCACTCGGGGCCTCCACAGCATCACTCGGGGCCTCCACAGCATCACTCGGGGCCTCCACAGCATCACTCGGGGCCTCCACAGCATCACTCGGGGCCTCCACAGCATCACTCGGGGCCTCCACAGCATCACTCGGGGCCTCCACAGTATCACTCGGGGCCTCCACAGCATCACTCAGGGCCTCCACAGCATCACTCAGGGCCTCCACAGCATCACTCAAGGCCTCCACAGCTTCACGCAGGGCCTGCACAGCATCACGCAGGGCCTCCACAGCATCACTCGGGGCCTCCACAGCATCACTCGGGGCCTCCACAGCATCACTCGGGGCCTCCACAGCATCACTCGGGGCCTCCACAGCATCACTCGGGGCCTCCACAGCATCACTCGGGACCTCCACAGCATCACTCGGGGCCTCCGCAGCATCACTCAGGGCCTCCACAGCATCACTCAGGGCCTCCACAGCATCACTCAGGGCCTCCACAGCATCACTCAGGGCCTCCACAGCATCACTCACGGCCTCCGCAGCAGCACGAAGGGCCTCCGCAGCATCACTCACGGCCTCCGCAGCATCACTCACGGCCTCCGCAGCATCACTCACGGCCTCCGCAGCATCACTCACGGCCTCCGCAGCATCACTCACGGCCTCCGCAGCATCACTCACGGCCTCCGCAGCATCACTCACGGCCTCCGCAGCATCACTCACGGCCTCCGCAGCATCACTCACGGCCTCCGCAGCATCACTCACGGCCTCCGCAGCATCACTCACGGCCTCCGCAGCATCACTCACGGCCTCCGCAGCACCACTCAGGGGCACCACAACATCACTATGCGCTACCACAGCATCACTGAACACCACAGCATCACTCGTCGCCACCACATCACTCCGCGCCATCACAGCATCAATCTGTGCAACCATTCAACAACAACTGGTTCAAATATGTTCTCTCAATGTTTCAAGCTTTATTACAAATGTCACAAAAAAGATGTTAATATTTCATTTCTGTTCTTGAATTTTCGTCACAATAAAATACACTGAACATAATCTTCACAAAAGTTATTTACAAAAATTTAAGCTATTGCCATTATAAATTACAATCAATTTTATTTAAGTATTAATTATTTAAAAAAACTTAAAAGCCATTGTTATTTGTAATATCAATACATCCAAGTCACGTAAATACAAAACATGTTGCATTACAAATGCTATAGGTGTCACATTTGCGACAGTTATAACTATTGGCATTGTAAATGACAAAGCTATTAATTTAGCTATTTTCAAAACCAACACACAAATTAAAAAAATTGTCATTTACAAGACCAATAGCTCAAACTTTCATAATGCGAGACCTATTGCATTGCAAATGCTTGTTATGAATTGGGATAATAATCGATTGACCCCAAGTAAGTGGGGTATCCTTGGTAACTGCATAGTTAAAAACTCTGGTGAGTATAGGTCCCCATAGATCCGGTACAATTTTTGAAACCACTATGGGGACACCATAAGGACCCGCGGCTTTTCCTCCTTTACTACCCTTAATTCCTAACTCATCCTCATCAAGCGTAATGTTAAGAGGAATAATTGGCCAATTACAATCTATTAAACTAGAACTTTTAAACACATCCTGCTCTAGTGAATTAAAAATACTGGAGAAATATATCACCCATTCCTCACAGCTAACATGGGACAATAATTCCGGGGAAGATTCATTTTTGAGAAATGGTGAATTAACAGTTTCCCAAAAAAGCTTATTATTGGATGAACCCGCAGCCGAAGATAATTTGTCCCACTCCTCCTCCTGGAGCTCCCTTTTCCTTAACTTAAGGGCTAGTTCGTAGTCAAATCTTATTTTTTGGACTAACTCCTTGTTCCTTTGCCTACTACAGAGAGCCTGTTTTAACTGGAACAAAGACTGTGTACTAGCATGGTTAACCCATCCCTGCTTTGTGGGGGTTCATCTCTACAAGGTGCTGTCATAATCTTATCAATAGTGCCATCGATTTACTAAAATTAGTTAATATTGTTGTAGGCTTAACTGCATCTTTAAGACAGTCCAAAATCTCCATAACATATTCTTTACCTATCTTATTTAAAACTTCTCCTCGATCAATCTCCTCCCATTTAATTCTTGGACCATTTGATCTGATCGGAGTGATATTTCCAATAGCTATTTGTTGCCCTAAATGAATATTGGCATAATAATACACTTATGATCACTAAGCAACAGTTGAGCAATCCTCGGAGTAGAGCATAAATGTATAATACTTGCAGATATTAAAACATGATCAATCATTGTATTTGCGTTTCGTCCGGTAAAGGTTGGTATCTAACTGCCATTACCATCTTGTGCACATTGTACTAACTCTAGATCAAATTCGACCAGCACTGTATTTAAGGTATCTCCATAATTGTTGTGTGGGAAGTGTGGGTAATCATCACCTTCGTCACTCTTATATCCACAAACTTCAGTCATAGACAGTGGGCATATAGGTATATTAAAATCCCCTACTCATACAATTGCAAAATTAGTATTCACTAATTTGGCCACATTATCTAGCCCCTTCTCTAATTCAAGTGCTACATTATGGCGAGTCGAGCCAAAGACTTTGTTATAAAAATTAATTAGCAGAACATCCCGACCATCTTTACAACACATCCATAATATCTGCGAATGATCACCTATTTCGATAAATCTTTTAAGAACTGCAGGCAATTTATTTGACCGGAGGATTAACAACCCACCTTTAGCTCTACCTATAGGGGAGGGTAATGTTGGTAAATCATAGGAGGTGAACCCTTCAAAATATACTTGGTCAGTACTCCAAGTTTCGTGTATACAGATAATATCATATTTATTGATAAAATCTGCCCAACCAAGTAAATCCTTATTTGCCAGTCCGGCTATAGTCCAGGTAACAATAGTATAGCCGTTTACTGTCAAATTCCCTACATTGTCATCAAGGTAATCACATATACTAACATCCTCTTCACTAACAAATGAGAGCATTACAGGTGAATTTATAACATTTACTGGCAGATTCGCTGTATAATCAGCAGGGTGATCACATAAACAGGCTACCTCCTCACTGATAAATGGGTGTATTACAGATGGATTTGTAATATTTGGTTGGAATTAGGCATAGTTAATAATGGCTTAACAGCATTAAATACACTGACTCCTGTCATCTCTTCTTCCATCGACCCAACTCCATTGTGTGTAACCTACATTTTGGGAGACGGACAATACTAAGTCAGTCATTTTCGAGGAGTGTACTAAGGGCTTAGAATCTATTAGACACTGATAATGCATATAGTTTTTATTTATTTATTTAAAAGAGTTTTATATAGCGCTGGCTAGACCCGAAGGTATCAGAGCGCTTTACATGAGAATCAACAATGTAACAGAAAAGGTTAAACAATTACAAAATACATAAAAAAAATAGGCAATACAATTAGGAGAGGAGAGAAAGGAGAGAGAAGAGTACACAGAAAAACATTGGAGTCATGATATGATGGTACAACCGCTCTTTCCAGAGTGTTCCTAGCCCAATTGGGGCTCCTAAAATTAATAATAATGCAATCACCTTGTAAGTTCTTATTTAGGGTATCTAATCCGGCTTACTCTTAGAGTATCTGGTCAGCACAGCCCACTAGGTAACCACCGTTGTTGTTTAGCCAATGGACCACTATGTTTTTTAAAGTATGATCTGATTCCTTTTGGTCCGAGATACATTCGCTAGAACCGTCACATATGGGCAGCATTCGGGGGGTACATTTATACAGATGCCAGTACCTCCCTTAGGGGTCCTCTTCTCATATTGCTTATTCAAATTCATAGTCATCTGGGTTCTCTCTGTCCTGTCTCCTCCAGTATAGCATGGCTGATTATTCATGGTCTCATTCTGATTAGGATGATTTGGGACCACAATGGGGCCATTTTCGTTCCCTAAGGGTATTCTACCCTGGCCCCCACCATCCCCATTACTGGCAGCTAGTGTACTAGTTACCACCTTGGCTTTAGTTATGTACCCTGTGGAAATTGGTCAATATGACCCTTCAGTATCCCATTCGTCTCCACCCGGATATTTCCATCAATATACTTTAGTATATTACATAACTTAACTATTTCTCCATTCAATGTGTCTAATTTGTTATGGCGTGGCTTAAGTGATTCCTCCAGTTTTTGGGTTAAAAGGGCTATAATCTGGGTAGCTTGTAAATCCGTCAAAAGTCCTTGTTCAAAGGGATCTTCATGAATATCAACTATCGTATTCTGTAATGGGCCTTTCTTATTTTTACTATTAGTCCCTGTTTTTATTTGACTTTTTTTTACAGCCCCTTTTCTTTTAGGGGTAGGTGATCCACTAGGCTAATGTAATTGTGGTGCATCAGTCTGCAAGTGTAGATCTATACCAGGACTCCCTATACTCTCTATTGTCAATGAGGTGCCTTGTTGCTTATTACAGAGAGCATCCTCAACTTCTTGCTGATTTATCCCACTACCTACCCCAACCACGTCTTCCATCTTGCTGATTTATCCCACTACCCACCCCAACCACGTCTTACATCACTATGCCCACTCCTAATGAAATACGACGTTCCGCCCTATCAATTTCAACATTATTTGCGCTAACCACGCACACTAGGTAAGAGTCAATGGTGGCAAATGGGGGGTCAACTACGAGTTGTTGTAACTTTTGTTGCTTACACTTCGCCATTCTCGTTTTTATTATACAGCTTTGATAATAAAAGCTGTATCAATACAGTGAAAAGTGCTAAATGCAAGTTACAAAATGTTGATAAATACCAAATGGAGAAATAATACCTTAATGGTACAGACCGTAACCTTAAAGTACAAGGTGCAAAATGCAAAAGTGCAAAGTGCCAATAAAAACGGAAAGGCAAAGTACCGAATACCAAATACGTTAATTTGTAGGGGGAGGTGGGGGGAGGGAGGGAGAATACCGAGTACCAAGTACAATAAAAAAGAGCTAGGTACGATAAATCGATGACCCTCGAGATGGAGAGGACATTTGGATAAAATTGAAGTTAAACAACAGATTAAACAAGGGTAATCACCAGGAAATATTGATAATAAGAATCGATACAAAACATGAAACAAGCATTTACAATGCAATGGTTTCGCCTTTGGAAAAGTTAGAGTTATTGGCATTGTAAATGACAAAATTTGTATTTATGTGTTGGTTTTGAAAACAGATAAATAAATGGCGTTGTCATTTACATTGCCATTAGCTTAATCTCTGCAGTCACTCTGCACTCTCTAGCACTCCCTACTCACTCTGCACTCTCTAGCACTCCCTACGCACTCTGCACTCCCTACGCACTCTGCACTCCCTACGCACTCTGCACTCCCTACGCACTCTGCACTCCCTACGCCCTATGCACGCCCTATGCACTCCCTATGCCCTATGCACGCCCTATGCACTCCCTATGTCCTATGCACTCCCTATGCCCTATGCACTCCCTATGCCCTATGCACTCCCTATGCCCTATGCACTCCCTATGCCTTATGCACTCTGCATTCTGCACTCCCTATGCACTCGGCACTCTGCACTCCCTAGGCACTCTGCACTCCCTAGGCACTCTGCACTCCCTAGGCACTCTGCACTCCCTAGGCACTCTGCACTCCCTAGGCACTCTGCACTCCCTAGGCACTCTGCACTCCCTAGGCACTCTGCACTCTCTAGGCACTCTGCACTCCCTAGGCACTCTACACTCCCTAGGCACTCTACACTCCCTAGGCACTCTACACTCCCTAGGCACTCTGCACTCCCTAGGCACTCTGCACTCCCTAGGCACTCTGCACTCCCTATGCACTCTGCACTCCCTATGCACAGAGTGCACTCCCTATGCACAGAGTGCACTCCCTATGCACAGAGTGCACTCCCTATGCACAGAGTGCACTCCCTATTCACTCTGCACTCCCTATTCACTCTGCACTCCCTATGCACTCTGCACTCCCTATGCACTCTGCACTCCCTATGCACTCTGCACTCCCTATGCACTCTGCACTCCCTATGCACTATGCACTCCCTATGCACTATGCACTCCCTATGCCCAATGCACTCCCTATGCCCTCTGCACTCCCTATGCCCTCTGCACTCCCTATGCACTCTGCACTCCCTATGCACTCTGCACTCCCTATGCACTCTGCACTCCCTATGCACCCCCTATGTACTCTGCACTCTGCACTCCCTATGCACTCTGCACTCCCTATGCCCTATGCACTCCCTATGCACTCTGCACCCCCTATGCACTCCCTATGCACTCTGCACTCCCTATGCACTCTGCACTCCCTATGCACTCTGCACTCCCAATGCACTCTGCACTCCCTATGCACTCTGCACTCCCTATGCACTCTGCACTCTAACACTCCCTACGCACTCTGCACTCCCTACGCACTCTGCAGGAGAGCTCGCCTGCAGCTGGAACCTTAGTGAGAGGTGCCGATGGTCACAGGAGAGCTCGCCTGCAGCTGGGACCTCAGTGAGAGGTGCTGAGGGTCCCAGGAGAGCTCGTCTGCAGCTGGGACCTCAGTGAGCGCTGGCAGTGACCGAGGGTGTGAGGAACTGAGGGAGGTGCCGAGGGTCACAGGAGAGCTCGTCTGCAGCTGGGACCTCAGTGAGCGCTGGCAGTGACCGAGGGTGTGAGGAACTGAGAGAGGTGCCGAGGGTCCCAGGAGAGCTCGTCTGCAGCTGGGACCTCAGTGAGCGCTGGCAGTGACCGAGGGTGTGAGGAACTGAGAGAGGTGCCGAGGGTCACAGGAGAGCTCGTCTGCAGCTGGGACCTCAGTGAGCGCTGGCAGTGACCGAGGGTGTGAGGAACTGAGAGAGGTGCCGAGGGTCACAGGAGAGCTCGCCTGCAGCTGGGACCTTAGTGAGAGGTGCTGATGGTCACAGGAGAGCACGCCTGCAGCTGGGACCTCAGTGAGAGGTGCCGAGGGTCCCAGGAGAGCTCGTCTGCGGCTGGGACCTCAGTGAGCGCTGGCAGTGACCGAGGGTGTGAGGAACTGAGAGAGGTGCCGAGGGTCACAGGAGAGCTCGTCTGCAGCTGGGACCTCAGTGAGCGCTGGCAGTGACCGAGGGTGTGAGGAACTGAGAGAGGTGCCGAGGGTCACAGGAGACCTCAGTGAGGGCTACAGTGATCAAGAAAAGGGTTCATTACTTGGTCTTGGAGTGACAGAGGGCCGAGGGAGAGGGTTCCTTCCCGGGACTGATGGAGAAGGATGGAGTTCACAGGGGACCTCACCTGAGTTGGGACCTCAGTGAGGGCCACAGTGACCGAGGGTAGTGAGGAACTGAGAGAGGTGCCGAGGGTCACTCACAGGAGAGCTCGCCTGCAGCTGGGACCTCAGTGAGAGCTGGGACCTCAGTGAGAGGTGCAGAGGGTCACAGGAGAGCTCGTCTGCAGCTGGGACCTCAGTGACGGCCCGCAGTGACCCAAGCAGGCCTGGAGGAGAGGGCTCAGTGCCCAGGACTAGACTAGGACAGGAGGTGACTGGAGGGTAAGTATTAATAATAGAAAAAGAGAGTACCCTGCCTCAAGATATGTAGGCCCTAACTATGGGGTCCTGACTGATATGTGTGGAGGGGTGATTAACCAAGGGGTTGACAGGACATAGAATAATCACATGGTCGAATCAAGAGGACTAAACAGTTCAATTTTAAGGAAATATATTTTTTATTTTTATTCGTTTTCTGATACTAAGAGTTAAAAAACTTTTTTTTAGGGAGCCATATATATTTTTTTTGGGATATATCATAAGTGCATATAAATCATAAATCAAACAGACAGATATGGAAACAATAATGTCACAGAAATTCGTCCTACCCAGTAACAGCCTAAATTCACACGCACATAATCATTCACTTCATCCCTATTCACACTCTCTCTCCTAATTTCAAACACCAATCGCTCTATCATTCATTCTACTTTTCCTTGCAGTTATGGCACATAGATGGTCAAGTAGGGATGTTCATCCGGGTGGTTGGTTTTTGCTACGGGTCCTGTTGTAATGAGGACAGTAACAGTGTTCCAGGAGACATACGCCGACGCGTGTTTCGGTGACCGGCCAATGAGGCCGCACCTTCGTCAGGGCAAGGGGCAGTATACTGGGGCGGGCACACAGGTAAAAACTCTGCAATATAGAGAGCAGAACAAAATACATTTTTACTATTCTGTTTAGTCATGTACATATTCAGAATAATGATCTTTTTTTTAAAAAGTTACAACAACCAGTTTTCATCCACATAGATTATTTCATTTTTCAAATGTTTAGAAAAGCATACTTCCGATATTTCAATCAATTGCTTTTTCAGTCTAAACAGTTTTGGAGCAAAGCTCCTACATTTGGCCAGTGATCGCTATGCCATGTCAACCCTCTTAAGACACTCCCCTCCTGGGGGCATACGGAGAGCGGGAGGAGGGGGGGGGGCAGGGGCGGGAACGAAGACACGGAGAGCGGGAGGGGGGCGGGAACGGGCACACGGAGAGCGGGAGGGGGGGCAGGGGCGGGAACGAACACACGGAGAGCGAGAGAAGGGGCAGGGGCGGGAACGGGCAC
The DNA here is from genome assembly GCF_964263255.1 of Lissotriton vulgaris. NCBI lineage: Eukaryota > Metazoa > Chordata > Amphibia > Caudata > Salamandridae > Lissotriton > Lissotriton vulgaris. The sequence goes on from NC_141694.1 coordinate 497,400,239, forward strand.
ATGGAAAGTGGGAGGGGGGGGGGGGTCAGGAACGGAATAAATATTAAAAAATGCTGCTTACCTGATCAGCGGCCTCAGTGCACAGCCCACCCCTGCAGAAGACACGGTCGAAATGGAGAAAACATGAGGAGACCAAAAAAAAAAAATGCACACACCCACCACCGCGATGACGATCGGAAAGGGGTGGAGAGGGAAAAAATCACGGGAACGCTCACGAATCTGGTCCGGCCATGACAGACAGATCTCTGTTCCAATGGCTAGCCTCCATTTATGGAGCTAGCCAATGGAACAGAGGGCGGGACTAAGCAGTACACTGTAGAGACATAAGATTTCTCCTGGGGCGGAGCTCAAGCTCCGTGCCCCAGGCGAAACCTAAAAACAATACACTACACATAAATGGGTTTAAGCCCTCTTAAACTGAACCAACCTTAGAACCTATTTATGACTGCTCCAAATACCACTGTATAACACAGGCTACTTACAGACCCTCCCGACTGCAAATCATATAAAGTCACACAGTCTTGGTAGCCGTGTGCAGTAATACAAAGGGAGCGTTCTTTGTCTTGATTGCTCACTGCCTTGCTGTTCGGGCTGAAATGGTAATGATGATCACCCAGCTGGAGTTCAATCCACAAGGCGGGAGGCAGAACTTGGACCCCCAAGTCAAAAAACTAAAAGTGGTGGCCTAGCCCAGCCTCTTTCTGGCTCTGACGGGTGCAGACATGCCCGCGCCGCGGGCGGAGAGGCAGCGATTTATAGCACCATGGAAACGTCTCCCCCCTCACCTTCGTCAGCGGGAATACCTCGCGTTGCACCCTGGGACTTGCAGTCCTACCAGGGTGAGTAACGGCCCAAACAAGGAACGGGTGATGGCAGCTAGCAGAAAAATCACCCTGGGCTTAGGTTCCAGCCAGGGTGTGTTCAGCAGGAATTAGTACCCTCAGCAAATGGCCCAGCCGAGCCCCGCCATGCACACAGTCAGTTTTTGGTACCGCTATACATTGTTTATTTTATTCAAGTCTATTGCTGTGTGTCCAAGGTTCTCTTCAGTGTCCACATGAAGATCACCCTTCACATTGCCACTGTGGGGGTCGCACTGCAAGATAACCATCAACTTCTGTGAGGTGTATGTTGCCACGGTTATGCCTGTCCCGGGGGGACATCGAGATAGGCAGAGAGGCCCTCATGCATCACTGTAGCTTGTGCTTCATCACATGCATGCAAAACATCGATTGCTGCGCCAAAGATGTACCACGATTATGACAAGACACAGCGACTGGTGACACACTGTTCTACAACTTTGTTTCTCTCTCCTCTGTTTAACGTATTGCTTTGCTGTTGGGCACAACAATCTGTTAGTACACATCTACAACCCCAACCTGTGCCACTCCTCCCTTGTACCTCACCCTTATCATAGTATCTGAAATACAGGCTGTGTCAAAGAACAGGATTTAATGGCAGCTCTGCTCTATAGTTCCAGCACAGTTCTACAAAGTTATGAGCACTTTCTGATCAGCGCCAAACAGAGAGTGGGGCTGTAGGGTTCCCAACCATCTGCAGTGAGTGATCTCCATACCGAGCCACTTTCATTGAAGGCACTCATCACTGCACTGCATCTGCACTGCTCTTGCAAATCTCTGTCCTTGCAGCGTGCACTTCCACTGCCCCAAGGCTGAAAAAGGGAAAACAGAAAAGGCACCAAGAAGCTTATCTTTCTCTGAGGCGAAGTGACTGAGGGGGTTCATGTGTACCATTAACCCATTTATTTCCAAGGGCAGTGTTTAATTTTCTTCCACAGAAGTCCACACATTTCTTCATCTTTAAATCATCAACAACGCACCCTACACTGGGAGTTCCCAGGGGCTGGTTTCAGGAATGTTTTCCTTCATATATTGAAACTGATCAATTCTAGACACCCTTGTTGCCAATGCTATTTCCTAAAGTGCATTATTGGGATGGTGTAAATCCAAATGTATTCCCTGTGCTCAATGGTCAGCCTCCAGGCGATACAATGGTTGTTATAATATGCCATAGCCCCTGTGGCACATACAATGCCTTTGAGGGATGGGACAGCCTGTCCTGGTCACTTTCTTATAGGTCACACAAATTACCTAGGTAATTAATTCCTACCACACCCAAGAAACCTAAGAGAGCAGCCCTACAATGCTGCACACTCCACCATTGGTAGTGGACGTGTGGAAGGAAACGTTCACTAAGAGGCCCTCTGTTCTTCGCAATGTACCACTCGAGGAGGTGGCACTTTCACATACCAATTATCCCATTTTTGCTCAGAGATTATAGCGCATACCTGAAAATGTAAATATAGAAAAGAGTCTGCAAGTAGTCTGAATGAACAGAACCCTGTTAAGACACATGGTCAGAAAGATAAGTTAGAAGCATTGTAAATATGCGAAGCCCAACTGAAAAGAAACAGCGTTCAAAAACTGCCCCTGAATGTTACTAAAACTAGAAAAATAGAAATAGTAAAAACGTATTTCGAACACGGTGTTAAAAACAGTAAAAAGATCGTAGATCGTTCATTCCGGGTTCACTACGGGTTCCAGGGGAGTGGGGATACTCCTGCGTAAAGGCTGTCCATAAGTGATAGAAAAGACCTGGACGGACGTGCAGGGCAGGTATGCAGCGGCCACGGGTCTCTGGGAAGGGAAAGTAGTCAATGTGGTGTCGGTATATGCCCCTCCCGGCTAGCAGCACCCAACCTTGCAAAAGATAGGGACGCTGGTATTGGCTCTGCCGGCGGGCTCCTTGATACTAGGGGGGACTTCAAACTCACTATGGACGGCCTCCGAGATAGACTTCCGCCTAGACCAGACCCACCGCAGGGTTCCCAACTCCAGGGGTTTGCTGATGGTCTGGGGGTTGTGGATGTATGGAGATGGTCGCACTGTAGAAAATAAAAACCTTCACAGGGATCCCACTGATACTTTGTCCTTTTAAACCAACAAAGATGAAATTGGCACTTTGATATTTGGGGCACTTAAAAATGAATATCCTATAATTTCGTTGCATAATAGTCATCCTCAGAATGTTCTCCACAAATCCCAGAGATTTGGGCATCAGAAATATAATTTATACGCTTATAAAAATGAGTTTTTTACACCTGTGCAGAGTGAAATTTCATATGCAAATATCCTCATTATGTGGTACAACACAACTTAAATTTAATTTTAATGCTAGGAGGTCACAGTATGAGTATTAAGCTTTATAAATATTAAAAAAATGAATTTAAAAACACATATTTTTAGGACTTTTTCCATAATTACCTTTTTTTTAATAAACCAATCATTTTGATAATTCCACATAGGAAAAGCAAGCTGCATCTCTTGCCTATTATATTTAGACACATTCATTCATAAGCCTAAGCACAGAAGCCCAAGTTGAAACATGAAACATTTTGCGCCACTTTCTTTTTTAAAAAAGGAAAGTCATTATTTAAAACCAGAATCACGGATATGCTTATGTAAAAAGGCTTTAGAAAAGGAAATCCTTACTTTAAATGTTTTCCTGTTATCCAAAATAATGAACCTGATTTTTGTAACTTTTTAAAACAGCTGTCTGAAATGCAGGGTTTTACACCATGTTCTGTAGTGACAAAATCCTGGCTGAGTCAACATTTCTGTCTCTCCGTGGCCTACAATCAAAACTGCAGCTGCTGCTAAGCGGCAGTTAAAACACAGCTTTTGTGACAGTCTATTTAAAACTGAAGCATTTCTAGTTCTATGTGTGTAGTTCAGCAACATCCAATTTAATCAGATGATGGGTTTGCCTGTTTATATCTAATACAATGTATCCAAGGAAAATGTTTTATAATTATTTATTTATTGCAAAACACACAATTTCGTTTTTGAGGCCTATTTTATTCCTATTGAATGTGAATTCTAATTTTATCTTTTAAGCATTAGCAGTTTGTACATGTGCATAGTTGCTTACTCTTATCAATTTAATAGTAACATGCAGTTATTTAGCATATCATATGGTTCATTTCTGGATTTTTGATCAATTCTTATTTAATATTAATTAAATGACATTTTGCAGAGCTCATTCCAGACATATACAGAAGGGGTCATACACTCAGAATCACATAATACAGCACGCTTAAGGCTAGCAATCCTTACACAAAGAGCGCAATCGCTATTTACTAACAGAAGTATCACTAATGTGAAAACCACAAACCACAGACATTTAAACACACATTTAACCCACAGATCAACACTTAAGACAGAAACAAAGGACAGCCCACAGACTGTTCTTAAACCAAACCATTTGTAAATACTAGTTGTAAGTCATATTTACAAGAAGAGCTTCTTAATAGTATTCCAAAACACTGCCAAAAAAACAGCGCAACAAACTACAAAAAACACTCAATTCACTAGGTATGTCTGGCAGAACACCAAAAAATCGCTCTGCATATCTCCATTTATAAACATGCGCAGAAAAGGATCCTTGTTTGTATTATGTCCATATTTGAATTCCATGGGGATGCAGAACCACCAGGGAAGAAATATGTTTTTATACCTAAACCTATTTAGGTATTCCCTCAAGGGAGTCGGCTAATTAACTTCACATCTCACTATGGTACATCCAAAAAGCAACACATTCTTCGATTTGTGCTTGAAACAGGCATGCCAAAAATAGTGCAAAATATGCAGTATTATAATCAAAGTAGCGCTTAAGGTACACTTCGTACGTTGCGCCGTTCAAACAAATTCAAACAGAGAAAAATCTCCTCATTACCGGCCTACATAAATTGCAATTTACATATTACATACAAACTAATCAAAAGTTGGCCAACGCAAATCTAAGCCACAGTAAGTGATATTAAACTACCTTACCAATCCAAGGCATCAAAACCAACAGCAAGTGCCGCAGAACGACTCTTACCAATCAAATGGTTGTCCAAATTCTAACTGCCAAGTTCTAAATGACCTAACGGTCGTTTTTTAGAATACTCACGCCAAAAAGGTTCTCAAGCAGGAGTGACATCATGTGGAGTATCAAAATCAGGAAGACCAGAAATATACTAGGCTGCAGAGACAGAGAATACCCAGAATCTCCGTGCACAGAGTACCTCCTTAGTAGAGTCCTGTCCTGTCCTCCACAGTAGATTTCTGTCTCCTGACAAGATCACTCCTTAGATAGCCACTTCTCTGATGAGGTCCACGTTGGAGCGCCATTTGTAGAAAATAAAAACCTTCTCAGGGTTCCCACTGATACTTGGTCCTTTTAAACCAACAAAGAAGAAATTGGCGCAGAAGCTGAAATATAAAAAGAATAAATGTATTCACCTTAGATGAGGGAGACTGCGTCACACAGAAGCCTTAGCAACTGAATGAGGCAGTCTAAGGAGTACAGAAAACAGGGGTCTTATATATGCTTAGGGTTACATAGTCCGCATAAGACCAAGGGGCAGTCCTGGCTCATGTAAGCATGCAAAATGCCTAAGATGGGCATGCACGATCTGCTTGCTCAACAAAGTGGGAGGAGAGTTACTTCTCCATACAGCAGCAAAAATAGCCTGAAAGTTATACTAGAGAAGCAGGTACATTCTACTAGCTATGCCTTTCTGAGCATGTGCGAAGGTGGAAGATGCTAAATATAGTTCATTTCTAGGCAGATTACAAGAGCAGTCAACACTGAGGGAGGACAGAGCACATGGTGAGCATGTGGCAGCCCATGGCAAACAAGATGGCTGCCAGAATTACAAAATGGCTTTCAGCTCATGCTAACAAATCCCTGCAATATTTAACAGCACCCTCAACACACACACTACACACACCAGTCGGAAGTTCATGGCAGTCAATCCCGGCTTGACTATTTGTTCACACATGCACAAGTCATACGTGATTTCGTGGAGCCTAGGACTTTGGCATGTGTTATATTTGACCACTCCCCTATGGTGGCGATCTTTGGAGTACGGCAAATCAGACGTCTTGGCACAATTAGAATTCAGCCGTGGGTATTGAAGATACCCAACATCAGGGAGGGCCTCCGGCAAGACACAGACTTTTATTTTGAAGAAAACGTGGGGTCGGTCGGGCCAGCGGTCACACTCTGGGGGGCACATGGCGCGGTGATTAAAGGGAGGGCATTGTCACTGATGGTGGGCCACAAAACTGAGCGCAACAAGAGAGTGATCGACTTAGAAATGGACATTCTACACTTGGAGAGGGCCCTCGCCCAGGACCCGAATCCGGATACACAACGCCGTATGGGCATAAAGAGACACGACTATAAACAACTTATGCCTGAGGACGCTACCTTGAGTTTCCTGGCCACATGGCACGGTATAAATGAGCAGGGCGAACGCACGGGTAAGCTCCTTGCGTGGCTGGAACGCAAGGAACAGGTAGCAAGATGGGTAAGAGCGATAGCGTGCCAAAATGGCGCGTTGATCACGGACATCCAGGGGATTGCCGACGCGTTTGCCGCTCATTTCAAGGATGTCTATCTGGCCTCGCAGTCCTCGTGGGCGGCAGACCTGCTGGCTACTATTGAAGTGGCGAGCATCTCGCCTTAAGATAGGGAGAGCCTCGACGTGGATCTCTCGGCGGAAGAGGTCCAAAAGGCAATATCGGACGTCCGATCAGGTAAAGCGATGGGTCCAAATGGTATGCCCATCGAACTTCTTAAACCGATGGCTGTGAAGTTGGCGGCCCACTTGTTGAATTTATATAATGAATGCTATGAGTCGGGCCTGCTACCAATCGATATCCGTAATGTAGCCATCGTTGTGATTCATAAACCCGGCAAACCGGCGGAGGAGTGCAAATTGTGCCACCCTATCATGCTGTTGCCGGTGGAGGCGAAAATCCTTGCCAAGCTTGTGGCCAAACGTTTACACCCATACCTGCCCGATTTGATCCATTCAGATCAGTTGGGCTTCATTCCTGGTAGGAATACAGCTAGGAACCTCTATCGCGTCAACGAGGTGGGATCGGCACGACTGAGGAAGAAGCAATCTTATTGTCGCTTGATGCCACTATGACGTTTGACACAATGGAATGGGACTACCTCTTCGCGGTCCTTGCCGGTATGGGGTTTGGTCCCAAGCTGCTTGGGTGGATCAGGTTGTTATACGAGCAAAACAAGGCTCATGTCCTGGTTAATAACCAATGCTCCGCCCGTTTTCTCCTTCAGCGGGGCACAAGACAATGGTGCCCACTATCGCCGCTCCTCTTTGCCTTGGTGTTGGAACCCTTGGCAGTCTGGATGATGAGTGACCTCGAAATCAGGGGCCTCAAATGGACTCATGACCACGAGGAAACGGCATATCACTATGCGGACAATATTTTATTGTTTTTGGCCTCGCCGGCAGGTTCTCTGCGTCGGGCGCTTCATATTTTCCACATATTTGGGGCACACTCGGGATACCGGATCATCTGGCCCAAATCGCAAATGTACGCCCTCTGGGGTGCACCCCCATCTAGCACTAGAGGTTATGACATCCCAGTTGTGAATCAGGGCTTTAGCTACTTGGGCAATTTTCTCACTCCCGATGTGAATCTTTTCTATGAACGGAATCTCAAGAAGCACCTGCAACGTCTGAGGTCGAATGTCATGCATTGGAGGTCATTGTCCCTGATCCTGTTGGGACATGCCTCCTTGTTTAAAATGCTCGCTCTCCCGTGCTTTCTTTATGCCCTGGAAAACGCTCACCATCCGATCCCGGACTCCTACTTCTCGCAAATTGAATGGGTGGTGCAGGGGTTGCTCTGGGCAGTCGGCCCCCAAGGATCGCCGTAAATAAACTCACCATGGGTAGTATTAGGGGAGTATAGGTTTGCCAGATCTATGCCTTTACTACCAGGGGTCGCAGCTGACAGCCATCAACAGATGGGCGTTCGGTCCACACGACAACCCTAATTTCCGGACAGACGAATGACTGATGGGGAAGGGGGTATACAACAGAGCACTCTATACGAACCATCTTAGACTGCAGTTGACCACCACCACGGCTCACACGGTGGAGGTATGGCACACAGTCCAGCGTAAGCTGGGGTGGCATAACCGCCTTACTGAGGCTACTCTGTTATGGGAACCAGATATATTATGTCACCTTAGTGCATGCCCGGAGTCTGACAAGTGGGACTTGATTGGGATTTCCAGGGTTTGGGACCTCTGGAAAAAGGGTAAAAAGGCCACTTTGTAGACCTACAAACGAAATACCACCTCACCCCCTCTGAGACCTTTAGATATTTACAAATTAGCCACGCTATTGACTCAGCCCTCCCCGGGGATGCTCTCCTCCCAGAATACTCTCCCTTGGAGGATCGACTGTTGTTAGATCCCATGGACCGCAAAGCTATACCCCTTACGTACAAAATTGAGTAAACAACTGGACTGACCCGATGCTGAAATTACGGCGGTACTGGCAGCCCGACTTGGGGGAGTTGGAGGACGATGAATGGCGGGAGGCGCTCGCTTCCCCTAGGGAGTTGGCGATTCCACTGAGACTCCGACTGGTTCAGCTCAAGGTACTCCGTATGAATTTCTCCAACAGTGGAACTGAGAAGGGAGAGACGAACACTGATGGATCTACGGGATGGGGCGGCAGGGACCTTATCACCGGGCGGCCACCATTAGAACTCCACAATGCAGATAACACACACCTGTTCTCTATTGTTTCTTACCACTGTAAAGATGTAACCGATGTTATGACTGCTATGGTACTGGGCGAGAAAATGTGTTCAGTATCCTCTTACTCTGTATAATTGGTTAAGTATCCTCTCGATTTATCTGCCTTGCCACTGATAACTCTGCAATGCCTGAAATAATGTTGTTTGTTATCAATAAAAATTGTTAAAAAACACCAAACAGTAAAAAGAGTACTTTCTAAGGAGCAATTCCGATGTGGTCAGAAAGCAACTGAATGAAATGGTTCCCACTGACAGAGCTTTAACAAATTAGAAATCGTATTTTATTTTTAGAATGGTCCTTGAAATGTTTAATTTTCGGTCATACAATGTTCTGCTATGTCCGCTCATGACAAAAACGGCTCGAATCTACAACAGCAACAAAATTATGCTTTTGTATCTCATTCATCTTGGTAAAATTATTAAACTTAAACATTCTACAAGCGTTTCAAGATAAGACTATATACCTTATAACTGTAGTGTTTACATATGTGTTTCCAATCCCAACAACAACCTTCCAATTTATCCGGGTACAGCTAGCTAGATGAACATACGGCACACACATTATTCGCTTTTATTATTTGGTATTATAAGCCCACCGGTTTAGAGGATGTTTCACGCTGTTAAGTACTTACGATGGTGCGATATCCAGGTGATTTATGTTGTATCCTGACATACTGAATCCTCCAAGTGTTGTTGATAATGTTAGGAAAGTAACAGCCAGCGAATAGTTGCATCCTATGTAACCTGTGGCTACTAAAAAGATAGCTGGTCCGACCATTCCTGTGGGGAAACGGTTAGGAAAAATTAGATAAATGTTTTTCAAGTTTTTAATTGCCAAAAACCCAACATGTGCCTTTCGTGAAGGTAGCTGATATCAATATGCCAAAACCACAACACTTAAGCACAGGATTAGCGAGTTACAAAAGGAGATCATCAACATAGGCATTAAAAGTTAAGTTTATTCTGAAAGCAAGAACCCTCTTATTTAACACTCACCAAAGTCATCTGTGATTATCTAGAAAAAAGTGTGACCATCATGTCAACTATAAGCAAGTACACTCAACTTTACTTCAACACCTCAATCTAAAGAGTCACTCTTGTCAAGGTAATACATTGGTATGTCACATCCACTTTTAGTTGTAGGAAAAAGTACAAGTAACTTACCCAAACGACTGTACTCCTCATCTTGCTCCATTCAGACTGACTGTTAGCCCAGCTGCAAGGAAGGAAACTATAACATTTCTGTGCAGTGAACTGAATCTGGGCACTATTAGTTTATAGAGCAGCTAAGTTCTGTCTAGTGATATGTCAACCAGCTCTCTGTATCTCAGACTTTATCAATGGTGAGACCAACTTCCAGAGCATAAGGAGTAAAACACAAGATGGAGAGAGACCTCCAGCCATTTAGACGAATATAAATAATCCAGAACAGAAGCCTAGACTCTGCTCTTCCAAGGGAACTAATTTGATTGCCCCACACTTCCAGACATATTTAGATCTTTAAAAACAGTTCAAGGAGGACTGGATGAGAGTGAGGAGGGAAGAAGTAAAAAGAAGGGCAATGAGATAAACTGGCCGATCGGAGAGAGAAACCCTACATGACAGATGGTTGATACTTTTGCCTTTCTGTGGTGCAGAATCTATCCCTTTCAGTTCTATATTTTTTGAAGCCACAAAATCATAGCGGAATCCCACTCTTTCTTTGAAGGAATAGGAGGCAGTACTCTAAAAATTGATGACAGCTCCCAAGAGATTATCGCAGGGGCCTTACTGGCAGTTCCACTGACCTAAGGGTGGCCACTTGCTTGTCAATAGTGTCTGTTAGCATTTCTGTCTCATCTCAGGATACAGTCAGTCCTTTTCCCCGAGGCTCTGTTGAAAACTTGGTCATTCATAGTCTAATCTACATGCCAAAATCAGGCAGAGACTCTAAGTCAGGATGAGACTATATAAGGTGGAGTGGCAGGAGGAAGCACATCTGGTACCTCCTGCGCTACTGGAGCTGTGGTGGAGGCTTGAATACAACGAGATGAAAGCAGACAAGACAGGGTCCAGAGCAGCAATTTGCATTATGAATTCCTTATGCTCGCTTATTGTCCCCATGCTGCCCATACATATGAAACCTTAAGCCCACAATGCCCACTGGCCCATTAAGGAGATAGCTAGCGGGGGACAAAGGGATGGTCTAGGGGGGAGAAGAAAGTGATAGGATGGGGGTTGTAAGGCTTCTCGGTCAAACTATCGAGATCTGCATGAATGTTGATGAATTTCAGGAAACACTACCCTAGAAGGAAGTCGAGAAATCCTAGATCGTCATATAGAAGGCATTGGCATTTTTCTGACTGTGCAAGCCTCGATCCAGAGACCAAAAAGTGATTTGAGAGAGATTCAATCCAGGTTCCAATCACTGAAAAGGCTATGTTTCTTTTGGTGGCACTAAACTTCATGTAATAAGGCTGCACATCTGTCGAGTAACTCAGGACCATAAACTGGGGCTAGTCATACAATCTCTGCCCAATGAAGCATCGGAACCGAAGTACCAGCAGCATGGAGAACATCTTGAGTGTTTAATGGAATACAGACTTCTTGTCTGACATCGTAGGTCTCATTTCGCACACACAAACTGGCCTGAGAGCTAAGCGTTTTGTCTGGTCGAAACTCAAGACATGGTCTCAGTATTAAGCCAATGTTGCTAAAAGGCCATTAAGCTACTAAAAGTTTAATCAGTGTATTTACACTGCTTTTATGTTCAAGGAAAAACTATGGTTACCAATAATTTATACACGGTCAACCATAGGAGACCACACTTTTAGCTATATTTGGAATGGGGCAGATGAGTGTCAACTCCCTGTAATTGGGTTATCTGTCTACCTAGGAAAGCATCTGCTGGAAATGGCTCTTTTTGCAGGGTTATCCCCAAACTTTTTGCTTATTCCTCCTATTTTCTCCTGACCGGTTGTTGTTGGTTTTAGGACTCTGGGCACTTTACCACTGCTAATCAGTGCTAAAGTGCATATGCGCTCTGTGTAAATTGTTATTATGATTGGTTATCCATGATTTGCATAGTTGATTTACCAATAAGTCGCTAGTAAAGTGCACTGGGTGTGCCAGGGCATGTAAATCAAATGCCATTAGTGAGACTGCTATGAAATAGAAATATTTGCCTATGCCTCCGAGCTAATTAGAGTACACACTGGTTCATGTACAAGTAAACCACAATTTATTAGTTTACCCAAAACAGTTTATGTTTTCAATTTATACTCAATTTACAAAAAAGAAATTCAGAAAAAACAGAACTAAGACCACTATCAACCTCATGTCTTAGCCATATACAATTTCAAAAACACTTTATACATATATACAGTGAACCAAACATATATTTGACATTTTGACAAAAAGTGACTTTTTACCATAAATAAATATCACCATGAATACATATATAGAACATGGACCGCATGACCTTGCACATTTGTGAATGAAAAGAACTTTTGCAAACACTTATGAAACACGGGGAGAAAAAAGAAGACAGTGTTTTCAAAAACAATTCAACTCCCACGACCTGAACAGGAAACAATCAATTAAATTTCAGGAACATTGCCCATTTCTGCGTCAATAACAAAGGCCAACTGACCAGTGAACAAGAAAAAGGGGGTGCCGACGCGTTTCGAATCCTGATTAGTGACTTGCAGGATTCTCGTCAGGGCAGTGTGAATCTAGTCCATGGGAACTGTTTAAAATAAAGAACAAAACAGAGTGTTTACTACAGAGCGAGTCCTCTAGCCACTACTCTCAGAACGACGCGAGTGACAGAATAAAGCGTACCTTGTGTTAATCCTGCCCACAGTCAGTCCTGTTTACATGGGAATGTCGTCTAGGCTTTATGGTTTACGCTGCAACAGAGTAATGAGTATGTCAAGTCCAGCGGGGGTAAAAAAGAGAAAACCCTATTTGGACATGGATGTTGAGCTGATGTTTGTTACCTGCGTTATTCTTGGAATCTTTGCCACTCTGTGCGATGTCTTAACCCACTTGAGGTTCTGCTCGTATAATTTCTGAAACAAGTGGACAGAGCGCGATTTAATGAACTGCTTACTTGCTGACACACTGGTAAACCACTGATGGTCATTACCATAACTAGTTCACTTACTTGGACACCGGTCCGCGGTGACCGCAGTAGTGGTTCTGATTCTGTAACCGTGTTTATCCAGACAGTGAGCCGCTTAGTGAATCTATGGGGGTAAGGAGAGGAACGTGTTAGCGCATTAATGCGCTGTTCTGTGTGCTTAAAATCTGCAATGGTGGCAGTTCCAATTATCGGCGGCTTCCATGCTTACCGCAAATGTTCATAAACCTCCGCTCAGTGTACTTGCTCCAGACCGGCAGACAAAGGGATGTGAATGTCCCTGGCAATCGCCGGTTTGTAAATCCCGGATCATGTGATTCGTAAGGGGCCAATCAGAATTGCGAACAAGTTATGATGCTTTCTGGGGCCTGTAGTTTCAGAAAGATAGTCCATTATTTTTAAGAAAAATTCAGATGCATTTTGGGACATGTAGTATCAAAAAACGGGGAAGTTGGTTATGCCCTGTTTATTTCGCTAAGACTATTCAGACCCTTATTGACGCTATCAAACTTGAGGATTAAATACGCCTCCTTGCGCAACAACATTGCGTCCACATCTTGAAAATGTTTGGGGTCAATCCATGCCAATGTGGTCCATTTAAAGTCATTCTCAGAATGGCCTTTACTGATGAAATGTTCCACCATGGGAGCAGTCAAGACTTTTTTCTTGAGACGGGATCGATGCTGGGTAATCCGAGCATTAATGGGCTGATTTGTTTTGCCTATATATACTCTGTTGCACGGGCAAACCACCGCATAGACGACATTGCGAGTTTTGCAATTAGTGAAGCATTCATGCTTCCATCTGATGCCATTATTCATGAATGTATCACCTTCTAATGTACTGGAACACGACACGCAATGGCCACATTTGTGGTGCCCGCATACTGGTTTCAGCTTCCACTGTGCGACAAGGTCACTTTTAGGTACTGGGATATGACTGTCCGCTTTGATCAAATGTTGCCCTATGCTTCTATTCTTACGCATAGCGAAGATGGGTTTAGAGAGGGGGTGCTCCAAAGTCTCAAGTAGGTGCCAATTCTTCCGAATTATATTCTTAAATTGGTTTGTGTGTTGGCCAAATGTTGTAACGCAAACCAATTGTTCCAAATCTTTCTTTTCTTTCTTTTTGAATAATGTCTCTCTTGGAGTGAATTTGGCCCTGTTTTTCGAATGTTTTAACAGTTTTTTTGGGTACCCTCTCTCTGCCATCTCACTGCAGAATCTCGTGGCGTGGCAGTCAAAATCACATAAATTGGTACAATTTCGCCTAATCCTCAATAATTGTCCGTAGGGCAAATTGTTTTTTAATGATTGAGGATGCGAACTAGTGTAGTGCAGAATTGTATTCCGGTCAGTTTCCTTCTTGTGCAAGGAGGTAGTCAACTTAGCTTCGCTGGTGCCTACAGTGACGTCAAGGAAAGTCATTTCTTTTGGACTGTAATTCAGCGTGAATTGAATATCTGGGTGCCTAGAGTTCAGCCACAGATGGAACTGCTCGAGTTCCGCCTGGCTCCCCTGATACAGGAGCCAGACGTCATCGATATATCTCAGCCACTGAGTAATATGGCCTGAGAAAGGGTTGTCATTCAAGACAAATCTCTCCTCATATTGTGCCATATACAGCACTGCCAGCTCCGGTGCATAGGGACAACCCATGGCTGTCCCTTTGACTTGAACAAAAAAGTTATTCTCAAACTTGAAATAGTTACTACGAAGAGTAATCTCAGCTAATGCCACAATGAAGTTGGTCGGCACCCGATGGGGTCTAGCCCTTTGTTCTAAATAGAGTTCAATGACCTCTAAAGCTTCATCCTGCGGTATTTGGGTGTAGAGCGCAGGATGAAGCTTTAGAGGTCATTGAACGAGAATACATTTTTTGTTCAAGTCAAAGGGACAGCCATGGGTTGTCCCTATGCACCGGAGCTGGCAGTGCTGTATATGGCACAATATGAGGAGAGATTTGTCTTGATTGACAACCCTTTCTCAGGCCATATTACTCAGTGGCTGAGATATATCGATGACGTCTGGCTCCTGTGGCAGGGGAGCCAGGCGGAACTCGAGCAGTTCCATCTGTGGCTGAACTCTAGGCACCCAGATATTCAATTCACGCTGAATTACAGTCCAAAAGAAATGACTTTCCTTGACGTCACTGTAGGCACCAGCGAAGCTAAGTTGACTACCTCCTTGCACAAGAAGGAAACTGACCGGAATACAATTCTGCACTACACTAGTTCGCATCCTCAATCATTAAAAAACTATTTGCCCTACGGACAATTATTGAGGATTAGGCGAAATTGTACCAATTTATGTGATTTTGACTGCCACGCCACGAGATTCTGCAGTGAGATGGCAGAGAGAGGGTACCCAAAAAAACTGTTAAAACATTCGAAAAACAGGGCCAAATTCACTCCAAGAGAGACATTATTCAAAAAGAAAGAAAAGAAAGATTTGGAACAATTGGTTTGCGTTACAACATTTGGCCAACACACAAACCAATTTAAGAATATAATTCGGAAGAATTGGCACCTACTTGAGACTTTGGAGCACCCCCTCTCTAAACCCATCTTCGCTATGCGTAAGAATAGAAGCATAGGGCAACATTTGATCAAAGCGGACAGTCATATCCCAGTACCTAAAAGTGACCTTGTCGCACAGTGGAAGCTGAAACCAGTATGCGGGCACCACAAATGTGGCAATTGCGTGTCGTGTTCCAGTACATTAGAAGGTGATACATTCATGAATAATGGCATCAGATGGAAGCATGAATGCTTCACTAATTGCAAAACTCGCAATGTCGTCTATGCGGTGGTTTGCCCGTGCAACAGAGTATATATAGGCAAAACAAATCAGCCCATTAATGCTCGGATTACCCAGCATCGATCCCGTCTCAAGAAAAAAGTCTTGACTGCTCCCATGGTGGAACATTTCATCAGTAACGGCCATTCTGAGAATGACTTTAAATGGACCACATTGGCATGGATTGACCCCAAACATTTTCAAGATGTGGACGCAATGTTGTTGCGCAAGGAGGCGTATTTAATCCTCAAGTTTGATAGCGTCAATAAGGGTCTGAATAGTCTTAGCGAAATAAACAGGGCATAACCAACTTCCCCGTTTTTTGATACTACATGTCCCAAAATGCATCTGATTTTTTCTTAAAAATAATGGACTATCTTTCTGAAACTACAGGCCCCAGAAAGCATCATAACTTGTTCGCAATTCTGATTGGCCCCTTACGAATCACATGATCCGGGATTTCCAAACCGGCGATTGCCAGGGACATTCACATCCCTTTGTCTGCCGGTCTGGAGCAAGTACACTGAGCGGAGGTTTATGAACATTTGCGGTAAGCATGGAAGCCGCCGATAATTGGAACTGCCACCATTGCAGATTTTAAGCACACAGAACAGCGCATTAATGCGCTAACACGTTCCTCTCCTTACCCCCATAGATTCACTAAGCGGCTCACTGTCTGGATAAATACGGTTACAGAATCAGAACCACTACTGCGGTCACCGCGGACCGGTGTCCAAGTAAGTGAACTAGTTATGATAATGACCATCAGCGGTTTACCAGTGTGTCAGCAAGTAAGCAGTTCATTAAATCGCGCTCTGTCCACTTGTTTCAGAAATTATACGAGCAGAACCTCAAGTGGGTTAAGACATCGCACAGAGTGGCAAAGATTCCAAGAATAACGCAGGTAACAAACATCAGCTCAACATCCATGTCCAAATAGGGTTTTCTCTTTTTTACCCCCGCTGGACTTGACATACTCATTACTCTGTTGCAGCGTAAACCATAAAGCCTAGACGACATTCCCATGTAAACAGGACTGACTGTGGGCAGGATTAACACAAGGTACGCTTTATTCTGTCACTCGCGTCGTTCTGAGAGTAGTGGCTAGAGGACTCGCTCTGTAGTAAACACTCTGTTTTGTTCTTTATTTTAAACAGTTCCCATGGACTAGATTCACACTGTCCTGACGAGAATCCTGCAAGTCACTAATCAGGATTCGAAACGCGTCGGCACCCCCTTTTTCTTGTTCACTGGCCAGTTGGCCTTTGTTATTGACGCAGAAATGGGCAATGTTCCTGAAATTTAATTGATTGTTTCCTGTTCAGGTCGTGGGAGTTGAATTGTTTTTGAAAACACTGTCTTCTTTTTTCTCCCCGTGTTTCATAAGTGTTTGCAAAAGTTCTTTTCATTCACAAATGTGCAAGGTCATGCGGTCCATGTTCTATATATGTATTCATGGTGATATTTATTTATGGTAAAAAGTCACTTTTTGTCAAAATGTCAAATATATGTTTGGTTCACTGTATATATGTATAAAGGGTTTTGAAATTGTATATGGCTAAGACATGAGGTTGATAGTGGTCTTAGTTCTGTTTTTTCTGAATTTCTTTTTTGTAAATTGAGTATAAATTGAAAACATAAACTGTTTTGGGTAAACTAATAAATTGTGGTTTACTTGTACATGAACCAGTGTGTACTCTAATTAGCTCGGAGGCATAGGCAAATATTTCTATTTCATATTAGTGTGGCCCTGCCTACCCTCCTTCCCATTGGGCCCAGCCACCCTTGTTTTTTCTGATTAGTGAGACTGCAGCACTGATTGTGCCACCCACATGAGTTTCTTTGAAAAGGTAACTCACGCCTGCCAGCATAGTGCCTGTGCCCAGTTTGAAGAATGCCATGTCAACCTGGCAAGTGCACCCACTTGCCAGGCCCTAACCTTCCCCTTTCTTACATGTTAGTCACCCCTAATGTAGGCCCAAGGTACCCATGTGGGCAGGGTGCAGTGTATGTGAAAGGTAGGACATGTCCTCATGTGTGTGTCATGTCCTGAGAGTGAAATACTGCCAATTTCCCATAGGATAGAATGGGGAGTTTGCTTATAACATCTTATAAGCGTAACTGCCCCCTGGGAACCAGATCGGAAAATAAAGTTTAGTATGCCTGAAGTCAGAATGTTAAAATGCATCTTTTAGTGAGGGTGATTTTTACATTCTGTGTTTGAAAATACCACTTTTAGAAAGTAGGTACTTCTTGCTAAGCCATCCAGCGTGCCTCTGCTAGGATGTGTATTGACTGTCTGGCTTTGGAGTGACAGGTGCTGGGGATGTGCAGTGGCTCCAGAAAGTCTGGATGAGTCAGTGCTAGGCTTAATAGGCCTGGTCAGCATTTGGAGTGGTGGGAGGAGTAGCACCTGCACCTGAATAGGGCTGTGTCTGCCTTCCACTATGATGGCTCTGCCCGCCCCCCTGTGGTGTGTCTGGATCCAGGGCTCACACTGACAATGGAGGTTGTTGTGAAATCGCAAAGTGCCCCCCCAGAACTGGTTTGGACTGGGCTGTATAAAAAGAGGGGGCCAGACTCCAGACTTTTACATCATCCCTGGAATTCAAGAGAACCCTCTGTCAAGGAGAAGAGCTGGAGAGACTGAGGAGAAGTACTGCCCCTTTGCTGTGTGGGATTGACCTCCAGTTGCTGTTTCTGCCAAGGAAAGGAAAAGGACTTTGCTGTGTTCCCTGCTTGAAGGAGATATCCAAGGGCCTGTGTGTGCTGGCCTTCTGTTCTGAAGTCTAAAGTGCACAAAAACTTCATCCCCAGCTCCCCTGAACTTTACCGCTGTGAGTTCTGACCTACCAGGAGGTGTCTGTGCCAGTATTGGACCTCTGGAGGTTGTTGCTGCTGTTTGGGAGCTGGAAGAGAAAAGGACCTGAAGAAGTACAAAAATGACACATCGCTCTCCTTGCAGCAGTTTTTCAGACACATCTCCATGGCTCGAGAGGAATTTACACGTTTCTCCGTGCAGCTACGAAACCTGACGTAGCATCGGTCACCGCTGCAAAAATCTACGTAAAAATGGGGTCGCGGCTGAAGAAAACAACGCAGTGCCGCTCACTGCATCTAGATTACCGACGTATCCCGGATTTCCACGCATCGCACATATGCGACAAGTTTTCATCGACGCATCACTTGCGGACCGGAACAGTCACGAAGAACTGACGCATCAGTTTCCCCTACAGATTGGATTTGACGCATCACTTTTCCTGCGTGTAGTAGAATTGTTGCATCGCCTCCCCAAGATCTCAGAAACCGACGCATCTTTTTGTTTTTGACGCTTCTTCACTGTGCAGCTGTTTAGCCTTGTGAATTTTGACGCAACTACAGGTACTTTGTGTAAAAGTCATGCATCCATAGTTTTCTATGGTACAAGTTCTTGAAACAAACCTTTTGAAAGTCATTTTTTAACTGCGTATGTTGGATTTTTGGTCTTAAGTTTAGATAAAGAAATTTTGTTTTCTAAACTGGTGTGGTGTCCATTTATGGTGTTTTCACTGTTAATGTGAGTGTTAGTACAAATACTTTACACATTGCCTTTGAGACAAAGCCTGTCTGCTTGTGCCAAGCTATCAAGGGGGTGAGCAGGGGTTATCTAAAGTGGGTATCCACCTTACCCTGACTAGAAGCAAGGGTCCTTATTTGGACAAAGGTACCTACCTCTGCCAACTAGAGAGCCCCATTTCTAACGTAATCTACATGGCAACATAGGTAGAATCTGTGAATGGGCTCTATATTGATACCTTAGACCTTGTTGATACCTCAAAGCACTTTCCAATATATTTGATTTGTCTCAAATGCATCCTCAAAATGGATGACTCTGCAAGGACTAGGCCTTGCTTTCAGGTGATGAGTGTGCTTTGAGAACCTCACGGGTGAGAAGGGCGCTTAAAGAATCCCCGATTGATTGACTCTGGATTTCCCCTTTAGTAGAAGAGGAGCCATTATCTAACAGCCTGTAGCACAAGGAGACCTTATCTCACAAAGAACTCTCTGGGATAAACAATGTATCCGGTCAATTTAGTGAGGGACAAAGGTGATCTAGAAATGACAAGGAGCTGCAGTAACAAAAGTACACTTAGCGGACCTTCTGATGCGCCTACTGCTTCCGTTTGACAAATTCACTAACACTCTAGGGGAGCACGAGCGGACATTGAAAAATAGAAGGCCTTTAAAGAAGCCACAAATACATGGAGCTGGGGACCCGGACAATGGTGTCACAAACAGAGAATCAGTAGCTGAGGAGTTCCGTTCTCTGCAGTGTCATTATACAAAGCTGATTATTAAAGGCTGTAAGTGGAAGCCACTATTCCAAGGAAGAAACCAAGAGATCCAATTTGTGGCAGAAAACCTAATAAGGTAGAGAACACTTATGCTGCTGCAATAAAGTAGAGGGGTGGGAAGAGAATCAAGATTTAGTTTTGAACATGAAGATGCCTGCACCACTAGGCTCTCAAGGGATAGGTGAGCTGTCAAAAAGGTTGGATTCTCAGGAGAAGGATGATGACGGCATGTCATCTGGAGGGTAACAGCTGGTGAGAAAGCCAGCTTCTTACAAGTCACTAAGATAGGGTCCATCAGGACACAGTTAAATGGCAGCATAGCTTTTTTGACGGTGGCTGTAAACTGTAGAACTTTGTGAGATTTGACTTCTACAATCAGGGCAGTTTATGGGCCTTTTAAGACTTTTACAAAACTCCTACACAAGTGAGTTAGGCGCTAATAGAGCTATATAAGTCTCTATATCAGAATCTTTGCCAGGACAAACCTGTCGAAGGACCTACTGAGATTGTTGGTAAGACCCGTACAGAGATGTGTTGGATTCCCATCAAATAGGTATGTAAATCAAGTGTTCTCCTTTGGTCATCCAAAAATGGGGTGGTATGTCTCTTGATCAATGAGACCCATCCATCGCCCTTACTCAATTGGGTCGCACCATCAATCGCTAAGGTACCCATGAACAAATGATAAAGATGGGATCGAGTGCAGTGCAAAAATCAAAAGATGTGTGAGTTAAAAACAAGGGGTAAAAGGATCAATAGGCGAAAAACTCTAATGTAATTTGTCCTTTCCCTCAAACAAACCAGAACAATGCAGAGGAAGCAGTCTAAACATATAACTGCATTTACAAGGCCAACATGTTTCAGCCGGTAGGGACAAGATCCCATGGCTTTCTTCAGGGCCAGAGTTCTAAGCATTAGCTACTGCATACATAAAGTGAACGTAACGACAATCTGTAAAGGATATACATAAATAGTCCAAAATCGTGTTCCTCTGTACCAAACGGTGTCTCTTGCATCTAAATATTACAGGGAGTGTACCTCAGGCCCCGCTCTGTCAGGCGTTGTCTCATTGCAGGACCCGAGCCTCCCACGAAGCTCGGGTCCTGCAATGAGACAACGCCGGACAGAGCGGGGCCTCCTTTTTCCTGAGCTGGGTTCCAGGAGAGGATTCATATCATGGATATCATAGGAACAATACACATCATATATGAACCTAATTAAGTAATGCATTTAATAATAAAATAATAAACATACGAGAATTTTGTATTAAGTATTGCATTATGTAGTCCTCCATTTTGGCAGGAAACGTGTGGCATCGTACACTCCTACTCATACCTGAAACACTGCCTTCTTTCCGATCTAAATGTGAAGCCACACTTCTTGTTCCTGAACCAAAACTCATATCATCAGCGACGGTTTCTAGTCTTTGGGTGTTGAAGCTCTGCCCCCTTTACTTTCGTCCCATCACTATCTCTAAAATGAAACCTAAGTCGTTGTTAATTTATTTTTGGGGTTTCCACGCTACAGTCCTTTACACACAGTATTATTTTTTCTTTCTGGAGCTAGGAGTCAGGACTGCTACACAATGAAGCTGATTGATACTACAGGCCTGGGCGGACCCAACGTCTACACTATTTGCCGGGCTGACAATTTCACAAACCTGATGCCTGTGGGGTCATCAGCTTGGCAAACACATAGGCTTGAGGGCCAGGCTCCCCCCCCTGAGGACGTCAGGGCAAAATTATCCCCGGGCATTTTAAGATTGAAGCCCTGTAGTGCTGGGGCTTCAAGTCAATCAGGGAAATCAGAGCATAGACACCCCCACCCTTTCTCAACTCTGTGACGAGTTGGTAAAGGCTGCAGGCAGGTGAGAAGTCAAGAACTCAAGTCTGCGCAGTTTGTCATCAACATTTTAAGACACTGCACAGACTCGAGGTGTCCGCTACCCACAGTGCATTTTGTAAGGGACATGCATCAGATTAGTGGTGGTACGTCACACGTGTATGACACTACACAGCAGGACTGACTGTCTGGCTGGTCGGAGCAGACTTGCGGCGGCATGGAGCTAAGGTGGCGCAGATGCGCACAACAATTGTGTGTGACTCGGGACAGTGCCTGGAGACTCCAGATGGTGCCCTGCAGCCCCAACCCAGTGGACCACAAGGTGAGAGGTTTATATTTTTTTCGTCTCCTTCTGCCCCTGAAAACTTTAGATTAGCAATTGTGTGCTTTAGTTTTTTTATTTTTATGAACTTTATTTTTGTTGCAGGGTAAACACGGATCACATCAGCCTACATGCTGCATTTCAAATCTGCTGGTTTTAGATTAATATTATATCAACAATTGTATCACCAGTATTATCACAGCCCATCCGCCCACATCCCTGAGGCCGGGAGGCGTAGTGTCTTTTAGTCAGCCAGCTGTATAGAGTCATTGTCATTTCGGGCTTTCCATATCCAATCGGTGACCTGCATTTTGTTTGAACCGCACTCCCCCCCCCCCCCCCCCCCCCCCCCCTCGGTGCCCATTATAACTAAGAGAACATTCCCCCACATGTACATTGCCACATCTAGTCCATTGTGTTCCACAACATTCGTGTCATCCGCCCTGTGGTCTTCGTTCTCCCCCCCCACCACTGCCTCCCACCCAGCACACCCCCCACTGAACATTGTCTTTCCAGTCTTGTGTTGTAAAGTTCCTATTCGTGTTGTACACCCGTCTCCTCACGCCCTCATCATGCCACACTTGGTCTTACACCCGTGACTGACTCTCCATTCGCAACCCATCCTACCTCAATGCCCTCCCTCCAGCCCATGGTATTGCCTCCACTTCGCCGAGACTCTTCGGAACTTTTTGGGGCAGCCTCTCGCCTTATAAGTTACCCTCTCTGCCACCATATAGAGATCTAGGCCCCTTCTCCATTCCTCTATGTCCGGTGTCTCTGCCGCCCCCCAGTGTTTTGCTATGTCCCTCTTGGCCACTACCAGTGCTAGCACTAGAAATATGATTTGGTTGCGTGGAAGGTCTACTTCATTCGTCATGCCCAGCAATGCTAATTTTGGATCCCGCTCTAATTCTATCCCTAGGACTTCCCCTAGTTCCGTAAAAATGTGTGTCCAATATAGTTGTATTTTATTGCATGACCAAATGGTGTGGTAGAAGTCGCCTATGTGCTGTGTACACCTTAGACACATGGGGTCAGTTGTCCTCCCTGTTTTGAGGAGGCGCGCCCTATCAAAGTACGTCCCGTGGAGCACGTTCAGTTGAATGAGTCTCAGCCTAGATTTAATCGCTACCTCGCGTGGGTGCATTAGGACTATCTCCCAGTCTAAATTTTCCATTTCTCCCATGTCTGCCTCCCATAGCCTCCTTAATTTCGTTAAGTCCCCTAGCATATTATTGGTTAGCGTCTTGTATGTGAGGGAGACCGCCTGATGTGTTAATTGTTCCTGCAGGAGTCTACCTTCCAGCGGTGCGTAGTCCGGCAAGTCTGTAAGTGTGATCTTTTGAGCTCTCCATGCATGTGCCAATTGTGTATGTTTGAAAAGTTGTGAGCGGTGTAGACCAAATTCCTCTTGCAGCCTGTGGAAAGATTTCAATTCCCCTTTATATATGACATCCCCAATATGTGAGATGCCGATGTCATCCCACCTTTGGAAACCCTTTAATTTTTTAAGTTCCGCTAGCCAGTGGCACTGCCATAGCGGCGTCTGTCTAGTCGGTTTCCCGTGCCATCCCATATGTTTTGTCGCTCGTACCCACGCTCGTAACGTGATCAATGTCGCGGGTAGGAGCGATCCACTCATCTTTCCTCCATATAAATAGTGGTGCACATTGTGCGGGGACATCTTCTGCCTCTCCAGCGCATATGTTGGGTGGTCGGCCGGGGCATGAATCCAATCGTTTATGGGTGTCAGGTGTTCCGCCCAGTAATATGCTTCTAGATTTGGCAAGGAAATCCCCCCATTGTATTGGTGGCGCTGGAGTGTCTTCAGGGCAATAAGCGGGTGTTTCCCCATCCATAAATAGGAACGGAGGTCTGCGTGCACCTTAGGTAGTGCAGTAGCTGGAAGCGGGTAGTACTCATTTTGGAGTGCATAAAGGAACTTTGGGAGGGTAATCATTTTATACATTGCCGCCCTGCCCAGTAGGGTGAGCGGCAGTTGCCTCCATCTATTCATGTCCTCTATCGCCTCGGTCATGACTCGCTCTACATTTCTATTGAAAGCGAGTGCCCTATCTAGTGTAACATACACCCCCAGATACTGAAACGCCTCGGTAGTGGTGAGCAGTTGTTCAGGCAGTGTCCCCCACCTTTCGGCCCTTTGGGGATCGTATAGCACCGACTTGTTCCAGTTGATGGTGTGACCCGCTCTTGCTCCAAAACCCTCTAGTTCCCTGAATAACTCCGGGACCGAAACCTCTGGATCGGTAATGTAAAGCAGTACATCATCTGCATATAATGAGATTTTTTCCTGTGTTTCCCCCGGCGCCTCCCCCGCGAAGCCATGTATGTCGGGGGTTTTGTCTAATTTTGGCCGCCAGGATTTCTATCGTGAGCGTAAATAATAGGGGGGACAGTGGACACCCCTGCCTCGTGCCTCCGGACACCCGGAATTCTCTCGATAGCTCGCCGTTTACCCGCACCCGGGCTGTCGGTGTTGTGTATAGTAGCTCTATCCATCCCTGGAATTTTGGGCCGAGGCCGAACCGCTGCAGTGCCGCCAAAAGGAACGGCCAGTGCACTGCGTCAAACGCTTTTTCGGCGTCTAAGGATAGAAACCAGTGAGGTCCTCTCTATCCTTGACTTCCTGCAGCCAGTTGTGTGTGTGTCTCAGGTTTAGTTTGGTTGCTCTGTCTGGCAAGAATCCGGATTGGTCTGCATGTATGAGGTCCGGAATCACTGTCCGCAGGCGGGCTGCCAGCACCGTTGCCAATATCTTCACCTCAATGTTAAGGAGGGAAATGGGGCGATATGAAGAGCATTCCTCTGCGGGTTTGCCCTTTTTGTATATCGGGACGATGGTGGCCAGAGTGAGGTCCGGTGGAAGGCTTCTGGCCCGGTATGCTTCAGTAAACAGGGCCTTCATGTGGCGTGTCAATAGATCTGCTGTACGTTTAAAAAATTCCGCCGGGAATCCGTTGGGCCCCGGCGTTTTCCCTGATTTAAGTTTGTTAATGGCCTCGGAGATCTCATTGAGTGAGATGTCGGCCTCCAGTGCCACGCTGGTTTCAGTTGCTAGCACAGGAAGATCCACCCCCTCCATGTATTGTAACGCGACTTCCACCGTCCCAAGGTCTCGTGCCGCATAGAAGTCTTCAAAATGGGACGCAAAGGCCTCGGCTATCTCCTGGTCGGTGTATACCACGTTGTCATCCGATCGTTTAATCTGTTCCACCCACCTCGCAGCCCTTTCTTTCTTACTTAACCATGCTAGGAGCTTGCCTGATTTGTCGCCCACGTCATACAACCGGTGTAGGGTTGCCAATGATTGTGTCCGCGCTTCATCCGAGGCTATCTCCCTATATTCTCGCTGCTTGTCCAGCAAGCGCCTCAAAACATTTTCGTCCTTGCGTGCCTGGTACTCCCCTTCTAGCTGCAGTAGTGTGGTCTCCAGTTCCGCTACCACTGCCTGTTGTTTCCTACGGTCTTCTCGCAATCTACTCTGCGCCCTATCTCTCAGGACCGTTTTCATGGCCTCCCAGAAAGTTATCCCGGAGTCCACTGTGCCCTCATTTTCTGCCACATAGACCTTGACGTCGGCCCGAAGTCCCCCTATTATCTCTGGTTTCTGGAGATCCCAGGCCGCCAGTCGCCACTCTGCACCTGTCCTGCCCCTGCCCACCCCAACCTTCGCGTATAGCGGTGAGTGGTCAGAAATTCCCCGTGCTTTGTATGTCACCTCGACCCCAGTTGTGAGGTATTGCCTGGCCATGAAAATGTAGTCTAGTCTCGAGAAGACTCTATGTGCCCCGGAGTAGAAGGAGTATTCCTCTAAGGTAGGGTGTCGCCATCTCCATATATCAGTAAGACCTAGATTGTCCATGTGTTGTGACAAGGCAGTCTTTGCCCCGCCTCTACGTGTTGGTCCTGTGCGGTCTAGCTCTTCCGACATGACGTCGTTAAAGTCACCCCCCACTATTTGTATGGTATCTGCAGTCTCTAGAAGTATCGCAGCTATCGCCTTGTGTGTGTGTTTGCCTGTAGTTTCGGTGGGGCGTAGACCGAAAGTATTGTATACCTTTGCCTCCTCCACATTCCCTGTACACCAGCATAGGTCCCCTGTGGGTCGCTCCATGTACGGAGTATAGTAAATGGAAATGCTTTATTTATCAGTATGGCAACTCCTCTTGAATCTTGAGTGTACCCTGCGTGTGCTAGGACAGCATATCTCCCTCGCGCTATGAATGTACATTTTCCGCTTCTGAGGTGAGTCTCTTGTAGTAGGGCAAAGTCTGGCGCCACCCTCTTAATGTATGTGTTCACTAATCCCCTTTTAATTCGTGATCCCAGGCCATTCACATTCCATGTGAGGATGGACACCCCCCTACCTGCCTGCGGTGGTGGTGTGTTCAGTGTACCTGCCATGGTGGTGGATGGTGTTCAAGTTCAGTTAGTGTCAGTGTTGGGCGTCCGTGGTGGTGCTGCAACTTTCCCAATTGTGGCTGTCCCCCTCCCCGCCTCCCCCCCCAGGCCCAACGTGTGTAACTTTTCCCCCCCGATGAACCCCCCCCCCTCCCCACCTCCCTCCCCTTCCAGACTCATCTCCATCGAGGACCGAGCTGTCAGTAGGAGTCGGTCTGTCGCCCGCCCTCACCCACCCTCTATGTGGTTATGAAGCACTACCACACAATTCTATAAACTAGTCAAACTAACAATACAAGGGGGAGGTTACAACGTGCGTGCTTCTCTGCAGCGGGCTGCCTTTTCATTCCTGCCTGTTCATTCGGTTTTCAGTCGCCATCTGTTCCTCCGACGGACTGTAGATCTAGTTTATTATCTACGTTGGCCTCGCACTTTTAGGATTTGGAGTCTTGAGATTCCGATTCAGGCGCACTGTGTTGTCCCGATAGGTCTTGCTCCAGTCCCCTGATCTCTTTAACCAGCGGATGATCTGATTGTCCTGCTTCTTCCTCGTCTTCTCCGGCCGAAGTGTGGCTGTCCAGTATTTCCTCCTCGTCCCCTTCTGAGCGTGTCGTGTTTTGCAGCACCGCAAATCGCGACCTTTGCACCGTTGCACCTCTCGGAGAGGCTGAGCGCACCTGTCGCACTCTCTCCGCATCGCGGCCTCTATATGGCGTTGCCGGAGTTTGTCTCTTGGATCTTTTGGATTTCAGTCTTTGGGGTTTCGGAAGTTCCCATTGCGCCGCATTCCTCAGCGCTCCGTGTAGCGCATCACGCCTCGCCGTTTCTCTACTGTTGAGGATCGGGCGCTCCTCCAGCCATTGCCACGCGTCCTCCGGGTGCGTGAAGAAAAGGGTTTTGTCGTTGAAGATCACTTTTAGTTTCGCCGGGAACAGCAGCATGTATGGTATTTTTAAGTCCCTCAGCTTCGCCTTAACTGAGTCAAAGGACCGCCTCTGCTTTTGCACCTCCTGGCTGTGGTCCGGGAAGATCATAACATGTGAGTTTTCCAGCCGAATCTCCCCCTTTTTCCTCGCCTCCTTCAGTATCAGATCTCTGTCCGCATAATTTAAGAAACGTGCGATCACCGTTCGCGGTCGAGCCCCCTCCGGAGGTTTCGCAAGGAGGGCCCTGTGCGCCCTTTCTATGATGAAACACGGCGAGAATTGCGCTTGTGGAAAAGTGTCTCGTAACCATGTGTGCAGGAAAGATATCATATCATTCTGTTCAATTCCTTCCCGAAATCCAACAAAGCGCAGGTTATTGCGTCGCGATCTATTTTCGGCGTCGTCCACCTTCCAAGCCAGCTGACGGTGTGAGGCCTGGAGTTCCGCCATTTCCCTACGGAGAGTAGTGATCGAGTCCTCGGCCTCTCCCATTCTCGTTTCCGCCGATGTGACCCTGTCGGACAAACTCCGAAAGTCCTGCCTCAGCAGCGTCACCTCCGACCCAACCTCGCCAATCTTGCCCTCCAACACCGCTCTGGACTCTTGGATATCCGCGCGGGAGGCCTGTATCGCCGCCATCAGAAGGTCCGTGTCCGTGCGTGTGGGCTGCGCCGTTTGGAGGCCCTCAGCTACTGGTCGCGGCGCCGCAAAGTTGTCCATGGGGCCCTGCTTTGAGCCCTTTGGCTGGATTTCCTTTTTCCCCATGTTTGTGTCTCAGCTACCTCTGGAGCTCTTCTGCCGTCCTTCGCCCGCCTTCACCCGGGTGGTTAAATGTGGCCTTCCGGCGTTCCCCTCCTGCCCAAGGTCTTCTCCACCGTCGTCTGTAATTGCCCGGCCGGGCACCTCCTCACATGCCTTCCTCGTCAAGTCATTTACCGCGTCGGGGGACGGGCTTGGGGCCAGCGTCTTCACCCTACTTGCCGTGACCTTATCCTCGTCTCACCACCTGCTCAGAGGTCGTCAGCCTGGCCCCTTGCCCCACCGAGGGTGGCCGTGTCTATGTTGACCCTCCGGCTTAGTTATCCTCAGTCTCGCGCCCTTCCTTGTCCCTGGCTCTCCAACTGCCGTTCTGCGTTTCCGTGTTGCGATGTTCACTTGTGGTTGCTGCGGTGTGGTGTTCTCCTGTGGTCCCCCCACCGTCGTCGGTGGCGCAAGAATGGCGGGTCGCCCACAGTTGCGCTGCCAAGTGCCCCCCTGGGGGAGCGCTGGTGTCCCCTCTCCTGTAGAGCGTGGTCTCTTTCTCTGCTCGGCTCCTGGCCCCGGCTTGTTTGTGGGGGGCAGAGCCCCTGCCTCTCCCGCCTATGCGTTCGTGATCCACAGTGTGCCGGTTCAATGGCGCGTGTGCCCCACCGCCCGGCAGAGGCTCCCGTTACGATGCCCCACCGTGGGTCAGCACGGGAGACTCTGTCCAGGACGCACGGTCCCGCGGGGAGGGGGAGTGTGGGGGGGGGGGAGGTCCGACCCGCCACCACCGCGTTGTCACTGCTCACGTCGTTGAACTACCGCACTCCCGTAGGGGCAGTCCCCGCCCTTCGCTGTGCTCACCTCCTTCCTCCGCCGGCCGGACACTTCGTCCACGGCTCCCGGCGATGACTGCTCGGCTAGACCGCTCCGGGCGCCATGTTGCTGAAGGTCCTCTTCAGGCGTACCTCCTCTCGCCGCGCTGGGGTGCGAGGGAGGGGGTGTCAGCACGGGGACTCACTGTGGGCTCCAGTCGGCTTGTGCACGCTCCCCGCGGCCACACACAGGAGCTAGTAAGGATCCCGGGGTGAACGGTCACTGCGTTCCGCCTCTCAGGAAGCAGCGGCCGCCATGTTGTTGCAGTAGGGTAGGCGAGTTAGTCGGTCCGGGGCGATTTCCTCGACTCTGGCGCCAGCAACCTCCGCTTTTTCCCCTCGTGTCAGTGCAGGACACCTTTAGGAATAGCTCGGCATCCTTTTTTGCTTGCAGGATTAGGATTATCGCCGGATTACTTGGCAGCCTCGCCGGAGCTCAGCCACTGCACGTCTTACCCGGCCATGCTGCTGGCCACGCCCCCCTGTGTGCTTTAGTTTTGACCTCTTCATGCATTTCACTGTAGTTTTTTTAATGAGACTGTAAAAACTCACCTCGTAGGCAGTGCTAATGGTCTTTGTACACAACTGGCATTCATGCACCCATTTAAAAGTGCTTTCATTGTCTAATGATTTTGTAATACTGGCCTTCAAGCACATATTTTAAAGTACTTTCAGATGCATGCACAAACATTTTTTATCCTAAAGGATTTTAATTGATGGACTGCTGGGGATTTTTCGCTCCCTCTCAAGGAATTGTTGTGGTCATGCGAGGAGCTAGGCCTTCAACAACAGGTGCGCGGTCCTACCCATCAGGCAGGGCACACCTTAGATCTGATCTTCGCACCAAATGGACTGATATTTGTAAAGAATATCAATCCATTATGCTGGACAGATCACGCCTGATTTCATTCCAGATATAGGTAAAGGAACCCTGTCTCACCAAACTAGCCCCTCTGCCAACAAGAATAGGTAGGGCGTGGTATAAATTGAGAAGGGCAGACAGGGTGTCACTTTTCGACCCCCTCCTACCCCCCCTCCTTCGATACTGAGATCTCTTTGGAGGTCAATTGCTCTATGTATGAGCAAGGGATCTTTAAAATCTTGGCTAAAATAGTCACAGTCTCCAGATCTAAATCAAGAAGTGCTTAAAATCCTCACAATGCAACTATAAAAGAGAGATCTGCAAAACTAAAGCAGAATGTTTCGCTAACAAAATTGTGGTAGCCCCAAATGGCCAGAAAAAGATTTTTGAGATCCATCTGTAACTATCAGGTTTGTCTCCTTTGAACCTATTTCGATGGATGCTTCAAACTCATCGCAAGACTCACCACTCCTGGATCACCATTAGATCCCCTACCCCCAACAGCATGGAAAGAGCTGGAGGATAAGCTGGCTCCCCCTAATCTGTAACTATGTAATCAATCCCTGGGTTCGGGAATTGTACCATCTGTCTGTAAGAAGGCAATAGTTACTCCCATTCTAAAAAAACTTCAGCTGATCCACTAATCCTGGGTAAATACAGACCCATAGCGCTCCTTCCCTTCCCTGAGAAAATAGTAGAGCAATATGTGAGAAGGAAGTTCTCACTTCCTTGAGAACCATTCCCTCCTCGAGGATGAACAGTTTGGGTTTTGACTGGGGCACAGCACCGAGTTTGCCCTGATTACAGCACTGGATGAGTTGCAGATGAGGGTGGATGGATGTCAGTCAACAGTCTT
This sequence comes from Lissotriton vulgaris, assembly GCF_964263255.1. Lineage (NCBI taxonomy): Eukaryota > Metazoa > Chordata > Amphibia > Caudata > Salamandridae > Lissotriton > Lissotriton vulgaris. The sequence continues at coordinate 497,430,997 of NC_141694.1, forward strand.
GATTATGCTTGATTTGTCGGCTGCCTACGACACAGTCAACCATACAATCCTCCTGGATAGATTAGCTGCAACTGGAGTGGTGGGCTCTGTGCTGAAATGGATGAGTTCATATTTGGCAGATCGGAGACAGCCTGTTACTCTACCACCTTAGAGCTCTGAATATAAAAGCCTGCATCAGGGAGTACTGCATGGATCGGTACTTAACCCTGTCTTGCTCAATGTCTAGATGAACCCCCTTACAACACTCTTAAAGGAACTTGGCCGGATGGTCAACTATGCGGGCGATATGCAACTGATATTATCCCTTACCAACAATCAGGAGGAGACGTACACAGCCTTTTAAATAGGCATGCCAGAAAGTCAGGAGTGGATGAACACTAACTCCTTGAAACTAAGTGGAGATAAAAATGAATTCCCATGCTGTTCAAAAGGTAGGATCCCCATGACATTGCCCCATAATTTCCTGCCGCATTCGACTGAGGCTTCTCAGTCATCTGACACAGTCTGTAATCTTAGGGTTGTGTTTGACAATAAACTGTCCCTGGAGAAGCATCTGACAACATTAGCTGATACATGTTTCACACTACTCTGTGGACTAAGAAAGGTGCTCCCACTGCTGCCCTCACATTCCAAACTCCTGGTTATACTCAGTAGGCTAGACTACTATAAAGTACTATAAAGCACTACTCCTTGGAGCACCTGACAATTGGACTAAGCGTCTATATAGAGTTTAAGTGATGGTGGCAAAACTGGCACTAAACAGAACCTGTAGGTCATCGGCGCAGGATGCATTGAAAGAATTGCACTGGTTCCCTTTAAAGCAAATGGTCAGGTTCATCGTCATATGTATTGTTTTTAAGGCCCTACATCAGAAAGGCCCTGTTCCACTCCAACCCAGATAAAAAAGATACACTCCTACGAGACACCTTTGTTCTAGTACGGCTAAACATTTCTGTGACCAAACTTACCAGCAGTCCTGGTATGGGGCCGGGCCTTCTCAGTCAAGACAGCCCAGATGTGGAACCAGCTTTCTCACTCATTGAGGGCTGCAAGGGAGTTGCTGCTATTTAGAATGGCCCTGAAGACTTGGCTCTTCCCAAAATAATTTAATGTATGTGTATCCCAAACAGGTCAGGTTCCTTGTCCGCCAGTGCCAGGATACCAGTATTGGTGACAATTGCACTTCATAAAAGTCATAAATAAATAACAATAAATAAACCTGATCTCATGACACTCAATTTCAGAATTCTTACCACTCTTATTTTTCAACCACCAAGGGACAAGTTTTGGTGCAGCTTTATCTTTCCTTATTAGTTCTAATGGAGATAGTTTGATGACTTGATTGGAAGTGATCCTGTGTGGTTTCAAACGCTTCACTCCAATCAATACCTCCTTTAAGAGTTAACTGAAAAGCCTACTTAATGGCTCTGTAAGACTTGTCCACTTGACCATTAGCCTTGGGATGGAACACAGATATTCTCATGAATACAATACCACATTTCGACAAAACAAATCTTCTGTATAATTGCTGCCACACTGTGTACCATTATCTAGGACAATGACTTCAAATAATCCTTCTCTACAAAACAACTCATGCAAACACTCAACAACAGGTGATGAAGTGATTTTCCCCATCATCCTCATCTCTGGCCACATAGAGTCATAATCTACTATAACAATGGCAAACGCTTCTTGGGTAGGGAGTACAGAAAATGGACCCAAATATCAATATCTAGTTTCTTCCAAGGTTCATCGGGTAACTGAACAGGGATAGATTCAGCGGATGTTAGAGCCGACAAGTCATCCAACAACATAACATACATTACTTCACCTAGTCCTCCACCATAGCATCCAACCCAGGCCCCCAGTATTGTTCACTTACACCTTTCCTTGTGCCTGAAATAGATATGACCCTCATGTTATATTCAATACTTTTCCCCCATAAATTGAAAGAAGCAATTGCTTTCTTTCCTCTGAGAATCACCTTTATTTTCAACACCTATTTCATCACAAATCTTATAAAAACCTATAAATTAACAAAAGAGACCGCTCAGCAGGTGATCCTTTGGTTGTGTAATATTTTACCTACTTCAGAGATATTTCTTATTTAACTTCATCAAACCATTTTTCCTATGTTATATATTGTGACATTCCACAACCAATTTCCATCTTACAAACGTCAGAAAAAGGAAAAGCTACCTCACATTCAGGTTCATCATTCAAGCATGGACCATTCATTCCATAGCTATCTTGACATGCAATCTGCGTACACATTATTTTTACTAGATTATATCAGTATCTAGTCAATATACTGCCGCCTTCTCGGAGCTACCATATTAAACAAAGGTTTGCGATCTGTTCTTATGTCAAATTTAGTGATTGGATAGTAACATTGTGCTGTGAACCTTGGAATATGAAAATGGAAAACCCAATAAAGTTTGTTTCAAAACAAAAATTTCAAATTTAGTGCCCCATAAATACATCCTAAACTGTTCTGCTCCCTACACACAAGCTAAAAGCTCCTTCTCAATGACTGAATGTTGTTCAGAATCACGTAAAAGCCCTCAAGCTATAGGACACAATCTATTCCGTCCTTCCATCATTTTGCAGCAACACTGCACCTTGGCCACAAATGCTAGTATCCACTGCAATAACACATTTCTTCTGTTTAATAAATGTTTGAAAAATCGCAACCTCTACGTGGAGGAGTTTCTTCTCATGCACGCTCGCCGACATTAAGTTGGGAAGCGCAAGCAAGAAAATCGAGCACTAGACCGCCATCTGGTAAGATTTCTCAACACAGGCGGTTGTGGCAGGTCGCTTCCACTCGCATTGAGAAAGCTGCGCTCGCATTGAGAAAACGATACAAAAGGGGATGATGGACAGAGCGCTTGAGCAAATCAAATACTCACCCCCAGTCAACTGATCTGGGTTTAATCCACCACCATTCTTTAGCTCACTCAGCCACCCCAGTTCAGACATGGCCATATGCAAATCAGTCTGACCCTGTGCCGGGACCCTGGACCGTAAACAAGCATCCTGGCCACTGGATTCAAGATAGCCTGGCTGATTAGGATTAAGAATCCGAAACCGGTCCCAGGATGCTTGTTTCCAGTCCAGGGAAGACATGGCTTGGCAGTTCGGGCTGGACTGTTCCCCTGAGGCATAGGGTCTGACTGATTTGCATATGGCCATGTCTGAACTGGGGTGGCAGAGTGGGCTAAAAACGGTGATGGATTAAACCCAGATCTGTTGACTGGGTGTGAGTGTTTGATTGGTTCCGTTGCTCCGTCCATCACCACTCCCTTTTGTATCACTTTGTTCGACATAAGTTGGCAGGGTATGCTCAGATGTGAGTCCCTTGCTCACTTTGCCACTGGATTCAAGCAAGCCGGGCTGAAGACGGCTGAAATGCCAGAAACTGGTCCTCGGAAGCTTGTTTCCGGTCCAGGGAAGGCATGGCTTGGCAGTTCGGGTTGGACTGTTCCCATGAGGCATAGGGTCAGACTGATTTGCATATGGCCATGTCTGAACTGGGGTGGCAGAGTGGGCTAAAGAATGGTGATGGATTAAACCCAGATCTGTTGACTGGGTGTGAGTGTTTGATTGGTGGCAGAAAGAAGCAGTGCCATCTGGAGCGCTGCGTGATGCTGTTTGCACTGATTTTACAGCGCAGGACAAGCTTCCAGTGTTAAAAATCAGCATGACATACCAAACTCTGCCGCGAGCTGAACTCCGCAGAATATCGCAGAGTTTTGGGTAACTCCGCAAGTTCTGCCAACCACAAATCAGAATTTAAAGTGATAAGCTTACTGTTGGTTTCAACTGAATTGATAGAGTATACAGGAGGATCAGCTCTAGGGTCAAGTTTAATCTCTCTCTCTCTTCCTGATGGAGCTATCCTAACATGAACTATCCTTTGTTTGAAACATGGAGCTCAAAAATAACCAAGCAAATTGTTTTTGTGGCCAGCATTCCTGCTTTTTTTTAAATAAATCTTTTGATAAAATAGTAAATCGCTTGTGCATCATGTGTCTCGTGAGGGTAGCCCAATAGAGCTGGTATCAGCCTTGATAAAAGAAATATAGGTCAAGTGGGAGGTTTGGATATTGGTCTTCTGCGGTTGAATACTTAGTCATGAATATTGTTAGAAATGGGGGGTCTCTAGTTGGCAGTCAGTATGCATCATGTCCAAGTAGGGACCCCCACTCTAGTCAGGGTAAGGGGGATCATACTGCTCACCCCCTTGATAGCTTGGCACGAGCAGTCAGACTTATCTCAGAGGAAATGAGTAAAGCATATGTCCAGATTTAAAGGCAATCTTTTAGAGTGTGTCACAGAAACAGCGATAAGGAGGGACAAGTTTCTGTTTTTGGGAGACTTAAACACACACCTGGAAGACTCACTAGACAAAGGA